>NC_064640.1:255880381-256576214 GCF_023864345.2 Schistocerca serialis cubense
TGGTGGCCTCTTTCGCCAGGCAGTCAACATTCTCATTGCCGGGTATCCCAACATGGCCTGGGGTCCACACAAAGACCACAGAGCGGCCGCGACGTGCAAGAGTATGCAGGGACTCATGGATAGCCAGCACCAGACGAGAACGAGGAAAACACTGGGCGAGAGCTCGTAAACCGCTCAGGGAATCGCTACAGATAATGAAGGACTCACCTGAGCAGGAGCGGATATACTCTAGGGCTCGAAAGATGGCGACCAGCTCAGCAGTGTAAACGCTGCAGCCAGCCGGCAAGGAACGTTGTTCGGAATGGTCCCCTAGAGTTAGCGCATAACCGACTCTACCAGCAACCATCGAGCGGTCAGCGTAAACAATGCCAGAGCCCTGATACGTGGCCAGGATGGAATAAAAGCGGCGGCGGCGGAAGGCCTCTGGAGGGACTGAGTCCTTCGGGCCCTGTGCCAAGTCGAGCCGAAGGCAAGGGCGAGGCACACACCACAGGGGTGTACGCAGAGGCGCCCGGAAAGGAGGTGGAACAGGGAAAAACCCAAGCCCGGAGAGAAGCTCCTTGACGCGTACGGCGATCGGACAACCCGACCGGGACCGACGGTCTGGCAGATGGACGACTGACTGCGGGAACAGGACACGGTAATTTGGATGCCCGGGCAAGCTAAAAACATGGGCAACATAAGCAGCCAGTAATTGTTGGCGTCGTAACCGCAGTGGAGGGACACCTGCCTCCACAAGTATGCTGTCCACAGGGCTGGTTCGGAAGGCACCAGTGGCAAGTCGGATCCCGCCGTGTAGTATTGGGTCCAGCACCCGCAACGCAGATGGGGATGCTGACCCATAAGCCAGGTTCCCATAATCCAGTCGAGACTGGATTAACGCCTGGTAGAGCCATAGGAGAGTATTAAACCTAAGGACATCACACACATCCATGCCCGAGGCAGGATTCGAACCTGCAACCGTAGCAGTCCCGCGGTTCCGGACTGAGCGCCTAGAACCGCTACACCACCGCGGCCGGCAGTTTGGGAGACGATTTTCAGGAATTTTAAAGGTCAGTCCATTTCTATAAACTAAGAATTTTGCTTAGTCTGGCTTTGCAATCTATTAATGAAACTGGTAAAAAAACGTTATTTTCCAAAAAAAATTGCTTAAAAAATAAGGTGTCTTATAGTCCATAAAATACTCTGTATCGTAAAAAACATAATTTTGGTGGTGCATTCAGTGGTATATGTGAATACTGTATGCAAATTGTTTTGCAAATGTGGCTAGTATCCCGAAAGAATGCTATAGCTGTCATACAGGATGACTAAGACTCAATTTGCCCTCTGTGTTCCTTGCAGTGTTGAAAGTACTTTATGGTAAACTAACCCCCCTCCCCCCATGTGTCTGTGCATTGTGCAGCCAGTGACAAGTATCACTGGTGAGCAGGGGAAAGGTCGGTATAATTTTGTAAAAGACCCTGCAATGGCATCTTGTGACTTAGTAGGGAAGAAACAGTTTAGACTCTCCTGCTTGCTCTTTAGTTTGAAGATGTACGAAGGAGGGAAGTACGTGATCACAACCTCAAGTGTCAACCTCCCACCCATCTGCCCCCACCAACCCATCAAACACCTAGGACACAATTTATTCCTTAATAGGATTCTAGAGCACTTAAATGTCGCACACAAACTTAATATTTGTCATAACTCATTTCATTTAATAAAAAACATCAATTTTATAGCATAATTTTAGCAATCTCTGATTACTCCATTCCCTGCAATAGGTAAGACATTTGTCATAGAGAACAAACGAGTTTGACTTTTTTTTAGGAACTTTAATGTAGGGAGGCAATGTGTTCTTAGTATCATTCTGCATCATAACGTAAGAAACTTGTATCTGTATTCCATGCAGTGTTAAATAACTTTTTTGGAAAACTAACAACCCCCCACCACTACGTATCTGTGCACTGCATAGCCAGTGAGAATTACTGGAGAAACCAATGTTTCAGCCACTCTTACAGTGGCTGCTTCTGCATCTACTGGTGACCTGTAGACCCAGAAGAATGCCACTATAACCATGGTGAAACACTGGTTTCTCCAGTACATTTTTTACATTATGACGCTGTACAATACTTGGAAAACTTTTATGTCAACTGACTCTGGCCACAGAAGCAATTAAATTTAAAGTCGTTTGATTTTGTACTAGGAAAAATTTTCACTAGAAGCTGCAGTTTTAAAGCTATTCGAGAGAAACATAAAACAACCTTTACAGGCCCCCACCACAACCCCACCAGCCAGGATTTTTATTATGTTCTTCAGTGGCACTCCCTCCTACCAATCTGCACAAATTTGTGACTACACAATTGTTTTCTTCTCTCATTTGATCTTTGTCTGTTGACTGGGCTACATTTCACAGACAATATAGCCTCACAGATATTAGTAAAAAAAGAAAAAACAACAATGTCAAATATTACCACTGCATAGAAGTCTATGGAAACTTACCTCATTCATTCGAATGTGCACAGGTGCACATAAAAAGCAGTTACACTTACCACTCACCACTGCACAAAACACACTGTATTACTCACTTCAAATGCATGCCAAGTTTACATATAGTCTTACCTGCCACATTTGTTCATTACAACCAACAGTACAATGTCCTGAGTACAATCCATATGAGAACACTACTGCGCAGTTAAAAGGCATGCACAAACAAAAGTTACCGTAAAATCATGATGCATATGAAAACAGCAGTTTTCTGCAGACACTGTAGAATAAAAGGAAGTTATAGTGGGAAGCTGTTTAATACAGTGCATTTATCAGTTTTAACAGTCTAAATTTTTAGATAAGGAAAATTTTCAAATTTGTGAGACATACCAAGATTTTACTGAACAATGTGTTGGAGTATGTTAAGACTTTTGTAAGCCAAGATTCATATGGTACACTAACTTAAAATTAGTTGTGTGTTTCAATAAACAACCAAGCCACCAAATGACTATACTATTCTGAAGTATTGTGCGTGACATTACAATGTTTGTGGGTACTTTTTATTGTCCTCCGCTTGTAACAACACAAATACGTCATTCTGTCCCAGCACCACAATAGGCATCCCCCATTGCACCTGAATGACGCCCAGTAATGTAAAATTTGTGTAATGTCTGCAAAGAATACTCTGATCTCTCCAGATTGTCTTTCATTAAACTACATCACACTTACATATAACACCAAGCATTTTTTTGAAAAACTATAGGACTGGTCCCAGTTTAAACCCTGAGGATTCCAACAATCTACATACTGAGGGGAGTTCAGAAATGAAGTTGCACACATTGTTCCCCACATTGTGCAACAATAGTGGTGCATCATCAGAAGAAAGTAAATGTTCCAGGTTTCCCCTACACACACACACACACACACACACACACACACACACACACACACACACACACACACACAGTTCTGCTGCAGAATGGATAACAGGTGCATGACAGTTTAGAACAGAAAGGGCCCGATAACTGGAAAAATTCTCCATAGTTAAAAGTACATAGGACTGTACATTTAAACCACACACTGATTCACTGGGTAACTGACTTATATGGACGAAATGCAATGTCTTGTCCAATCATAGTGAAATGGTGCCAACAATTTGACCAAGGCTGCACAGGCGGAGGTGATGCTTATACAGAACGAAGGCCACCAACATCAACCACAGATGACTATGTTAAGACAACTGAGGAAATAATTCGCAACAATAACAGATTTTCAGAAAATGATGTTCAAACAGCAGTTTTTGAAAGGTTCCATGGCCACAGAGTGGATTTCTACTGTCAAACAACTGAATAATTTGTAGAACATTCTGACCATTGTTAACAGATTAGGTGAGTAGGTTGAAAAGTTGCATCATGTATCTGAGTCACTTAGAAGGGTAGTGCTGTGTTACTTGGCCTGCCATAAGAAGGTGTAACTTACTTTTTGGAGTCCCTTGCAGCTGAGAGCCATATTTAAGACATTTATGAAGTAACAGTAAATCAGATATAAAACGTTCTTTAGTGGTAAAAATTCAAAGAGATGGAAGCGGACGCTCCAGAGTCGCACCATCTTGTGGATGTAGACACATTAAATTTTTCCTACTTCTAAAAACTTAAAATTTGTGTGGAAGTAACAAATATTTGCATGTACTAAAAAAACATCTGTCTAGAAGGTGGTCAGAAAATTCTCTTATTTACTCCGCAATATATATTTTGAAAATGATTATTTTGTTCCTAAGATGTTATTAAGTCAATCCCTAAGTGTAAGAAGGGATGCTTCACATGGGTTCATACTGTGTTCTAGCATTAATCTGCACTATATTAGACACACGACAATATTTGTGATCAACAGTCCAATGTACAATTATTGCAAACACTATCTCAAGTTTTGTAATTTACCAGCATACCACTGATGAACGTAAAGACACGGACTGCACAGTGTTAAGAGAAATACAAATGGCACAACAACAGTAGGGTGGTGATGGAAACTAGTCATGCATTGATGAAGAAACAATCTTAGCATTTGCTTCAGAGATTTACAGAAATCAAAGATGGCTGGACACGGACCTCAGCTTTACTAATCAGGAATACAAGTCCAGTAGCTTGGCTGGAATCACAGTATTTGCCAGGAACTAAATATCACTATTTACACAATAGCGGTATTAAGAGAGTTCAAAAGACTAAATATCCAAAGTATAGACTGAGTATACACTAAGTCAGCTCCACAGCAAGCAGAAGATGTTGATGGGACAAAACCATAGAAAGCACTGATAATACAAAGCAATATGACGAGCTGAACATGCAAGTTTTAGCAAAATGTCAATCCATAATTTTTTTCTCATAATGTAAGATGGGAGAAGGCATAACAGGCATACTGACGCATCAAAAAACCCAGAAGAACTGTATTGCAATATCATTAACTTTTGCAATTAGAAGTCTTGCCATATCTCTTTCTAGTGGTTTTATTTTGCTTTCTTGTTTATGGCAGCTGCGCAAAAAATCAATAACTTCATATCTTAGCACGACATCCATACAGCTCTTCTATAACATTCTAAATAGATAGGGTTATAGAAGCCATTATATGACTAGGATATTAGGATTACTACGAATGTATTTATGTTTTGAATGTTAAAATATTTGTCACTTTAATCCAATAATCTGCAAGAGAGGTGTTGATTTATGTCATATGCAATAACATTTGAGCGAGGGGAAAACTACTTTTCTGGCAGTGGAAAACAACTTTTTACCCAAAAGCTGCACTTTTTGACATCATCTTCCTTCATCAATGCCTTTGTCACATGTTTTTCCTCACCATCTCTGAAATACAACTCTATAACGTCTGCAAAGCACCACTCTGCATCTTCCAATACATCTTTCAATAGGAGGATACTGAACTAGTAGTAGAAATCCCCAACTTTCACTCTGCGAAACCACCTTCATCAACACGCAGATTGCCTCATTTTTCTTCTTTGCAATTCAGGCCACTTTGGTTTTCTTTAAATCAAGCTGGTATAGAAAATGTGTGTGCTATTTTCAAGTTATTATTTTGCCCTTTACAAGTAATCTACAAAAATATTCCCTTCTACATTCCAGGAAACACAGGCAATAATCTTTCCAGCAGTTGGACTAAACATCTTTACCAGCAAAGTTTACACACACACACACACACACACACACACACACACACACACACACACACACTCCACTGGCACAGGGCCAGCAGTTTCCACTCGTTTCCTCAAATGTTGCTTCATTTCTGGGATGAAGTGATGTATCCATAGTAGCAAAGTGGCCCACAAAAATTAAATTTTTGTAAATGGTCTAGACTTTTTGAGAATCCATTTTTGCATTAACTTTCAGTCAGTAGCCAACCAATATGGTATCAATCGTATCACAGTTAATTATTGATGCAAAATGTGTGATAGTCTTCTGATATGTCTATTACATCCACCTTTAATAGCCAAATGTTCAAATCAGAAATGTACACTGTCATAATGTTTCCATTTATAGCTGCAGTTTTGAAATGTCCAAGTGGATCATCTTCAAGGATGACCCACGTTAAATCAGCCACGTTTCATAACAGTTTTTTATGAAACACCTACAATATCATGAATTTAAAATTTCTTATAAAGTAAAGTATCCTACAGACCAATTTATGCATATGTTTTGGTACAACTAATATCTACATAAAAAATATTTATTGATTTTGTGCCATACCAAGAAAATTTCCCCTTGTGCTCATAAAACCTGTTTGTAGTTTTAAGGCAGTTTAACAAAATGTTGCCCTAACAAGTTTGTATTATTACTACAACTAATATGTTATTTGTTTATGCAGCTAACTACATTAATAGATCACCTTACCAGGATTTGTATGAACATGCAGGGGACAAAACTACAGACAATAGTTCCTGGACAATTTTCAATAACACTTCTACCTATCATCTAACTTGTTCTATTGTTAAGCTTAAAATGATATGGATTTCCACTTCATAATGAAAGTACTTATGAGTAGTGAGGTGGGGAGAAAATTTAACAGACAGTGAAGACAGAGTTCATGTACATAAACAAGATTCACATCAAACACACAAAAAATTTCTGCCACAAATAACACAACCAGAACAATTTTGTGCCATGACATTAAGTTCCCAGTTACTTACTCCGCCTATAAAATCTTTCCAGTGTAAAGATACACACACTGTTCACTAAAGTGTTGCAGTTTTCTGAAGATTCACAGAAAACACTGAGAAGTAAGTACTGCTGATTTCTTAGCTATAAAATTTCTCTACATATCAATAATGATTAAGAATTTGGACAGCTACATCATTTAAGTCTGTTTTAATGGAATTGCTTCTGATACTATCCACTGACATGAATCCATACATTTGCCAAACTTCAAATGGCCACCACTTTAATTACATTTACTATGTCAGACATGCAACATCTATACAACTATTAGTATTCAGGTAATTCACCTACTTACAACTTCTAGCACACTACAAAATTCAGGAAGAATAATTCAGTACAGCATAAAGACTATTTCCTTTTACTCCCCCCCCCCTCTCTCTCTCTCTCTCTCTCTCTCTCTCTCTCTCTCTCTCTCTCTCTCTCTCTGCTTCAATGTTTTGAATCATCAGGATGCGAACTTTAACACTGTGACACAATACTGCACAAAATATACTCTGCATTAAAAAAATCATTTACTCATTCAAAATAGGCAAATGTTTAAAATTTATTAGAGATGAAGCAACCTATATCTAAATATGCCACAAGTGAGCTGTTATAAAGCAAGACAACTTCTCCCATTAGATGCTTTAAGGGGAAACATGCTAAATCGGCCCAAGAAATAGAAATTTCTTTGCAATTCAAATACTCTGCAGTTTTCTTTGTTAAAATGAACTATGTTTCATACAAATCTGATGATTATTTTCCACAATATTGACAATTTTACAACATGTAGCATATCAAGTACTACACCCATTTTTGCGCTATTCTAAGATTTGAGGCATATGACTGCTGTCTCCACATGATTTAAGCATCTCTCATTTACATTTCAAAGGTTTCCCAACCTGCAACATTGGTGGCAATTGAACATTGTTAATGACACGAGATGAAGATATGTTTGTTGGCACACAGGAATTGCTGTTGTAATTTTCATCATTTGTCCAAAGGGAACGCCAAGAATAAAAAAGTTTTAGGCAAATCAAGAGTCCAAGGAAATCAACACACAAGTGTTAATAACACAAGTAATGAAGAAGAAGAGTGGTTGTCCATATGTGCTTCTAATGATGAAAAACAACCCATGGGTGCATCAAGAAAGAAGTTGAAAGTTAATCTTGATTCCATGTGTGTCTGTTACAAACACCTTCAGAATACAGAAATAATTGACATGAAGATACTGTATGAATTCATCAGTTCGCATATACAATGTAAGGAATGAGGTGGTGGTATTTCTTTCAGTAAAAACAGAAATATTTGTAAGGGAATTCTGAGTCAGTTTGTTAAAGAATATGCTAGGTGTACATCTACCATGGTGACAACAACATCTAATTTAGGCCAAACTAAGTTACAAGATAATAATATAAGTCTTTTATATTAACTTAGATCAATAGGTAAATACATGCAGGCAGGAAACATTCTTTGTGCAGCATTAGATGTTCGTGAACCTCCCACTTGATTTTCTATTTATAATAAAATAACTGGGTCAGCTGTCAGTGACTTGTGACACAAATGGAACAAGCAGCTCAGCAAGTGATAAATGTAAACATAGAAGATAATTTCACACAAATAGTGGCTTTTTCTGTCACGTCTTTTGATACTGGTAGAGCTTTGTATGTAGAAGTGATGATCAAATTTTGCTTTGCTTGTCATAATGACCCAGGAGCAAGACACACCTGTGAAAAAAATTATGATGCACCAATTGGAAGTATGGAGGTGTCTCAAGTACAAAAAATTTTCAGCACTCTGTCAGTGCTGCAGGTGTCATGTATATGAAATATCTCAATGATGGTGACACCAAGGACTTTGGAACAATTTGTGAAGAGAGACCATATGGCCCCGACATTCAGATTACAAAATTAGAATGCACAGGGCACGTTCAGAAAAGACTTGGCTCAAGGCTGAGAAAGCTTCTGAAGGGAAAGGCAGGAAATAAATTAGAAGATGGAAAAAACTTCGACGAAAAGGACATCTCACAAGTACTGAAATAGAAAAGTTGATAACTTATGGGTTAGCCATAAGAAGGAACTGTAATGATTGTGGAAATACAAGAAAAGCTGTATCGGCAATTTTTCCACAAGTTATCAAGTGATGAAGACAAACAACACAGCCTTTGCCCAAGCAGACCTGAAAGTTGGTGCAAATATAAACAGACAGTATGTTCTGGTGAAAATTATGAGCATGAACACTGTTTACCAGTAGCAGTTATGAGAACAATAAAACCTACATTTAGGGACCTTGTTAATTATAATGTACTCAAAAAAGTGCATACAAGATAAAAATCAAAATCTTGATGAAAGTTTTAACTCTGTAGTTTGGAATCATCTACCAAAATTGGTGTATGCACACTATGAAACAATAGAGCCAAGAATAAAAAGTGAGAATGCTGTGAGTCGGTTGATGCTAAATATGGCACAGGAAAATATTAATTATAAAAATTGTTACAAAAACTTGTAAATAATTTACAAATAAAACTTTAATACTGTTTTCTCAAACCTACATTTTTTGTTCAATAGGTACCATTATTTCTAGAACTGTGTCACAGAAACTTGAAATTTTCTGCTGCTGTTCCAAGATGACAACTGAACAAACAGATGTACATTTGACTTTGCAAGTGGATTTATTTTGATTCAGGCTCAAAAGAAGATTCATTCTTTAAATGTTAACCAAACTTTTTAAACAAATGTCAACAGAACTCTACAAATTCAATATGGCTTAATCTGCAGGGAAAATGGCTCACACTTGTCTCCTCATGTGTACTATTTACCTCTTTGTATCCTTACATAATAAGGTGGACAAATATTGTAGAAGTGGTACAAATTTCCAATCAACTATGTGAAGTATAGTCACAGAAATATTAAGTTAACTCCCAGAGAATATGTTATAAAAACTCAATACAAAAATAAAAATGGATAAAGTGGTAACTGTATCACCAGTAAGAAGCTTGCAAGTACAAAAATTTGACCTACAGAATGCCACAGAAGCAAAAAGAGCTTAGTATTTTGCAAAATCTCTTTTCTTTTAACACTTTATCTCTCTCTCTCTCTCTCTCTCTCTCTCTCTCTCTCTCTCTCTCTCTCTCTCTCTCTCTCCCCCCCCCCCCACCTCTCACACACACACACACACACACACACACACACACACACACACACACACACACACACACACACACACACACACACACACACTTGCACACTACAGATTATAGATTAGCATCAATTAAGTCAGGAGCTAGGATATGGAAAAATGGACTACACTTTTATTTTGCGGAATTTTATTGAAACTGTTTTTTTTTTTTTACATTTGTCATCATACAATATTGTGAAATATATATAAACAAACAATTGCATACACAGTTGTAAGTCCATGCAGAAGCCTAATCAATTAGGATACTTTAATGCCTTGAGTGTGAAGAGCTAAGATTTCTAATGTTCTTCCAATTTTTATCTCACTTACCTTTTCTTAAAGTCTGTTAGAACAGCTGCATCTCAAACAATGGCAAGCACTTTACTTAATGTCACCTGTTCCTGGTAAATATCCTGCCGATAATGGCAAACTATCCTATTCACTTTCTCTAAGGAAAGGCATAGTCTTGTATTGCTGGTAATTCAGACCACTAAACAAGTCAGCACAACTGCAATAAGCTGTTTGATTAAAGATTACCTCCTCAAAATGTCCACAATGAATATAATGCCATGAATGATAATTATGACTACAACCAATCATGCATTTGTCACAAATCACAATAATGTCACTGAAGAACCCAGACAAACATTGTGAGCATTACAATGCACTGCAGGCATTTATCAGCAACAAGAAGAACTGAAAAAGTGCTACAATTATTCCAATAAAGATGTTAATGATTTAAGAATGGAGACACCTTTCTTACAATTTCATCATAGCAAAAACACCCACAAATAAAGCTAATGATGAATACACAATATTTAAAACATGCCAGAATGGCCATAAACTTTACAAGTAACATAACCTCAAGTCCTAATACTCATTGCCACATTCGTCACATGGAACATGTAGTGCAAAGTTTATCTACTCATGTGTACCTACTCAAATTATTCAACACATTTAACTTCCACAGATTTCTGCCTTTAAACACACTAGACATCAACATTCCACAGATAAATTACAAGCCACAGATAATTTACAAGAAATAATTCTTTAGCAAGTTTCAAGTGACTAACTTCAGAAAGTGCTTTAAAGTAGTGTTTTGCCGAAGACAAAAATTATACTGCACGAATTAATCATACACAAGCAGCCTATAGCAAAATACCTTAATGTACCTAAATCAGGTTGCAAACTTTTATTATTTCAAAGTTTCTCCATGTACATTTTACCTTAAAAAGACATATCTCAGCAAACACTCCTTGGTTTAGAAAAGGACAGAAGGTCCACAGCTCAACATACTATCAACATTGATATAATTATAGACAGAACGAGCTATGACTGGACAAGAATGGGGTAGGGAATCAGCTATCACCTTGTTTAAGGGTATATACAGCATTTGCCTCAAGTGATTTAGGAAAACCACATGCACCCTACATCAAGGACAGCTAGCAAAATTTTTGAACCCTACTCCTCCCAAAAGTGAGTCCAGGTCCCAAATTTTAATATTAGAATACACATTTTTAGGAAGGCAGATCTTGTAATAAACATACTGTTGTGCCACCACAAATCAATTTTAAAGAAATACTGACTTAAAAGCAGTTAACAAGGACACATCACCCCCCCCCCCCCCCAACTTACAACCATTATACAAACAGTGAGTGGAATCAAACAAATACAACTATACAATTTTATATAACTTTTGTGAAATGAGAGGAAAAAAATCTCGCACTTAAGAAATTAGAAGCGTCTCCTATCATAAAGAAATACAACTGCCAGGTGATAGTACATTACACACTATCAGCCAATACACATGAAACCAACATGTAACAATCTTTTGTGAATAAAACCACCTAGACCGCTTAATATATGTCTTTACTTGTAAACGTTGTTCTGGGTACTATCATAATCAGATCTGTAATCAAGATTAAACGGACGAAATAATTGAGGTGTTTCTTACATATTATCAAGCTACAATAGATTAAAATTAAAATACTAAAAAATTTTGAAAAGTTGACTAACAATGAAACTTGCTTTACTAGCTCTAAGTTTCAGTGAGTGGACTTTGATTTTTCATCCCTTTTAGCTTGACAATATACAACAAATGCCTCTAATTCTTAATGTTCCTTTAATCTTAATTACCGATCTGTTGATTGCAATAGCATAAACAACATTATAAATAAAGACATGTATTAAGCAATCTAAACAGTTTTACTCACAAAACATTCAGACTGATCGTGAACTCTTACAGGAAATTTATTTCCTTGATCAATAAATAACAATGCCTGCAATGACTAGGAAACAGAATATACTGATATAATTACCAACTACGAGCTGCGATAATGCTCTCATCTGGCTACGCAGACAAATTTACCACTATCTTGTGACACATTATGTGCATTTAAGTCATTATGGAGGGGATACAGCTGTTTGAAGTAAGAATCGTGTAAGGAAATAAATCCGTATATTCTAGTGAAATGACAGAGTCTGTCCCACAAGTTGTTCAATATTTATAAATTATATGTTATGTGATAACTGCCTTAGCTACTTTGTTAAGCATAAAAGAGTGTACACAACTTCTTTCTCACATTCATCAAACATCACTAATAACCCACTGCATTTTCAATAATTTATAATCAATAGCATAAAACAGGATGGGAACATCATATCAAAACATATCCAATGTCCTTATATGCTCAAATTCAGAGAAAATCTTTACAAGATTGTGTCTTTTGGATAACTAGACTAGAAGAATCTGCAACATTCCTTTCATTACCATCAATTAAAACACCTATATTATGCAGTTATTTAAGACACATACATACCCCCTCAAATTTCTCATTGAATAGAATATGTAGTGCATCATGACAAGAGCACATTCCTCAAATTCCTTTTCATGTCACACAACACTTCAGCTGGTGAACATATTTTAAACCAATAGCTAATGATGCCTCAGATGATCAAGTGAAGAATACTGTGCATAAAATGTACACATTACAAAATGTTTTGGGAGGGTTTACTAAGTGTTCATATATTTCCTCGGCATTAAAAAGCCAGCACTTTCTGACAGCTTCAGTTACTGCCTTGTTGCAGCATTATAATGTTTTGGTTGGGGGTTGTTTGGGTGAGGAGACCAGACAGCGAGGTCATCGGTCTCATCAGATTAAGGAAGGATGGGGAAGGATGTCGGCCGTGCCCTTTCAAAGGAACCATCCCAGCATTTGCCAGGAGTGATTTAAGGAAATCACGGAAAACCTAAATCAGGATGGCCGGATGCGGGATTGAACCGTCGTCCTCCCGAATGCGAGTCCAGTGTGCTAACCACTGCACCACCTCGCTCGGTTATAATGTTTCGGTATCAGTGCCAAGTAAGTAGGTGGCTATATCCACAGGAAATTGTAATTTTACTTAGAAAAAAAGGGGGGAGGGGGGGGATGGGCTGATAAGTTAACAGTTCTGGTGCAGACAGAGAGAGTTCATACAAGAACTTAAATTTTTTACAACCATGGACTATGTCCCAGTACTTCCAATGGTAGAAGAATCACTTGTTACTTCCAGTGGCACCTGTAATAGTGCAACACAAGGGTGCTTTCAATAATTAGAAATAATTAAAGAAATGGACATCTCATATGGTCCATAAGTTTCTACTGCCTATG
Source organism: Schistocerca serialis cubense (assembly GCF_023864345.2). Classification (NCBI taxonomy): domain Eukaryota; kingdom Metazoa; phylum Arthropoda; class Insecta; order Orthoptera; family Acrididae; genus Schistocerca; species Schistocerca serialis. Next base: position 255,893,877 of record NC_064640.1, read on the forward strand.
TGATGCATCCATTTATCTTTTTATTTTACAATGAACCCCTTTTGTAGAATGATTACTACAGCATCCTCCTGCCATCATCATCCTCCATGGCCCCAGAGGAAGAAAGTGGTGGTATTTCCTTCTTTGTCTGCACCTTTCGAACAACTATGAATAATTTACTGAGCAGGTGCCAACAGCTGATGTCCAGTAATCCCTGTCTGTAGTTTTTATCCTTAAACATGCAGTCAGCGACTAACAGCATTGTCATGCAACAAAAAACCAGATAATATATACAGCATGCAAGCAAATGATGAAATATGAAAGTATGCATGTATCTTTTAAAACTGTTGCAACCAAGGCACTGGAAAATGTTTTGTAGAAATAGAAAGAACAAAGGGCATACCTTCACCTGCAGTTTTTCCTCTGTTTACCACATTCATCTGGCATACTACATAAACAGGTAGATAGCACTAAATTAGGCTTCGGCAGAAGAAACACTTATGTTTATTACTTACCACAAGTGGAGTACAGAGAATATGCAGTATTTCACTTAGTTATTAACAAACAAAAAATATCAAAAATGAGTGTTTTACAAAAAGATGTGATCAGAAGTGCTCCTATATATGGCATACTCAAAGGACTTTCAGAAATTATGAACATAATTAATTGTGAGATTGAAGTTCAAAAGTACAAAAATTAGTACGCTATGACAATTTATAGGAGCTTAATTTAACAAATCCATCTCTCTTCCTCTTAACTCTGCAACGATTTTTTTTCCCCTTTAGAGCACACAGGCTAAATTCTCAATTTAGAATTCCCATCAGTGAAGCCACCACACTACACATTGTCCTCTTAGGCTTTAATGCAAAAATCTTAGCAGTTTCTTTAATCAATGTTGATGTCAAAGTGCAATGTGTCAATGCTCAGCAATTTCTCAGAGTCAATAACCATAATTAAATTCCATCCCTTCTCACAAGACAGTGAAATTAGCAATGCTTCCATCTCAATCTCTCTTGATTTACATGTATCAAGTCAGGGTCCCTCCACAAGTGCCAGTTATGTAAGGCACACAGGAGACCTCCTTTAAAGTTTGGAAAGTAGGAGACAGGTACTACCAGAAGTAAAGGTGTGAGAGTGGATCATTAGTCATGCCCAGGTAGCTCAGTTGGTAAGATCACTTACCAGGATAGAAAAGTTTCCAGTTCAAGTATTGGTCTGCCACAATTTTAAGCTGTCCAGAAGTTTTAATTTTTCCTAATATTTGTCAGGTCCTAGCTTATCTAGAACATTTATATTTCTCAATAAATGAAGCACAGGTTCCATAACTGACTGTCAGCTTTATAAAGCATCAGTTACTGCCACATAAGTGGATATTTTTCCATAATATTTGAGGAGCAATAAAAGCTATCTGCACAGGAAAGTGAACAGTTAATTTTAACATAGTGAAGAAAGTGCCAGTATTACTGAACCAAAGATGATATAGCAGATCCTGTTACACAGAAGAAGAATATGATTAAAGTGAAAGTTTTCCACTACCTCAAGACAAAATAGTTCACTGATAACACTTAAGCTGAACTTCAACTACAGCATCTATAGTAATACCTACAAAGGGAAAATGCACAATTGCATGCAACATTTTTGCTTACTGGATGGAGCTATTCTGATCACATCTCCTGTATGCTCTAATTTCTGAAACATTTCACATATAGTAACTGTTGTAAAACAAGAACTTACATCACTTTCAGAGGATGAAGATGAAGGGGAGATGTTAGACGCCACATCACACACACAGCTACCCACATTTTTTCTTTCTGTAATTAATGTATGTTCTGCATAGATATCAGCAGTATCTTCACATTCTTCATGCACATTTGAGTATAATGGCTCACTCTGAATAACAGGAAGACTAGTGAAAGATATTGATTCCCCAGTGTCAAAATTGTCTGCTTCTATAGTTGCATCAAAACAAATTTCTTCCAGTTTCTGATCTTCAGTGCTTTCCACTGGTAACTGGGAGCCATTAGTGAATAATGAATTAGTGGATTCCGTGATAGGGTACTCGTACGTCCCATCACAGACTGGAACTGCAGAAAAATGTTCAAATGAATTCTGGCTATCAGTAAGAAGTTCATCTAGCAAATTTTCATGTATGTACATGTTTACTCCATCACCATTTATATCTTCTGAATTTACATCTGCTTCAGAATCTGTTACATGTATACACACACCATTACCACTTTTCCTTTTTTGAATCTCAGAAGAGTCATATCCTATAGGATCACAATTTTTTGGCCCTGTTGCACCAGGCAAGTCATTAGTGTTGAATTCATCTTCAGGGGAGTGTACATCAGTATCAAAAACACCATCTTGAGGAACTGACACACATGCTAAAATTTCTGGTGCATCATTATTACATGCTACATCATCAGACTGCATTTCTAATAAGTCTGCCTGAAGTTCATTTGTACTGCATATATCTGCCTGGTAAACATCATATTCATCATCAACAATGGTAGTAAAAAAGTGAGATCCATTACCAGGCATATCTTTTAATGAATGATCAGTTTCAGACTTCAAGACTATATCACTAACATCTAATAACAAACTAAAGTCATCACTGGCAGGATCAGCAAGTAAAACAGTTTCCACTGGTGTATCTAATTGATTCCCACTTTGATACAGTACGCCTGTGTCAGTACTTTCCTTTTCTACTCCCACATTTATTGTAATTTTAGCTTCAACCTCAGCATTACTGTTTTCCAAACTAAGTCCCTCTATACAAGGAAGAGTATTACTGTCCTGATATGAAGATTCACCCAATATATTCTTAATACTGTTTTCAGTCTCTTTCATATTGTTAGGAGTTTCACACACTGATATTAGTTCACACACAGGCATGCTATCCTGATCAGTCTTACTTACAATTTTCACATTTTTTGCAAGATCTGCCATATCTGTAAAATCTGGAAAGAAAAGTTTACAATTAGTACACAGTTCAGGTATGACCATAAGTACAATTTTAAGCCTAGAGTACTAATGGGGGAAAATGTTACATTGTTACTAAACCAACGCAAATTTTAATACTCTATATTTTATTCAAGGGATGTTGTTATTTATAGTTTATGCACTAGTTAAATTACAATTATACAGTCTCCAATGGTGTGTCACACACAAAATAAGTGCAAAATGTCCTGTTTTACAACTGCCACTAACCAGTACCAGATTGGCAGGAACAATGAATTGATAGCAACTGCAATCTTATATTTTATGAGGGTTTAGTAATCTAGGGTTAACAACCCCTACCCTGCCCAAACAAAAAGAAGCATTATTATTCAGCTGCAGCAATCAATTAGTTAAATACATTCCTCTGCAACATACTAGAAAAATGCTCATGTTAATATTCCACCACCTACCAACACCCACACTAACAAAACAACCAAGTGTAAATGGTCTTCAGCGAGCCTTAACAAATTGCGCCCCCCCCCCTTTTCTTTTTTGCAGATTTGTTGGTATCTACTACTTCAATCATTGATGACAGCATTTTTTCTGCTAACAAAGATCACATATGTAATTATACCAAAATCAATACCAATATGAGACCATTTCAATTCGTCAACTAACTTTTCTTTACTTTCTTCATATTTTAAAATGGAATAACTAAATCACATTTTTTAAAAATCTCCAAATGACTTGAATATCCATGACTTACTCTAGTTTTTAAAGAGCACGTTCTGTTCCAGACAGATTAAACCAGAACAGCTCCAAATAATTACTTATGCATGATACACACTTACAAGTCAGTAATGTCTCAGAAATTATATATCGTACTGACTTTACTACTACTACTACTACTACTACTACTACTTCAGCTATAACTCTTAACATGAACATGATTAACTTTTCCTTTCATGTTAGTATTTAAATGTAATTTCGGACACAGACAGCATTTCTATGACGCTTCAAAACCTGCAGTATACAACTTTTCTCCTATAGAACACACTTGGGCATTGTTATATACTACAGAGAAATTGAGTTATCAATTTCAACTTGACACTTAAGTCAATGTACACTACTTCCAAGTAGTCTTATTTCAGTGACCGAAATCAAACAATTGAAGTAAAAACAAAGGCTTAGCATGTTGCGTGCCTCTGAAGATAAATATACTTCAGCTGCATTAAAAACCATGCAGTAAAATTCATTGCTGTAAATGTTATGGTGTTGCAGATAGTATAGTACGGCATCAGCAGTTCAAGAAACAGTCTGCAAACACCAGAAAATTTAATTCAATCTTCATAATTGTAAACCTAGGTATGATCATGATAGCCCAATAGGTTTATCACCAACAGTACAAACAAACAAAATGAACACTAAGACTATAAAGTCAATTCAAAACATCTATGATTAAACAACCTTCCATGCCTTAGTTGGTCCTAGTCTGTTCTGCTACAAACCATATGGAAATTCAAAGCCCTTAACATTTATAAACCATTAACATCCAATATTTAGGGCATACTGTGTGACATACACACAGCAGGGATTTAATTCACATCACTCATCTATGCAAACTTATTAAAGTAAAGTATGCCATGGCATCAGATTAAGATACTGTCATCAAGTTACTGTTATTCCAACTAGCTAAAGAAACCATCAATAGGAAAGAGATGCCTTTATTTGAGACACAAAACAGTAATTTATTTGAGTACTCTGTCACTCCATAAAAAATATATATATATATATATATATATATATATATATATATATATATTCTATTTTCAACAAAAACAGGTCTTTACCACTTGCAATGGACCATGTTATTTGATAATAAACAACAACTTTCAACATAATTAGCTTATCAGGTTTCTTTCAAGAAAGTAACACAGTGAGAACATAATTAACAATATATGGTGTGTTCTAGCTCTCCATCAAAACAACTACCCTTCAGTAGGAGTTACAGCAAAGGAGCAGCTCGACATTTCAGATCCTGGAAGTTTCTGGATATTTTTGTCCACGTCAATTTCTTTAACCAAAGAAGTATGCCAAGTATATTAAATGGATGGTAACTGTCCTCAAGAATCAGTTATTTGAAAGAAATAAAACAGAACAATGAAGCATTTTGGTAATGGCCTAACAGCAGGTGATTTACATTTCTCAAGTTATTTATTCATAATCTCACATTTTGTGGGGTAATTTGGAAGTTATTATTCGCATATATTTTTAATACATAGTTTAGTAGTTGAGTAACACACTTGCTAGAAAACAAATAATTTCACAACTGATTATCACATCCACAATGACTGCTACATTTGTAGATTAGAAGGACATAAACACAAATTGTTTCTTTTCCACATATTCACCAGCAACATCAACATATTAATACTGAGTTACATCAGTGACTTCATGTCTGCTTATTATATTTTGATATAACTTGTAAAGTATAATTTTTTCCTACAGCATCTAAATATCAAAGAAACCTTATACTGAAATATAAACCCTTAGAACACAGAATATGGTTCCACTAACAATACCTTTAATCAGGCAAGTGAATCTATGTCTGAAATGAAACGCATCTCATGAAAACTATTTCATTTACAATACGGTCTCTTCCTTGCATCTAAATGCAAGAAACATACTGTAACAGATAAAAGATATTTCCAAAAAATAACACAGAAAAGTTAGTAGTCTAGAAACTGTCTGCGCAGTTCGACGGAACAATCACGTGTGTGTGTTGTCATGTGCTGTCTTTTAAACAACCAAACAACAATGCTCTATTCACTACTGTGGAAGCAACATGATTTGTTTGTTACAGGTCTACGTGAATGATGATGAATTTAGTGTTTATACTTGCCAGTGAATGAATATCACTTTACTTGTAATGCAACGACTCACAGCTCACGACGAACTCACCCTCACCGAGCTACGACACAGATACTTCAAGTTCCAAGGAAATGCTTTCGCACCTACATTGTGCCTTATATAGGCGGCCTAAGATTGAACCGGTGCTATTTTAGAATCATATGCTCTTCTGTACCACTCGGGCCATCTGTTAGCAGCTATACGAAACTCGCTGGATACTTCCAGAGATTTAGAAAACAATGCGGTCTAAGGTCCTTATTACCCGTGTACAGCGTTTTATCAAAGATCTTCAATAAAATATTTCGTAAATTTTCTTCCTCCAAACTCCGTTATAAGAAACCAATACTTCACATGATGTTTTCATTCAAACCAGGTGCTCGAAATTGTTGATTTTCGCAAGAAACTATCATTTGTTGACGTGCTGATAAATAATATTGCAGAAATTGAGTCTCCTGTTCGGTATTATTGGTACTGTCCGGTGCAGCTGTTTTTGACGTTGTCAGATTTCGCATAGCGCTTCAGATTTTTCGTAATGCGAAACAATAATTTTCGAAACTTTTCTTTATTAGCGTGCTGTTACGGCAACGAAATTGCGAAACTGAACTGTCCTGCTGTACAGTACAATGTATTGACTTATTTCCTGTATAATTTACAATCTAGCAAACAATATGTAATGGCACTATAAATGGTGCTCAACAACATAATGCAATGAATCACAACCGGTCAATGTGCTATAGGAAAAAAGATCTAACTGTAACCGGAAAATATGTAAGAATGTTGGGAGAATATGAAGTAGCTTTTGACTGTTGAAGCCCTAAGGTATGAATAATACATTAGGCCTAAAAATCGATAATTTTAGACTCTTTGAACATAAATTAAAACATCCTATACGATTAACAGATACATTCGACTTTCTGGTCAGTGAAAATTGGTGAAAATACAACTGAAGAAATTTTTAACACAAACAAGTGTATTGAACGTTCACTCCTGACGCATTCTATCAAGCATAAAATACGTGAGTTCAAGAAAAGTGAGGCCACTAACTCCACGAAAAATAATGCTAAAAAAAATTGCAGAATAAAGACCTAGCTTAAAGACCAGTCCATACACAATGACAAATCTGTGCACGTAGCATCTGTGCAGACATCGTGGGAGACGTCGGTGACAGTGATCTCTATACTAACAAGGGAACCTCCCCATCGCACCCCCCTCAGATTTAATTACAAGTTGGCACAGTGGATAGGCCTTGAAAAACTGAACACAGATCAATCGAGAAAACAGGAAGAAGTTGTGTGGAACTATGAAAAAAATAAGCAAAATATACAAACTGAGTAGTCCATGCGCAAGATAGGCGGCATCAAGGGCACTGGAAACTGAAGCGCCGTGGTCCCGTGGTTAGCGTGAGCAGCTGCAGAAGGAAAGGTCTTTGGTTCAAGCCTCCCATAGCCGGCACGGTAGCTCAGCGTGTTCGGTCAGAGAGCCGGTTGGCCTCTGTAATAAAAAACTGAGTGGAACGTTCAGACTATTATCAAAGTTAAGGCACTCAAACATAATCAACTTCGCTCTCCAAAATTCCAGGACATGTTCAGATTTGCTTGGACACACTGCAGGATTTGACGGTCTACACACGGAAACATTTGAAAACGTTAAAAACATATGTTTTGACAGAGCACAGGGAAAACTGCGACTGTGAAACTGTTGCATTCATTTGTTGCAGTTCATGTGACAAACTCTTATGTTTTCATCACTTTTTTGGGAGTGATTATCACATCCACAAGAAAACCTAAATCGGCAAGGTAGAAGAATCTTTTTACCCATTCGCCAAGTGTACAAGTTAGATGGGTCGACAACATATTCCTGTCAGGTGACGCACATGCTGTCACCAGTGTCGTATAGAATATATCAGACGTGTTTTCCTGTGGAGGAATCGGTTGACCTATGACCTTGGGAGCAAATGTTTTCCGTGCCCATTGGAGAGGCACGTCATTTCGTCTACTAATCGCACGGTTTTGCGGTGCGTTCGCAAAACATAGACACTAAACTTATTACAGTGAACAGAGACGTCAATGAACGAACGGACGGATCATAACTTTGCGAGAATAAAGAAAGTAAAATTTTCACCAGATGGAAGATTTGAACCTTTTTTTTTAACATATATAGACTTTTATTTACAAAATAACAATTTCGTTTTACAAAATACAGTTTACATTTTACTTGTAAAGACGAGACAATCCATTCTTTATTTTTATTTTTCTGTTACTGTACTGTCCAGGTAATGATTTCATTTTGTATCTTTTTTTTAATTTTTTTTAAATATTTTTCGAAAGTCTGTCAGTCAGAGGTTTTTTTAGTTGTTTCTTGCACCGTTTATTGTTGTAGTTTAGCAATTTAGCTTTTCTGAGCCTTTGTAACACTACATTTATACGTATGGCAGAGTGAATATGGAGTAAGCATTGATTGTACGATCTAGTTATTTACAGAGAATAATTAGTATATAAGAAAACAAAGTTATTTTATGGAATTTTACTTATTACTAGTTATGGTATTATTATTGTTATTATTTTTGTAGATGTTTTGAGTTGAGGATGTGTTCTATTCATTTTAAAATAATGTTGTGTTATTACTATCCTCTTTTTAAATCTTGAGTTAGAAAACAAGGGGGAGGCATTTTACGTTGGGTCTTGAAAAACGAGACCTTAGTGGGACATGCACTAGGCATGAAATCAGTTTGATAGAAATATTAACGAGTGTATCAGTTGTCAGCTCTTGTTTGATGGGTAAAGTGGTATCCAAAGGGGAAACCCTCATGAAAAACTATCTTAACATATTAAACAATCCATGACAAAAGAAAAAGGACATTACTATTTTAGCGAATTATTAAAACTATTTTTTTTCGATTGAGCAAAGAGCAATTCACTAGGAAGCATTATATAGTGCAATTTTAGAGCTAGTTTACTATCGGTGGTGCGTGAGAGTGAGGAAGACTGAAAGGAGGAAACTATTCGTGGTGGCAAGACAGACATATATAAGCATGTAAATCACTAGTTTGTTGTACTGATAGGCCTGTAATAGTTTTGTGGTACTCACAGTTTCGCACACCTCTCGATTGCACACGATGGAAGGTAGAAAAAAAAAAAAAAAACACAAAAACACAAAAGACAAAGGGACACTCGGAGCTACCGTTATATTGACACTATATTGTAAACTTTAACGCGTTCGATCACTTTTCACTGTTACTTTTTTTTTTCTTTTTTTTAATAAAAAGCACTTTAGCACTTTAACACACGCATCACTGTTGGTGCTTTTGGGATGTGGGAGGACATCTGCGACTGCGGCAAGGGCGTGGGGAGGTTTGTGGCGGTGGACGGCGGCGATGGCAGCGGCGACGGCGGCGGCAACGGCGGTGGCGGTGGCGGACACGTCACGTGGCGGCAGACAGGGCGTCCCTGAAGGCGGCGGTCAGCGGGATCTCCAGGAAGTTGTGGAAAGTCTGACGATATGTAGCGCGTTGTTTTGCCCTCTTGTGCTCTTCCCACAAGTCCGTGAGGAACTGCACGCTGTCTGACTGCTTTTTGGCAATGACTGCGTGTGCAGTCATGGCGAGTATCCACATCGTGGCCGTTCGTTTTGGCCTAGGGAACGGTTTCGCGTCAGGGACGGTGAGAGCCGTGACTTGGATGTTTCTTGGGTCGCTTCTGTTCATGTGGGCTATTATCTTCTTGCTTGTCTCCCAGATGTTGCTGGTTGCCCTGCATAGGAAACGGTGCTCTACAGTGTCCTTTTCGTTGCACGTTTCACAATTGGGCGATTCTTTTATCCGGATTCGCGCCAGTCTCTCGTTGGTCGGTACGGCGTTGTGCACTACTTTGTACCACGTAGATCTGGCGTGCTCCGGTATTGCTTTTTCTGAGATATTTCCCCAGACGACTGGCCAGTCGTGGTCTGGAGATTTTATCTCGATTCTTGTTCTGTGTGTTTGCCCTCTTAGTGCGCCGTAGATGTTTTTCGCCGTCCTTAGCTGCGGATTTGTTACGGTGGGCAGTGCGTAACTTTTATGGAGGATCAGTTGCCTGATGTGTCGCATCTTAAACGGTATGTGACTGGTGTCTACCGGCGCTTCTTCTGATCGTGGCCTGTAGATGTTTATTAGGCAGGCCGTGATGCTGTCTTTGTTTTTGTCCTCCATTTGGATTGCTCTGTGGAGCAGCAGCGCAGCACACTTTGTCCTGACGTCCTCCAGCCCCAGCCCTCCTTCCTCCTTCTTCAGTGAGCACGTCGCCAGCGATACTTTGAATATTTCCCGCCTCCACAGCAGGTAGCAGACGGCTCCTTGTATCGCTCGAGCGGTTTCTGTTGGTGCACTCAATATCTGTGCCACGTACCAGGCTTTCGACAGGATCGTTGTGTTGATCAATTCTGCTTTTTGTACTAATGTTAGATGTCTACTCGAGTGAGTCCTGGCGAGCCCTCGTATTGTATGTAGGGTTGTTCGCCAGTTCTGTGTCGCCATCTTTAGTGGGCATTTTTGGATGAGTATCCCTAGTGTTTTGTGGGTCTCGGTTACTCGATACCACTCCCTGTTGATGGTCAGACTTCCGTTGCCAATGGGGAGCAGCACGGTTTTTCTGAGATTGACCCTTGCTCCCGATGCGTTTTGAAATGTTTTGATTATCGGTTCTATTTCGTCTATCTCCTGCTCGTTGTTGACAAAGATTCCCACATCGTCGGGGTAGGCCATGCATGTGACCTTCTGCTGCCCGATTTGGTAACCGTGCAGGCTTGCAGCCAGTTTACGTAGCAGTGGATCAAGCGTTGCCGCGAAGAGGGCCATGGACAACGGGCAGCCTTGCCTTACTGACTTGCCTAGTTTTAACCTTTTTGTTGTCCATCCATTTACAGTTATTATCGATGAGGCGTTCTTTAGAAAGTTTCTTATAATGTCGGTGAATTTTTGTCCGAATCCGAGTTTGGTTAACGTTTGCAGGAGATATCGGTGGCTGATCCTGTCGAAAGCCTTGTAGAAGTCAACAGAAATTATTGCTGCGGTCGTTCTGCTGGTGGCGGCTTGCGCAATTACGTCTCTGTATGCGCAGGCGGCGTCGAATATGCTCCTGCCGAGCACTGCACACGTTTGCCACGGGCTGATCGCCTTCATTAACGCAGTCTTGATGTTATTTGCGAAGCATTTCGCGGCAATCTTGTAATCTGCATTCAGCAAAGTTATGGGCCTGAACTCTTCGATGTGTTTCGCTGCCTTTGCTTTTGGGAGAAGGATTACCGTCCCTTCCAGAAAGGAGGCCGGTACTGCTGTCCCGTTTAGGATTTCGTTCACCATTTCTGTCAGATGTCTTCCTACTTGGTCCCAGAGCTGGCTGTAGAATTCCTTGGGGATGCCGTCGGCTCCTGGTGCTCTGCCGTTTGCGCTGCCTTTGAGGATGGCTCTCACCTCATCCTCCGTCACGTTTTCGGTCAGTAGCGCCCGATCTTGATTGGTCAAGAGCCGACGTGTCTCCAGCAGGATGTCTGCCGTTTCGGCATCGTCCGTCTCTTCGCTTCTGAAGAGCTTTTCGAAGTGGTTTTCCACGTGGTCCACAATTTCCCGCTTTGTGGACAGCTTGTTTCCGTCCTTATCGAGGAGTTCGAAGATAACCTTGCTGTTTGCCCTTTGCCTTTCCCTGACTAAGTGGTGCAGTGTGGCGGGCTCATCCTCGATGACGCCGTGCGTTTGACTGCGAGCGATAACGCCTTCCATTCGCTGCCGTTTCATGTTGAGCAGACGTGCTTTTAATCCAAGGACCTCTCTCTCCGGAGCTGCTCACGCTAACCACGGGACCACGGCGCTCCTGAACTCCCAAAATCCTTAATGTTGCTTATATTGCGCATGGACTGCTCAGTTTGTATATTTTGCTTATTTTTTTCATAGTTCCACACACAACTTCTTCCTGTTTTCTCGATTGATCTATGTCCAGTTTTTCAAGGCCTATCCACTGTGCCAACTTCTAACAAAATCTGAGGGGGGTGCGATGGGAAGGTTCCCTTGTAAGTATGGAGATCACTGGTGACACTTCTTCGTGACGTCACTACACCGCGTACATGTCCAGTTTCGACCATCGGGGATGTCTATCGACTTTCGTGGTCGTATTGAGTCTGAGCGCTGTAAGCCTCTCACAGCACGAAGCTCACGTCTAGTATACTTGCTGCCGTATCTTAACGATTCTCAGAAATAATGTGACTGGTTTCTTTCTGCAATTCCTAATTACTTCCAAGCATCAAAGAGTGGCTAACCTGGATACGTTCATTTTAGAAATGCTGTCTGCAAATGCACAATAATTGTGTACGCCACATTTGTATTAATAAATGGAAATGTATTTTCAGGTTGCACAACGGGGCAAATCACATCTCGCCTATCTTATTCGATCTGGCCTGTTTATTGGCTTCATTTTAATGGATCTGATTATTAATTAAATGTATCCGCAAAATCAGAATACTGTACCACCACACCTATACAATTTACTGGAAACAGATGAAAATTTGTGACACAAAGGGACTCGAACCCGGATTTCCCACTATTTGCTAGCGGTCGCCTGAATAGTTTAGGTTATCCGAGCACACTTCACGGACATATCCGAACTTACACATGTCTGAAGGAACATTGCATCGAATTTTATAGACATCATCAAATACACACACTGCACTAATGTGTGATTTGCTTATTCATTTTGAGGACAACATAAATAACGTTTTGTCATCTATAGTGGCCGTCACGGAAGTAGAGTCCTCAAGCTCACGGCCGCTGCCTGCCGCCAGCAGGGCTGCAGGCTGTGATTCACCCTCCCCCCCCCCCCCCCCCCCAAGGGCTTTGTGGCCATGTAGGTACCGTTAGCGGTGCGGTAGGTCAGAGCAGCTGAAAGTTCAGTGTTACCGTGCTTTATCGAGTGTCCACATCAGACCTCAGTGTCTTACTGTCTTTAGAAAGGTGCTTTGATGTGCGTTCGGTGGAGAACAACAATGCAGGAGTAACGGCCTACTTGTAGTAATCCTCCAGTCGCTGTGCATAAAGGGCGGAAAGACATTCGTAAACAATCGAAAATTATCATAGCGAATGTACTCAAGGTTTTTACTCATCTGGTCGACAATGAAGAAGCGAGGAATAACTTAAATTTTGCACAAATTCATAAAGTTACTAAGTGTGTGATGTCTCCAAGTCAACTGTAGGCCGTATTAGCAAATCTGTGTCATTGGCAGAATCTCCAGACATGAATTAGTGTTTCGATTTTCCAAGAAAGGGATACGAATATGAACGGAAACCAACCGACTTTGACGATTTTAACAAAGAGCTCGTGCGTGGAACTGTACTTGGATATTACGACAGAGGAGAGTATCCAACAGCTAAAAAAATACAGGCTGACGTCCGTGAAAAAATTAATTATTTGGGCTCAGAGACCTCTGTTCTTCGTCTTTTCTGCTCACTTGGTTTCCAATTCATGAAGTGTAATGACGGACGGAAATTCTTAATGCAGCACAGAGACATTGCAACAGCAAGAGCGCAGTTTTTGCGTACAGTGCACTTCTTGTATGCTGAAGACACCAGGCCTGTAGTGTACTTGGATGAAACCTGGGTTTCACAGAACCACACCAATACATATATATGGCACGACTCCAAAGGAAATGGCGGTTTGAAGGTGAATACTGATAGAGGTGGCCGATTAATCATCGTCCACGCTGGTTCATTAACCACAGGCTTCATACCAGAGGCCAAACTTGTTTTTTTGTGGTGGGAAAAGTTCTTACCAATCCGATTACCATTCAGAAATTAATGGAGAAGTTTTTAAGAATTGGTTTATTCGACTGTTGTCTGCGCTAGAAGAAGGGTCAATTATCGTGATGGATAACGTCAGCTACCACTCCATTCAGATAGAAAAGCTACCACCTTCAAATTGGCGCAAGGCAGAAATTATGGAGTGATCAAAGAGAAAGAATGTTTCATTTTCAGTCGATGAAACGAAGGCCGAACTCCTGTCGAAGGAAGACATCATAGGTGCCAAAAAGATAATTTGGCAAACGAAATGGGACACCAAATGGTACGTCTACCACCGTATCGCTGCCAGTACAATCCCATTGAATTTATATGGGCCCAAGTAAAGGGAAAAGTAGCGTAGAGAGATACTACTTTCAAACTTGCTGATGTCGAGAAGCTAACACACGAAGCTCTTGACAATGTTACTCAACAGGACTGGGAGAGGTGCTTAAAACACGCAAAAGCATTACAAGAAACTGATTTCTTGAGCCAGGCTTTAAGAGACACCATAGTGGAATCTGTGATGATACACCTGGCTGAAACAAGCGACAGTGAATCTGAAGACACGGAGCCAGAAGATCTTTCAGTTTAGGTGTCATCTATGTACAAAAGCTGGCTTGATTTAAACGTTTGTCTATTCATTTCAGTTACGGAGGACATACTGCGAATGTTTTTCGCTTACAGTAGACGTGTGATAAATTTATCACAAGTGGTGACGATTAGTTTACTCGACAGTAACTGTCAATTAAAATAAGATTGTCAATTCTGCATTAATTAACAACAGCTTTTCCTAAAAATATGTATCCAATGTTTTTACATTCGGATATAATCTTAATGCATTCAGTTTACTCGTACATTCGAAATTTAATTCATTTTTTTCATAGAAGGATTTACTGACTGTTTCGTAGTAAGAGTAATGTAGTTCATAAAATGACAAAACTTTGTGGTTTTTCTGTATCGACTGTATATACAGGGTAGTCCATTGATCGTGACTGGGCCAAATATCTCACGGAATAAGCATCAAACGGAAAAACTACAAAGAACGAAACTTGTCTAGCTTGAAGGGGGAAACCAGATGGCGCTATGGTTGGCCCGCTAGATGGAGCTAACATTGGTCAAACGTATCAGCTGCGTTTTTTTTTTAAATAGGAACCCCCATTTTTAATACATATTCGTGTAGTACGTAAAGAAATACGAATGTTTTAGTTGGACCACTTTTTTTGATTTGTGATAGATGGCGCTGTAATAGTCACAAACATATGGCTCACAGTTTTAGACGAACAGTTGGTAACAGGTAGGTTTTTTAAATTAAAATACAGAATGTAGATACGTTTGAACATTTTATTTTGGTTGTTCCAATGTGATACATGTAACTTTGTGAACTTATCATTTCTGAGAATGCATCCTGTTACAGCGTGATTACCTGTAAATACCACATTAATGCAATAAATGCTCAAAATGATGTCCATCAACCTCAGTGCATTTAGCAATACATCTAATGACATTCCTCTCAACAGCGAGTAGTTCGCCTTCCGTAATGTTCACACATGCATTGACAATGCGCTGACGCATGTTGTCAGGCGTTGTCGGTGGATCGCGATAGCAAATATTTTTCAGCTTTCCCCACAGAAAGAAATCCAGGGACGTCAGATCCGGTGAATGTGCGGGCCATGGTATGGTGCTTCGACGACCAATCCATCTGTCATGAAATATGCTATTCAATACCGCTTCAACCGAACGCGAGCTATGTGCCAGACATCCATCATGTTGGAAGTACATCGCCATTCTGTCAAGCAGTGAAATATCTTGTAGTAACATCGGTAGAACATTACATAGGAGATCTGCATACATTGCACCATTTAGATTGCCATCGATAAAATGGGGGCCAATCATCCTTCCTCCCATAATGCCGCACCATACATTAACCCGCCAAGATCGCAGATGTTCCACTTGTCGCAGCCATCGTGGATTTTCCGTTGCCCAATAGTGCATATTATGCCGGTTTACGTTACCGCTGTTGGTGAATGACGCTTCGTCGGCAAATAGAACGCGTGCAAAAAATCTGTCATCGTCCCGTAATTTCTTTTGTGTCCAGTGGCAGAACTGCACACGACGTTCAAAGTCGTCGCCATACAATTCCTGCTGCATAGAAATATGGTACGGGTGCACTCGATGTTGATGTAGCATTCTGAACATCGTCGCTTTTGACATTCCAGATTCTCGCGCAATTTGTCTGCTACTGATGTGCGGTTTAGCCGCGACAGCAGCTAAAACACTTACTTGGGCATCAATATTTTTTGCAGGTCGTGGTTGACGTTTCACATGTGGTTGAACACTTCTTGTTTCCTTAAATAACGTAACTATCCGGCGAACGGTCCGGACACTTGGATGATGTCGTCCAAGATACCGAGCAACATACACAGCACACGCACGTTGGGCATTTTGATCACAATAGCCATACATCACACGATATCGACTTTTTCCGCAGTTGGTAAACAGTCCATTTTAACACGGGTAATGTATCACGAAGCAAATACCGTCCGCACTGGCAGAATGTTACGTGATACCATGTACTTATACGTTTATGACTATTACAGCGCCATCTATTACAAAGCGAAAAAAGTGGTCCAACTAAAACATTCATATTTCTTTACGTACTACACGAATATGTAATAAAAAATGGGAGTTCCTATTTAAAAAAAACGCAGTTGATATGCGTTTGACCTATGGCAGCACCATCTAGCGGGCCAACCATAGCGCCATCTGGTTTCCCCCTTCAAGCTAGACGAGTTTCGTTCTTTGTAGTTTTTTCGTTTGATGCTTATTTCGTGAGATATTTGGCCCTGTCACTATCAATGGACCACCCTGTATAAACATTGCAGTAACATCAGAACAGTCCCAGTACCTATTCTGATTCTCCGAGAAGAGCCCAGAAATCTATGATATTTGACGACTTTTACAAAAAGCTAGAACGTAGAATTGTATTACTTTAGTATGACAGAGGATAGTATCCGATGGCTAGAGAAATACGGGCTAATGTCAGTGATAAAATTAATTACTCTGGGGAGTCACTTCAACGCACTGTCTTCTCTGCCCACTTGGTTTTGAATTCAGAAACTGCAATGATGGACGAAATTTGTAACACAAGACAGGGACGTTCCAGTATTAAGAACGAGGTCTTTGTTTACCAAGCACATATTGCGTGCTGAGGGTCATAGGCTTACAGCAAATTTAGATAAAACTTGAGTTCCACAAAACCTTTCTAACAAATACACTCCTGGAAATGGAAAAAAGAACACATTGACACCGGTGTGTCAGACCCACCATACTTGCTCCGGACACTGCGAGAGGGCTGTACAAGCAATGATCACACGCACGGCGCAGCGGACACATCAGGAACCGCGGTGTTGGCCGTCGAATGGCGCTAGCTGCGCAGCATTTGTGCACCGCCGCCGTCAGTGTCAGCCAGTTTGCCGTGGCATACGGAGCTCCATCGCAGTCTTTAACACTGGTAGCATGCCGCGACAGCGTGGACATGAACCGTATGTGCAGTTGACGGACTTTGAGCGAGGGCGTATAGTGGGCATGCGGGAGGCCGGGTGGACGTACCGCCGAATTGCTCAACACGTGGGGCGTGAGGTCTCCACAGTACATCGATGTTGTCGCCAGTGGTCGGCGGAAGGTGCACGTGCCCGTCGACCTGGGACCGGACCGCAGCGACGCACGGATGCACGCCAAGACCGTAGGATCCTACGCAGTGCCGTAGGGGACCGCACCGCCACTTCCCAGCAAATTAGGGACGCTGTTGCTCCTGGGGTATCGGCGAGGACCATTCGCAACCGTCTCCATGAAGCTGGGCTACGGTCCCGCACACCGTTAGGCCGTCTTCCGCTCACGCCCCAACATCGTGCAGCCCGCCTCTAGTGGTGTCGCGACAGGCGTGAATGGAGGGACGAATGGAGACGTGTCGTCTTCAGCGATGAGAGTCGCTTCTGCCTTGGTGCCAATGACGGTCGTATGCGTGTTTGGCGCCGTGCAGGTGAGCGCCACAATCAGGACTGCAAACGACCAAGGCACACAGGGCCAACACCCAGCATCATGGTGTGGGGAGCGATCTCCTACACTGGCCGTACACCACTGGTGATCGTCGAGGGGACACTGAATAGTGCACGGTACATCCAAACCGTCATCGAACCCATCGTTCTACTATTCCTAGACCGGCAAGGGAACTTGCTGTTCCAACAGGACAATGCACGTCCGCATGTATCCCGTGCTACCCAACGTGCTCTAGAAGGTGTAAGTCAACTACCCTGGCCAGCAAGATCTCCGGATCTGTCCCCCATTGAGCATGTTTGGGACTGGATGAAGCGTCGTCTCACGCGGTCTGCACGTCCAGCACGAACGCTGGTCCAACTGAGGCGCCAGGTGGAAATGGCATGGCAAGCCGTTCCACAGGACTACATCCAGCATCTCTACGATCGTCTCCATGGGAGAATAGCAGCCTGCATTGCTGCGAAAGGTGGATATACACTGTACTAGTGCCGACATTGTGCATGCTCTGTTGCCTGTGTCTATGTGCCTGTGGTTCTGTCAGTGTGATCATGTGATGTATCTGACCCCAGGAATGTGTCAATAAAGTTTCCCCTTCCTGGGACAATGAATTCACGGTGTTCTTATTTCAATTTCCAGGAGTGTATTTTGCTCTACTTCAGTGAAAATATTGGCTTCAAAATAACTAGAATTACTTCTGTGTAGCGTATATTGGCGTTTCGAGTGATGGATTCAATGCGTTTTGAGTGATGGATTCAATTACGAAGGAAATGTATTAGCAGCCAGTAAAATATTTTCAGGAAGTAGGGAATACTCTCGGCCATATTAAAGCGAGCCGTCCGTACAAAACTCTTGGCGACGGCCTGCAACGACTCGCGTGCTGCTGCGTACGTAATTTACTTCTGTACATGATACGATACAGTAATTATGTCTGAAATGTTACCAAAAATAATTTTGTAGTTTTCTCAACAACTTTCTCGCGGGAAGTTTCTTCGCAGTCCTACAAAACGAAAATTCATCAGCGGCTACATTTTTCGCTACGCAGTTGGCACAGTTTCGCACCTCTTATAATATATATATATATTTTTTATCTCAGAATACTTTTATGTTTCCGAAATAAACGACGCAGCATATGCATCTGTAAACTTTGAGGATGTTCGTATTTTTTTCAGTCCAGTTACTGATTCTGTTACTACCACAGGTTGAAGTAGTAGTAGTACTAGTAGTAGTAGTAGCTTTATTGATTCATAGATCTCTTTTTACAAGGATATAGTAAAAAATTATTTTCCTCCAAAAATTCTTGTAACGTTAGTTTTCATTGTTTTCCTACCAGCTAGTGATAACTTTCTTTTGGAAAGTACTCCATCATATTCTAGACTAAAAACAGAGTTGCCCAATAGTTTTTTTAAATTTTTGTGAAGATTTGAAATCATCACTATAAAAATCTAGCAATGCTGTAAGAGGGCGAGATGACCTTGAATCCCTATTTTCGTGCCGGCCACTGTAGTTACATACACTAAATTAAACACGCTTTGCACACCAGAATAACATATGTAGTATTACCATGACACTCACGTGAATCCTTAAAACTATTGTAAATACAAAGTATAGTTGTACACGAATTAAAGCAGCAACTGATTATCTTCAATTGTTACATTCATTGCAATTTTGGAAACTATTGCTTCTGTTTCTTTCTCCGAAAATGAGAATGTACCAACTTCATACTCATTAATTTCACCTTTATTACGAAAAGTACTTAGCAGTTAACTCCCCAAATAGTAAAAGAGTGCTGGTTGTGTGCAGTATATCCTAATTTGTATGAAACATTGTAATTCACGGCGAGAAAACTGAACTTCTTCCTTGGCACATGGAGGTAATGGAAACAACATGCAAAAACAGCTGCAGGAACAATCCTGGATCAGTACCAGAATACATTTCGTCAGCATATGTACTTTAATTGAAGATGTTCTTATTTCGAAAAGAACTCTCGTAAAACGACTAGCCTATAAATTTTATTTCATATGAGGGTTGGAACTTTAATAGTGGCAACTATTTATTTACAGCTCGTACAAAATAGATACGAGTTTCAAAGCTTTACTGAGCTTCAAAGTAGTCACCAGCATTGTGTATAATCTGTTGCCAGCGATGTGGAAGTCGTAGGATACTCTTAGGAGTGCCAGTTGTGTTGACAGTTCGTGCGACATGGTCTATTGCCAGACGATTTTGTAGCAGCTCTGAAGCGAATGCCGTGGAGTGTTTCCTCCAGTTTAGAAATCGATTTGAACTCACGAGGGCTTAAGTCCAGGGAGTGCTGTAGGTGGTATAGCACTTAGTAGCCCCATCAGTCAAACAAATCAGTAACAGCTCGCACTGTACTTGCTTGAGCATTGTCCTGCAAGATGATGGTCAGGTCCTGCAGTAAGTGTCATCACTTCTGTCTCTAAGCTGGTCGTAGGTTGTGTTCCAAAAATGAACAGCATGGAAACAGAAGTGATGACACTTTCTGTGGGACAGTGCTCAAGCACGTACAGTGCAAGCTGTTACTGATTTGTTTGACTGATGGGGCTACTAAGTGCTATATCACATACTGCGCTCCACTGACTTAAGCCCTCATGAGTTCAACTCGATTTCTAAACTGAAGGAAACACTTCACGGCATTCGCTTCAGAACTGCTACAAATTCGTCGGGCAATAGACCACGCCGCTCGAACTGTCAACACAACTGCCACTGCTAAAAGTATCCTGCGACTTCCACATCGCTGGCAACGGGCTATACACAATCCTGGTGACTACTTTGAAGGTCAGTAAAACTTTGAAACACGTATCTATTTTGTATGAGATGTAAATAAATAGTTGCCACTATTAAAGTTCCAACCTTCGTAATTAAGCTGGCAGAGACCAAGTTACTTCTTAATTCTGTGTCAAACGAATCAGTCTTTTCTGTGTTTTTTTTTTTGAGTGGTACCTAGTATTTTTTACCAGATGATCAACATGTTTCCAAAATTTACTAGCATTTGCATGTTTCATGCTTAATTTGTGAATTATTGACAATGACAACTTATTCCTGGGAAATAACACTCTTATATGCACCTAACATCGAATATTGTAGAACATACTATTTTTAAATTAATAAGAAGGTTCCACAATCTCTTAGAAATGAGAAGGAAAAAGAATGAAGTCGCAGGTCTTGAACCAGTGAACAAACTACATTGTACTTCTTGACCTGACATCTCTAACCACGATGCCATTGTGGACACCAGAGATATGAAACATTGTTTTCGACTGATATTGGCTGAAGATTTTAACTGTTGATGAGTTTTTACTTTACGTTTACATTAAATTATAACAAAGTATAGCAATAAAAACGTGTTTTGGATGCACTGTTAATATTTGAACTACATCGTAATTTAAAATCTATCACTTACAAGATTCAACTAAGTGACAAAATCCAGTATGGCTTGTCTCCCTTCCCAGAACTCGATAAGACCCCAAAATCAATAGAAATCCCTGACAGTCGAAGCTGGGCATGTACACGCCATAGTGACGTCACAGAGTAGTGTCACCGAGGTATATCTATCATTTCACACAGATCGTTCTACATATACATCTACATCTATACTCTGTGAACTGCTGTGAAGTGCATGGCGGGAGGTACGACCCCTGTACCAGTTATCAGAGCTTTTTACCAGTCCATTCACGTATGGAGTGTGAGATAAATGATTGTTTAAATGTTGCTGTGCAACATAATCTTATCCTCACGATCCCTCTGGGAGCGATACGTAGGGGGTTGTAGTATATTCTTAGAGTCATCATTTGAAGCTGGTTCTTGAAACTTTAGCAGTAGGCTTTCTCAGGATAGTTTTCATCTGTCTTGAAGAGTCTGCCAGTTCAGTTACTTGAACATCTCCATGACACTCTTTCATGGGTCTAACAAACCTGTGATAATTCGTGCTGCCCTACTCTATATACATTCAATATCCTCTGCTAGTCCTGTTTGATATGGGTCTGACACACCTGAGCAGTATTCCAGGTTGGGTCACATGAGCGATTTGTATGCAGTCTCCTTTGTAACTATCACCATTGCCCTAGTATTTACGAATAAATTGAAGTCTACTATGTGCTTTACTCACGATTGGGTGTATGTGACCATTCCACATAATGTCACTAATAAGTGCTATAACCCAAGTACTTGTATGAGTTTACACAACTGTGACTCACTAGTATTATATTCATAGGATACTATGTTTTTTCGTTTTGTTAAGTGTACAATTTATATTTGTGAATATTTAAAGCAAACTGCCAATCACTGCACCACTTTAATATCTTATTAAATAAATATGTGTAGCGCTTCGATCAGACTGCACTTTACTGTAGATAATTGCATCATCTGCCAAAAATCTGAGGTTAGTTTAATACTGTCTGCCAGATCGTTGATATATAACTTGAACAGCAAGGAACCCAACATATCTTCCTAGGGTAAATCCAAAATTATTTCTACATCCATCGATGACTCTCCATCCAAGATAACATGCTGCGTCCTCCTTACCAATAAATGCTCAGTCCAGTCATATATATTTTGTCAGATACCCTATGTGACAGTACTTTTGATAATAAGTGTAGGTTTGGTACTGAGTCAAACGCTTTTTGGAAGTCGAGAAATACTCTATCTGCCTGACTGCCTTGATTCAAAGCTTTCAGTGGGTCATGCGCAAAAAGTGAGAGGTGTGTTTGGCGTGATCAGTGTTATCAGAATCCATGCTAGTTGGCATCGAGGAGATCTGAGATACCTCATTATGTTTGAGCTCAGTATATGTTCTAAGATTCAACAATAAATAGATTTCAAGGATACTGGATGGTAGTTTTGGTAATCACTTCTGTTACCCCTATTGCAGACAAGTGTGACGTGTATTTTTTCAGCTAGTGGCCACAGTTTTCGTTCGAAGTATTTGTGATAGATTACAGGTAACAGAGGGGCTGACTCAGCTGCGAATTGGGTATATACTCTGATAGGGATTCCACTGGGTCATGGGGGTTTTGTTCAGTTTCAACGATTTAAGCTGTCAACGCCGCTGATACTGATATTTATTTCACTCGTATTTTCATTGGTACGAGAATTAAGTTGCGGCAATACGCCTGGGTTTTCGTTTGTAAAGGGACATTTGAAAACACAGTTGAGCATCTCTGCTTTTCCTTTGTCACTCTCTTGCTGCATGTAGGGTGAAGATTTGCTGCACAGATATGAGATGTGCGCAAAACTGAAAGTTCGAGTTGGAGGTTTGACCAAAACTGCTCAAATATGTGGGTGTAAAACTCATCTCTGAATACAAATCGTAGCATATGGATGGGAAATAATCGCAAATCCTGGGCGCGAAACGTGTCTGCTATTTGTTCAGTCTAGTGTTTTTCGTCCTTGGGTACAAAGGGAACTCTAAAACTGTTGATACGCATCAATGCTTTGGTTAGTTCATTGCTTAATTTCTTTAAATGTATGAGAGTCGCGTATTTTGTGGAAATAGAGCGTATGCCATAATCATTTGTGGAAGCGCAGCTAAAAAAAATCATTTATTCCATACAAGAGATAGTCAGAATATCGTATTAAATTGATAAAGGAACACCTTGCAGTATTATCTTTATGGAAATAGGGATTTGTAAATTTGTATGTAAATAAATTTAATCCCTAATGAAACATTTTTTGTCACAACAAAAGTGAATTAAAGGTGAACTGTACCATTCACCACCACAACGCTAAAATTAAAACTTACCATGCAGGCTATGAACACCTATCTAGAGTTCAGTATGGATTTGTATATTCTCATGCAAAAGTCATAATAGGTTGCTAGTAGACTTCAGGCAATTAACTGAAAATCCCTAGAAAAAAGTAAAAGATATCTTATTGGTCACTCCAATAATTTATTAGAGCACATGAAACTTAATACATGTCTAAAATCTCAAGACATTATCTGTAATATATCTTAATTGATATGTCACATAACTAAGGTACTTTACTTCTCTTCATAAATTTGTTCTTCAGGACAGTGTAAGTAAGGGAGGAATAGCGGAGTTTAATGTCCATTCTAAAGTGTGGTCATTAGAGATGGAGGACAAGCTCAGATTACAAAAATATGGAGGAGGCTATGAGCTGTGTCCTTTTTGAAGGAACCACTCCAGCATTTACTGGGACGGTTTAGAGAAATCACAGAAAACTCAGATTTGGATGGCTGTGTGGGAATTTCAACCACCATTCTCCTGAATGCATGTTCAGTGTTCTAACCACTGTGCCACCTTGCTCAGTAGGGGAGTGTACAGCTTAGTTTCACTTGTGTCAGTCATTATTTCACTCAATTCTTGTTTGGACAATTGGTTCGAAAATTATAAAAATTACATTATATTAGATGTATATTTCGTTCCATAGAGCCAAAGTGATGAGATCCTCATGGATGTCGAACATGTCCAAAAACAACTATATAGAATATAATATTTACAAAGAAAAACCGTATACTACTGTGCATCCCTCAGACCTCAAGTGATATGGTCCTCGTGGATCTCGAATATGCAAAAAATCTTAAATGACGGTAATGACGAACTTGTTACAAAACAAGTAAAAATACAATACAATGAGGAGCATAATATAGTGCTTAGGCCATTGTCAAAGAGACAATCAGTTTACAACACATGTTTATGTTGAACACATTACTACACTTATGATATACAGAAATCAGATTTTATGTAATACTCACATGATTTGATATTAACAGTAATACAAACTGTCTGCTCATAAGTACCTAGACACCCATTAGTGGACATTAATATTATGTGTGTTCACCCTTCACCTTTATAACAACTTGAATGCTGTTGGGAACATTCTCTACAAAGTATGTAAATGCCTGTGGAGGAGTGGCAGGTTATCATTACTCAAGAGCCAAAACAAGAGAAAAATGGTTCAAATGGCTCTGAGCACTATGGGACTTAACATCTGAGGTCATCAGTCCCCTAGAACTTCGAACTACTTAAACCTAACTAACCTAAGGACCTCACACACATCCATGCCCAAGGCAGTATTCGAACCTGCGACCGTAGCAGAAACAAGAGGAGGTAGTGTAGTTGGATACTGGCGTTTGGATGGATAGAAGTCGACCTTCTAACTCACCCTAAAGGTGTTCCATTGGGTTCAGGTCTGCACTAAGGCTAGGCTAGTCCATGTCAGGAATGTTATTGTCCATAAACCATTACCTCACAGATGCTGCTTTATGACAGGGTGCATTTTCATGCTGCTATAAACATTCATCATATCCAAACTGTTCTACTGTATGCAGTACACATGCTGTAAAATGTGTTCATATTCATTTGTATTTAATATTTTTTTCAAGAAGAATATAATAATCCCAATCCCAAAGAAAGCAGGTGTTGACAGATGTGAAAATTACCGAACTATCAGTTTAATAAGTCACAGCTGCAAAATACTAACGCGAATTCTTTACAGACGAATGGAAAAACTGGTAGAAGCGGACCTCGGTGAAGATCAGTTTGGATTCCGTAGAAATGTTGGAACACGTGAGGCAATACTAACCTTACGACTTATATTAGAAGAAAGATTAAGAAAAGGCAAACCTACGTTTCTAGCATTTGTAGACTTAGAGAAAGCTTTTGACAACGTTAACTGCAATACTCTTTTTCAAATTCTGAAGGTGGCAGGGGTAAAATACAGGGAGCGAAAGGCTATTTACAATTTGTACAGAAACCAGATGGCAGTTATAAGAGTCGAGGGGCATGAAAGGGAAGCAGTGGTTGGGAAAGGAGTGAGACAGGGTTGTAGCCTCTCCCCGATGTTATTCAATCTGTATATTGAGCAAGCAGTAAAGGAAACAAAAGAAAAATTCGGAGTAGGTATTAAAATCCATGGAGAAGAAATAAAAACTTTGAGGTTCGCCGATGACATTGTAATTCTGTCAGAGACAGCAAATGACTTGGAAGAGCAGTTGAACGGAATGGACAGTGTCTTGAAAGGAGGATATAAGATGAACATCAACAAAAGCAAAACGAGGATAATGGAATGTAGTCAAATTAAATCGGGTGATGCTGAGGGGATTAGATTAGGAAATGAGACACTTAAAGTAGTAAAGGCGTTTTGCTATTCAGGGAGTAAAATAACTGATGATGGTCGAAGTAGAGAGGATATAAAATGTAGACTGGCAATGGCAAGGAAATCGTTTCTGAAGAAGAGAAATTTGTTAACATCGAGTATAGATTTAAGTGTCAGGAAGTCGTTTCTGAAAGTATTTGTATGGAGTGTAGCCATGTATGGAAGTGAAACATGGACGATAACTAGTTTGGACAAGAAGAGAATAGAAGCTTTCGAAATGTGGTGCTACAGAAGAATGCTGAAGATAAGTTGGGTAGATCACGTAACTAATGAGGAGGTACTGAATAGGATTGGGGAGAAGAGAAGTTTGTGGCACAACTTGACTAGAAGAAGGGATCGGTTGGTAGGACATGTTCTGAGGCATAAAGGGATCACAAATTTAGCATTGGAGGGCAGCGTGGAGGGTAAAAATCGTAGAGGGAGACCAAGAGATGAATACACTAAGCAGATTCAGAAGGATGTAGGTTGCAGTAGGTACTGGGAGATGAAGAAGCTTGCACAGGATAGAGTAGCATGGAGAGCTGCATCAAACCAGTCTCAGGACTGAAGACCACAACAACAACAACATTTTTTTCAAATGTAATAAAGGTACCATATCCTTCTTATGAAAAACATCTCCTATACTATAAAACCATCTCCTCCATACTTCACTGTTCGTAGTGCACATAATGGCGGGCAACGTTCTCCAGGCATCTGCCAAATCCAAAAAATCTGCCAGATTATTGTGAGGGACTCCCAACAGCATTTTGATGCACTAAACTATCTGCGTTATTAGTCATCAAGATAAATTAAATTTACAGAATACTTAATGTGGATCACTAGACACATCGAAATTATGGTGTAGAGCTCATCTCACACCATGAGAAAGATGTCACTAACCACTAGATTAAAAGTAATATTCTCAGCTGGAATGGGATCTTTTGACAGTAGCACTTGTGTGGGCAGTTGTTGCGACAATAGTCTTGGCAAATGCCTTAGCAGACGGTAGATGTGTGTGTTTCCAGGATGGCGCTACATTATTTTGTTTAGGGTAAAGGTGACAACACTGACTCACTGAGAAAGTAAGATACATTACTGGCCATTAAAATTGCTACACCAAGAAGAAATGCAGATGATAAACGGGTATTCATTGGACAAATATATTATACTAGAACTGACATGTGATTACATTTTCATGCAATTTTGGTGCAGTTCCCAGAACAACCAACTATGGCTGTAATAACGGCCTTGATACGCCTGGGCATTGAGACAAACACAGCTTGGATGGTGTTTACAGGTACAGCTGCCCATGCAGCTTCAACGCGATACCACAGTTCATCAAGAGTAGTGACTGACATATTGTGACAAGCTAGTTGCTTGGCCACCATTGAACAGACGTTTTCAATTGGTGAAAGATCTGGAGAATGTGCTGGCCAGAGCAGCAGTCGAACATTTTCTGTCTCCAGAAAGGCCCGTACAGGACCTGCAACATGCGGTCGTGCATTATCCTGCTAAAATGTAGGATTTCGCAGGGATCGAATGAAGGGTAGAGCCACGGGTCGTAACACATCTGAAATGTAACGTCCACTGTTCAAAGAGCCGCCAATGAGAACAAGAGGTGACCGAGACGTGTAACCAATGGCACCCTATACCATCACGCTGGGTGATACGCCAGTATGGCGATGACTAATACACGCTTGCAATGTGCGTCCACCGCGATGTCGCCAAACACGGATGCGACCATCATGAAGCTGTAAACAGAATCTGGATTTATCCGACAAAATGACGTTTTGCCATTCGTGCACCCACGTTCGTCGTTGAGTACACCATTGCAGGCCATCCTGTCTGTGATGCAGCGTCAAGGGTAGCCGCAGCCATGGTCTCCGAGCTGATAGTCCATGCTGCTGCAAACGTCGTCGAACTGTTCGTGCAGATGGTTGTTGTCTTGCAAACGTCCCCATCTGTTGACTTAAGGATCGAGACGTGGCTGCACGATCCGTTACAGCCATGCAGATAAGATGCCTGTCATCTCGACTGTTAGTGATACGAGGCCATAGGGATCCAGCACGGCGTTCCATATTACCCTCCTGAACCCACTGACTCCAAATTGTGCTAACAGTCATTGGATCTCGACCAACGCAAGCAGCAATGTCGCGATACGATAAACCGCAATCGCGATAGGCTACAATCCGACCTTTATCAAAGTCGGAAGCGTGATGGTATGCATTTCTCTTCCTTACACGAGGCATCACAACAACGTTTCACCAGACAACGCCGGTCAACTGCTGTTTGTGTATGAGAAATCGTTGGGAAATTTTTCTGATGTCAACACGTTGTAGGTGTCGCCACCGGCGCCAACCTTGTGTGAATGCTCTGAAAAGCTAATCATTTGCATATCATAGCATCTTCTTCCTGTCGGTTAAATTTCGCATCTGTAGCACGTCATCTTCGTGATGTAGTGACTAGTAGTGTACATCAACACACTGACCTTATATTATTGCTTATGTTCAAGATAATAATTAAACGAAATTATTCAAAGTTTCTGTTTGTCATTTATAAATCAAAAGATCCCCTGAAACATACACACACTATCTGATCAAAAGTATCTGGACACCCATATGTTATGTATAATTGACCTCTAAATGTCACGAGAGGTGAACTTGTCGGTATAAATGAGGCAGGGAATATTGTATTGTCAGCAGAGAAGCAGTAACAGCAGAATGGGTCAGTCAGGAGATCTCAGTGATTTTTAATGTGGGCAAGTCATTGGATATGACCTGAGTAACAAATCCATCGTGGACATTTAAATCCTACTAAACCTGTTGGTGTTTTGATTGTGAAGTGGAAACACAAAGGAACAACCACAGTTAAATCAAGTCCAGACTGACCTCATGTACTGACAGACTGGGACCATCAACCACTGCAGTTGCCAATTGTAAAATATCACATGCAATCGTGATAAGGAATCACTTGTGAGTTCCATAGTGTTACCAGAAATCAAGATCACACAATGACTGTGTGCTTGAAATTAAGAAGAATGGTCTACAATAGCCGATCAGTTCCTCATAAGACGCACGTTCCTGTAGTCAATGTTAAGCGACGCTTGAGGTCGTGGAAAGAGTGAAGCCACTAGACAGTGGATGACTGGAAACGAGCCAAGCGATTTGGACTGATAAGTCACACTACATGCTGTACCAATCCAATGGAAGAGTTTGAGTTTGGCAAATTGCCTGAGGAACGTTACTTGCCATCATGTCTGGTGATAAAAGTGAATTACGGAGGAGGTGGTGCTAGGGTAGTGAGGTATTTTTCGTGTTTATGGCGTGATCCCCTCACTGCACTG
Source organism: Schistocerca serialis cubense (assembly GCF_023864345.2). NCBI lineage: Eukaryota > Metazoa > Arthropoda > Insecta > Orthoptera > Acrididae > Schistocerca > Schistocerca serialis. The sequence goes on from NC_064640.1 coordinate 255,923,018, forward strand.
AGGAAATAGCGAAATGCAGAAGGATATGAACACATTTTACAGCATTGAGTACTGCATACAGTAGAGGGACAGATCAGTTGTGATGCTTGTTTGTATCAGTGTGACAATACAACCTGTCATAAAGCAGCATCTGTGAGGCAATGGTCTGTGGACAATAATATCCTTGAAATGGACTGCCCTGCCCATAGCCCAGACCTGAGCCCGAGGCTACTGATATCGATACTGTCCCTGCTGCTATCGACATGCGTTGTTTTAATCGCTGATTTTGTTGTTCCCTGCTTTGAACGGTTTGCAGAATGGTGTTATGAATTTCGAAACGATTTTCATTTGGTCGTGTTGTTTGTGGCATATTATCACACATGATGCCTAGAATTCGTTGCTTCAACCGTAAACAATGTCACCAGGGCAACAGATGCACAGTGAAGGCTGCTACAACAAATGTTCACCAGTGGCTCAAGACTGTAACCTCTCAGAGCCAGTAACCAAACCACTGCCGAGTGCTTTGAGAAGAAAACTTGTTTTTGGTGCTAATGAATATGGAGGCTGTGAATCTGAAGGTTTGTGTAATATTATTGTTGATGTTAACATACTGTCGCCGGTCACTGTGGCCCAGCGGTTCTAGGCGCTTCAGTCCAGAACCGCGTTGCTGCTGGAGTCGCAGGTTCGAATCCTACCTCAGGCATGGATGTGTGTGATGTCCTTAGGTTAGTTGGGTTTAAGTAGTTCTAAGTCTAGGGGACTGGTGACCTCAGATGGTAAGTTGCACAGTGCTTAGAGGCATTTTTTAACATACTGTCGCAGTTAATATAGGACAATGTTATGTGCAAGAACTGTGTTGTTGTGCAGTGTGTTTCTGTGGTGGAAGATGAGAATGCCAGGAAAGGCCTTGCCGCGAACTTATCTGTGATATGCAGCAAATGCAACGTTGGTGCGTCTTGCATGACAACTAAAATCGTAAACAAAAGCTACAATGTGAATATGGCATGCAATCGTGAGAAGGAATCACTTGTGAGTTCCATAGTGTTACCAGCAGGGATCAGAAGGCAGCAAGAACACTTTGTGCAGTGATGAATCTTCCACCTACTCCAGCAAAATTTGAGGTATATTATTGCTTACTGTTTGGGGCTATAAAAGAAGTTGGATAATCTTCAATGAAAAGTGTTGCAGAAGGATGTGTTATCGAAAATGATGGTGACAAGGACATAGTGGCCGCTTTTGATGGTACCTGGCAAAAAAGAGGGTACATTTCGTTGAATGGTGTGGTTACAACAACATCTGTTGACGCTGGCAGAGTACTAGATGTTGAAGTGTTGAGCAAATTTTGCCATAGTTGTGTGAAACGGATTCCAGAGCATGAATGTAATATGTACTATAAAGGCTCAAGTGGAGGTATGGAAGTGCAGGGAGTTGTCAGCTTGTTTAGCAGATCTGTTGCCTCCTGTGGCCTGCGATATGTGAAGTACCTTGGCGATGGTGGTAGTAAAGATTTTCTTGAGGTTCAAAAATGTGCTCCATATGGAGCTGAGACTATTGTGCAGAAGTTAGAATGTGTATCACATGTACAGAAAAGACTTGATACTAGACTTTGAAGGCTGAGACAAGATTTGTCAGGAAAAAACTTATCTGATGGGAAGGGAATAAAAGGGAAAGGGTGACTGACAGATGCAGAATTTGACAAGCTACAGACATATTATGCCTTGGCAATAAGAAGGAGCGCAGGATACCTGAAAAATATGAAGCAAGCAGTTTGGGCGTTATAGTTCTACAAAATGTCCGCAGACAATAACCCTATAGACAACTTGTGCCCAAAAGGAAGTAAATTATGGTCTGGATACCAAAGATCAATTTCTGGTGGTGAAGAATATCATCACAGGAATTCTCTACCAACTGCCGTAATGGAAGCCATCAAAGCTATATTCAGGGACCTTACAAATGAAAACTTATTGAAGGAATGTCTTCATGGCAGTACCTAAAACCCAAATGATAGTTTTAACCAATGTGTATGGGAAAGATTGCTAAAAACCATTTTTCTGGAGAGAAATGCACTTGCTATTGGTGTTTATGATGCAGTTTCATGTTTTAATGATGGTGTTCAAAGGAGAAAATATTTTTTAGAGAAAATGGGAACGAAGCCCAGAGTGAAGTGCATCAAAACTTTGTACGCGATAGACAGAGAGTGTATAATGAAAGCAGATAAATCGAGGAAAGTGTGTCATAGGAATGTGAAAAGGAAGAAACCTGATTTATAAAATGAAAAAGAACCTGCTTATGGTGTGGAAAGTTCTAAAAGAATGCCAAATACAAGCAGAAACTTTAACAGCCGTTTTCCACAAAACACAAATTTCTGTACTTAGGTACATGTAACATCCAAAATAAATATCCTATTACTTTCAAACTTGGTATGCTTATTAAACACAAACTTCTTAATCCAAAACTCTAGAATTTTCCAAATCTATAAAAAAACTGCGATAAAAATTGAGATAATTATTTATAAAATTTGAGTTTTTCTGAACATTAAGTTTAAAATGTTACAGCTCATTCATTTTTTCGTAAATTAAATTAATTCTAAAGTTTTATACACCTGTAAGTATGGTTTGTATGCTGTGCAAAATTCAGTGAAGAATCTCTCTTACTTATGAAGAAAAGTGTATCTATTGCAACAAATGCAGCCAATAGTAAGTGAAAAAATTATGAAATTTGACATGTAAAAATATTTATTTTGTTATGTTTTTGTACTTCCACTACCATGAGCATGAATCCCGAATCCTTCTTGGTCAGGCTGACAAAGTTTTATGAATTTATTTGTAAAAGTATACACAGCAGAAATTGAAATGTCCTGTGGTGCCTCTCCTGTTTCAAGTCGGCCCGTTTGACGTCCTACCCCCCTTAACATCCACTAATAGGTGACTGGATACTTTTTATCAGTTGAGCAGTAGACACACCCCATATTAATGTCCACTATCAAGTGTTAGTTACTTTTGATGAAGAGTGTATGAAGCCATGTATGTGCAATTCTGGAAATCCATGGGAGCTGTCAATTTGGGTATCCATGCCATTTGTGAGGGCTCAAATCAACACCATTTAAAATTAAAATAAATTAGTTTTCAGATTCATATTCATATTACTGAAATTATTTGTAGTGGCTGGTTTGAGATATCCAATGGTAGCATCCACTGGACCTAACAACATCTTTTCAGTAACAATTGCAAAATGCTTGTTGAATGTTTTTCAATACTGCTAACATCTACCATCACTGTATCTTTTACTCTTAATGCTATTTGCTTCTCTTCATCGCTGGTTCTACCAGTCTCCTCTTTCATTATTTCCTACCATGTATTTACTTTTATCTGATGTGACCATCTATCCTAATATTGCACTGTCTTTAATGTCTGCATCACTATCTTCAAAATTTAGTTGTATTATATGCAACGAGCTGTCTCTGACTGGCAGATACAGTTTTCTTTTTGTCTTACAAGATACCTTTATTCCTAGACTAATCCATGGTTTCTTTGTAGGATTTGGTCAAATCTGAATTACTTTCGCTGAGTGCCATTTTTTGTATTAACTCTAGACAGAAGCAACTGCATGTCCTGGTCTGGGAAGACATTAACTATCGGTTGTGTAATATAATTTTGTTCATTATATCTTCCTACAAATACCTTATCAATGGCTGTTTTTGAGCAGTCAGGTGCTACCCTAGTTGAAATGTTCACAATAGGAATTACGTAGAATGATAATGTTATTGACTGTAATAAATTGTTACTGGAAGAGTTTTTAAGAAAATCTACATTAAAGCACCATCCAGAACTATTTCTTTGCATTTTACTGTTAAGTGGGCAATAGAGCCTCAAAGTGATTTATAAAAAATTAAAATTGCCTGCAGGTGTTCAGCATATACTAATGATTATAATGGATTTATTGAGAAATTCTGTTTCTGTTGTGCATGCTTCTGTATGCTTATCTAAGAAAAATTTATGAGTGTTTCTGTTCTCAAATTTATGAAAATTCCTCCTTTCAGCACTTCTGTTAGGCAGAAGTGAGATGCTAACCTAAATTATGTAACACTTAATACCTGTGTACCAGTGGTTACATGGCCCATGGGAGACAGAATATTTTGAGTGGGTTTTATGAGGCTAACTCATGCAACTTCTTCCTGTTGCTATGAGTCGTTCATGTGATGAAGTTACTCTCCTCATAAAAGTATTTTGTCATGTTATATGAGGAGTTATGAGTGTCAATAGATTATTTATAGTCTCTATATTCATTCTCAAGTAATTTCGCCAATTGTCAGGTTTTTTGCCATATAACTCATGAAGTAAATGTGATGAATGCTGTCGATTAAGGATCCACTGTCTCAGACACAGCTACAAAAAAGGAAGGGGGAAAAAAGAACATTCTGCTAAATGCATTTATATTTTCAAATATACAAATCTCCAAATTTCTCAACTAACTTTCGAAGAATGAAGTAGAATGGAGATTTTGAGTTTCAATAATACAAAGTAATTCTCGAAATTACAAGCTACATTTAACACCATTTAACACTGGATATTTTTCAGTAGCTTGTTCAAGGTCCTCCCCATGTGGATGATCTTATGGCCTGAATGCCTGCAGATTAACACTCCAAACAAGAAAGACCTGACTGTATCTGCTGTCAATAACAAATCTTATGTGGTTTGATAGTCCACAGGTAGATCCTGAAGACTACAGGAAGGTGCATGTAGAGAGATAGGAAGGACAAGTGCCTTATGTAAAATAATGACAGAGAGACTGACTTTCCAAATACGTGGTAAGGGACTAAAAACAATGTTCCTCTCATTTGCACACTGCCACAGCCTCAGTCTGCATACCTCTGTTCACAGTCGTAGTGCTAAGTGAAAACCCAGTAATCTTGAGTCTGAGACTTGGCAGTGATATGGTATTTCCCACTTCACTTTCATTTCCGATCCTCATATTACATACTACGTAATCTCTTAAGTTGAGGGAACAGAATAACTTAATGTAGGGCAAATCGTAAAATATGCGGCTGGCATTTTGCAATTTATTGATGTAACCAACATCTAAATCCGATGTTTGGTTCGAGTCTTATGTGATTTTTTTTATAGACCTGCGCATCAGAAATCGAGGGGGATGGAGTCATGTCCGAACATTATAACATCAGGTGACGAGCCTCAGCCATGGAAGACACGAGACTACTACAGTAGGCAGAAAGCAGGTGCTGGAGAGGAGCGAAAGAGAGGGATCTTGAATGTTGTAGAAGCAATGCATACGAATATTTCCGTCTCAACTAGAAAGTAGGATGCAGTTTGAGGGAAAGACACTCGTTGGTAACAGCGGGATGGATTTGTCCCTGAGCCGGCAGGGTGGGAGTGAAGAAATAATCCCTCTGATAAATACATTTTGTGTGAGGCAGATAATTATTAAATTTATCACAAGAGATGCTCCAGATGTGTGTATAAGTGTGTGTAACTGTTGTGACTCATAAAAGTATCTTAACTATGAACATTAGGAAAAGTGATGTGTCTGATGTCGCAGTCTGAAAAAAAATTGTAAGCAGATCGTGATGGATGTTGGCAGAAGACATACCATGTAAGTGATAGCAGCACAACCTCAGTGATGTAGTAATCTTCATTGCTAGTTCATCTGACGCTCTCCAAGTAGAGCCACTTACAGTCATGTAGGAAATAACTTTTATTGTGCTCAAAATTATATTTTGTGCTGCAACAGTAACTACAGATTTAGATGATCAGATGAAGAAAACCTTTCGTGGTACTGTTGTGTCATGTTTCACATTGGTTCTGATCAGTACGGATACGTTTTATCATTTTACTGTGTACTGTTGTAGATAATCACCAATGGCCCGCTCATGCTTGAGTGTGGAATTTTAATAAGAGTGGTTCAAGGTGCTAAGCAGTATCAGAACCATCCTGGCATTTCAAGTATAAAGTCCCGCATGTCAGATTATTTTGTATGATATCCCACTGGTCCAATAGTTTCTTAAAGTTAAGTTGGGGAGATTATTGCTTTGAGTTAGTGGCTTCTAGGAAGGCTCTTTCAATTCTGGTGTGATGTGCATTTATCTTTGACTTGAAATTGATACTGAAGTACACCAACTTAATCGGAGGATACAGGGTGTCAACAATATAGTCTGCCCTTACCTGACATGTTGGGTGTTTATTTTATGGCCAAAAAACCTCTTCCCAGGCACATCATTTCATTCAGAGGTTGTGCATGTAGCACCATCTGGGGCACAACGTCAGAACTCGTGCAGGGCAGGTAAAGCAGGTGAGTTTTTGGTAGGTTGCAGCATCATTGATGAGGATTGATGCCTATAACTCAACTAGCCAGGGGCCACAGGGAAATCTGTTTCATAGAGACGTTGCATGTCTTGAGCTTTAACCTAACTGTAGAATCTGATGCATAAACATCAGTAGACAGGTGAACAGATTACAAATCCTCACTGTGGACACTGGACTCGCATTCGGGAGGATGACGGTTCAATCCCGTCTCCGGCCATCCTGATTTAGGTTTTCCGTGATTTCCCTAAATCGCTTCAGGCAAATGCCGGGATGGTTCCTTTGAAAGGGCACAGCCGATTTCCTTCCCCATCCTTCCCTCACCCGAGCTTGCGCTCCGTCTCTAATGACCTCATTGTCGACGGGACATTAAACACTAATATCCTCCTCCTCCTCACTGAGGTTTTATATTGTCTTAATTTTGAAAGCTTATTGCTATTATAGTTCATGAATCAAACACATGACACATCTACTTCTAAAATTCTTGTGCAATTTCTTTTCATATGCTGTGTTTCCCTGAACTGCATTTTCTCAGTAGTTGTGTTAAAGATATGTACTAAGCACTGATAAAAATTATTATTATTATTACAATCGTAATTATCACATTAATAATATTTTATATTTTTGTTGTCATTAAATCATAGTTACATTTATAGTAGGGTGATGACTAGTTCCATTTGGGGATAGATATAAGGAAACAAACATGACCTATCATGGAACCACACTCTATATCTGCACCTGCACTGGCCATTTAAAACGTCCTTTCCACCTCTGACATTACGTTAGTATTTTTTTAAGGTTAGTTGTGAATGAATACAACAGCAAAATTTTCTGCAGTACGAGTTAAATTCCTATTGTGAAATATCATTTGCAAGAGGGTAACCACTTGCTGCTGAAAGTTATTTCCTAGGCTGACACATTGCAAGCCAACAGTATATTGAAACTGTGTCCTGTGAACAAGTGGGATTTGCATTGATTTTTTGCATGCACAGATATCTTCACTGATATCTGCTCAGACAGGTCGTTGTTTGTCGACTTTCCTACAGCTGAAGCTCCATGCTGTCCTTTGTTGATAGATTTTCTACTTACAAATCTCTAGCCAACAGGCACAATGCACAGGCAATCCGCTGGCACTATAGTGGACAATTTAGATGTGAAAATATATAATTGGGGGGTCCATTGTGCCTTGCAATAAGTGTGGTACAAAGATAGAACTTTGGTCATTGCCAAGTGGAACTTGACCTGTAAGCTAGACCAGCAGTGCCAAGTGTATTTTGATAAATAATACAGACAATTTGGATGTGGAAATATTTGATTTGGGGTCCATTTTCCCTTATGCTAAGTATGGTACAAATATCGAAATTTGTTCATTGCCAAGTGCAGCTTAACCTGTAAGTCAGATCACTAGTTTCAATACGTTATCTGTGTATGTTTTACATGTAAGCCCGAAAAGTAGTGTATGTTCTGGTGACAAAGCATACCACTGCTCTCCTTGCCACCATCTGTACAGTTAGCTTTCAGAGTTGCAATCATGTGCTGACATAATGCAATAGCCATCATCACTGGATGAGCATGATATGCCAATGTCCAAGCTTTACATAGGATGTTCCCTGATTGGCTGTTTCCTTTTAATAGTGAGCAAAATATTAAGCTGTAACTGGGACATCTAAACACATATGTGTGTTGATTTAGAAGATCACCCACCCTGAGGGGTGCAGCTTAAGGAGGGCTTGAAGGATGCCTCTAAGTGGGGTAAATAGAACAATATAAAGACAAACTGATTGGCTGTTTCATTTTAATGGAAGGTATAATACCGGTATGTAATTGGAGAAAAGCAGCAGACATGTATTTTGACTTAAAGCTTTCCGATTGGCCAAGGGGTGTGGCTTGAGAAGGAAGTAAATGATGACACCTAGTGAGCTACATAGAACAAGATGGGTCACATAGGGGAGAGTGTTTTACCATGGACCACTTTTCATACTTTTGGCTCGAGCAAGCCCTGTAGTTATTGAATTTTCTTATTCCATTTTTTAATGATAACATTCACTTGTGTGCTGTAGTCTTTCGTCTACAGTTACGGAAACTGCTGTAAGATTTTTCCAACTGTGAAGAAATGTTCTGTGGTACAACACAGTCATGTACATAGGAACAAATGTTTTTATTGAAGTTTAAAAGTGTAACAGTTGTGCAAATCTTGTCAGTACTGTATTTAATATTCTATCTTTTAGATTATTACTTCACTACACATCAATAATCAGTAAGTGAAATCAAACAAAGTAGGAATATTACAAGTTAAATAAATTTTGGAATAGAAGCTACTGGAAACTAACACAAATGTCCACTTTCAAGAGACGTAAAGATTAAAGAAATTTATTTTATATACTAATATTGGGTGTTTCATGGTAGAAGACATTCCATTTCAAGGTACAAGATGGTACATGACTGATGAAGTACAGCTTAACCATACACACAATATGTAACTAGTTTTAAAAATGTATAGAATTTTCTGTTGCTGTAGAATCAACATCATTTTCCAAATAGTAGTATTATATTATACAGCATTTCAATGAGTAGATGTCAGAATAATTACAAATTCTGCTCAAAACACAGCCTCATGTTTCATATCATCAAAAATAGTAGAACATGCTGGGAACTACTTCAGAAAGTCTTCAGTGCACATTTCGTTATGTGATTCTAAAATTGGTAACTAGATTGAAACACTGACCAAGAAATGTCCTGGGTACCTATTCTCAAGGTACAATACACTCCTCTGCTTATTGACTGTTTTGTTTCAATGACTGATAAAATATTAAGTTGTGACTGAAGGAAAGGAAAAGATGTACATTTTGTTTGAGAAGCTCTCTGTTTGGCCAAGGGGTGTGACTTAAAAAGGAGTTGAAATATGGTGCCAAGTGGAGTATCTACTAATTGGCTGATTCCTTTTAATAGTCGGATAATACTGGCTGTGATTGGAGGAGATGGTAGGGGAAAGGGAAGAGGTGAAGGCAGGGGAATGTGGTTGTGGCTTAGGAAGGGGGATATGACTTCCACCCACTACAGTCCAAAGAATAGCTGGAACACAAATTTGGCCCAGAGTGCCAATTTCCCTCCTATGGAAACAAAATCAAGGTTGTTGTTGTTGTTGTGGTCTTCAGTCCTGAGACTGGTTTGATGCAGCTCTCCATGCTACTCTATCATGTGCAAGCTTCTTCATCTCCCAGTACTTACTGCAACCTACATCCTTCTGAATCTGCTTAGTGTATTCATCCCTTGGTCTCCCTCTACGATTTTTACCCTCCACGCTGCCATCCAATACTAAATTTGTGATCCCTTGATGCCTCAAAACATGTCCCACCAACCGATCCCTTCTTCTAGTCAAGTTGTGCCACAAACTTCTCTTCTCCCCAATCCTATTCAGTACCTCCTCATTAGTTACGTGATCTACCCAACTTATCTTCAGCATTCTTCTGTAGCACCATATTTCGAAAGCTTCTATTCTCTTCTTGTCCAAACTAGTTATCGTCCATGTTTCACTTCCATACATGGCTACACTCCATACAAATACTTTCAGAAACGACTTCCTGACACTTAAATCTATACTCGATGTTAACAAATTTCTCTTCTTCAGAAACGATTTCCTTGCCATTGCCAGTCTACATTTTATATCCTCTCTACTTCGACCATCATCAGTTATTTTGCTCCCTAAATAGCAAAACTCCTTTACTACTTTAAGTGTCTCATTTCCTAATCTAATTCCCTCAGCATCACCCGATTTAATTTGACTACAATCCATTATCCTCGTTTTGCTTTTGTTGATGTTCATCTTATATCCTCCTTTCAAGACACTGTCCATTCAGTTCAACTGCTCTTCCAAGTCCTTTGCTGTCTCTGATAGAATTACAATGTCATCGGCAAACCTCAAAGCTTTTACTTCTTCTCCATGAATTTTAATACCTACTCCGAATTTTTCTTTTGTTTCCTTTACTGCTTGCTCAATATACAGATTGAATAACATCGGAGAGAGGCTACAACTCTGTCTCACTCCTTTCCCAACCACTGCTTCCCTTTCATGCCCCTCGACTCTTATAACTGCCATCTGGTTTCTGTACAAATTGTAAATAGCCTTCCGCTCCCTGTATTTTACCCCTGCCACCTTCAGACTTTGAAAGAGAGTATTCCAGTTAACATTGTCAAAAGCTTTCTCTAAGTCTACAAATGCTAGAAACGTAGATTTGCCTTTTCTTAATCTTTCTTCTAAATCAAGGTAAGAGGCATAATATATTAGATAATGTTGATTAGAGAGAAAACTGTGCAGTGAATTAGACATTAACATACTGTTGTCTCAAAAACTTGGTTCTCCCTCAAGTTTTAGGTCTGAGGAATAACGTATTTTTATGACACAGATATATAATGACCATTATTATTCAGTTCATAATATTTAGACAAGAATAAACACTCTAAAACAGTAGACTATTCGCATCTGCTTGGTAACTATATTACTCCTTATCTTCAGCCTGTAAATTCACTGACTTGCTCTTGAAATAGTGTTTAAAATTTTTCGAGTTTTTAAAACAACTTTATCCCTGTAGCAAAAAAAAATTTCCTTCCACACATATTTTGTTGTAACCAATCGCTGCACAAGATTTCACCATAATAATAAAGAAATTCTCACTGAAAATGCTACAATTACTGATAGTATTCCAGAAGTCACCTGAATATGAGTACTACGCTAATCAGGAGACTGAGATATTAGTTTCTGCCTAATTGTGTCTGTATTATCTATGGTCGGAGACTGTAGTCCTGGGTGCCATCCTGTCTCTGCTGAAGCGCTACTGAGTTGCTTTGGCAAAACATAGAGAACTTGTGGAGCATTTTTGAGTGTGGTAATCACAAATTCAGATGATTTCGTCATTGTCAGGCGAAAGATTAATAGTAAAAGTGCATGAGAAGCAATCTAAATGTCAGAGACGACACTCTGGGACTAGAGGATATTGTGGCTAACTTCAAAAACTTTGTGGAAAACAGTAGAGTTGATGCCGCCACATCTGGCAAAAGGAATGAGAAATAAATTACCTAGCTTTAAAGCTATGTGTAGGCCCTATGTGTAATATAAAGCTCTGTCTGGAAGCCAGCTAAGTAAAAGACCACATCGTGTATTTCTAAATTTCTGAATGTGGCATGAAAGAAACTGCCGTATTTTCAATGATCTAAAGGCAGTGTGCTGAGGCTGAAGTATGAGGCACTAGTAATAGAAAAATGAAAATATGCAAAGGAAAGGTAACGTAAATTGCAAAGTTATGATGGTCCACACACGGTAAATAAATATCACATAATAAATACTTAAGTGCAGTTATCAGTGGAAGGACAATTCTCGCAGTTTGATTGGGATATATTTCAAAGCAAGATAACATGCCTGCGATGGAAGCAGCACCACAGCTATTGAGGTAGTCATAATTCTACGCAATACAACTGCTATTTTGAAACAGTAATTACATCCTGAAAAGTTATCATATGTTGTTTGTGGTATGCATTATACAATCCTTTCAGAATCTTTCGCAGTCTCTGACAACTCAGAGATCATTGAGAAAACTTATTGAGTCACAATTTTGAGCTATTGCTCTCTGGCAACCACTAGTTTCTAGCGTTTTTTATCAGTAAATGTAGAAATGGGTGACATAAATACAAATAGGACTCTTATTTTGCCTATTTATTAATAATTAAATGAGGACATAAGGTGAAGGATCACAATTACCAGCATATGAAGTGAACAGTTATAATTATTTTTATATTCCTAACGTAGAATTGCACCCTTGACACACCTTTCCGTTCATCTAGGTGCTGGAGGAAAAGAAACTGTCAAATACATGACGTTTGCTTGTGCAAACTTCTCTAGCTGCTGTGGGAGGAAGGATGAAGTGTCTGATCCCCCCCCCCCCTCTCTCCCCCATAAACACACACCATGTTGCCCATATGTCTCCTGGTTTCACTTAGGGCTTCATGTGCATAATGTTGCGCTACTGCGCAAACAACCACCATTTAAGACTGCCAGGATGGCTTTAAACATTGATGGGTAGTAAAGGGTAGCTATCTGGCGTATTCAAATGTCGACCCCACCTACATGTGGTCGATCCTTCTCTTGTGTTATGAGGCTCAGGTAACCAAATGATTCCCAGGATAAGGAGTCCCCCACTACAATGTCAACAGCTATGTAGGGAGGCAGATGACCTGGTAGTGGTTAGGGTACACTCTTGTTCTTGGAGCTTGAAATCTCCCCTAAAGGTGATGAACTACCTATGGTCAATGGCATAGAAAATCTCTAAGGGCAGGCCAGGTATTAGGACAGTAAGTGCAATTTCATTTGGTATGTTAGGTGAAGGCTGCAGAGAAACCTTCAGCTGTCTTGCATCTACTTGGCATTGAGCACACTTCCTAGGTCATCAAGAAAGACGCATTATTGAAGTGCAGCAACACTCTCGTCCTAAAAGAAGTCATGCACAGCAGTCAGCAACTTACAGACTCTCTCCCAAACGTCCTGCAGTGATCAAGATGTTGTGATGGGGGCAGGATTCTGATATCTGGATGTCTCCTGTGATAGCTTGACACAGAGGTGGTAGGTGTTTGTTGGTCACATTGCTTAGGGTTGTAGCTGTTAAGCAGTTCGGTTGCTGCATCTACGACTGAGCAGTTCTATTTGGGGTCCACTCTGATCACCTCGTAAGAGAAAAGGCCTAGAAAAGGCGCTCTAAACATACGAGGGCAGTTCAATAAGTAATGCAACACATTTTTTTCTGAAACAGGGGTTGTTTTATTCAGCATTGAAATACACCAGGTTATTCCCCAATCTTTTAGCTACACAACTCTATTTTTCAACGTAATCTCCATTCAATGCTGCGGCCTTATGCCACCTTGAAATGAGGGCCTGTATGCCTGCACGGTACCATTCCACTGGTCGATGTCGGAGCCAACGTCGTACTGCATCAATAACTTCTTCATCATCCGCGTAGTGCCTCCCACGGATTGCATCCTTCATTGGGCCAAACATATGGAAATCCGACGGTGCGAGATCGGGGCTGTAGGGTGCATGAGGAAGAACAGTCCACTGAAGTTTTGTGAGCTCCTCTCGGGTGCGAAGACTTGTGTGAGGTCTTGCGTTGTCATGAACAAGGAGAAGTTCGTTCAGATTTTTGTGCCTACGAACACGCTGAAGTCGTTTCTTCAATTTCTGAAGAGTAGCACAATACACTTCAGAGTTGATAGTTTGACCATGGGGAAGGACATCGAACAGAATAACCCCTTCAGCATCCCAGAAGACTGTAACCATGACTTTACCGGCTGAGGGTATGGCTTTAAACTTTTTCTTGGTAGGGGAGTGGGTGTGACGCCACTCCATTGATTGCCATTTTGTTTCAGGTTCGAAGTGATGAACCCATGTTTCATCGCCTGTAACAATCTTTGACAAGAAATTGTCACCCTCAGCCACATGACGAGCAAGCAATTCCGCACAGATGGTTCTCATTTTCTCTTTATGGTGTTCGGTTAGACAACGAGGGACCCAGCGGGAACAAACCTTTGAATATCCCAACTGGTGAACAATTGTGACAGCACTACCAACAGAGATGTCAAGTTGAGCACTGAGTTGTTTGATGGTGATCCGTCGATCATCTCAAACGAGTGTGTTCGCACGCTCCCCCATTGCAGGAGTCACAGCTGTGCACGGCCGGCCCGCACGCGGGAGATCAGACAGTCTTGCTTGACCTTGCGGCGATGATGACACACGCTTTGCCCAACAACTCACCACTGCCAGATCACCGTAGACATTCTGCAAGCGCCTATGAATATCTGAGATGCCCTGGTTTTCCGCCAAAAGAAACTCGATCACTGCCTGTTGTTTGCAACGCACATCCGTTACAGACGCCATTTTAACAGCTCCGTACAGCGCTGCCACCTGTCGGAAGTCAATGAAACTATACGAGACGAAGCGGGAATGTTTGAAAATATTCCACAAGAAATTTCCGGTTTTTTCAACCAAAATTGGCCGAGAAAAAAAATGTGTTGCATTACTTATTGAACTGCCCTCGTATTCAGCCACTTTCTACTATCGACTGGGTAGCTACATCCAGTGGTATCACTCAATGCAGCCGAACAAATAAGAAATCAGATTTTGCTACATGGAATGTAAGAACACTGACTGATGACTCGGCTAACAAGAGACACAAAAGGAGAACAATTGTCGTGGGCAGAAAGGAAGGAAGGAAGATCAGGGTTCAACATCCCATTGACAATGAAATCCATAGAGATGGAGCATAAGCTCAGATAGTTCCAAGGGTGGGAAGGAAAGCGGCCATGCCCTTTCAAAGGAACCATCCTGGAATCTGAGTGGATCGTTTTTGGAAAATCACAAAACCTAAATCTGTACGGCTGGGTGCAGATTTGAACCATCATTCTCCCTATTGTGAGTCCAGTGTGCTAACCTCTATACCACCTCACTCGGTTTGTGGGCACGGATTTAAAAAGATATAATATTAGCATAGCAGCATTCCAAGAAACACACCTTGCTGATAAAGATAAATTGAATGAACTAGGAGAAGGATACAGATTCCCCTGGAAGGGGCGCTTCTGATGAGAATTGAATACATGGAGAGACTTTGCTATCAAGCACGATCTTCTCAGGGACATGATGGAGCTTCCAAATGGGCATAATGAACGCCTCATGACATTGAAACTTCGACTGAATGGAAACTAGTATGCCCCAGTGATCAGAGCATGCACCCCACTCTAGATTCTGAAGATGACGTCAAAGAAACATTCCATTCGAATATGGATGAGGTCCTGTCAAACATCAAACGCCAAGACAAAATAATGCTAGTGCAAGTAAAGATCATGACGTGTGGAGTGGTGATTGCAAGAAGGAAGTTGGCGTTGTCTTAGACTCTTTTCAGAATCTGCTAAACATAAATTGACAATCATCAATACCACATTTCGTAAAAAGGGTCGCTTTAAAACATCATGGCAACTGCCTAGTCGAAATATTAGTATCTCACTTGTTGTAGTCTTCAGTCCAAAGGCTGGTTTGATGCAGCTCTCAGTGTTAGTCTATCCTCTCTAAACGTTTGATCTCCTTCACCCACCTGAATCTGCTTGTGTGTGTCGGTCACATTGCTTAGGGTTGTGGCTGTTAAGCAGTTTGGTTGCTGCATCTACGACTGTGCAGTTCTATTTAGGGTCCACTGCTGGTCTGCTAGGTGTGCGTCGGTCACATTGCTTAGGGTTGTGGTTCTGCAACTTTCTCTTACCCCCCCCCCACCCCCCCGCCGCGCACCCAACACTTACCTGCAATACTAAACTGACAATTAATTGATATCTCAGAATGTGTCCTGTCAGCTGATCCCATCTTTCAATCAAGTTGTGCCACAAGTGCCTTTCTCCCCAGTTCTGTTCAGTACTTGCTCATTAGCTATGTGATCTACCCATCCAATCTAAAACATGTTTCTGTAGCACCACATTTCAAAATCTTCTAGTCTCTTCCTGCCTGAAATGCTTATCATCTGTGTTTCACTTCTATACATGGCTCTGGACAAATGTTTCCAGAAAAGACTTCCTAGCACTTAAATTTATATTCGATGTTAACAAATTTCTCTTCTTTGGAAACGATTTTCTTGCCATTGCCAACCCACATATTATATCCTCTCTACTTCGACTATCATAAATTATGTTACCATCTAAATAACAAAACATATCTACTATTTTTAGTACCTCATTTCCCAACCTAATTCCCGTAGCATCCCTTGATTTAATTCGACTCAATTCCACTATCATTGTTTTGTTTTGGTAATGTTCATCTTATATTCCATTCCATTCAACTACACTTCCAAGTCCTTCGCTGTCTCTGCCAGAATTACAATGTCGCTGACGAACTGCAGAGTTTGTATTTCTTTTCCTGACCTTTAATTCCCTTTCCACATTTCTCCTTGCTTTCCTTCACAGCTGGCTGAATGTACAGAGTGAATAACACTTGGGATAGGCTACAACCTTGTCTCGCTCCCTTCTCAACAACAGCTTCCCTTTCATAGCCTTCGACTCGTTATAAGTGTCGTCTGGTTTCTGTACAAGTTGGAAATAGCCTTTTGCGCCCTAAATTTTACCCCTGATACCTTCAGAAATGTAAAGAGAGTATTCCAATCAACATAGTCAAAAGCCTTTTCAAAATCTGCTAATGCTAAAAACGAAGGTTTGCCCTTTCTTAACATATCATTTAAGATAAATCGTAGGGTCAGTATCACCTCACATGTTCCAACATTTGTCCAGAACCTGAAGTGATATTCCATGAGGTTGGCTTCTACCAGTTTTTCCACTCTTATGTAAATAATTTATGTTATTATTTTGAAAATTTGAGTTATTAAACTGATATGTCGGTAATATTCAACCTGTCAGCACCTACTTCTTTGCCATTGTAACTATTACATTCTCCTTGAAATCGATGGTATTTTGCCTGTCTCATATATCTTGCACACCAGATGGAATAATAGTTTTGTCATTGTTGTCTCTCCAAAGCATATTAGCTGTCTTGAAGGAATATTGGCTACTCCAGGAGCTTTATTTTGGCTTAGGTATTTCATTGCTATGTTAAATTCTTCTCACCATACTATAACTCTCATCTCATCTTCATCTGCTTCCTCTTTTCTTTCTGTAATACCGGCTTCAAGTTCATTTCTCTTGTATAGACCCCTCCCCCATATATTCCTTCCACCTTTCAATTTTTCCTTCTTTGCTTGGAACTGGTTTTCCATCTGAGCTCTTGATATTGATACAGCTACTTCTCTTTTCTCCAAAAGCGTCTTTACCCTAGTTCTACATGCTTTTGTGGATTTAAATTAGACTCTAGCCACTTGTGTCAATCTCATTTTTTAGACATTTGTATTCCCTTATGGTTGCTTCATTCTCTACATTTTTATATTTTCTCATTTCATCAATTAAATTCTAATTCGATATCTCTTGCAATATCCAGAGATTTCCACTAGGTCTCGTCTTTTTACCTATTTGATCTTCTGCTACCTTCACTATTTCATCTCTCAATGTTACCCATTCACCTTCTACTGTAGTCCTTTCCATTATTCAGTCACTCATTGTCTAATGCCCACTGCAAAACTCTGAAAATCCTCTGGTCTTTCAACTTATCTAGGTTCTGCCTCCTGAATTTCCTGCCTTTTTGCCAATTCTTCAGTTTAATCTAGAGTTTTTAAACTATAAATTTTGGTCTGAGTCCACATCTGCCCCTGGAAATGTCTTACAGTTTAAAACCTGGTTCTGAAGTCTCTGTCTTACGATTAATAATCAGTCTGAAATCTACCAGTGCTAGTATGAAATTGTGTGCAAGACAGATTTACATGATGTTTTCATCACTAAGGTGATGACAGGAGCCAAAACTGTTTGACAGATCATCAGCATATTAGATTAGTCATGCATTTGTCACCTTTTCTACAGTGGAGGAAACAAAAAGAAAACAGTAGACACACATTTGCTACTGAGAAGTTTGGCAAGTTAAAATATGCCTCACAGTACAGGAAACAGCTTCAATGGACACTGTCTAAGGAGTGCGATCATGATGTAACACAACAGTAGGAGAACTTGAAGACCAATAGTCTGGATGGCTGCAAAGAAACCTTAGGATACGTCAGGACTAGTCTGTTGAAAATGATGGAGAATTTGAATCACTGATATCGGATAAGAGGAAAGCATTGCAAGCATGGTGAAAGGACATGAATTTTGTTGCTAAGAAAGAAGCCAAAACGAATGTTCAAAGAACCACCCATGGGCTGAAGAATGCGTGGTGGATGACAAAAGCTTAAGAGTTACAATATCTCAAAGAGAAAGATGTGCAACAATTTTACCAAGCCACAGAACCAATTCATGGTCCAAACACCTTTGGTACAAATCCTCTTTGGTTCAGTGACTAGCACACAGTTCTAAAAGATCAAATACTCTATCATGAATATGTGGAAGGAACCTTTTGAAGAGCTTCTGAGTCAGGTGTGAGGTACTGATGAATAGGTGTATGGCATAATAGGACAAGCACTCATCGAAGAACCTGGTTCCCCACCAACTTAAATCAACTTCAATCACGCAAAGGAACATGAGGTCACTAATCCTGACAGTATGCCAGTGGGAGCTCTCAAAGAAGGTGATGAGGAACTCATAAAACATACAGGAGCCGGCCGTTGTCGCTGAGCAGTTCTAGGCGTTTCAGTCCGGAACCACACTACTGCTGCAGTTGCAGGTTAGAATCCTTCCTCGTGCATGGACGTGTGTGCTGTCCTTAGGTTAGAGTAGTTCTAAGTCTAGGGGACTGATGACCTCAGATGTTAAGTCGCATAGTGCTCAGAGCCATTTGAACCATTTGAAACATACAGGAACTGACTGTTGAAATGAGAAACACTGAAGAAATGATTCCTGGTTTCAAAAGTAGTCTGGTGGTTCTCATATTCAAGAAAGGAGATCGCAGTGACTGCACTAACTACAGTGGCATATCGGCGCTGTCTCATTTGGGGAAATTAATTATTTAAATTCTGGCAAATTGTGCTATGCTCTTAGTGGAGGAACTACTACTAGAGAGCCTTCTAGAGGACCTGCACGTGTGATATTAATAGCTCGTCAGCTTCAGAAAAAAATCCAGGGAACAAAATTGATCTCTCTACACAGATGACAACAATACTAGTGTTAAGCAAGGACATGTGATTCTGACCCCCCCCCCCTCATCACCACCTGCCACCCTCACCGATGTTTTACGTGTGTGTTGCCGCTGTCTTCCAGTTAACCAAAAATAATCTTCTTCCAGGAATACAGTTAAATTACATGGGTGGGAAACTGTTTAGACTGAGCTGTCTAAGAGTAAAGACTCTAACATTTTCTGCAGCATTAGGTAAGTAACAGTACGCTAAGAGTAATGCAGTTATAGCTCAGTTTGAAAAATAACTAGTGTTGACCCTGAATGCCTTCCCTGCAGCGCACAGAAAGATTGGGCTCAAACTGAATACCAGCAAAACACAGCTCCTTCACCAACCAGTGCCTGGGAAAGGACAAATAAATATCAGTGTCACCATTGTCAGAATGAGTCTTCATGTAGTTAGCACCTACCTTGGCAACATCCTCTCATCTGGTGCAAATATAGATTTGGAAATTCAATACAGAATTAACTGTGTTAGAGCTTCCTTTGGTAGACCAAAACATCGAGTATCTGACAACCGCGATGTCGGTGCTGCAACAAAGATCATCGAATACAATTCAGCTGTACTCCCCACCCTGCTTTATGGATCTGAATCGTGGAAATGTTACAAACGGCGCGATAAAAAGCTGGAATATTATCACCAGTTACACCTGAGGAGCATTCTGCGTGTAACATGGCCAGATAGACGCACAAATGTCAGCAACCCTGAAGAGATACATACAACCAAAATAGAAACAATGGTTTTGAGACGAGTCTTCCTGCAAAATTTGGTCATCCTGACGCATTCGGTGGCAGAAGTTGCCACTACACTATTTATGTAAAAATTAACTGTGCTTATGATGTCTGAGTACAACCGATTTCATACTCCTATTGACATCTGCCTGTTTCACATTAAGGCATCCATCATCGAACACTCAAGGTAACATCTGGAGACTCTTCTGTTTATTTATGTCATTCAAGTATTATGAACATGCATGATCTATATTATGTATTATAGATTACAACATGCATACTGAGTCACTGGCAACTGTATGCCAAACCTGTATTCAGTGATGTAAGTTACCTGTGTGATGATAGTGTGTTGTGGATGACTTAAACAGTGCAGAAATTCATGTGGCACTACATGCCCAAGTCAGCTATTGTCACTGCCACGACTATTAAATCCAGACAAGCTGAATTTACAGACAGAATACCTAGAGTTTTTGTTACTCCCATGTGCTTGACTGAGATACAGAATGAATTTAAAGCATATAAGAAACAATTATTTGAGAGATACTGCAGTTTAAAGGCTGTAGAGAGGAAAAATACAATTTTTTGATGAACGTGATTAACAGTGTATGAAAATATATATAATAAAAAAATTTCTTATAAAATTACTTTTATTTTTTCAAAACCTGATACTCTGATTTCATGCGATTTATGGGTACTTAAAGACCTGTAGTCACTGTAACTTCAGAACTTTTTCTCAAACACACCATCCTCCCACCAGTATCCTAAGCCACAATAAGCCTGCATCTTTAAAAGCAAAACCACGTATATGAAAAATTACTTTGTTACTCTTTACATGCTTCAGAGTGCAGTTAGTAGGAGGAAATCCATAAGTTTGACATTGTGCATTCAATT
Source organism: Schistocerca serialis cubense (assembly GCF_023864345.2). NCBI lineage: Eukaryota > Metazoa > Arthropoda > Insecta > Orthoptera > Acrididae > Schistocerca > Schistocerca serialis. The sequence continues at coordinate 255,943,655 of NC_064640.1, forward strand.
CATAATGCTTGTAATAAAATTCATGTTTAGAAATAAGCACAGCGCACTGAAACACTTGAGTTAGCCACTGGAAGCTGTGTGAAATATCTCATAACAATGTTATCCATTGTTTAGGAAACAAAACTCTAGTCAACTGAGGTTAAACTACCATATCTTTCTGTAAGTTTCTCATACATTTCAAAAATCAGATTACACACGTTTTTAGATTTAAGCCACTCAAACAGGTAATAAGCATTAACACACTCATCATTCTTCTGATTGAATCGATAGTTTTCCAGCTGTAGCATTGTGACATATTCAGTAACAGTTAGCTACTGTGCATCTCCAGGACTCCTGGGATTAGTAGATTTCTTGAATACACCAATGCTGTGGTCACCATTCTTCTTTAGTAGTGAGTTAATGGATGTGTTCTAAGTACAGGCACATGCTACATGTTCAGAACATGCAATGTGCTTTCATTGCACACACTTAAATTAACAATTAGTATTATCAGTCTGTGTTTATGAGGTTTAGTGTCAATATCATAAACTTGTTCGTTTTAAACAGTATATGTGATAATAATGAACCAGTTGTAGTGTTCCATGTAGTTTTCTTTTATACCAAAAAGCAAAGATGATATTTAACTACACAATTTCTTTAAAAGTTGCTGACACTGTGGTGAATGATATTTATTATCATAGTTTGAAAAGTGTTATCCCTCCGTCATATGAGAACACTCAAAGAGTAAATATGTTAGAAGGTGTTGCAACAGCAGTGCTGCTCTCATCCACAATGCATCCATCACGTAAATATTAGTGAGAATGATAGTGACAGTATTAGGGTAGCCAATATGTGTGCAACTTATTTTGCTGTTCTTCATACAGGTGAGGCAGAGGCATCATCACAACTGTCAGCACCAGACATGAAAATAATGATATAGTATATCATTTAAACAGCTGTGAAAGTCAATGCATTTGTGTGAGAATGGTATTGGATCATGAGTTCAAACCAGTGATTGTTTTCGAAAAGCCATGTTACATGGTTCAAATGGCTCTGAGCACTATGGGACTTAACTTCTGATGTCATCAGTCCCCTAGAACTTAGAACTACTTAACCCTAACTAACCTAAGGACATCACACACACCCATACCCGAGGCAGGATTCGAAACTGCGACTGTAGTGGTCGCGCGGTTCCAGACTGTGGCGCCTAGAACCGCTCGGCCCACGCCATGATATAGTGAGATCAAAATATTATTATCTCCAAATGAGTTGAATCAACTATGTGATGGTTAAATGCAAGCTTCTGCCATGCTCAATGGAGCTGCTCAAGCTCCCTTAGTGATATTAGATGTTCATATGATTAGTGCAGGCGACTTTCCATGAACAGTTAAAATTTTTAACGAAAGAGAGAGCGCACTCATCTGCAAGGGAATATATTTAAACATTTTATGTATGCCATTTACACAATCCAGCATGCTCTAGACAAACGACTAAGCAGGCAGCCATTTGTGCACAGATTTGACATGAAAAGATGGAACAGTGTGCTGGAGTTAGATCATGAAACACTGTGTTCTACAGAATAAAGGATGGATGTTGTGCATCACTAGATGCAAACGTGTGTGAACTAACTGCGCCAGATGTAGGTACATAATTATTTTATCACTTAGGCATGTTCATATATCATAATATATGTAGGAACTCATAAAAAATAAGCACAAGTGCGCAAGACAATTGCATACTAACAACATTGTATAGTCATCACCATGGATGAGTGGGCAAAACATCCTAATCACAAGGACTTCATAGTAACCGATTGATCCTGCAATATACGACAGTACTGGGAACTACACATTGAAGTTTGATTAGTGTGGCTCGAGCCCCCATGTGCTATGGCACAAAAATATATATATATTTGTTACACTCAGCTTAATTGAGCGGCCCAGAGATGTGGCTAGTCTCAATGTTTGGCTACAGTCTTTTGTCCTAGGGCGCCAGCTCACACCTGTCGTAAACGCAATTTTTAAGCTGAAATAAAATATAAAAAAACAATGCAGGCAGCTATTGCAGTGAAACTTAAAATACTGAATAACTGTCGTTGATTTATAATTTGAATAAGTAGTTTATTTTTCTTCAATACATTCACTAAGCACTTAAAATGCAGTCTGAGGGGCCTTTACGTAAAGGCAGCCATTAATAACTGATGTTACAACACTTCACTATAAAATTCATATGTCGCGATCACGGCACTCGACAGTCTGTTTGCTATTCAGCAAATACACTCTTGTCAGCTGTCCTAAACCACTATATTGTGCTCCACTTGATCGCTTTCGAACGTCGCTACATACATAATTATCCTCGAACGTGGCTACTAACTCACTACTATCCCCAGATGTGTGGCACGTCCGGCTCTTAGCATCGCTCATCATATGCAGTGCGAGTTTCTGGCTAGTGATAAAACAAGAAAACTGAATGATGGAAGATGTAGACGAAACTTTAAGGAGTATCTTTTAACTTGTTATATACACAATAAAGAAAACTGGTAAGTACATCAGTAAACTTTACACCAAGGACAAATTCGTAAGCATGTGAGGCACTCAGCATGATAGTTATGGAGTAAATAGACAGAACATTCGTCCATAAGTGGATGCAAAAATAGAAACAATAAGTTAGAGTTTAAAATGATGTACTATGGAAACTGAAAATATCAATGAAACGCTCAAACGTCATATTATAGAAATCAAAACGTTGATACATGCTGTCGATTGCATGGATACAGTAACTGTAAAGGCGCATGAAACTGCAAAAAATGTTAGAAGGTATAAAAAGAAAGACTCTTGAAATGACGGTAAGGAAAGAAAAGCTTGGGAAGAAACCACTATAATCCATCTAAGCTTAAACAATATGGCAAATGCAAAGGTTGAGAAAAGTGAGGAAGTTTCTACATCTACATCTACATCTACATGGTTACTCTGAAATTCATACTTAAGTGCCTGGCAGAGGGTTCATACTACTTCTCTACCATTCCACTCTCGAATGGTGCGTGTGAAAAAGTAACATCTAAATCTTTCAGTTAGAGCTCTGATCTCCTTTATTTTATTTTGATGATCATTTCTCCCTACATAAGTGGGTCTCAACAAAATATTTTCGTATTCGGAAGAGAAATTTGGTGATTGAAAATTCGTAAATAGATCTCGCAGCAAAGAAAACCACCCTTGTTTCAGTGACTGCCACACAAACTCGCGTATCATATCAGTGACACTCTCACACCTACTGCGCGATAACGCGAAATGAGCTGACCTTCTTTGGACTTTTACGATGTCCCCGTCAATCCTACCTGGTAAGGATTCCATTCCATGAAGCAATATTCCAGCAGAGGATGAACAAGTGTAATGTAGGCTGTCTCTTTAGTGGGTTTGTCGTATCTTCTAAGTGTTCTGCCAACAAAGAACTGTCTTTGTTTCGCTTTCCCCACAATATGACCTATGTGATCTTTCCAATGTAAGTTGCATGTAATTGTAATTCCTAGGAATTTAGTCGAATTGACAGCCCTTAGATCTGTGCGATTTATCGCATACCCAAAATTTATTGGATTTCTTTTAGTACCCATGTGGATGACCTCACACTTTTCTTTGTTTAGTGCCAATTGCCACTTTTCGCACCATACAGAAATTCTCTCTAGATCATTTTGTAATTGGAAATGATCGTCTGATGATTTTACTAGATGGTTAATTACAGCATCATCTGCAAACTATCTAACGGGGCTGCTCAGATTATCACCTAGATCATTTATGTAAATCAGAAACAGCAGAAGGCCTATGACACTACCATGTGGAACGCCAGATATCACTTCTGTTCTCCTCGATGATTTACCATCCATCGCTGCGAACTGTGAACTCTCTGAGAGGAAATCACGAATCCAGTCACACGACCGAGATGATACTCCATATGCACACTATTTGATGAATAGTCGCTTGTGAGGAACGGTATCAAAAGACTTCTGGAAATCTAGGAATGTGGAATCAATCTGAGATCCCTTGTCGACAGCACTCATTACTTCATGGGTATAAGAACAATATTTTCTGAATCCGTGTTTGTTATTTATCAATAAGTCATTTTCTTCAAGATGATTCATAATGTTCGAGTACAGTATATGCTCCAAAATCCTACTGCAAATTGAGGTCAGGGATATGGGTCTGTAATTCAATGGGTTACTCATATTTCCATTCTTGAATATTGGTGTGACTTGTGCTATTTTCCAGTCTTTGGGAACAGACCTTGCGTCAAGTGAGCAGTGGTATATGATTCCTAAGGAAAGCGCTATTGTGTCTGCATACTCTGAAAGGAACCTGATTGGTATAACATCTGGACCAGAGGACTTGCCTTTCTTTAGTGATTTCAGTTGTTTCGCAATGCCTAAGATATCTACTTTTATATCACTCATGCTAACAGCTGTTCTGGTTTCGAATTCTGGAATATTTACTTCCACTTCTTCCATGAAGGAATTATGTAAAACTGTATTTAGTGACTCCGCTTTAGTGGCACCATTAGCGGTAACGTTTCCATCCATACCACACAGTGATGGTATTGACTGTTTTTTGCCACTGGTGTACTTTACATACGACTAGAATCTCTTTGGGTTTTCTACCATATTTTGAGACAATGTTTCATTGTGGAAACTATTAAAAGCATCTCGCATTGACGTCCACACTAAATTTCGAGCTGAAATAGAACTTAGCTAGTCTTGGAGATTTTGCGTTCTTCTGAATTTGGCATGCTATTTTCGTTGCTTCTGCAACAGTGTTCTCACGTTTTTTGTGTACTGTGGTGGACCATGGTCATCTCTTACTAAGCTATGTGGCATGAATCTATCTGTTGCTGTCGATAATATATCTTTGAATTTGACCCTTATCTGGTCTATACTTACATAATTAGCTTGGAAGGAATGGAGACCCTCTCTTTGGAAGGCATCAAGCGAATTTTTATCTGCTGATGTAAATAGATATATTTTGCATTTATTTTTAGTAGTTTTGAGCCTCAGTAGGATGGTTTTGTAGGTTCTGGCTCACTAGCTCAATTTTATAAAAAATAAAAAATTGCTCGTTAACACACACAGTTTTGTAATTTTTCACGAAATTGACCTAATTACCCAGAACTTACAAATTCATCCTACATTCCATTTACCTAGTAATTAATAATAATAATATAATATAATAATATAATATATAATAATATAAAAATAACTATTTTTAAAAATCACTTATTTTCATACATTTCCCTTAGGTGAATGTAATAAATTAAATAAAAAAAAGATGACAAATTAAATATATAAAATTATTTACTTTCTGCTTTATCAGCCATAGGATAATTTTGATTTGTTGTTGGTAAATGTTTTTTGAGGAATGACTTATTTACAGTTCTACCACATTCACAAGTAACTTTAATATTAATATGTTCCTTACAGTATTCTTTACATACATATCTATCTCCACCTGTTCGATGTTTATCTTTATAAAATTCCTCAATATTTTTTTTATCATACATTCACTACACTGTCTTAATTGTGGCCTACTGTTATCCAATTAAACTAAATAAAATTAATGAGAAAAATAATTATATTTATAAATTTTACATTGTGAAAGTAAGTAAATAATTGAAATGTATTAACTAAGTAAAGAACATTATTTTAAACATTTTACAGTGTAAACTCTATATCATGAAATTTGTTATTTTTATTTTTGAGTTTCTTCATACCTTTATATTTTAATTTCATTTGTCCTTTTTTAATGAATTCAAAATCAAATTTGTCAATTAATTTAGAAAATCTATTTGTTAAATAACTTTAACATCATTTTTGGGTTCTAGACAAAGTTGTTCTTCAAATCTAGTACTTAAATATTCACAGCTTGTAATATTAGTTAAAACATTTATCTCTAGCTGTTTTACTTGTATAATTTCTTTAGAAATTCTTAAATTATTTAACATCTTGATTAAAGTAGTTTCCATTTGTTTAGAAAATATTTTTATTAGTTATACAAAAATTAATTTATAGTTTGTATTAAACATATTTTTTAAAAAATGTATTTTTGGACTTAAGGCTAAATGATTAATTGAAAATTATTACTATTTTATTTTTTGTAAACCTAATAAAAATTATTTCTTAAAAATGGAGAACAAAAAAGAAATGCAAGGTAAAGAAAAAGACATATGTGTTATAATTGAGGTTTGTGAAGAAGATGTTGATTGTCCTATTTGTTCAAGTGATGAAGATAATAATGAATTAGTTAAACCAAATTGGAATCATGTCTTTCATAAAGAATGTATCAATAAATGGTTGAAGGGAAAAGAACATTGTTCACTTTGTAGAAGTATATTTAAAAATAAAGAACCAACATTAGAAGATATATTAGCTGTACTTGATTCTTTACCAAATATAGTAGGATCTTTTGAGCATATATATTTCAGAAATATGAATTATGAATCTGATGATGATTCTGATGATTATTGTTGATGATTATTTTAAAATAATGTATACGAATAATTTAAAATTAAAATTTAAAAACTGTAAAAATTTCCAAAAAATTTTCTTTTTCACAAACCCAATAAATTTTTTCTATATAAATGGTGCAAGCGTCAGCTGAAACAGGCTTCTAAATGTGCCAAGCACCAGCTGAAGCAGGCTTAGAAATGTGCCAAGCACCAGCTGTAGCAGGTTTAAGACTGCCAAGTTAAACATGATTGTTCTGTGAAAATTATATTCTGTAAATATTGTAATAAAGAGAAATAAATTGATACATTCACTTTGAAAAAATACACAAAAGATTATTGTAGAACTATATATTGGCCATGTATAAATAAATATCATGTACAAAACTACAATAAAAATCGAATTCCACGTGTATGTGGAAAATGCGTTTCTAAGTATTATTTTAAAGAACATTTAGAACGAAATCCAAGTGTAGTACATACGAAAATAACCTTAACAATGGATATCAAAGGAATATCTATATCTACAATGAATAATGAAGAAGTTGTAATTGAAGAAAAATCTATTTCCACAATGAAATGAAAAATTTGTCAAGAAATTAAAGATTTAAATTGTTTTTATATAGAGCCATCTCATCAAGGTAAACTAAATAATAAATTTAAGAATTGTACTTTAGAATATATTAAGAATAAGAAAACCATAACTATCAAATTTTTAATTTATGAAATAAATGATTAAAACAAATTCATTGTTTAACTAATTGATTGTTAAAACACTATTTAGCAAATAATTAATTGTTAAAGTATATATAAAATAGTTCTCTTCTTGATTAATTGTTTATTATATACTTATCCTCATACTTCTAGTAAATAATTATCGTTTTATTAATAAAAATAATTTTTACAAATCTAATGATTTTTTTCTAGTAAACTGAAGAGGAAACTAATTGAATGTTGAACTAAATAGTAAAGTAAATAGCAAAGTAATTCTTTTAAAAATTAATTGTTTAAAAACTGATTGTTGAAAAACTAAATAATAAACTAATTATTTAAAAACTAATTGATTGTTAAACTAAATAATAAACTAAACGATTAATAAACTAAAGGTTTGTTAAACAAAATATTTATCTAATTGTGTATTTGATTAATTATTTACTAAATAATAATCCTTATCCATCTATTAAATTATTATTATTTTATTAAAAATTTTTTTTTATAAATCTAATAAATTTCTTTTTAAACAAATAGAAGAGCAACATGGTAAGTAACATTGCCGTTCAACTACAACAATTCAGAATTGCAAGACTACATGAGTTTTGTAAAATAAATAATTCATGAAGATATTCAAATTTACATAGAGCTGATTTAATTAGATTTATTTTTAGTAATCGTTCAATTAGAATTAGTAATCATCCAAAAATTGTTAAGAATAATACATCTGAATATAATACTAATATTGTTAAAATTAATGTTGCTGCAGCAATTGAAAATTATATAACTGAAGTAAATAAAAATATAAAAATATTGGAAATATTTATATACCTGAACAAAATAATACAAATACTGTTACAGATAATAAAGCTAATCGCACATCTGAGACTGCTTGAGCTATTGCTGAACAGAGTGAAAATTTTTCGAAATATTTACCATATTATGATATTTCTGTAGCTTTTCCAACTGAAGAAAATAAACCATCAAAAAGAATATTTCCATTTTCTACAAATATATTTGTAAAACCGAAACCAAAAGATAGAAAAATATTTAAAGACCACTAAGTTGAAAAAGCATTTGACAATAGCTTACAAATTATAAATCGCAGATCTGAGACTGCTTGAGCTATTGCTGAACAGAGTGAAAATTTTTCGAAATATTTACCATATTATGATATTTCTGTAGCTTTTCCAACTGAAGAAAATAAACCATCAAAAAGAATATTTCCATTTTCTACAAATATATTTGTAAAACCGAAACCAAAAGATAGAAAAATATTTAAAGACCACTAAGTTGAAAAAGCATTTGACAATAGCTTACAAATTATAAATCTTGAAAATAGTATAGACGTACTTGATCCTAAACATTTCTTAAAATCAGTAAAAAAATTTGAAATTGCTAAAAAATATTTCAAAGTACATCATGGTGAGAAGATAAATTTTAATTTACATTGTGAAATATACTAAAAAAAGACAAAATAGATGAAAAAGTTCAAGATTTTGGACAACATACACCAAACTGTACTATTTTAACAGAGGAAGATTTTAATTACAAATTTAAATATAGTAAAAGACATATTTTAGAAAAAAATTCTAATTTTCAAGCACAAGCATCAGGATGGGCATTAAATAGAATTATTGGTTAACAACTAGAAATTAATAAATACTTTCCATTAAAAGGATTTGATTCAGGAGCTAATGGTAAATCTTTAGGTAAATCATGTAATTCTTTCGGATATTCTAGATCTACTTCAAATACATAACCATATTGACTATTGTTTGACATTTCACTTATTCTTGTACAATTAAGATTATTTGGTTCTTCCCATTTAAATCCGCCACATGGTAAATATTGATTTATAGGATAACCATATAAATTATTAGCATCTAGATACATTATATATTTTATGTTCATAATTTTCATCACTTATGTCACATTCATTTAATTCACTATAAAATCTATCTTTTGTTTTTTTCCAAGAATCCATGTAATCATATGGATAAACACTTTTTCTAATTATTCAGGAGAAAAATACTTTTTAATATTTTTAAATTGATTATTCTTTAAATTTCATGAAAGTTTATCAAGTGAAGAAGCCATAAATCTAACTGTATCAATAAATCTCATTTTTTATTTATTTTTATGTTTACCAAAACAAATATATTTATTTTCATTATTTGGACTTAGTTTTATTTCTTTATCATCATAACCAAGTTCTTTTACAAAAAGATGTGAATCATAACTAGACAAGTTGTGTCAATAAATAGGTATGAAATCAGGTTGTTTTACTTTTTCATTACACATGTTAGATATTGGACCAATATATTTTCCAGTTAAATGACCATGATAACGACCTTTTTTATTCTTTTTTGTATTAGGACATTTACGTAGTGTACAAAATGTAGATTTATGAAACATTCTTGATTCATCAAGTCTAAGCAGTTTCATTTCTTCTATTTCAGAATAAATTTTTTCAATTTCTTGAACTTCTTTTTTAATACATTAATTAAATATTTGATGACAATTAAGTCCTCTATAAACAACAGGATCTTTTAAATTCCCATATATATATATATATATATATATATATATATATATATATATATATATACATATATATATATATATATATATATATATATATATATATATATATATATATATACATATATATATATATATGTATAATAACAAAATCCACTTGGTTCATGTTATTGATATTTCATTGTATATGGTGTTTCTGGATTCGGTTCACAATTATCCATTTTTAAAAGTAAACTTTTAAAATCGGCATAAATAACAAATGGAACTTTTTGTGTAACTTGATAATTTTTAAAATAAACAGATTCACCTTTACCTGGCATTTCAACTTTTAATGATTTATTAGTTAAACAATTTTTTGTGTTTTCATCTAATTTTTCTTTACTATTAAAGTGTTGTAAACATAAATCACAAACTACTTTTACTGTTTCATGTTTGGTAATTTTACTTAACTCAAGTCTAGATAAATTTTTTATTTAACAATAATGCAAATTATTATCTTTCTTGAAATAAAGTAGATTTACATGTTTTTCCTTTTTAGTTTCTCTTATTTTTAATGGATACACTTGATAATTTTTATCTTCATCATCAAATGAATAAACATTAATAGATACATTAATTATTTTTTCTATTTTTGGAATATGATCAACAAGTACAGGAAATTCAATATTTTCAAGTTTTATATCATGATCAAGACCAACATGTTTATCTTTTGTTATTCTTCCAGCATTTTGGTCTACAGGAAACAAAGCTGATTTTATAGACCACAGAAAACATTTTTGATCCTCATCTTTCACATTAATACAAGCTTTTTTGTATTTTACTACTTTGAGTAAATCAATTTGAGATGATCCTGTGGAGGAATATATTTGTTAATTGCTAGTTGTAAACCAATAATTCTATTTAATGACAATCCTGATCCTTGTTCATGAAAATTAGATACTTTTTTGTGGACTGTGTCTTTTACCATATTTGAGTTTTTTATTAAAGTCTAATTTCTGTTAAAATTGTATAGTTTGGTGTTTGTTGTCCAGATTCTTGAACTTTTTCATTTATTTCATTTGTAGTTTATATTCACAATGTTGTTGTTGTTGTTGTGGTCTTCAGTCCTGAGACTGGTTTGATGCAGCTCTCTATGCTACCCTATCCTGTGCGAGCTTCTTCATCTCCCAGTACCTAGTGCAACCTACATACTTATGAATCTGCTTAGTGTATTCATCTTTTCGTCTCCCTCTACGATTTTTACCCTCCACGCTGCCCTCCAATGCTAAATTTGTGATCCCTTGATGTCTCAGAACATGTCCTACCAACCGGTCCCTTCTTCTCGTCAAGTTTTGCCACAAACTCTTCTTCTCCCCAGTTCTATTCAATAACTCCTCATTAGTTATATGATCTACCCATCTAATCTTCAGCATTCTTCTGCAGCACCACATTTCGAAAGCTTCTATTTTCTTCCTGTCCAAACAATTTATTGTTCATATTTCGCTTCCATACATGGCCACACACCATACAAATACTTTCAGAAACGACTTCCTGACACTTAAATCTATACTCGATGTTATAAAATGTCTCTTCTTCAGAAACGCTTTCCTTGCCATTGCCAGTCTACATTTTAAATATTCTCTACTTCGACCATCATCAGCTATTTTGCTCCCAAAATAGCAAAATTCCTTTACTACTGTCTCATTTCCTAATCTAATTCCCTCAGCATCACCCAACTTAATTCGACTACATTCCATTATCCTCGTTTTGCTTTTGTTGATGTTCATCTTATATCCTCCTTTCAAGACACTGTCCATTCCGTTCAACTGCTCTTCCAAGTCCTTTGCTGTCTCTGACAGAATTACAATGTCATCGGCGAACCTCAAGGTTTTTATTTCGTCTATATGGATTTTAATACCTACTACGAATTTTTCTTTTGTTTCCTTTACTGCTTGCTCAATATACAGATTGAATAACATCGGGGAGAGGCTACAGCCCTGTCTCTCTCCCTTCCCAACCACTGCTTCCCTTTAATGTCCCTCTACTCTTATAACTGACATCTGGTTTCTGTACAAATTGTAAATAGCCTTTCGCTCCCTGTATTTTACCCCTGCCACCTATAGAATTTGAAAGAGAGTATTCCAGTCAACATTGTCAAAAGCTTTCTCTAAGTCTACAAATGCTAGAAACGTAGGTTTGCCTTTCCTTAATCTTTCTTCTAATATAAGTCGTAAGGTCAGTATTGCCTCACATGTTCCAATATTTCTACGGAATCCAAACTGATCTACCCTAAGGTCGGCTTCTACCAGATTTTCCATTCGTCTATAAAGAATTCGCGTTAGTATTTTGCAGCTGTGACTTATTAAACTGATAGTTCGGTAATTTTCACATCTGTCGATTATTGGAATTATTATATTCTTCTTGAAGTCTGAGGGTACTTCGCCTGTCTCATACATCTGGCTCACCAGATGGTAGAGTTTTGTCAGGACTGCCTCTCCCAAGGCCGTCAGTAGTTCTAATGGAATGTTGTCTACTCCCGGGGCCTTGTTCCGACTCAGGTCTTTCAGTGCTCTGTCACTCCTTTCACCTTTCTGCTTTCCCTTCTTTGATTAGGACTGGGTTTCCAGCTGAGCTCTTGATATTCATACAAATGGTTCTCTTTTCTCCAAAGGTCTCTTTAATTTTCCTGTAGGCAATATCTATTTTACCTCTAGTGAGATAAGCCTCAACATCCTTACATTTGTCCTCTAGCCATCCCTGCTTAGCCATTTTGCACTTCCTGCCGATCTCATTTTTGAGACATTTGTATTCCCTTTTGCCTGCTTCATTTACTACGTTTTTATGTTTCCTCCTTTCATCAGTTATATTAAATATTTCTTCTGTTACCCAAGGATTTCTATTAGCCCTCGTCTTTTTACCTACTTGATCCTCTGCTGCCTTCACTACTTCATCCCTCAGAGCTACCCATTCTTCTTGTACTGTACTTCTTTCCCCCACTGCTGTCAATTGTTCCCTTATGCTCTCCCTGAAACTCTGCACAACCTCTGGTTTAGTCTGTTTATCCAGGTCCCATCTCTTTAAATTCCCACCTCTTTGCAGTTTCTTCAATTTTAATCTGCACTTCATAACCAACAGATTGTGGTCAGAGTCCACATCTGCCCCTGGAAATGTCTTACAATTTAAAACCTGGTTCCTAAATCTCTGTCTTATCCTTATATAATCTATCTGATGCCTTTTAGTATCTCCGGGATTCTTCCATGAATACAACCTTCTTTTATGATTCTTGAACCAAGTGTTAGCTATGATTAAGTTATGCTCTGTGCAAAATTCTAAAAGACGGCTTCCTTTTTCATTTCTTACCCCCAATCCATATTCACCTACTATGTTTCCTTCTCTCCCTTTTCTACACTCGAATTCCAATCACCCATGACTATTAAATTTTCGTCTCCCTTCACTATCTGAATAATTTCTTTTATCTCATCATACATTTCATCAATTTCTTCATCATCTGCAGAGCTAGTTGGCATATAAACTTGTACTACTGTAGTAGGCGTGGGCTTCGTGTCTATCTTGGCCACAATAATGTGTTCACTGTGCTGTTTGTAGCTTACCCCTACTCGTATTTTTTTATTCATTATTAAACCTACTCCTGCATTCCCCCTATTTGATTTTGTATTTATAACCCTGTATTCACCTGACCAAAAGTCTTGTTCCTCCTGCAACTGAACTTCACTAATTCCCACTATATCTAACTTTAACCTATCCATTTCCCCTTTTAAAATTTCCAACCTACCAGCTCGATTAAGGGATCTGACATTCCACGCTCCGATCCGTAGAACGCCAGTTTTCTTTCTCCTGATAACAACGTCCTCTTGAGTAGTCCCTGCCCGGAGATCCGAATGGGGGACTATTTTACCTCCGGAATATTTTCCCCAAGAAGATGCCATCATCATTTAACCATACAGTAAAGCTGGATGCCCTCGGGAAAAATTATGGCTGTAGTTTCCCCTTGCTTTCAGCCGTTCGCAGTTCCATCACGGCAAAGCCGTTTCGGTTATTGTTGCAAGGCCAGATCAGTCAATCATCCAGACTGTTGCCCCTGCAACTACTGAAAAGGCTGCTGCCCCTTTTCAGGAACCACACATTTGTCTGGCCTCTCAACAGATACCCCTCCGTAGCGGTTGCACCTACGGTACGGCCATCTGTATCGCTGAGGCATGCAAGCCTCCCCACCAGTGGCAAGGTCCATGGTTCATGGGGGGATATTCACAATATAAATTAAAATTTAACTTTACACCATGATGTATTTTCAAATAGTCTTTAACAATCTTAAAAAATTTTTGTTTTTACCGCATTTAAGAAATGATTAAAGATCAAATATATCTATCTTATTTTCTAAATTTATAGTTTGCAATCCGTCTGCTTTTTCAACTAAGTAGTATTTAATTTTTTTTCTATCTCTTGGTTTCTGAAATATATTTAAGGAAAATGGAAATATTCTTTTTAATGGTTTATCATCTTTAGTTAGAAAAACATCACAAATATCATAAAATGGAAACTTTTTCTAATGATTTTCACTATGTTCAGCTTTATTATTTTTAACAATATTTGTTTGATTTGCACTTACTTCTTCAGATGTAAAAATATTAACACTATTTTTGCAATTTAACCTAATTCTGTAAAATAATATTTATGATTTTCAGTTACTGCAGACATATTACTTTCAACAATATCTGTATTATTTTCACTTAATTCACCGATAACTGAAGCAGTGTCAGATCTATGATCAGATGTATTATTATCAAAAATAATTGGATAATCTCTTACTATAATTGAACGATTACTAATAATAAATCTAATTAAATCCGCTTTACGTAAATTTGAATATCCTCATAACTTATTTGTTTCACAAAATTCACGAAGCCTTGTAACAGGAAATCGTAGTAGATTAGCTATTTGTTCTAGTTGAACAGCAATATATTTTTCCATTTTGGACTTCTATTTATTACAAAAAAAATTTAACAGGTTTTTAAAAATTATTTTTATTCATAATATGATAATTATTTAATACATGGATTAGGATTATTATTTTATAAATAATTGATAAGAAAGAGAATTACCTTAACTATCAATTAGTTTTTAAAAGAATTAGTTTACTACTTAGTTTAACTTTCAATTAGATTGCATTCCTATTTATACAAAAAATTCATTAGATTCGAAAAAAAATATTTTTTTTAATAAAATGGTAATTATTTAATACATGGATCAATTTTATTATGTAATAAATAATTACCCATAGAGGATTACTATTTTAAATTAAATCTTTCTTATTCTTAATATATTCTACGGTATATTTCTTACATTTTTATTATGTTTACTTTTATGTGACGGATTTACTTAAAAACAATTTAAATCTTTATTTTCTTGACAAATTTTCATTTGTATTTTCTTCACTTATAACTTCTTCATTATTTATTGTAGATTCATTTTCCATTTTCATATGTTCTTTGCTTGTATTTCGTCTCACATGTTCCTTGAAATAATATATAGCAACACTTTTTCCACATACATAAGGAATTCGATTTTTATTATAATTTTCTACATGATATTTATTTGAACATTGTCTACATATAGCTCTATAACCATATTTGGTTTATATTTGTTAAGTAAATTATCAATTGATTTCTCTTTATTACAATACTTACAAAAATTAGTTTTCACAGAACAATCTGGTTGAACTTGCTCCATTTATATAGAAAAAATTTATTAGAATTGTAAAAAAGTAAATTTTTTAATTTTAAATTATTCATATAAATTATTTTTAAAAATAATCATCACCAATCATCATCATAATCACCATGATATTCTGCTTCATCCTGAGCATCAAACATAGCATTAATAGTTATTTCAATTTTTACTGGTACTTTATTTTTAATAATACTTCTACAAAGTGGACAATTTTCTTTTTCCTTTAACCATTCATCAATACATTCTTTATGAAAAATATGGTTGCAACTTGTTTTTACAAATTGATTATTATTTTCATTGCTTAAACAAATAGGACATTCAATATCTTTTTCACATACTTCAATTAGTACATAAGTTTCTTTTAGTTAAGATGGCATTTCGTTTTGTTTCTTCATTTATAAGAATAACTTTTTTAGATTCAAAAAAAAATAAAAAATAATAATTTTCAATTAATCAACTAGCTATAATTACTACAAATTTACACTACCATTTTTCTTTTGTAAAACTAATAAAAAATATTTCTCTTAAATGGAATCGATTGTAGATATCATCAACAATAAGCTTACTTACAACAATAAGCAAGTTTTCATGATTACTGATGAAGAAAATAATCCATGGTTCAAAGCTAAAGAATTTGCTGTGTTTTGCAAGCCCAAATCAAGAATTTATAAACAAACTATTTTCATCAGTGAATCTGAATTGCATTCTTTAATTTTAAAAAAGAAGAGAGAAGAAGCTAAGCAATATAAAAGATGGGTTACTCATGAAGTTTAACTATCAATTAGAAAACATGGTAAATATAAGATTAGAAAAGAGATGATTGATGCTTATAAATATTAAATAAAAGACAAAGATAATTGCATACAACAACTACAAGAATTGAATAAATTCACACGGGAACAACCGAAATAAAATGTTCAAATGTACCTACATTCTGCATTTAAATTTAAAAAACCTACCTGTTGCCAGCTGTTCGTGTAAAACTGTGAGCTCTATTACAGCGCCATCTATCACAAAGCGAAAAAAGTGGTCCAACTAAAACATTCATATTTCTTTACGTGCTACACGAATATGTAATAAAAAATGGAGTTCCTATTTAAAAAAAACGCAGTTGATATCCGTTTGACCTATGGCAGCACCATCTAGCGGACCCACCATAGCGTCATCTGGTTTCCCCCTTCAAGCTAGGCTATTTTCGTTCTTTGTAGTTTTTTCGATTGATGCTTATTTCGTGAGATATTTGGCCTGGTCACTTTCAATGTGTATATGTCTGAAAAATAATAGCTTATGTCAAGCCAAATATTTATTAGAGTATTATGTAAAAACTTGAAGTAAATCAGTCAATAACAATTCGAGATTTGTGCTACGTTCACCCATTATATATTTTATATATAATTTTATATAGGATATATATTAAAGTAATGTGTAGCTTTTGCCTGTCCAAGCTTTAATTAGAGTATCACGCAAATATTTTAAGTACATGGGTCTTCAATTTCTCAAAATTTTTACAAACAAAGCTTGTTTATATATTGTCACGTGGAAGGAGGTGTAATTAGATTAATGACGAACACTGGCTTCACTAACAAAGGTTCCAGCACTTGCACATCCAAGAGCGCAGAGCGAACTGCTTGCAGCCAGAACACATACAGTATATTCCAGTACAATGGTTCTTCACATTTGTACATACTTCTAGAATGTACCCAAACCGAATATAGAAATTAAAATCGTACATCCCAGGTGAATTTTGAACTCACAACCCTCCATGCAACAGTTTAGTATCATAAGCACTACACTACAGGGCTAATCAGCTACTTCTGTGACCGCCTCTTTCCTTCTCGGTGTTACGACGTCCAAGTCCGGGAACGAGTCAACGGTCCTGCGTACTCCGACTCCCGATAACTGATGGTCGCCCTGGCGGTGATCGTCTTAGAACTTCTTTTGACACCACGCTCTTTGTCACCTTTCCTCTTATTGCCTGTCGCTGGAGCTTCGAATTTGCCCTAGGTGGCAGGATGCTTGTAGGGCTTCATTCGAAGGACGTGGACCGTATCTTCGATCTTTCTTCGTCTTGTGTCGGGGTAGAAATCTTCAACTTTATAAGTAACATCAGACAACTGTGTTACAACCTTATAAGGTCCAAAGTAGAGCCTGAGGAGCTTCCCAGAGAGACCATCCTTCCGATCAGGAGTGAAGATCCAGACGAGGTCACCAGCCTGGTTGGCTAGCGTCATACCTTCGGCAATTGTTTTCTTGAGCCTGCAGAGTGCAGTGTCGAGCTAACTGCAGAACTTCCTCAGCTCTCGTTAACACCTGGCCGATATAGTCGTCGTCTACGTCATCAGGATGTAACGGAAATACAGTGTCCATTGTCGTAGCCGCCTCAACCCCATGCACCAGAAAAAATTGCTTAAATCCTGTGGTGTCTTGTTTGGTGGTATTGTAGGCAAACGTCACGAAAGGTAGCACCTCATCGCAGTTGCTCTGCTCAACATTGACGAACATTGAAAGCATGTCGGCTAAGGTCTTATTAAAGGGTTCAGTAAGTCCGTCAGTTTGGAGATGGTAGGCAGTCGTTATGTGATAAGTAATGTTGCACCGACAGTTTATCTCTGTCACAAGATTCGACTGAAAAACTTCCCCTGATCCGTAATTAACGACCTTGGGGCACCGTGTTTTAATACGCTGTCTTCCACGATGAATTTGTCTACGTCAGATGCTTCGGCTGTTTTCACGGCTTTTGTAATGGCATAGCGTGTCAGACAATCAGTGCAAACAATAATCCATCTATTGACACTAGCAGACGTTGGAAATCGTCCAAGGAAGTCAGTCCCAACACGCTGGAAAGGCGTTTCGGCTGGTGGAATTAGTATGAATCGACCAGGTGGTTTCTGAGGAAGTGCCTTTCTCCTTTGGCACTCTCTACAGGGCGACACATAGTGACGGACACTCCTTAATAAACCTGGCCAGAAGAATCTCTTGCGGATTCTATCATATGTCTTAATAAATCCTAAACGTCTGGCCTCAGGTGTGTCATGGAATTTCTATAGAATATCTAAGCGCATGTGTTTAGGAATCACTGGTAACCACCTCTTTCCAAACGGCTCAAAGTTTTTCTTGCAAAGTAATCCACTGACTACCTTAAATTGTCCTTTCGCATCCTCTGACCGATTTAAGGCAAGCATAATTTGATATATCTTAGCGTCCTCCTTCTGCTCAGCAGAGAGATCCTGGAGTGCAGCGAGACAGTCACTACCTTCATCGAAGTCTTGACGGTCTTGCACAGGGTATCTTGAGAGACAGTCGGCATCTTGGCGTTTTCTCCCACTTTTGTACACTATGGTAATGTCGTACTCTTGAAGATGTAGTGCCCACCTGGCGAGTCGTCCTGTTGCATCCTTAAGACCTGTCAGCCAACGAACTGAATGATGGTCTGAAACAACTGTGAATGGCCCTCCGTTGAGATACTGTCGAAATTTGCACATGGCCCAGATCACATCAAGACATTCTCTTTCTGTAGTTGAATAGTTTCTCCTGGCTTTTGTAAGTGTCCTAGAAGCATAGGCTATAACCTTTTCTTTTGCATCCGAAATTTGCACCAGACCAGCACCGATCCCACACCCACTTGCATGTGTTTGTAGTTCTGTAGGTGATCTCTCAACATATAAACCAAGTACAGGGTCAGTCGTCAGAGCTTTTCGCAGCACATCGAAAGAATCTTGTTCAGCACCAACCCAGATAAATTTAGCATCAGCTTTTAAGAACTCTTGGAGTAGCCTGGCTTTGATACAAAAGTCTTTGATAAAATGACGGTAATAAGAACATAATCCAAGGAAGCTTCTTACATCTCTAATAGTTTTAGGAATAGGAAATTCCGTTATAGATCTCACCTTTTCTGGATCTGGCCGCACAGCTTCATTTGACACAAGGTGTCGAAGTATTTTAATTTTTTTTTGCTCCAAAGCGACACTTTCTTGGATTAATTTTCAGTCCGCCTTGTTGGAGACACTTAAGAACGGCCTTCAGTCTTTTTATATGTTCATTAAATGTCTCTCAGAACACTATAATGCCATCTAAAAAACAAAGACATATAGTGCACTTCAGGTGCCTTAGAAGATTATCCATCATCTGTTCAAAAATTGCTGGTGCATTAAACAAACCAAACGGCATTACCTTAAACTCACACAGGCCCTCAGGGGTGATGAATGCAGTTTTCTCACGATCAGCCTCATCTACTTCGATTTGCCAGTATCCCGAGTACATGTCCATGGTTGAGAAAAACTTGGTCCTATTCAGACAATTAAGCGCATCGTCCATTCGTGGAAGAGGTTAAACGTTCTTTTTAGTTATCTTATTAAGCTTCCTGTAATCAACACAAAAGTGCCAAGTGCCATCCTTCTTCCTGGTGACAACCATGGGCTATGCGAAGGCTGAATGATGTCATTCTTCATCATTTTCTCTACCTCGTTGCAAATTATTCGACGTTCCATTGCTGACACACGGTATGCTCTCTGGCTTATTGGTTGATGGTCTCCAGTGCTAATCCAGTGCTTCACCGTCGATTTGTCTAATTTGCTCTTCACCTGTGGATTGAAGCATTCAGAGAACTCTTGAAGAATGACAAGTAGCTTCTTCTGTTGTTGCCTAGTGAGATCTGGTGATAGTCAAGCTAGAAGATCTTGTCTCGTAGTGGTAGCGCTAATTTCGCCCACAGACTCGGCGTGGGAGGTTTCTATGACACTCAGCTGTTCTTCAGTTAACGGCTCAGTGTTTGCTATGCATAAGCATCTTGGAAGGATCTGCGGTTCTCGGCGACAATTAACTATCCACAATTCACCGAATTCGTACTCAAACGAGCGAAAGAGGTTGGGATGACCAAGTTATTCTTTGGTGGAATGTTTCTCTTACATTCCACAAAAAGATCCATGGGTTGACGCATGGTATGACACACGACAGTTACATTTCTAGCGTTGACTGCAGGAATGATTACTTCATCCAGCACACATACTCTCCACACACTCGGATGTGCATATTCCTGTCCACAGTATCTCATCTCGCCTAGCATAATCTTTGAGCGACCACAATCTATAATTGCCTAAGAAGCTTTCAAAAAGTCCCATCCGAGAATGACGTCATGAATGGACTCTTGTAAGACGGTGAATTCTAAGGGCTATGATTGGCCACTTCTACCCACATGAATGGTACATCTTTGACTGAATATGATGGTCCAGAGCCCACAAGAGCTTGGCCTGGTCGGCCATCCATGAGGATATCGACGTGGTTTCCTATCATTTTTGTAGTGATTGACGGTGGAGGATTTTTCTCTTCGGTGGCCTCACTTCCAAGGAAGGTCGCACTCTTTAGTTTTCCACGTTGTGGAGGCTAGGTGATCGGCTGAAGCTTCAAAACGGCGATGGAGACCTTGATTGGCGTGCTGGGGAGCGTCCTCTCCAGCGGCTAGCTTGCGGTGATGGTGATCTACGTCGTCCTGCACCCACAACGTCTTGTTTATCTTCGTCGTTCCGGAGTTGGCGTCTACTAAGGTCGGTCTGCTGTCTTCTGGCGTGGGCGTCATCATATATCCGCCGCCTTTCTCGACAATTGCGCACCACATCTCCTCGTCGTCCGCAGTGGAAACATACTGGTTGGTTATCTTGGGTCCTCCATATGTCAGTCTTCCTTGGTGCCCAAACAGGTTCCTCATGCGGCATTGTAGGAATGTAACTTCGCCTCGGTCTCGACTTTTTTTCCGTTTTGAAGGAAATGAAGGACGAGAGATTGGGTTCAATGTCTGTTCCACTTCCTCCCTTATGACCTCTTGAAGCGTTCGGTTTTTTGCTCGCCGTTCAATCCAAGTGCCTTCTGAACTTCCTCTCTCACTGTCTGATGAAGAACACTTGTGAAATCAGTTTCTTCCACCATCACAGACATCGATACGACGTTTGGAAGCCGTTCAAACTTCTTGCATGTAATTCTTTTTTGATGCATTGTCTCGATATACTGGCACCATGTTATGAAGTCGTCTGCTGTCGAAACCTCCTTCAGGAGGATGGCTTGATACGTGTCCTCAGCAACACACTTCATGAGATATGCAACCTTATCTTCCTCCTTAATTCTAGGATCCACTATTTTACACAGCTCCAAGACGTCTTGAATGTAGGATGCTGTAGATTCTCCTGGACGCTGTGCCCTGCACTTTAATTTATCTTCAGCCTTGCACTTCTGTCGTTGTGTGTAGCCGAAATACTTGCGCAGTTCCGCCTGGAATACCTTCCAGCTTTTGAACTTCTCCTCGTTGTTCTCATATCATTGCTTGGCAGTACCCTCCAAGTAGAAAAATCCGTTAGCCAAACGCAGTGTCATCCCATTTGTAAATTTGGCTATACGCTCATATACCTTCAGCCACTTGTTTGGATCTTGGCCATCATCACCAGAGAACGCGGAAGGATGTCTCATCTGGTGGCACACCGTTGCTGTAATCGTGACGTCCTCTTCTTCTTCTGTCCCCGATAGATTGCGATCTGTTGAATATGGCTCGAACTCGGGTTTCTCGCCACATAAACGGCGGCTCCGTTGTAGTCTGTTGGGAGCCACTGTGTCGTCGATAATGTGTGGTATCACAAGTTCCTATACCCAGCGTCTCCACCAGAATAAGGTCACGTAGAAGAGGGTGTAAGTAGATGAATGACAAACACTAACTTCAATTAACGAAGGTTTATTCAGCACTTGCATATACAAGAGCGGGGAGCAAACTGCCTCTGGCCAGAACACATACGGTATATATACAGCTACAGGATATTCCAGTACAATGATTCTTGCCATTTGTGGATATTTCTGTACTCAACCAAATATAGAAATTAAAATCTTACAGTTTAGGAAAGTTTTGAGCTCACTTTCCACCACGCAACACTCTAGTATCATAACCACTACACTACAGCGACTGTGCTGCTCAGCTTCTTCTTTGACAGTATTTTTGGTTTTCTTACAGCGTGCAATATTTATGCGATAGATTAGAGATGAACAGAAAGTTTCCCAGTGCTTAACCGTGGATTTTGCTATAACATTATTACTGTTATCGTACATTCTGGCTTGTGCAAAACTAGTAAATAAGAAGTGTGTAAAGAAGTGTGTGCTGGAGCTAAATATAAGTACAGGCAGGAAATCAATAATGCAATGAAATTCCATGATATATTAAACATTGAGAAGTCCAAAAACAAATGGGAAGAAGCCTGGAGTGTAATGAACTTTATTGCCTAAACTAAACAAACAGGTGATATTGCCATAACTACACAAGGATGCAATAAATTTTGTATCTAATCCAGTGAAGAAATTAGTAGTTTAATAAACAAACTTCCTGAAACTGCACTTAGTATCAGGGACAACTGCTTTGAAAAGCCTTTTCCAAGCACTTTCATAGAAATGTGTCCGAATACTATCTTGAAAGTAATGAAAAATTTCAGACCTTCAGGTAGTGGTGATTACTATGATTTGTCATGTAATTTGTTGCAAGATGTTATTGACTGTGTATTTTATCCTTTGGATTTTGTGTAAATATAAATCTAGTTGAAAGTAAGTTCCCTGAGAAACTAAAAATTTCTAGAGTTGTGCCCATATATGAAAAAGGTGAAAACAACTGTCCCACTAGCTGTAGGCCCCTGTTGTTTCTAAAATTCTTTGAACAATAATTTATAAACAAGTTAGTGTTTATTTGGGCAAATCAAATATAATCAGTGATAAACAATTTGGATTTACGAAAGGTAAATCCACAACTAATGCAATGGAGTCCATAGTAAAATTTGTCATAGATGTGTTCGAGGCTAGGTGTTGTGTCCAGTCTACGTTTTGTGACCTGAGCATAACGTTTGATTGTGTAGAGCACAATATTTTCTTGAATAGGGTACTCTATTCTGGTTTTGATGGCAACAGTATAAATATGTTTAAATCTTCCCTAGATCTTTGGTAGAGAGAAGTCAAATTTGGTTTATATTAGGCCTGGAGTTCCACAAGCGTCTGTGCTTGGACCTTTATTGTTTCTGTTAATGATTAATGATTTACCCTTATTCATAAATTCTCACACAATATTGTATGCCAGTGATACAACTTTTCTAAATATAAGCTCAGATCTAGCTACACTGAAAATATTGTCTGAAAATACCCTTGCTCAATCTTCATTATGGTTCAGATTGAATGGTTTCTTGCTAAATGAAAGTAAAACCCAAGAACTTTACATTAGCTTGAAGTACATCCCTAACCATCATGAACTCTAAACTTAAAATTTTATGTGTTATTATTGACAACAAATTCACCTGCGAACCACATATCAAAAATATATCAGGTAGACTTTCAAGAGTTATTTATTTAATTAGAAATTTAAAAAGATATGTTCCAGATAACTATGTAAGATTGGAATGTTTTGCTTTTTTCCAAAGCATATATTATCACATGAAATTTTATTGTGGGGTAGTAGTTGTCATATAAATAACATTTTACTTTTGCGGAAGAAAGTATTAAGAATAATTATTGATTCTAGCAAATCAGAACACTGTAAAACTCTGTTTGTGAAATTGCAATGTGTGACAGTAGTAAACCTATTGATTTAATTGTTGTGTTGTACATTAGAAAAATGTTTCAAAATTTTTATTCAGAAGTGATATTCACAGCCATAATACTAGAAATAGAACACATGTAGACATACCACATCATAAACTATGTAAATCACAGAGCTACTACCTAGTTCTTGGACTAAGCATCTTTAACAGACTAAGCAAAGATTTTAAAGAATGGCCTGGAAATATTTTAAAAGCTAAATTGTATAAGCTACTAGTAAACAATCCGTTTTACACTGTTGACGAATTTTTCTAAGATGGAAGTATTGCTTTGTAACATGTGGGTTCTACTTTTACCCATTTCATGCAAACTAAAGTGCATAGAGAAAGGTATGCTCTTGACTTTGTCTATTGCTGTAACGAACTGTATGACAATAAAGTTTTACTTTTATTATTACTGCTCCATTTTTCTGAGATAAATGTAACATCGTTAGTTTTTTAAATCTGTGTTACATCCATAAATGTAACTGCATTGTGTTTTAATTTGTAGATTATTTATATAAACAGCTTTTGATGGTCTGAAATTAACATTTAATACCTGAATATCAGTGTTGCTAATGGTGGAACAGCAGCATACTGTATAGCATTTTTTTCCTAAATTTGGGTTGTGACTTCTGATTAGATCTTATAAGTCTCTTGAAAGAGAACTGCCTTCTAGTGTTTTTATATTATCACCTACTACTGTTATGTAAGTCAATTCTCTGGTATCCTTTTTTAGTAGTACACACAGTTACTTGAGAAAACGTCTTACCTGGCAACTTGGAGGTCTGTACAGTCCTAGTATTAAGCTCCTCTTCCTTCCTCTGCTGCTTCAGGACAATTTCTGTATATTTCTGTCTGTCCACAAAGTGGTAACCTATCACCGAGCGAGGTGGCGCAGTGGTTAGCACACTGGACTCGCATTCGGGAGGACGACGGTTCAATCCCATCTCCGGCCATCTTGATTTAGGTTTTCCGTGATTTCCCTAAATCACTTCAGGCAAATGCCAGGATGGTTCTTTTGAAAGGGCACGGCCGATTTCCTTCCCCATCCTTCCCTCACCCTAGCTTGCGCTCTGTCTCTAATGACCTCGTTGTCGACGGGACGTTAAACATTAATATCCTCCTCCTCCTCCTGGTAACCTTTACCTTTTTGTTTAAATATATTGCCACTCTGCCTCCCTTATGTCCCTGTCCACTGAAACATGCAAGTCCCTTGTATCCAAAATGTGGCAAGAATATTTACACTGTTTTTGTGTAATAAAAAGTTATGTCTTTGTTTGTCTCAATCTATGACATCAACACCATCTGGAGCCAAGCTAATACAGTCGACGAGTCTGTGATCTTCTGTTTGGCATACGAAGTCCCCAAATAATAACTTTGTTGCAGATCTTGTCTAAAGGCAATTGCGTATGAGATGGTATGTTTTTCTTGTATTGGTCACTTACAATCGTCTTCCTAAGCATATTGTAAATACTTGTATCCAGTATGTATTTCTATTCCTTATGTTACCTCAACCTCATAATTATTGTGTGTTAGGTTTTCTAATTTGTCTTTGTGTAAATTTTGCGACAATGATCTGATGATGACTCGAAACCCATCATATGTAAAGTTTTTAGCAATCAAGACATTTCCATGAAATTAGTACATGCAAAGCCTGAATGGTCGCATACCTTACAAATGGAAGACCTCATTATTCAAATGGTAATTTTGTTGTACATCTTGATTACATTTTCTTCTACTCCATGTTCACACATTATGGTCTCTGGTGTATCAGAATCAGTTAGTACTTCTGTTGTTCTCAGTTTCCAAGCAGCATACTGTACATTTTGGCGTAAAATTCTTACATTTGAAGCATATCAGGTTGAAAAATACGTGTAGTTAAAAAAATGAACGAAGGAAGAAAGTGACCAGTGTACCAAAAGCAAAGTCAACTTTCACTCTGAAAAAAATCTCTAAAACTCCAAAAACAGGAATGAGGTGCTCTCATCAGTGAAGTGTAACCAAAAAAACAGGTGAAAAGCAACTTTACTGTGAGTACAGTTACCTCAGCTCAGCCACATTTACAAACATGAGTGTGACACATTTATAAATATATAAACATCAGACACATTCATTAAAAAATCACTGACAACTTGTAGTAAAGAATACGTAGTGAAAGCAAGTGCACAGTTAAGATCCAGTAAAATAGAAATGCCTTTGTGCAACAATGATGAAATTATTCTCCACATTAATGTCAAGTCTCCTAAAGGCCAACTTAATGAACTGCTGTACCAACTAGAAAGAATCAGATACAGCCACTTCCGTATCAGTAAAATTTGGGTGAAAGACTCCAAAATAGTTTACTGTTCTCCTCTTTGCTACCTGCTAGTTGGTAAATTCTAGCCAACCAAGCATTGCACAATATCAATCTACGTAAAAATTCCTATTCTGAAAGATGAACCTTAAAAAGTGCTGAAGACAAGAAATGGTATATAAATTTAGAAGTATAATTGCTAGCTGTAAGGCACATGACACTGTAAACTCTAAAAATAATTCTAAAGCACCATAGAACGATACTAAAAAGCTAATGATTAATTATAGTAAAGAAAACAGTGTCCCATTTTCCTTTAAAATTCTCAATATTCTGTAAATCGTACTAACTGCACCATCCTGCTCAGTAATTGCACCTTGGATGCAGAAACCTTGTTTCCTCAGATTAAAAAATGTGTGAAATTCATTACCACAATTATCCTTTGTCAATAATCACTATAGGAACACAAGTACAAATTTTTTCAGGAAGTTGTCACATTCAGAGCCATTAAATAAATATAAGGGAGCAATAGATACTTGGCTTAAGGGCACTGAATTTTATTCTGTTGAACTCTTAGTGATGACTGAAACGTGTTTCAGAAATGAAAAAAAAATTTAATTGCTATGCAAGCATTTTTATTTTGCGTTTTGCAGTATATCATGACAACAGACTTTGGTCCATCATATGAAAAGTGTCTTCCAATACATGCCAAACATACTCCTCTGCAGACACATCTAAATTTTCTCCACTAGTTAAATAGCAATTCATTTTACTGTAATCAAGTATTTCAAATAAGGGTTTAAATTACATATGGAAATAAAAGGATAAAATTTTCAATTGAAGGACAACATTCCAAAAAAATTTTATTTTCTTTATTAATATTGCTTGGGTTTCTGCATCACCAACTGGGGTACCAAGCACAATGCATTACTCTTTGTCTTACATGGTGGGTTTCCCCAGTAGGCCTACAAACCATGTACACAGAAGCACACACAACTAAAAGTTAGTGCCAACAGTAATTATGGTCATAGTCAATGTAAACATTTAATATTTCACTTTCAGGCTGCCTCAGTGCTGAAATAATATTTGCTTTTTCAGCAAGGGTTCATTTATTGAAACTGCCCTTTGGCTGTTTGTTACATTTACCAGGTCTTCGCTGCACTTTTACCCTCTTGTTGCTGGGGCATCATGGAGCTTCCCTGCAGTCTGACTGAAATAGTGACAGTGATGAGCTGCATCTCTCTGTAGTGATTTCAGGATTTCTGTGGACACTAACCGAACTGACACGGTTAATCAAAACTTGGTACATGGATACTAGTTCTCAGACCAGAAATGTGTTCTCATGATCATCAGTATTTGTTTTAAGTGAACACAAAATGGCAGAAGCCTGTTGCTTCAGTTGGTGTAAATGTGGCACTGGAATGTAATTCATACATCATTGACACAGCATGAATTTGTTTGCATTTGTTCAAATGAATTAAACTGTCTGCACAAGAACAACTGAAAGCATGTATACATATATTACAAATGGAACATGTCAACTTACACGCCAATCTACATTCAATATTATTTAAAATCACAGTGTGTTTGTGATTTCACACGAAACTTTGTGCCATCAGTATTGGCTGTTATATCACTCTCCTTAACACTATATGAAGCTTTGTGATGAGTTTCGGTAATATGGATACTATATGAATGGCCACCCTTATACAGTTTAACCTCTGGAGCACACAGTTTGTCACCCACTAATTTCATCAACACAACAAGTAGTTTGTCAAGTCTGCCGGCCGGTGTGGCCGTGCGGTTCTAGGCGCTTCAGTCTGGAAACGCGTGACCGCCACGGTCGCAGGTTCGAATCCTGCCTTGGCCATGGTTGTGTGTGATGTCCTTAGGTTATTTAGATTTAAGTAGTTCTAAGTTCTAGGGGACTGATGACCACAGATGTTAAGTCCCATAGTGCCCAGAGCCATTTGAACCATTTGCCAAGTCTATTGTTAATGTTCCATCTAAATAACAATATGTTAAGACTCAATGCTTTGGTTCAAGGTGCATATTTGTGTTTATACCCAGATTGCGATGGTGACAGTATGCCCACTGCAGAGGCCGGAATAAATACTTTGAACGGAGATATACACTAAAGTTTCTTGTAACTTCATATGCTTGAAGCTACCCGACAAACGACTCCAACAGCTCGTTAAAATTGTCTATGTCCGCTTCTTCAAGCAATGTATGAAGAGCTTTATATACAAGTGCTTTCTTTCTCTTCATTGCCATGGACTTTCTTCAAATTATTCCACCAGCTGCGGTGTATGTGTCAAGCACACAGCAGGTTATTTTCTGTGGGTATCATGAATCAAGTCCACACACTGCAGAAAGTATTTGTGTCTTCAGACACAAATACAGACACTTTTATGATGACATCTCTCTCTTTCACAGCACTAAAGAAATGAGTCATTATGGAAGTAGTCTCCTGATTTGAAACACAGAATGCTACAGGCATACCTGAACCACAATCGTCTACCACTAACAATGTGGTCACAAACTTGTAGACATTTGTACAATGTGTGGAGTCTACACATACAATATTTTGTCCAAATCTCCGTAATAACTGTTTCTGGTAGTCAGTCGACTTCGTCAATGCTATGCTGCTGATCATTACCAATGGTGGAAGGTCATGTCGAGTCAAGAGATGCAGCCTCTCCACTTCGCTGGAATGAATTGAGTCCCACACATCATCCAGAATTCTCTGGAGAGTGACCTCCTTAATCATTTAACCTGTAACATTTTAAAATTACTCCAACTACAAACAGGGCATTTCTGAGTATGTATATGCACACAATATGCAGAAAGAACACTGCAGTTAATCACTCTCAATAAAATAAATTCATGAAATATAACAGTTGCTGTAAGTATGTATAAGCTAGATAGTTTAGGAAATGGCTTAACAGTATATTCGGCTTAACAATATATTCAGCATACCCTTCCAACATAGCTGAAGATGTCATTAATACACTGAGGACAGAAGAATAAACTGAGACCAGATTTCAGCACCAGTTGCAATGTGTTATTTCCCTGTTTCAACTACCAAGGCCACTTTCAACTGGTTATGATGTCTGCAAGTACATGCCAGAGCATTGTAACTGGTGCTTTAGTCTAACTCAAGTCCATTATTGCATTTGCAGATGTCCTGATCCACCATGTTTAACGCGCTGGACAAGAAAAAATAAATGTTTTGCCTTTAGTATATCCAGATGCAGTAATTATCTATTCTTGTAAAATAGATTACTATGACACATGCAATAACACAAGGCAATATGTAAGTATTTCAGAACTTTCTTCCACACTTGCATTACTGCAATGCATTACACCTGCCCTCACCCACTCAAGTACGTGGCATTACAATCACCATTATTGTGGTCAGTATGGATCACAACAGTCTGGTCTTTTACAACTGCACTCATGCTACCGTCACAAATTGTATTCGTATGAACTGCCAATCAATATATTTACATCTTTTGCTCCTGAACACATATCCATGACAATAGTCATTTCTCGACAGTCAAAAATAATGTTCCTTCACCGTAAAAAAGTAAAAGTGAACTACATGTAACCAAAAGCAAGCCTGACAACGGATTCTCAAACTTTCATGCTATATTTTAATCAGAAGTTTGACTCACGTACTAGGAGATCACTGAAAGAGCAGCAGCATTCTATAATTAAGGTAATACTCACCAGTGATGGCTTCTCTATCAGAAATACTGAGATGCAGGAAAGCAATGTTCTGTTCTGTGGTAAATGACAGTGCAAATTCCACTTTCTTATTCGTGAAGCTCTTATGGCAGCAACACAATGGTTCCCCATCTTGCTAGTACCCTGGCACTTACACAACCTTTTTCTATCTGACTTGGATGAAAATGTGCCAGTTCTGTGGCATACAAAGGTGGTTTTTGCAGTGCCATCCTTTAAATGCTTAGTGCCATAATGAAACACAAAACTACTTTTTGTTTTTCTCTCCTCCTCAGACTTCCACTTCAGGTAGTCTAAAATAAAACCATCGATGAAAAACAATTATATTCAGATTCAACAAGTACAATGTAAACAGAAGGAGTAAAACATACATTGCACTGTTAGATATCCTCACGAATTACTGACACCGTACTGTTACTGGTGTGATTTTAATCATTTAAATTTGTGTGTACAGGGCTTAGGTGCAACAATTTAACCTATACTGAATGTAGCATACAGTAAGGATACAGTTTATGCGAAATGCGTCTTTTTTAGGCTTTCAAATAAGCACATATTCTATTGATAAAAAAAGTGCTACTGGCCACAGGTCAGGCAAGTATGTAACAATTAACAATGGACGATATTAATTTAAATAGGCAGTGTACACTTAACTTACCATCCTTCTATTGGAATTCACTAATTTCTTTTACCATCTCAACCATGTGCTCCTGTTCCAAATGTAGTCGCAACTTAGCCAAAAAGTACATTTAAAGCTGCAGCCACTTTTTGAGCAATTTATCATATTCTATCCATCTGGCTGTATTTTATGCACATCTGTCAACTGAGCCTTCAAACGCTTTCCCGCTGAATATTCTCTATCACACACACTTAACACGCAACAGAGCCAGCCATTTCGACGAAATAACTCACAGTCCACAACATGCAAAGATATTGAGTGTGATTATGAGAGTGAGTGTAGCAGAGATGTTGCATTCACTCAAATTTTAGCTACGCTTCTGGTTCGTTAATGTGTATGACGTCATGAATCTAAGTCCCTGCCAATCAGCATCGACAACAGCGTGTCGCGAGACGCAAGTATATTTTCTACATTTAGTGCAAGGGTGGCCAACCTTTCTGGCAGGCTGGCCAAATTATTGAGATGAAATATCCCCGTGGGCTGCATTAGCAATTTTTGTTTTGCAAACCTAATCAAGCAAGAAATATTATTTCTTTTTTTAGATGAAATATAACAAATCTGAGGAAGGAATATTTCTTATGCAATTTAATGAAATGCAATGTTAGTGGGATGTGTGGCTTTCTTTGACCAACGTAAGTGAGTCAATGTTGATGTCAACTGAACTTTTCCAGATGAACATCAGGAATTCGTGTCCTCATTTTGATTTGGTGTAATTCATCCGACTAAAAAGCTGTTCACTCACGTGTTTCCAAATAATGAAATAGTTTTTAAATCATATTGTAAAACGCTGGATGTTTCTTCTTGTTTAAATATGCTTTATAGAACTATTCCAAACCAACCTGATTAAATTTCTCTTTTAACTGTGCATCACCTTGCATTTCGCAGCATTCCATTTCTAAATGTCCTGGCAGTGAACTCATGCCTACGGAGAATGGCATAGCAAATACAGAAAAAACAAGCAATGTTTATTTAGACCTTTAAATCGGTTTTCGTATTCATATTTCAAGTCAGATATCAAAGAAGCATATTTAATCGTTGCCGCCTGTGTGACGTCCATTTGCTTTGACAGTGTAGGGAAATGGTTGAAAATTTTTGTTCGTAACTGTTGGCTCCAAGGCCCAAGTTTCGTTTGAAATGCGGAGATAAGATCAGCATGACATTAAATAGCTGTTCTTTTCCTTGCAGTCGATTATTAACATAATTTACATGGCTAATTATATCGACCAAGAACCCAAAGTCGGAAAGACTTTCTTTATCTTCGAACTGTGGGAATATCTTTGATTTGCTTTCAAAGAATAATTGTATTTCTTGCTTCAAATCAAACACTCTTTTCAACATTTTCGCACGGGTTAGCCATCTAACTTCTGTGTAATACGAGATTTTATAATGCTCGGAATCCAAAGACTTCTGAAATTCTTGGAGCAGGCGGTGTTTCAATTCTTTTGAATTAATAAAGTTCACTGTTTTGACAGTTATCTTCACATCATGCTCCATTCTGGGGGACTTAGCACATAAATTCTCTTGATGGATTATGCAATGAAAGTTTTGCATCGACGTATTGCCAACATTGCAGGCCTCGTTTTCAACCAAGTGAACTAAATCTTCTTGTTTCTCAGCCATTGCTGGAGCACCATCCGTTTCCAGCCCCAACAGATTGTCAACTTTTAACGAAAAGTGTCTTAATGTCGATATAACTGTTTTCAATATATCTCGTGACTTCGCGGTATCCTTAACTGGATACAATGCCACTAATTCTTCTGTTTTGTTAAAGTGGTCATCAACACCTCTGACATAAAGCGTTACTTGGGGGGTATCCGCTATATCTGTGCATTTACCCAAAGCTAGAGAATAAAACATAAACTCAGATGCACGATTCTTAAATTATCTTCAATTTGTCTTCCAATGTCGTCCACAAATCTAGTACTAGTCTGACGAGACAGGTATATTTTTGAAAAAGCCTTTTTCTATCCTGGTCACGCAATTTCAACGACTATCTCTAAGCATTCCTTAATATGACTTTGATTTTTTTTCCAGTATCAGAGGTAGTGCATATCTCGCTTTCACATAGCATGTTGACTCCGAAGTCGTCCTTGTAAATATGTGCTGATGAGCAGAACGTTTCCTGTTTAAATCGTTTACCTGGTCTTGTCGAAATTTTCCTTTGTACTTATAAAATATAACTGCATATTTAGTCTCCCATGTCATAGTTTTGTTTTATATTCCACGAAAAATATAGTTTACAGTCCACTAGTCTTGAAAAGATCGCAACTCCCCTGTAACATTCCTCTTCTTAGATCCCGTTGGTTTACTAGTTGACGCTATGCATAATTTACGTCTTGGACTGAAACAGATTTATTTTTACCATAAGTCAGAAACTGACAAAGGTACCACATGGTAATCAGAGTTTCGTAATTTTTTATATGTATGGTACTATATGTATGTTACTATGTATGGTAAGCTTCGAATCAAATATCAGTTACGGTATCTAAAGTAGTTCGATGCAACTTTCAAAAATTCCCTACAAAATCTACTTTGAAGTTCCCCGAAGTTGTTTAACACTGTAAAGCAAGTTGAATGTTTTGATGGGCTGTGTGTCTGTGTGGTAGGATGCCTAACTTCCACATGGGTGGGGAATGATTGTTGGCCTTGCAAAAATGTTTAATGATATACATAAACTATGCTGAAAAGTGGAATCCAATCCTGGCCCTCCACATGAAAGACTAGCATCGTCCCACAGTGCTCATCAAGTTACCAGTATTTCATTTGAGTATTATACTCACTTGGGAAAAATGGCTCTGAGCACTATGAGACTTAATATCTGTGGTCATCAGTCCCCTAGAACTTGGAACTACTTAAACCAAACTAACCAAAGGACATCACACACATCCATGCCCAAGGCAGGATTCGAACCTGCGACCGGAGCAGTCACGCGGTTCCAGACTGAAGCGCCTAGAACCGCACGGCCACACCAGCCGGCTCACTTGGGAAACTTTGTAGTCTGTTCTCTTGAGAATGTTTGAGAGTGGTATTCAACTGCTTTAGAAAAGTAATATTTTAGTTCTGAGCATCAAGTATCATAAATATAAAATATTACAAATGCTTCACTTAACCTAGGAGCCTTACTTTAAAACTTGGACGCACATTACGACTTCTTTTGTTATGATTGTTTCTAAAAACTATTCTACATTTCAAGTCGATAACATTATAAGTTGCTGCAAATAAGAAAGAAAGAAAGGTGAATGAAGTTGCACTGGGAAGGTCTCTTTCCTACCTTTGTAATGCAGAATCGATAAACGTCAATGGTAAAAACACATTATTACAATTTAGTATTTATTCATTTTGTACTACTAAAATTTAAAGAAGGTACTGAGGCAGAAACAGTTGTTAATATCGAGTGGTGTACCTACTCGCCATAACTGAATACATCAAATAAATGTAAGCCTACTGAAATGAAAGGCAAGCATCACAGACTAATTGAAAATGATAAAATCTGGCTTTACTTACCTGAAGTGTTTATAGATATATGGCGATCGAATGTGCACCACATACACACGTGAAGGACCATACTTTATGCCTAAGGGTGTTGTTAGTTTGCAGTAAAATCAAATAAGGAACATGTTGGCAATGTCTGCCACTTGTGACACTCGCTCAGTGCAACAAACATATCCTGTTGTGCAATCCATACTACTGATGATTGCTTGCATATCACCAAGGCGAGCTACATTTTCTTCAAGATGGCGTGTGGGCTTTTCAGAATAAATATATTGGAGGGACTTTTCTTTCAAACAGGAATACAGACAAAAATCTAATGGTAGTCGAATCAATGAACTGAGTTATTTCTATTGTAGTTAGATACACGAAAGGCACTTGATGGAACGCTCTTTTGGGGGTTTTATATCAAATAAAAGTTAAATTTTTTATCATATGAAAGAGCTCTGTGGGGCAAAAATTAGTGCCCGCAGGCTGCAGGTTGGGCATCCCTGCTATTGGCCAAAAAAATTCAACCTTTTGAATCAAGTTGTTACACGCCAGCCACTTGGAGCACTAGCAATGCTTCAGCTGCCAGAAGTTTTGAGAGGTGAAGTGATTCTAGCGCTCTAAGAGACTTGTGCTTAGTAACAGAAGTATGGAATAGTATAAATGAAAACTTGCTTTACTTCCATATTTCTCAGTCACTAAACGTAGGGGTGACGTTTTGACACAATAAATAAAATGTAATTAAAGTATTATCCCATCTTCTGTTAATGTCAACATGTAATAATGAAATCTCAGTGGAAAGTAATATATACAGTTCACACTAGCACAGTCATAATCACATAATCGAACATCGATTGAGACAAGAAATAAATTGTGACCTGATGTGTTTAAGTTCAAAAGAAAATTATTACAAATGTATCTGCATGCTTGACATGTATTTTATGAATTCTGATGCTTTGCACCAAGTGTACTTAGTTTCACGAACTTCTTTGCGAATTTCAGACCTATTTTAATACATTCAAAACCAAGCAAGTTTTTTTTACAATCTTGGAGATATTTTTTATTGCTCCTACAATTTATGTGGCACAATTAACTTCGTTTGTGTTTTGAATGTGCTTCTACACTTGGTACTTGCAATATACAATTGTTTTGCTGTATGGCAGCGTTGCAGTAGCAGTTTCAAGAAAACCGTGGAGATTTCCATAGACAAGATATTTCTGTTCTATGGGAGTTTCACAGCTGTTTTTCATAAACTGTGCTTAAACGCCCATGGTTTATACACACCTTTCATGTGATACCTTAAGTCACAGATAACAATGGGAAGCACTGCTTTTCAATCAGACATTTTAGTTGCTGGGTCACCCAGAGTGTTCTGTAACAGCTCTGGCATTGTTCTCCTATTGCTGCTACCTAGAAATAAGATGTTTTTGTTTTCCTTCATAGATTCTAAGAAAAAAGCCATGTACTGCAAAGGAATTATCCGAATGTGACGGAAATCGGTAGATAAGATGTACATGCACAGATAAACAAATGATAACAGTTTCAGAAAAACTGGATGATCTATTCAAGAGAAACAGCTTCACTAACTGAGCAGGTCAATAACGCGTTGGGCCATCTCTGTCCCTTATGCAAGCAGTTATTCATCTTGCTATTGGCGGATAGAATTGTTGGAGGTCCTCCTGAGGTATATTGTGCCAAATTATGTCCAGTTAGCACCTTAGATCGTCCAAATCCCGAGATGGATGGAGGGCCCTACTCACAAAGCTCCAGGCATTCCCTATTGGGGAGAGGACCTGCAACCTTGCTGGCCGAGGTCGATTTTGGCAAGCACGTAGACAAGAAACTCTTGTCATGTGCAGGCAGGCATTATCTTACTGATGGTTTGCCATAAGGGCAAAAAAACGGTGCGTAGAATACCGACGACGTAGCAATGTACTGTAAGGATGCTGCAGACAACAGTTAAAGGGGCCTTGCAGTGAAAAGAAATGCCACCCCAGACTATCACTCAAGGCTGTCGTGGAATATGATGGGCGACAGT
Organism: Schistocerca serialis cubense; assembly: GCF_023864345.2. Classification (NCBI taxonomy): domain Eukaryota; kingdom Metazoa; phylum Arthropoda; class Insecta; order Orthoptera; family Acrididae; genus Schistocerca; species Schistocerca serialis. The sequence continues at coordinate 255,979,912 of NC_064640.1, forward strand.
CAGGCTTGTATCTGGGGCATCTCCAGACACGTCTTTGCGGCTCATAGGATCTCAGTTCGAAGCAGGATTTGTCACTGAAGACAATTCTACTCCTGTCAATGAAATTCCAGGCTGAAGACTTGCATAAGGGCCAGAGGTGGACCTACAAGTTATTAACTTGCTCAGTTTGAGAAGCATTCTCTTGTGAACGTGTTATCCAGTTTTTCCGAGATTGTAATTACTTGTTTGTCTGTAGTTGTACATTACATCTACTGATTTCAGTTCCATTTGGATAATCCTTTCGTGGTGTGTGTCTTTTTGTCTTACAGTGTATTTTAATTAGCTTTTGTGAAATGCTGCAATTGTAGTGATCACTCCAAAGATATAAATTTAATGCCCCCTGTTCACTGTTAAATAGCCACGGTAATAATTACTGCATTATTAAAAACATATTTTTCAAGAAGGTTGTGGGAACATTATATGGGAAAAAATGTTGTGTTCAATGAAAAGAACGATTATTTTGTATCAAAGCTGGTTACATCCCAACATAGTTCGGGATCAGTTATTTGACAACAGTGACTGCATTCCTCCATAATGGGGTGAATGACGTGTTGTTTGCTAGTTTATGGATATGAGTGAGGCAATAGCTAATTTCTACCCATAAATGAATGCTATTTTCATATTGTTTAGGTAGTCTTTTGGTAGTGGTAGAGATTTGGCTGGCAGAAAATATCTCAGCTAGCAAGTGGTAAAATAATTCAGACATATGAGCTACTAGAAACCATTATTTTTATTTATTTATTTCTTGTTCTGGTGACCTATGTTGTGACAATATCACAGGATATGCAACATATCAGAAATATATGGTAGCACATAAAAACAAAACAAAATGATTTCAAATTACAGTAAACAGTAACTTAGATTCTATTACAAAAAATCAGTTTTGAGAGATAAATAAATATTACAAAATAATAAGTGTTACAGAAAATAAATATTGCAAAATATGTGTTTGTAATAAAGAATAGTCAGGATTACAAATGTAGATTTGGGAATATATTTGCAGTTAACAATGCAAGAAAAGCGAGACACTATAGTTCAGGAACTCTTCTCTCATATGAAATGATCCTTGTAATAGGAACTGCCTTAAAGTTTTCTTTAAACAAGAGCTCATCTTCTACCAAACACTTAATTCTTAAAGGAATGGCGTTAAAAATCTCACAGCCAGTGAAATGGACTCCTTTCTGTACCAGACTTAGATTGACCTGTTCATAGTGGATATCATGTTTTCTTCTTATCTCACGACTATGATGCCCAATATTCAGTTTAGAAATTGATTTTTCTTTCCTTATGAATCACATCAAAGAGAATATATATTGTGCAGTGGATGTAAGGATTCCAAGTTTCTTAAAAAGATTTCTGCGTGTGGCTCTAAGATGGACTCCACACATGATCCTTATGGCCCTTTTTTGTGCACACAGTACTTTCTTAGGCAGTGACTGATTTCCCCAAAATATAATTCTATATGGTGTTTGAATAACCATAATAGGCTGACTTAATGGTTTCCATACTTCTACAAGAAGAAACAATGCGTAATGCATAAGTTCCTGAACTCAATCTTTTGCATGGATCGAGGATGTGGTTTGACCAGTTCAGTTTGCTGTCAATATGCAAGCCTAGGTATTTTGAGGTACCCACCCTGGTTACCACATACTCACCTATTTTTACTACCATTTCTTCATCTTTGATGTTGTGTGGAACTGAACGTAATTTGTTTTAGTGTAATTTAAAGAAAGTCCATTACTGTTAAACCAGTTCACTGCTTCACTAAAAACCTTATTTGCTGTTTCCTCAAGTTTATCTAATGAATTATCAGTAAGTAACGTAGTGTCATCAGTAAAAATAGTTAATCTACAGTATTCTGTACAGAGAGGCAGATCATTCATAAAGAAAATAAAAAGTAGGGGCCCCAGAACTGATCCTTGTTGCCTCCACATGTGATGATACCCATCCTGAAGATAATGGGACTCCATTTTGACTATCCACCCACAACTTTCTGTTTCCTGTTTAACAGGTACGAGTCAAGCCGTTTCCCTGATGAACCACTTATAGTGAGATGTGCAGCTGTTTGTAAAAGAATCTGGTGACTGACACAGCCAAACGCTTTTGTTAGGTCACAGAAATACCAACCACCTTCGGTTTTTTGTTGATAAATTCCAAAACTTTGCCATCAAATTCAAATATTGCATCTTTTGATGACAAATCTTTCTAAAATCCAAACTGACTTTCGCTGAAGATATTTTGATTCCTGAGATGCTTAACTATCCTTGCACACATTAGTTTCTCTAAAAGCTTTGAAAAACTTGTCAGTTATGATATTGGCCAATAGTTAGCAGCATCTGTCTTATCTCCCTTCGTATACAGTGGTTTTATAACTGCGTACTTAAGCCTATCAGGAACTATTCCTTGCTTAAGTGATGCATCAAAAATGTGGTAAAGGACTTTACTTACATGGCTGCAGCAGTATTTTAATAATTTGTTAGAAATATTGTCAGTTCCAATAGAGTTTTTACTTTTCAGGGATTTAATAAGTTTTTCAATTTCTTGAAGAGTGACTGCTGTTACCTTCATTTGTTGTAATGAGCTAGGTACTTTGGCTTTCAAAAGATTGGTGGCTGGGTTCATGGAGCCTTGTGAATCTATTTTTCTGATACTATTAAAAATGTTTGTTTAATGTGTCTGCAACTATTTTTGGATTGCTAACAAGATGACCCTCAGTTTTTATCTGGATATTTTCACTGCAAACTGCATTTTTGCTTGTTTCCTTCTTTACAAAATTCCAAATAGTTTTCACTTAATTGCTCAAGTAATCAATTTCTGCCTTCAAGAACATGTTCTTTGCTGCTTGTATGGTCTTATTCAGAACTTTATTGTAGAGTTTATAGTGCATACTCCTACTGGATCATTTGATCTCTTGGCTACTGCATATAGTACTCCTCTTGTTTTACAAGAAATTTTGATGCGTTTAGTAGTCCAAGGCTTGTTTCCAGATTTTAAGAGCTTTTCTCTCATTTCCCATTGTTGGAAAGGTTTCTTCAAGAAGACTTGTAACTTCACTGATAAATATATTAAATTTTGAGTTTACATCAATTGCAGCATACACATGAGACCAGTCCACTAGCAGTAATGGCTGACTAAAGCTTTCAATGGTGTGTTCATTTATAATCCTATTTTTTTCCAAATGAAATTTTCGTTCTTTCGTACATTTATTTGGTTTAGAGCGAGGTATTGCCCTTCATGATCAGAGAGACCATTTATAATATTTTTCACAGTTAGATTATTATAAATATCCTTATCTACAAATGCATTATGTATTAAAGTGCTAGAACTGGCTGTCACGCTAGTTGGAGTGCCCATCAATGCTACTAAATTGTAACAGTAGATCAGGTGTTCGATATCATTTTGTTTCTATTTACTTTTTAAAAGTCGACTTTGAAGTCACCCATAACAATGCTTGATTTATTTTTCCTACACAGGTGGGACAGAAGTGATTCTATTTATCTCAGGAACACATTCAGATTTCCAGCAGGTGCCCTGTAAATAGCCAGTTCGATAACTGTTGCACTGTCTGCTGTTAACTCGATGACTCACGCCTCATAATGCTGTTAATCACAGTATTTGCTCAGATATACAGATTTATACACTACATTGTTTTTTTTTTTACAAATATTGCAACTCCAGCTTTTCTCATAATAGATCTGTAGTAATATGCAGCAAAACTAAAGTTTGCAATTTGCAGTACGTGGATTCCACTAATAACATCATGTTCTGAGAATCACAGTATATCAGGCTCTCTTTCACACTTGTCTTTTAAATTTATTAGCAACTGGTCCATTTTATTCTTGAGACTACGTATATTTTGGTGGAATAAAGACAAGGCTTGACTTTTGCTCATCCTTGCGTTTACATCATGTTTGATAGGAGTGGCTTTTCCCAGAACACTAGTTGATAGTATTGCTTGGGGTGTGGAAGACTCATATTGAACACACGAGATAGCTGTTTCACGCAACTTGGGATCCTTTTCCCTTGTGTTACTTACCACAAAAAACGCTGGGTTTGCTTTCTGTTTCGTGTAGGACCGGCAACAGTTTCTGCTGCACATGTTAATGTTTCAGCTGTTGGTCCTGCCACTGATCATTCTGCTGCTTTTGATGATGATGCTTTTTCTGCTGCTGAGACTGGTCCCCTACCAGTACATGGAATTTTGCTGTTCGCTCTCTCTCTGTTCGCAATGATTTCATTTATCATTTTACACATAAAATTTTTTCTTTCGTAATTTAGATGCATTCCGTGTTGCGTATGCTTCCATTCTGTCCAATTTGGTACGCTACATTTTACAAACAAAGAACACATTTGTTTTCTTTTAATGTTAGTGTTTCGAATTTCTTTGTTGACACACAAGTGATGCATTACTTCGTATCTGTGTGGTAAATTTGTAACTATTGTACTTCGTAGTTTATTGCGTTCCAGGGGCGTTTTTAGTACCATTATGCAGTTATTCACTTCGTTTTTTGCAATATCATTTGCGCCCGCTACACACACGACATAGTCATTTTTTTCCGACATATTATCGTGTAAGTCGACACGAATAATGTTTATGTTTTTGTTCCTGGCTTCACAATACCCGTTGCGTCGTATCTTTTGATTTCTTTTGAAAGTCTCGTCATGTTTTTGCCGTTAGTGTCCGTTAAAAACAATACACTACTTTCGTGTTTGTACTGTTGTACGTTTTTGTTGGTACTGTCTTTCTCATTCGTCCCATTACTACGTGCAATAGATGGCATTCTCAATTTCTCACCGTCACTTTTTGCCTTAATGCTGCTCAGTTTCTCACCGTTGCTATTTGCCTTAATGCTGAACTTAGAGCCTGTATCACCATTCTGTTGATAAGGTTTGTTCAAAATTTCATTTTCCCTTACCGATGTTAGGCCTAAATCCGCCTCTTCACTCACGGAAAGAACATGAAATTTGTTTTGAACCACCAACTGTTGGGCGTTTTCACTCCCCGGCAATGTTTTCGTATTTACATCTCTGTTTTTATATGGTATTTTCGTCCACTCGTTAGAGTTTTTTGCTGAAGAGAAATGGATTTTTGTTTGACTAATGGCTCAGTTATTTCTTTTCGAAGTTTAGATATCTTAGTATTCAATACACTGATGATTTGCTGAAGGCTAGAAATACGCCCATTTAGCTCCATAATTTCGTACCTACAATTTTCACACACTGTATTTTTACCGACATTATTTTCGTTTTTCGCAAGAGTACTGCTCACTTGTTCACACAACGTCTCCGCCATCTGTCTATTGTAGGGCAGAATGAAAACTGATCCGAAATATTTATTAGAATAGGTACTAGGCAGGGCTGAATCTTCTTTCAGAGTCGCAACAAAGTTACCTCCATAGGGGCAAACTAGCCTCGTTTTACCACGAGTTTAAAACAAATTAAAGTACAATATGTTCGTGGAAATCCCGTGCAACACGCATACACCGAGCGCGGTTGCGCAGTGGTATGAGATTGGACTCTTATTCGAGAAAAATTATCGTCTGGCCATGCAGATTCAGATGTCGGGTTTCTGTGGAACGCATAAGGCTAATGCTGTTTTGGTTCCTTCGTTATAGCATGGCTGAATTCCTTCTCCATCCGTCCCACGGATTTACTTCATCACTAATGGTCTTGCCATCGACGGGACGTTAACTTCTAATATACTTTTTGTAGGATGAAGGCGGTATGTTTGTATGACCTTTCGACTGTAATTATTCGATTGCTATCATATTCCACTGCTGGTAGAAGACGCTGTGTTTTTCCTCTTTTCTCTGAGTGTTGGGAATGGTTGCTGTTGACGTCAGTAATGTAGTTCATGGTCTGTGTGTGAGATATAAAAAGCATACGGAAATAAAGCCTATTCGATTGCTTAGTGCAGTTTTGTGTTGTATATTGAAGTTAATGCTATATCTAGTGCAATGAACAATCACTTAGATCCCCGAAGACCTGATAAAGAAGTAAGGTTAGTTACTAAAGTGTCTGTTTCTACAGTGCGATCTATCACATGGTTACGTTCGTTTACATTGATGTTACGTTTTTAAAGGGTTGTTGATGTTTTGTGGCATTTCAAAAAGCTGTAGATTCACACGTTTCGGAGATTCACGTGTTTCTTTCTTTTAGTTTGCTAGTAATAATTTGTTGAGCGGTCTTTTTAGAACTATGTTTCAAATGACAGCATTATACATATGTTCTAAAGGCACAACCGTAAAATGCTGTTTTCTTATTACTGTAGTTCTAGTTTCGCCATAGATACAACACATAAACATGACTTAGGTTCTACAACTTTACCAGTACCTAATTACTTACGTAATGGAAGGAAGGCTGTTTATCAACACCAATTGGGTTTTAAATGCACAAGTACAGTTGGCCAAAGATGGGACAGCGAATCAACTGAGTGCTTGCTTATGGTAGTGCCTTATACCTACGTGAGAATAACTAGGGGAACAATTGAAAGCTTATGTGAGAATTAACTCGTGGATTTACGAGCCCACCTCTCAAATATGGAGCTGTCTTCATCACTGCATCACGTTATTGATGCAGACCTCCACCCACCTGTAAATAAGTTCCCATGTAAAACTAGAAATTAGTCATACATTACAGTAAGGGTAAAAAATATGCAGCATGATAATGTGTTTATAATCACTCATTTGAACATACTGGGCCATTCCTTCACTTATTGTACCAAATTTATGGTTTGTCACATTCATATGAGTAAAAGCAGTGCTTTAGAAAGGAAGCTAGCAAAACTGCTCTTCATAATAACACTTGGTAGAGAAAATTCCCCCACCCCATCCATACATACAGAACCAAGTAGATGTCTACATCTAAATCTGTACTCTTCAAACCACTGTAAAGTGCATGCCAGAGGGTACATGCCTTTTGATTAGCTTATATGTAAATTTTAATTTCACAGTTTCCACCCATCATCACTTTACACACTCTCCTTGGAACATACCACCTCAATGTTGACATTACATGTTTAGTGATGTACAACACATGATGCTCTTGTGCTAAACTACCCCATGATGAGATATGCTGTTCATATTTGGTTTTTCTCACCTCTAATTCCTGCACGCAACCTCTGTAAAGATGGTCCCAGACACATTAGCATTACTGAAGAATTGGTCAAACAAGCATTTTGTAAAGTGCCTTTCTGCTGAATGAATTGCATGTTAAGGGACAAAAATGGCTTTGGGTATCATTAAGTTCAACTCACCCATAGTTGGAACACTTATAAAGACAGCAATATTTTTCAATTGGTTTGGACACATTGATACTCCAGTGTCCTACTTTGAATTGCTACTAAAAGGGGTGGGAGGGGGGGGGAGGAGGTATCTCATAAGATCCAGTTATTTTCACTCTGTTGTAGTTGATTTTGTACTGTGGGAAAACTTATTTTAGTATCGTTCATTTGAATGTCTGTGAAGTGACAAATGAGGAGTCATAGTACAATCTTTCCAAATGAAACAAGACTGAAAGACTGCTATGTATGTGTACTGTGGTACATTTATATGTGTTGGTCAGCTGCCAGCCCTTGAAAAAAGTGCTAGACTTTTGCAGGTCTTCATGAATTTTAATAAAATTTGCAGGTGTTGCAACACGTGTTTCCAAAAGCACCATCTTCAGATGGTCTCGTGAAGTTTTTGATGTTATTCCTGTCGTCACTGATGTGTGTTGTGAACATTAATGCTGCTCGTACACTGTCATACAATACACTGAAATTACTTTCATATCTCTGTTTCTCCCTACGAAGACTGACATGCTGATAGCTATTTGTGAGGAAATCCTCAACTGTCACAAAAAAATGGGGTCGACAGAAGCGTCCGTTCCCACGCGTTGGCTTTAACCTGTGACGTAACGGTGTTGTCGTGTGTGACGTCATGACGGCGCGGAGTTTGGTTTGTGAGTGTGGCGTGTTTGTAGATGTCGTCGTGTTGTGGTTTTTTTGTGCTCTCTGGTGGTATGTCCAGGTTTTCGTTTGTGTGGTGTGATGGGCCAGTTTGCTTTTGCCCATTATCCAGAATTGTTAGTGTCGGCTGTGTTTGTAGTGGAATTCGTTTCAGTGAGTTAACAATTTTGTCTGAAGGTTAATTTAGTGTTGTTCGCTGTGCGTCGTGTGGTAATTTTAGTAAAATTAATCGGTTGTTGTTTTTGTTCAGGAATGGATATGACGGATAAAATTAAGAGTGCGCAGGTCAAGGGAAGTGTTCGATCCCAATGTGTGGCTGTGTATGTTGTATTGGGAGATGTTTTTGAACTATATAGGCCAAGGGAAGTGTCCGATTCCAGATGATGATGTGTTTAGTGGTATTTGGGGAGTTTTGTGATGTCGGCTTTTTTCGTCGTTTTATGTGATTTTGTACGGGGGTGGGTGTCTAAATTTGTTTATATTTAGTTTGCCCCCGCCCAAGAACACCTCATTTCCCGCGGTTGTCCCGTTAGTGTCATTAGGCTTTTTGTGGAAAGTGTGTGTTTGTTTTTCGATGTATTTTCGTCCCCATAATGTGTACGTAACGACTTTATATGCGCCATATTGGAATCGTGGTTTATGGTCGTTTCCGCCATATTTGTGACGTCATGGGTCAAAGCAGACGGGCGGGATCGGACGCTTCCGTATTTCCCAAAAAGGACAAATTTCTATAAACTCTTATTTGTTTCACTAGGTGATAATCCAGAGCTGTGTTGAATGCTTTCTGCCCGTCAAAGAACACACTGTTAAACTTGGTGCTGCTGTCTGTGGTTAAAGTTATGGACTCCCTCCTGAAATCATGGTTGTGGCAACAGATTGAACTTTTACTGCTTCCTGAGGTGTAGGTTAGGTTTGAAGGTGACAGTTTGGTTGCGAGTTGGTGAAGCCAACTAATGTGAAGGTACAAAATCTGGTTGTGATAACATATTCACTGGTAGTGAAGCTTGAAAAATACAAAGGGAGTCTAATACATAACTTTTACCCTATTTACTGCAGTCCGATTCTCATGAACAAGCATAGAATGTGATCCATAATTCTACTGCTCTAAAATTATAGTTATGAGCACATTTGGTTTGGGGTTAACTGAAGTGTTCAATTCCACTTTGACCAGTCATCTTTCAACCTAATCTAGTTACCAGGCTATGCTACAGTTCAGTATGTCATCACAGCTAAGCTTTTGTATTCAGATTCATTTACTTCTCTAACTCTCAATCAAATTGTCTCCTTCAAACCTAACCTAGATTTCAAGCTATGCTACAGATCAGTTGGGCTCCATAACCAACATTTGAAAAACAGGTAAAGGAGGAATACCAGCTGTTGACTTTGAGTGATGCAGGTGTCAAACAACATGACGTCTTTTTCTTTCTTTCATTCATTCATTTTCCCCCCTTTCATGTGGGCTAAGTTACAGATAAGTCTGTCACAACCACCACATAATTTGCTTCCACATTCAGTAGCTTTGCCAACTAACAATAAAACAGAAAATGTGCACCAAAAGATGATGTCACAGCAGCCATTAACTTTGTTACTAGTCAATGCCAACAACTGGTGTAGAATATTCCTCTTGACTCCCGAAAATATTAAGGTGAGGTAGTGGACTCAGACATGCCCTCCGCTCTCCTGACCACGGTAACAGAGTGATCTATATCATAAACGAAGGTCGAGAGTATGTTGGAAGGTGATAATTTAGTTGACAAAGGGAATGTGACTGTGTAATAAAGATTTTGATAATAGGATCTCTAGTGTAGCCAGATGTCTACATTTGTGCCGTATTTAACACAGCATAGATAACACAGATTTTGCTATACAAACTAAAATTGGAAAGTTCAGAATACCTTTATTAGAGAATGAAAAAGCCTCAAACTAGTATTTTGATGCACATTATGAACATATATTGTACATAAACTATCAGAAATAGAAGGGGGTTCACCATGTAAGTTTGCCCAAAAACTAAGACAGATGCAAAAGAAAAGTATTCAGTGTTCTGTTCTCTTTATGTTTTGAGCACATATGGTGTCATGTCACATCATCATTATGTTATGGGACAAAGGAGAAATCTGGTATCATTAGGTTCAATTGACCCATTGTTTGAACATTTATGATAACAGTAATGGTCTGCAGTTTTTTCCAGTTTTGGAGACAAGGATTCTTCAGTGACCAACTGTAAGCTTGCCTTTTTTTTTTTTAAAAAAAAAAAAAAAAAAGGGAAGGGAAAAGCTCTTTCACATAATCTGTACACAAGCCTCTCGTAAGATCCGTTTATTTGTACTCGGGGTAGTTGTAGTTGCGAATAATCTGAGGAAATTTATTTCAGTATCAATCATTAGGACTTGTGTGTGACGAACCACAGTACAATCTTCCCAAATGAGACATGTGTGGAAGATTTGCAGTATTTTGGTCTTCTGCCATTCACCATTTCAGTGCAATAGGCCTTGCCTTTTTTTAACCATTTATACTCCCTTGTTCAGCTCCAGAGGTGAATATTACATTTTGATTGTGCAGGTAGTCTGCAATCTGTTTCCTGCACGTTTGCGACGCTGAAATTTATTCCTAGTTTTCTTAATGTTTGTTTTTAATGGAGCTATGACAACCCCATGGTCACTTCTGCATGTTAATTGAATTGAAAAGTTCAGGTCTGTCCTGCTTCATCGGGCGATTCTATAATTTCTCAATGTAATTTTTGAACAAGACATTTAGAACAAGTCGTGTCCCGTATAGATGTCTTTTTTCCTTCTAATGTTGAAATAGTCGTTAATGAATACAGAATCTCAGTTTGATGCACCTGATCTGTAGTGTAGCCCAAATGTAGCTTAGCTTGGAAGATATGTTTGGCTCTGAGATGTCAAAGGCAACAAATGTGCCACGGCCCATGACACAGCCCCAGGCCCTGCTTCAGTTCGCAATCAGATGATCCAACACCTGAATGTTCCCCAAAGCCAACAGTCTTCAACCGTCTTTGGATCCCAGGTGTCTTCCCCCCCCCCCCCTCCTCCCTCCCCCCCTATGATGAATTTAGTATAGTTGTGCCAACACTTAAGCCAGGCAACAGGCTAGTGTCTCTCAATAGTTATCTGCTCATTAGCCACACCAATGTACTTCACAAGTAGCTTGAAAGAATGGTTGCCTGCAGGTTCTCAAATCTCAGGGCTTTTTGTCTCCCTATCAGTGTTGTTTCTGGGAAGGACAATCAACAACCAACCATCTGCTTAGGTTGGAAACAGCAATCCCATGGACTTTTTGTTAACTCCAACAACCTGCCACAGTCTTCTTCTTCTTCTTTTTTTTTTACTGCATAAAGGGTATGACACTACTTTGTGTCATCACATTTTACTTGCCCCCTGCGGGTCCGGGGTAAGAATAGGCCCGAGGTATTCCTGCCTGTCTTAAGAGGCGACTAAAAGGAGTTTCAACTGTTTCGGCCTTCCATGTAATGGTCCCCCTTGGGGTTTGACCTCCATTTTTCAAAATTCTACAGAAGTACGAGCCTTTTGGGGAAGGACACCTTACATGGTGTACCACTGGTCCTAAGTGCACTAAGACCTTGGCACTCAGCATTGCACCGGCGTTGTAACCATACCCACTATTCCTCAAATTGGGCCTAAACGCCAGGTGGGTTGTCCAAGTTACGCCCATAGTGCATCTCCATCTGCACCAGCGATCATGATGGACTTTCCATGGCACCAGAAATCCAGCACGGTAGCCAGCCCGTTGTGGTGGGGTCGTCATGTACCCTCTAGGTTGTAGCCCCCTGACAACACAGGGATTGTACTACCGATACCTGAGCTGCACCCTCCCCACGTCGGCCAAGGAGTAGATGCCCGTCTCCTTGGGGCATCAGGACTCCCGGCAATGGTCATCCTGCCAGGTGGCCCTTGCTGTGGCTGGGTGGCGCCCGTGGGGAGAGCCCCTGGTCGGAGTGGGTGGTATCGGGGCGGACGTTTCGCAGATGAAACGTCAACATGTATCAGGTCGCTCTGCGGCCGAGTCTTTCAAAAGAAAAGGTACCGTTTCTAGTTCTCCTGCCCTTTCCCCCTTGGCCACTGCATGGGAGGAGGGACAGGCCCGCCGGCTTGGGGCGAAGTACTTCCCCCGCTATTTGGTCTGTTCTCGAACCGATGGGGGGACGTTCGCCACCTCCAAGCCCATGTTCTTTGTTCAGCACATTGAGGACGTCTTCGGGGAAATCGAGGCTCTCAGCAAGATGCGTTCAGGGTCCGTCCTTATCAAGACCACCTCCGCCACACAGTCGGCGGCGCTCCAGGCGTGCGACCGCCTAGGGGACATCCCAGTATCCATTGTCCCACATCTGGCACTAAATAGGACGCAGGGGGTTATTTTTCATCGTGACCTCCTGCTACAATCTGATGTGGAGCTCAGGGCCAACCTGGAGCGCCGAGGCGTGCATTTCGTCCGGCGAGTCCAGCGCGGCCCCAAAGACCGTCGCATCGACACCGGGGCCTTTATCCTCGCCTTCGAGGGGGACGTTCTCCCGGAGAAGGTAAAGGTGATGTGCTACCGGTGTGACGTGCGACCTTACGTCCCGCCTCCTGTGCGCTGTTTTAGGTGTTTGCGCTTTGGGCACATGTCGTCACGGTGTGAGGCTGAGGCCCTTTGTGGCGATTGTGGACGTCCTCTTCGTGAGGAACATACATGCACCCCACCACCTCGGTGCGTTAATTGTCCTGGCGTCCACTCGCCTAGATCCTCTGACTGCCCCGCATATCAGAAGGAGAAGAAGATACAAGAAATCAAAACTTTGGATCGGCTCTCTTATTCTGAGGCCCGGAAGAAGTACGACCGCCTCCATCCCGTGCCATTGACCACTTCGTTTGCCTCAGTTGTGTCCACTCCTTCCGCGGTATCCTCACCCCTATCCTGTCCCCCCTCCGCCTCCTCCGCCCATCAGGGGGCTCTGCCTCCGCCTCCCAAATCCCTCCCTTCCAAATCCTCCTCCCCCGTGGCCCCCACCCCCTCTGCCCCAGGGGCCACCCTTCCTCCTCCTCCTCCTCCCCCCCATGCCACCTGAGAAGCGATCCTCTTCTCAGGCATCCATCGGGGAAACGTTCCGGACCCCAGCTTCCAAGGTCCGGCGTTCCAAAACGGACCCCGTGCGTGAGGACCTTCTTCGGGTCCAGCCCACCATCCCTGTGCCTCCTCGGCCTTCCAAGAAGGCCTCCAAGAAGAAGTCTCTATCCCCCTCTCCACCCCGGCGCGTTTCGTCTGACGCTCCCTCCGTGAGTCGCTGCTCCCGGCCGTCCTCAGTTTCGCCAGGACGCTCTGCTGCCAGGCGCTCCGCCGGCCTTTCGTCGGCAAATGATGCGGCCCGTCCTACACAACCAGGGACAGCGGCCGCAGCTGGTGACGAGTCGATGGAACCGGATCCGCCTCCCGTCGGTTGTAGCGTAGTTCCCTCACAACCTGGCCCTCCGCGGCCGTCGAGGTGACCAGCTCTTCCCCCGTCTCGTTCCCCCAACCTCTTGACTAGCGATGGCGTTGTTTCATTGGAACATAAGAGGTATTCGATCTAATCGGGAGGAATTACAACTGCTCCTCCGCCTGCACTGTCCGCTCGTCCTTGGTCTCCAGGAAACCAAGTTGCGCCCGACTGACCGTATTGCCTTTACCCACTATACCTCGGAGCGGTATGACCTCACCCCTGTGGACGGTATCCCAGCTCATGGTGGGGTCATGTTGCTCGTTCGGGACGATGTTTATTACCATCCCATCCCATTGACCACCCCACTCCAAGCAATAGCTGTCTGCATTACTCTTTCTGCTTTTACTTTTTCGGTTTGTACCATCTACACTCCACCGTCATCTGCTGTCAGTCGGGCTGACATGATGCACCTGATCGTTCAGCTTCCCCCGCCGTTTTTATTGTTTGGCGACTTCAATGCCCATCATCCCCTTTGGGGCTCTCCTGCGTCCTGTCCAAGAGGCTCACTCTTGGCGGATGTCTTCAACCATCTCAATCTTGTCTGCCTCAATACCGGCGCCCCGACTTTCCTCTCGGACTCTACTCATACCTACTCCCACTTGGACCTCTCGATCTGTTCTACCACTCTTGCCCGTCGGTTCGAGTGGTATGTCCTTTCTGACACCTATTCGAGCGACCACTTCCCCTGTGTGGTTCGTCTCCTGCACCACACCTCATCCCCACGTCCTTCGAGCTGGAACATACTGAAAGCTGACTGGGGACTTTACTCCTCCCTGGCGACCTTTCTGGACCACGATTTTCCCAGTTGTGACAGTCAGGTCGAATACCTCATGGCTGTTATCATCAATGCTGCCGAACGTTCCATTCCTCGTACTACTTCTTCTTCACGTCGCGTTTCCGTCCCCTGGTGGAACGAGGCTTGTAGGGACACTATCCGTGCTCGACGACGTGCTTTACGCACCTTTCGCCGCCATCCTACGTTGGCGAATTGTATTGAATACAAACGACTCCGAGCGCAATGCCGTAGAGTCATCAAAGACAGCAAAAAAGCTTGTTGGGCCTCTTTCACCAGCTCCTTTAACAGTTTCACTCCCTCTTCCGTCGTTTGGGGTAGCCTGCGCCAGCTGTCGGGCATTAAGGCCCACTCCTCGGTACCTGGCCTGACCTCGGGTAATGAGGTCCTTGTTGATCCTGTGGCTGTCTCCAACGCCTTTGGCCGCTTTTTCGCGGAGGTTTCAAGCTCCGCCCATTACCATCCTGCCTTCCTTCCCAGGAAAGAGGCAGAAGAGGCTCGGCGACCTTCCTTCCACTCGCTGAATCTGGAAACTTATAATGCCCCCTTTACTATGCGGGAACTCGAACGTGCGCTTGCACTGTCCCGGTCCTCTGCTCCGGGGCCAGATGCCATTCACGTTCAGATGCTGGCCCACCTTTCTCCGGCGGGCAAAAGATTCTTTCTTCGTACCTACAATCGCGTCTGGACCGAAGGTCAAGTCCCCATGCGTTGGCGTGACGCCGTTGTTGTTCCTATACCCAAACCCGGGTAGGATAGACACCTTCCTTCTAGTTACCGCCCCATTTCTCTTACAAGCTGCGTCTGTAAGGTGATGGAGCGCATGGTTAATGCTCGGTTAGTCTGGACTCTCGAATCTCGACGACTACTTACTAATGTCCAATGCGGCTTTCGTCGCCGCCGCTCCGCTGTTGACCACCTTGTGACCTTGTCGACATTCATCATGAACAACTTTTTGCGAAGGCGCCAAACGGTAGCCGTGTTCTTCGACTTGGAGAAGGCTTATGATACCTGTTGGAGAGGAGGTATCCTCCGCACTATGCACAGGTGGGGCCTACGCGGTCGCCTGCCCCTTTTTATTGATTCCTTTTTAACGGATCGAAAGTTTAGGGTACGTGTGGGTTCCGTATTGTCTGACATCTTCCTCCAGGAGAACGAGGTACCTCAGGGCTCCGTCTTGAGCGTAGCCCTTTTTGCCATCGCGATCAATCCAATTATGGATTGCATTCCACCTAATGTCTCAAGCTCTCTCGTTGTCGATGACTTCGCGATCTACTGCAGTGCCCAGAGAACATGCCTCCTGGAGCGCTGCCTTCAGCGTTGTCTAGACAGCCTCTACTCATGGAGCGTGGCAAATGGCTTCCGGTTCTATGAAGAGAAGACAGTTTGTATCAACTTTTGGCGATATAAAGCGTTCCTTCCGCCATCCTTACATCTCGGTCCCGTTGTTCTCCCATTCGTGGACACAACTAAGTTTCTAGGACTCACGTTGGACAGGAAACTGTGTTGGTCTCCGCATGTCTCTTATTTGGCGGCCAGTTGTACACGTTCCCTTAATGTCCTCAGAGTTCTTAGTGGTTCATCTTGGGGAGCGGATCGCACTGTCCTGCTTCGCTTGTATCGGTCCATAGTCCGATCGAAGCTGGATTATGGGAGCTTCGTCCGCTCGGCCGTCCCTCTTATGCCGGCTCAACTCCATCCACCATCGGGGGATCCGTCTTGCGACCGGAGCCTTCTACACTAGTCCTGTGGAGAGTCTTTATGCTGAAGCTGCCGAGTTACCATTGACTTACCGGCGCGACATACTGCTGTGTCGGTATGCCTGCCGGCTGTTGTCTATGCCCGACCACCCCTCTTACGAGTCCTTCTTCGCCAATTCTCTCGACCGTCAGTACGGGTTGTATGTGTCTGCCCTGCTGCCCCCCGGAGTCCGCTTCCGTCGCCTGCTTCGACAATTGGATTTTGCCCTCCCTACCACCTTCAGAGAGGGTGAGAGCCCGACACCACCTTGGCTCCAGGCTCCGGTTCCTATTTATCTCGACCTCAGCTCACTCCCGAAGGAGGGTACTCCGGCTGCAGTGTATTGCTCACGGTTTGTCGAACTTCGTGCTCGACTTGCCGGTCACACCTTTATTTACACCGATGGCTCCAAAACTGACGATGGTGTGGGCTGTGCCTTTGTCGTCGGGGCCGCCACCTTTAAATACCGGCTCCTCGACCGATGTTCCAGCTTTACGGCCGAGCTTTTTGCTCTCCATCAGGCCGTTCAGTATGCCCGCCGCTACCGCCATTCATCGTATGTACTCTGCTCTGACTCACTCAGTGCTCTTCAGAGCCTTGGAGCTCCCTATCCGGTCCATCCCTTGATTCAACGGATACAGCAGTCCCTCCATTCTTTCGCTGATAATGGTGGTTCTGTAAGCTTTCTGTGGATTCCCGGACATGTAGGAGTGCCTGGGAATGAGGCTGCGGATGCTGCAGCCAAGGCTGCAGTCCTCCTGCCAAGGCTGCAGTCCTCCTGCCTCGGCCAGCCTCCCATTGTGTCCCTTCATCTGACGTTCGTGGGGATGTACGTAAGAGGCTTGTGTCGTTGTGGTGGGATGCTTGGTCATCCCTCCAAGGAAACAAGCTCCGGGCAGTAAAACCGCTCCCAACTGCTTGGACAACATCCTCCTGACCATCTCGGCGCGAGGAGGTCCTTCTGACCAGGTTGCGGATTGGGCATTGCCGGTTTAGCCACCGCTACCTGCTCTCCGGTGACCCAGCCCCGCAGTGCCCTTGTGGTCAGGCATTAACAGTGCGCCATGTTTTATTGTCGTGTCCCCGTTTTAGTCAATTTCGTGTTATCCTGTCCCTGCCATCTACTTTACCGGATGTTTTAGCTGATGACGCTCGAGCAGCTGCTCGTATTCTGCGTTTTATAACTTTAACTGGCTTGTCCAAAGACATTTAACCTTTTTACTTATTTTATCTGCATCTTTGTCAGGTCCTTCTGGTGTGCCCCCATCCCCTTGAGTTTTAGCAGATTCCATGTGCTCTAACACCAGTGACTGGGTGCTAATGACCTCAGCAGTTGAGCGCCCTTAAACCCTACCAAAAAAAAAAAAAAAAAAAAAAAAAACCATTTTACTTGCCCTCCATGCATGACTGGGTATTTAGAGACCACCTACTGATTTTTATTCATTTTTACCTCACCAGTTGTACAAGGTTAGAGGTGGCACTTCAGTCAGCTTCCCACAGGATTGTGTGTTGAGTGTCACTCTTTCCCTCATTGCCATTAATGAGTTTGTGGTGACCTCTGTTGGGTCACCCCTCAGGGGCTCAGCATTCATTTGATGGGTACGGCGGGCTTGACGACTCTTTGGTTCCTGAGCTGGGAACTGATAACCAGTGTTCTGTCACCGTAAGCTGTGGTCATACTTCAACGACCACCATGTGGCGCAGCGGTGGAATGTTGTATGTTTCGGGGAATGGGGGTCTTGGCTTCACCACCTGGACCACGAGGATGGTACACACCTCTATAAAAAAACCCTCAACCTCAAGGTGTGCTACGTGCTGAGGAGTTGACTGGCTGTTGATGTAAAACAGTCTTTAGGGGGCAACCTCTGGGGCACCTGTCCCCCCCTCCCCCAGTTGTATCAGGCTTGCTCAGGTGTGAATGGCTCTGCCTGGGTCGATGGTTGTTTCCCTAGCGTCTCATGGGATCCTTATGGAACTGTCTCATGAAACTACTACTCCTGATGGGACAGGTGTACTGTCAGGCAGCACCTACACCCATTCCTCGAAGAGAGCTTGGTTGGTCAGTCCTCCTGAAAAGAAGCCTCAGAGTAATAGTAACAGCGCATTAGAATGTCAACACTTTCATTGTAATCAAGTGAAATGGGGACAGCTTTGGGAAGATATCCCCTTTCTATATTCACAAGGCATTGGAAGGTATTGCTAGGTCTCTGAAAAGTGTCAAATGACTTCATAATGGAACGCTTTTAGTTGAAACTGCTAATTCCAACCAAATATCTAAGCTTCTGGGATGTAAGGCCCAGTCGAGGCTGAATTGCATAACACCCTTAACTATAGTAAGGGCATGGTTACCTGCTCCGATATAATGGAAGTGAACCCCGCGGAGTTATGTGAAGGGTGGAAGAATGTGGGCATCACAGAGGTGCAGAATTATATGAGGAGAGTCAATGGCAAATTGGAAAAATTGGCAACATTTATTCTAACATTTAGTATTCCTGAATTACCAGAAGATATCCTAGCAGGCTATATCCGTCTTAAGGTTTGCCTGTTTGTTCCTAACCCCAAGTGATACTATAAATGTCAAAGATTTGGCCATACCACTATGAGATGTAACAGGAAAACTACGTGTGGCAATTGTGGAGGCTCTGCTCAAGAGTCAGGGACTTCTTGTACACTTCCTCCGAAATGTGTAAACTGCTCTGGGGATCACCCAGTGTGGGGTTTACAATGAGGAAAAGAAAATTTAAGAGTTGAAAGTAAAGAGACGCATACCTTATGGTGAAGCTAAAAAGGCTTACAAAGCCATGCGACAACCGGTTTTTGCTACTTCTTTTGCATCAACCGTTAAGACACCAATAGCTAAGTGTGATGCGTCCACACAAACTCAGACCACAGATTCCAGTACGAGCACTTGCACTTGTCGATGTACCTGTGGGGGAAATGCTCCACTTGCAACTGATGTTGTTCGGAAGCCCTCAGCAGTAGGCTACCACCTAAGCCACATACCACTGCCCAACTTTAGAAGCCAACTAAGCCATCCCCACAACCCAGGCAGACGCCGCCTCCTGTCAGTAAAGAAAAATGCCCTTCGGAAAGTAGTTCTAAGTCCAAGAAAGTGGTAGGTAAACCTTTGGATTGACGAGCTCTCTTACTTCCTCATGACTATGCTCTTGAGGATATGGATTTCCAATTGGAGGAACCAGAGAGCACGGAACGGGCTAACGTTCCCCCTGACCTCCCGGGTAAATCACCGCCTCTGAGGGAGATAAAAAAGAGCCACCAGTGCTAACCAATGTTGTCTTCCATAGGGACTTCTGTGTTGAAGTGGAATTTGAATGGATATCACTCACATTTGGAAGAATTCCAGCTGCTGGTCCAGGATAAACCTTTCTGCATCTGCTTACAAGAGACACATCTTAAAAACACACACACACACACACACACACACACACACACACACACACACACACCTGCGTTATGGGTCTACCACATATACAGGAAGGATGATACTACTGGAGACAGGGCTAAAGGTGGAGTGGCTATTTTTCTTGATGACAGATCCAATCCTCTCCTGTCCCTCTTACCATGACTATGCAAGCAGTTGCTGTGAAAGTTCTCGCACCCTTCACTATCAGAGTGTGTTCTTTGTACCTGCCCCCCCATGACACTTTGGATGCGGATGCACTGGCAGACCTCTCCCATGCCCTTTCCTTCTTGTGGGGGACTTCAATGCCCACAATGTGCTGTGGAGCTCGGCTACTACTTGCTCCAGGGGTCGGATGATCGAGCAACTCGTCCCTTGTCTGTTCTGAGAATATCTGCCTTCTGAATGCGGGTCAGATGACACACTTTTCTACAGCTACAGGGTCTTTCTCAGCTATTGATCTTTGTTTTTGTTCCCCAGCTATTGCAGACTCAGTTCAGTGGGAAGTGGCTCCAGATTTACATTATAGTGACCACTTCCCAGTGTGGATTCGACTGCCGCCTTGGTGGCCAGCAGGAGACCATGCAGGTGGCTGATACAAAGGACAAATTGGTTACAGTACAGTCGACAGGCTATTTTTGAGTGAAAGTATTGTGCACAGGAGGCAGTGGCCCAAATCACTCATGAGATCCAAAGGATTGCCTCAGTCCATCCCCAGGTCTATAAACCACCTCAGGCGACGGCCTGTTCCTTGGTGGAATGACGACTGTCGATTGGCAATCAGGGCCAGACACACAGCTCTGCGGAACTTAAAACAGTGTCCAGGGGGTGTGAGAGCACATGCAAGGCGAGTGATCAAAGAATGGAAGAGGGCTTCCCGGAGGGAATTCATGACTTCCAATAATCGGTCCACTTCCGCTGCACATGTTTGGAAATCAATAAGATGGATTTCAGGCAAGGGTAGTTGACATCCCCTTATGGCCTTGTCAAATGATGGGGTCTTGGACACGCCAGAAGACATGGCTCACGTTTTAGCTGAACACTTCTTTACTATTAAGTTATCCAGACAAGCTCCTGCTGTTCATGTGTTCCGTCAGACTGCAGAGATGAGGAAGCTCAATTTCTTCTCGTGTAATGAGGAAGTCTACAACCTTCCATTCTCCATGTGGGAACTGGAATCTGCTTTATCTGCAGCCAGAGACACTGCTCCAGGACCTGATGAGATCCATTATGCCATGCTTAGTCATCTGTGCCCTGAAGCAAAAGGTCAGCTCCTCCCTTGTTTGAATCAGATCTGGTTTGATGGAGAGTACCCCACGACTTGGAAGGAGCCAATATTAATTCCATTCTGGAAACCAGGCAAGGACCGTAATGCAACTAACAGTTATCGGATTGTCGCCCTTACTAGTTGTATGGGTAAGACTCTTGAATGCCTGGTCAACCACCGCCTTGTCTGGCTGCTCGAGTTCTGAGGTCACCTGAGCCACTCCGTGTGGTTTCATGTGCTACCGTTCCACTCTTGAAAACTTAATTCTACTGGAGGCGGTGATACAGGAGTCGTCCTTACGCTGAAACCATTTAGTTTTTGTGTTTTTTGACCTCAAAAAAGCATATCACACTACTTTGAGGTACAACATCCTTCGCCAGCTTCATGAATGGCAAGTACGTGGACGCCTGCCGCTTCTGATCCAATCCTTTCTCAAGGAACAGAGTTTTCATTACCACATTGGCAATGCCATGTCCGATTGCTTTGTTCAGGAGAATGGTGCGCCCCAGGGCAGTGTCACATTGTTTGCCATCGCTATCAATGGCATTTCCTCCTCAGTCAGGAGCCCTGTCAAATGCTCTTTGTTTGTGTGTGACTTTGCTATGTTCTACTCTTCCTGTGATCTTACGAAGACGATGAGGCAGCTACAGCTGACCATTAGGAGGCTGGAAACCAGGGCCCAGACAACTGGTTTTAGGTTCTCACCTAAGAAGACTGTGTGTCAATTTTAATTGAGCTTGTTGGAGTTTTAACCAACCAGAGCTTACAATGGAGAACCATATTTTAAGTTTTCAAGACACTATGCACTTTTTGGGTTTATTATTTGACTAGAAATTAACATGGCTCCCACACCTGAAAGACCTACGAACAAAGGGCTTCCGGTTGTTGAACGTTTTGAAATGCTTTGGCGGAAAAACATGGGGAACTGACAGGTCGCGGCTCCTGCAGTTTTATAGGGCATTTGTTCGATCACGCCTAGACTATGGCAGCGTGGTTTGCGGATTGGCCTGTTCTTCCTACTTCCGAATGTTAGATGCTGTCCACCATGAGGGCATTCGGATATCGATTGCAGCCTTTCGGACCAGCCCAGTTCAGAGTCTATGTGCAGAGGCTGGTGAACCACCCCTCTGGATTCAGCGTCGTATCCTTTTGGCTCGACAGGTGCTGAAAATCTTGGCCTCACCTCAGTCATTGGCATTTAGTTCAGTGATCCAACCCACCTTCAAACGACTGTTCAGGAACCAGCCCCAAACGACCCAGCCATTTGGTATACTGCTGCGGACTGTCTCAAGGATCTGGATCTCTCAGGCATGAAAATACACACCCATGGAGGGAATGCACTGCCACCTTGGTGTCTTCAGAGGCCCAAAGTGATTTTAAGCTTGACACAGTACACGAAAATTTGTACTCCAGATGTTGTTTTTACAACTTTGTTTTCGTCTATTTTAAGTATGTACCATAGTTTTATCGTTATTTATACAGATGGATCCCAGCAGGGGAATGCTCTCGGTTGTTCTGTGGTTTTCCCTGATAGGGGTTTTAAAATGCATCTTCCAAAACAATTTACAAATTATGATGTGGAGTTATGTGGCATTCTGATGGCACTGGTGAGGGTTCACAGACATCACCGTACCAGTTTCCTTGTCTGTTCCAACTCTCTTAGTGCACTGCAAGCACTCCACCAAATGTATCCGGTAGACCCGCTGATTCAGCTCATCCATGACTCCTTACAGCAGCTCCAACGCCGTGGCAAGGTGGTGATCTTTTGCTGGGTACCTGGCCATGTTAGGACACAGGATAACAACGTGGCTGACAAAGCTGCCAAGGAAGCATGTTGGGATGGTGCTGTCCATCAATGCACGCCATTATCTCATTTTCTGACAGATGCATCATGCGTCAGTGGGAGACTGAATGGTTGCAGGTGTCAGACAACGAACTGCGGTCACTCAAATCGACGACAAAGGCTTGGCGGACTTCGTGTCGGCCTCGCTGCTGGAAGGAGGTTTTGCTTACCAGTCTGCGCATTGGGCTTCCTCCTCCGGCGTTAGGATCCACCATTCTGTGAAGTTAGTGGCGTGTCGCTTTCAGCTCAGCATATTGTGGCTACATGTGTCCTGTATACAGATATTAGGGCAGTCCTTGGTCTTGCTGGAGATCTTTCCACCATCCTCACAGATACAGATACCAGTGTTAAGAGTGGTGAAATTTTGTGGGCTATCAGGCCTCATCCCTAAACTGATATGGAAGGGTGGAAGATTTTAGTACATTATAAACTGCTCCACATGTGGGGACAGACTTCATCCCCATCTATGAGACTGACTTTGTCAGGGCACTGACCACCATGATGTCGAGTGCCGCCTCAACTAAATCACCATCTCTGTTGGGCCACTGGTCACCCTGCTTTGCATGTCAACGATATTTGCATTAGGGTAATTTCATGTCAGTTCTGGGTTGGGGATTTTTTTATGCCTGGGGACTGGGTGCTTGTATCAGCACCATCATCATTCATGATAGTGACTAGATTGGATTGTGTAAAAACTGGGACTTTGTACAGGCGCTGATGACTGCGCAGTTGAGTGCCCCACAAACCAAAAATCATCATGTCAGTTCAGCATATAAAAGTAACATTTTCAATCTGACCAGCTCATTTCTTCCAAACTTGTCACATCCAGTGATCTAGATAAGAAATGAGAAACTACCAATTTGCAGAGGTATATGACAGTTGTGAAGATAGTTACAGGTCTGCGAAGTTTGGAAATTGTGTGAAATTGACATGTGTCTGTCTCAACTTAAATGACAATAATTTTGGTTCTCATCCAGATACACCAATGAAACTTGTATCATTACAAAGCTAATGAGTAGAGCTTTACATTGATGTGCAGCATGGTGGGATTCAAAGAACTTCCACTATAAAGGTCATTGACCTTCACCTTTGACCTTGAATATCTCAAAACGCCCCACATACAATTCTTTTTAAATTAAATATTGTATTGCTTCAGCACGCTACAGTAAAGATGGTAACTATCAAGATGATATACCAATGGAATCGTGCTCCAAAATTTTTGTCATTGTCAGTACAGTATTTAAATGCAGAAGATAGCACATGAATATGAAACACAAATTATTAAAAAAAATACAATTCATGAGTAATGTTGTATAAAAATATGGTTTATATTGTTGTAGTGGTACAATGAATGATTTAAAGTGTAGCTTCAATGAAAAGGCAATAGAAAATGGTTACATCTCATTTCATAAGTCTCCAATTAAATTGTTAATGTTCACCAGATCTGATGCAGTTACATCCTTCCAGTTGGTGTCACTGGATCCAGTCTTGTGAGAATGTCACGTTTTCTGATGACACGAAAGTCTGGTTTGGCAGGAAACATAAATGATGGATATGGTCCATGTGGATGCAAGTAGTTGGCCTGTAGTTCTCTATTTCTTTATGAGTTTCTAAGACATATGCAATCCACCAATGACTGTCACAATACAGGCAACAAATCCATGTATATATCTTAACAGCAATCCATTCACCATAGTGATCACTAACTCTCCTCTGCTCACAAAAGAAGCAGAACATGTCTTTGTTTTTACTATACATTTTCTAATGCATATTACACCATGTAGCTTACGGGCACCTGTAACTTAACTTGTATTCTTGAAATGTTGGCTCAGCTTGGCAATGTCTTAATCATGATGGAAAACTGAAGTATAGTCAAAGACACATGGCGGAATATTTTCTTTGCACCACTGAAACATACTGACCCGGAATTCTGGTTACGTACCCAGCACCTGGCAGTTGTAGCACAATCCTGTTTCTTCAAGCTCTTTTCTTATAAGAAGCTGACCTAGCTGCCCCATATTTGTCACCTGAAGTCTAGCTATTTGCAGAAGCTCAACACCCTCCTCTTGGTGTGTGGATCATGCTACTCTTATCTGTATATCCCAAATGGATTACTGTTGCCAAGTTGGTGAGTTTTAGGCTCCTTCAGCTTTAAAACTATTAGACACAGTCCCCCATTGTGGTATGCATCTGGCCACTGGTTTCATTTGGAGTAGTCCCGTAGACAGACTCCTTGCCGGAGCAGGAATCTTCCCCTTCAGACTAGACAGTACCAGCTCTTGGTCTTGTATGCAATTGCCATTTGGCAGTTCATTGCTCATCCATCCACAGCTTGTGGTAAAGTGGCTAATGTTGCTACCTCTGGATCAGGGGGTCCTGGGCTCGATTCCTGGCTGGGTCGGGGATTTTCTGTGCCCGGGGACTCGGTGTTTGTGTTGTCCTCAAAATCTCATCATCATTTGGGAAGTGGTGAGCTTGGAACTGGAAAGATTGGGAACTTGTACGGGTGCTGATGACCTCGATGTTGAGTGCCCCACAAACCATCATCATCATCATCGATCATCCCATGTATTCCATTCTCTTTACATCCGAGTGGTGTTGTCATCCTGATACTCACCTTTGGGTGAGACTACCACTTGGATGGTGCCTTGTTTCCCTCTTCCAAGATCTCGAGCCCACCCCCCCCCCTCCCCCCCTCCCTTGAGTGCTCCCCATGTTTTCTCCTGCCCTCCCCCTTGGACCAGTCTTATCCCAGGTCCTAAAGTCTGTTGCC
The DNA here is from genome assembly GCF_023864345.2 of Schistocerca serialis cubense. Lineage (NCBI taxonomy): Eukaryota > Metazoa > Arthropoda > Insecta > Orthoptera > Acrididae > Schistocerca > Schistocerca serialis. The sequence goes on from NC_064640.1 coordinate 256,005,233, forward strand.
CCCAAGACCTTTATGCTCTAAAGCTGAGGAACACAGGAGATATACTTTCACATCTTGTGCTGGTATGGAACGCCATTTGCTATCAGGAACGTGTAGTGTGTTTATGGCAGAGCTGATAGGTGTTAGCAGAGCCCTCCAGTTTATTAAATGGACCTCCTTTGACCATGTTGTAATATGTACTAACCCAATGAGCAGTCTCCAGGCTATTGGCCGGTGCTATTCTTGCCACACTTTGGTCTCTCTAATTTGTGACCTTGCTGACTTTAGTCACGTGGCCTGCTCAGTTGTCTTTCTCTGGGTCTCAAGTCATATGGGTATCCCTGGGAAAGAACTGGCTGACCATTTGGCTTGGAGAACTTACTCACTCCCTGTTCATTTTGTCGACTTCAGGTGCAGATTTGTGGATGCACGAGATACCCGTTCACTCATAAATGGAACTACATCTGGTGGGCTACTGCCCCATCTAATAAACTTCTCACAACCAAGGAGACTACTGCAGCATGGCACTCTTTACTTTGCTTCTCCCAGAAGAAATCCAGTCCTACGTTGTCTCCACATTGGTCATACCAGGTTAACCAACAGTTCTCTTTTGTGTAATGATCTATCCCCACGTTGTGGTTGTGGAGCCTTGCAGATAGTAGCTCATTCCTTGGTGGTGCCCCAAGCTATTGCAGCCCCTTCTCTCTCAGGCTGCATTCTCTTCCCCATATCCACTACTTCCCATCCTAGCTCCTCCTCCTCCTCCTCCCCTTCTTTCACCCTTAGTGTTTCCCTTTGATGACCCGGCCATTCCCCAAGTTCATATATTCCCTTTTGGTCTTGTCTCATGTTTCCACTCTCCTTTTTTTCCCTCTGGCTTTTTCTGGTGCCACTTGTAATTTGACCTCCCATTCTAAATTGTTTCCATAGTGTGAACCATGTGGTAAAGAACTTCCTCCCTAGCATCTCCAATGTGGATTCCTCTCCTTCCGTCCACAGCTCATGGTCTCGCGGTCGCGTTCTCACTTCCCGAGCACGGGATCCCAGTTTCAATTCCCAGTGGGATCAGGGATTTTCACCTGCCTCGAGATGACTGGGTGTTTGTGTTGTCCTCATCATTTATGCAAGTGGAAGATTGGACTGAGAAAAGGTTGGGAATTTGTACAGGCGCTGATAACCACGAAGTTGAATGACCCACAATCCAATAATCCTCCTCCTCTTCCCCACTTCCTTCCCCACTTCCTTCCCCACTTCCTTCCCCACTTCCTTCGCCACTTCCTTCGCCACTTCCTTCGCCACTTCCTTCGCCACTTCCTTCGCCACTTCCTTCGCCACTTCCTTCGCCACTTCCTTCGCCACTTCCTTCGCCACTTCCTTCGCCACTTCCTTCGCCACTTCCTTCGCCACTTCCTTCGCCACTTCCTTCGCCACTTCCTTCGCCACTTCCTTCGCCACTTCCTTCGCCACTTCCTTCGCCACTTCCTTCGCCACTTCCTTCGCCACTTCCTTCGCCACTTCCTTCGCCACTTCCTTCGCCACTTCCTTCGCCACTTCCTTCGCCACTTCCTTCGCCACTTCCTTCGCCACTTCCTTCGCCACTTCCTTCCCCACTTCCTTCCCCACTTCCTTCCCCACTTCCTTCCCCACTTCCTTCCCCCCCCCTGTGGGTTCGGGGGTAAGAATAGGCCCGCGGTATTCCTGCCTGTCGTAAGAGGCGACTAAAAGGAGTCTCAAACGTTTCGGCCTTCTGTGATGGTCCCCTCTTGGGTTTGACCTATTTTTTTTTTCCAAATTTCCGTTGTTAGTGCGTGCCATTTGGGGAAGGACACCTTACGTGGTGTTTTTCTATTGGTCCATCTTGCTCCACCATCTTGCATGTTACCTATTGTCGTGTGGGGGAGGACTACGCCCAACATCTTCTGGGTTGTCTCCTTCTCGCCTTCTGCGCACTCTTCTTCTTAGCGCCCACGACAACTGTGGACCCTTTCAACACCTAAAATCCAGCACGGTAGCCAGTCCGTTGTGGTGGGGTCGTCATGTACCCTCTTGGTGGTAGCCCCCTGACCACGCAGGGATCGCACTACAGATGCCAGAGCTGTTTCCTCCCCATGCATGCCAAGGAGTATGTGCCCATCTTGTCTGGGGCACAGGGACTCCGGGCAACGGAATATCGGCCAGGTACCCGTTGCTTTGGCTGGGTGGCGCCCTTGGGGAGAGCCCTCGTTCGGAGTAGGTGGCATCTGGGTGGATGTGGCGCAATGAAGCGCAATAAATCACACCAAGCTGGTGGTCGCACGGCCACCAGCGTCTCTAAGCGAGGTAGAGTCGACTTCGATGCTGCGCAATATGACCCTCAGACGTTCCCCTCGTTGGCTGCGCCATGGGAGGGACGCCGATCTAGTGCCAAGCGGGAGCCTTACGTACCGCAATTCCTTGTCTGCAGCAGGACTGATGGTGACTCCTTTCTTCCGACGAAGCCTATGTTTTTTGTGGAACACCTGGAGGATAAGTTTGGGGAAGTGGCAGGGTTGTCAAAAATGAGGAATGGGTCCATCCTCCTCAAGACGTCCTCCCCAGCCCAGTCACGAGCGTTGCTCTTGTGTGATAAGCTGGGTGCCGTCCCTGTTACCGTCACTCCCCACAGTAGCTTAAATATGGTCCAGGGGATTATTTACCATCGTGACCTCTTGTTGCAATCCGATGACGAGCACTGGTGCTGCACCCCGATGCGGTGCTTCCAGTGCTGGAAGTTTGGGCATATGTCCTCCCGTTGCCCATCCAGCGCTACATGTCGAGATTGCGGACGCCCCTCTCATCCTGATTCTCCATGTGCTCCTCCGCCTGTATGTGTCAACTGTGGGGAGCACCACTCTCCATGCTCGCCGGATTGCCCCGTTCTTCATAAGGAGCGGAAGATAATGCAATTTAAGACCCTGGACCGGCTTACTTATTGAGAGGCTAAACAGAAATATGAAAGGTTGTATCCTGCTTCCATTCGAACATCTTATGCTGCAGCCACGTTATCGTCGCCCACGCGAGCGACGGTTGTCGCTTCATCTGTGCCACCTTCAGTGGGCCCTCGGGGCCATGTATCACTGTCTGCCCCCCTCGTGCCTGGGGGCAAGCCTTCCTCTGTTGCCCCCTTAGCAGTTGGGGGCAAACCCTCTTCTGTCGCTCCCCCCACGCTTACTTCGGGAGTGACATCTGCTCCACAACCGGGAGGCTCGATCCCTCCCCCTCCCCCTCCTTCTCCGCCGGCGTTGCCTCCGCCCGTTCCTCTCTCGCGGAAGGGGTCCCTCGGGGTTCTCCCTTCCTCCGTTTCTTCTCCTTCCCAGCCAGATGTCAGCCAGTGGCTGAAGGTTCCGCCACCTGCTGGTCGTAGGGCTTCTGCGTCGTCGTCAGCCTCAGAGAAGCTCTCCCAGCCCTCTCACCCTAAGGGCCGACGTGAGAAGAAGGAACGGCATGTGTCCAAGAAGAAGGACGTTCCGGCGGTTTCAGCACAGCCTGCTGTACATGGTCCTGGCTCCGGGGATGAGGTGGAGATCCTCGCCTCTGCCGCGGATCTCGCCCTCACGGAACCCTTGGGGGCCTCTCCTATGGACTCAGCTGCCTCTCCCCCGGTGGCGGCAGTTGGCTCTGAGGCGCTGTCTGCCTCTTAGTCGCATTCACGCCCTCCCAGTCCCTTCCTGCTTCCATTCTCCAGTGGAACTGCGGTGGTTATTTCCGCCACCTGCCTGAGCTCCGGATGCTTCTGAGTGATTCCCCTGTTCTCTGCATTGCTCTGCAGGAAACTTGGTTTCCGGCACTGCGGACCCCCACCCTTCGCGGTTATCGGGGATACTATAAGAACCGCGCTGCCTGTCAACGAGCGTCGGGTGGAGTTTGTCTTTTTGTTCACCACTCTGTCTGTAGCTCGCCAGTACCCCTTCAGACGCCTTTAGAGGCAGTCGCTGTCAGGGTTGAGCTCTCGCCGGCTATTACTGTTTGCTCTGTTTACATTCCTCCGGATGGGGAGCTCCCCCGACATGTCTTGGCTGCACTGCTGGATCAACTCCCGCCACCTTTGCTGCTTCTAGGCGATTTCAATGCCCACAACCCTCTATGGGGTGGGACTGTCTCCGATGACCGCGGTCGGGCCGTGGAGCATGTGTTGGCTCAGCTCGACCTTAGCCTCTTGAATACCGGTGCTCCCATGCATTTCAGTGTTGCCCATGGCTCGTTCTCGGCCATCGATCTCTCTATTTGCAGCCCTGGACTTGTCCCATCCCTCCACTGGAGAGTGCATCCTGACCTGTGTGGTAGTGACCATTTTCCCATTTATTTGTCACTGCCCCAGTGTCATTCTTCTGGGCGCCTGCCCCGCTGGGCTCTCCACAGGGCTGACTGGCCGGGTTTTACTTCTGCGGCAACCCTTGAGTCTCCCCCACAGGGTGACATTGACGAGGTGGTCCGTGTTTTAACCACGTCCATCATTTCAGCGGCCGAGGCTTCCATCCCCCGTTCTTCTGGCCTCCCTCGGAGGAAGGCTGTCCCCTGGTGGTCGCTGGAGATTGCTGAGGCTATTCGCAACCGTAGGCGGGCTCTTCAGCGTCATAGGCGGCACCCGTCTCTGGAGACCCTCATCGCCTTTAAGAGGCTCCGTGCCTTCGCCCGTCGTCTTATTGCATGGCATAAGCAGGAGTGCTGGGAGAGGTATGTCTCATCCTTGGGCTCCCATGTCTCCCCCTCACTCGTGTGGTCCCGGATCCGGCGGATTTATGGATACCAGACCCCTATGGGTGTCCCTGGGCTCTCCTTGGACGGCGCTGTCTGCACGGACGCTGCCGCCATTGCTGAACGGCTTGCCGCGCACTTTGGTCAGAGCTCTGCGACTGCATCTTATCCCCCCGCCTTTCGCTCTCTCAAGGAGCGAGCCGAGCGGACGCCGTTCTCATTCCACACGCGTCGTTCTGAAACATACAATGCTCCTTTCAGCGAGAGGGAATTCCTCGCTGCCCTCGCCGATTGCCCTGATACAGCACCAGGCCCAGACTGCATCCACGCGCAGGTGCTGAAGCATCTCTCCAGGGACAGCCAGAGACACATTCTCGCGATCTTTAATCGCATTTGGAGCGAAGGCGTGTTCCCGTCGCAATGGCGAGAGGGTGTTATTGTCCCCATCTTGAAGCCCGGTGCGAACCCACTGGCGGTGGACAGCTATCGTCCCATTACCCTCACCAACGTTTTGTGCAAATTGCTCGAACGTATGGTGGGGCGGCGTTTGTGTTGGGTCCTTGAGTCGCGCGGTCTCCTCGCTCCATCCCAGGGTGGCTTCCGTCGGGGCCGGTCTGCAGTGGACAATTTGGTGCGGCTGGAATCTGCTGTCCGTACGGCCTTTGCCCGACGTCAGCATCTTGTTGCTGTATTTTTCGATCTGTGGAAGGCGTATGACACAACATGGAGGCATCACATCCTCGCCACGTTGCATGAGTGGGGTCTTCGTGGTCAGCTCCCGGCTTTTCTTCAAAGCTTTTTATTGCGCCGCTCTTTCCGGGTGCAAGTCGGTGCCACCTCTAGTTCATCTTATATACAGGAAAATGGGGTCCCGCAGGGCTTAGTGTTGAGCGTCTCCTTATTTCTGGTGGCCATTAATGGTCTGGCTGCAGCAGTGGGGTCGTCGGTGTCTCCTTCTTTGTATGCCGACGACTTCTGCATCTCATTTAGCTCCACGACTACGGGAGTCGCCAACCGCAGGCTGCAAGTCACCTTTCGCAAGGCAGCATCATGGGCTCTGACTCACGGTTTTCAGTTCTCTGCACCCAAGACTCGAGTTATGCACTTCTGCAGGCGTCGGACGGTCCACCCTCATCCTGAACTTTACCTCGACGGCCACCTGCTTGAGGTGGTGGACACTTGCCGCTTCTTGGGACTCGTGTTTGATGCCCGGCTCACATGGGTTCCTCATGTTACTCAGCTGAAGCAAAAATGCTGGCGGCACCTCAACGCCCTCCGCTGCCTTAGCCACACGTCTTGGGGTGCAGATCGCTGCACGCTGCTGCGATTGTACAGAGCCCTTGTGCAGTCCCGGCTTGATTATGGGAGCCTGGCCTATGGGTCTGCGTCCCCCTCAGTGTTGAAGTTGTTAGACCCCATACACCACTGTGGGGTTCGGCTTGCAACTGGCGCTTTTCGCACCAGCCCCGTGGATAGTCTACTGGTGGAGGCCGGGGTTCCCCCGCTGCGGATTCGCCGCCACCGTCTGCTCGCCGACTATGCTGTCCACGTTCATTGCTCGCCAGACCATCCCAATCGTCGCCTGCTTTTCCCTGCTATGGTCCTCCATCTGCCCGAACGGCGACCTAGGTCTGGGCTTTCCGTAGCTGTCCGTGTCCAGTCCCTGCTGTCAGAACTGGGGTCATTCCCTCTTCTGCCTCCCTTCCGGGTCCGTACACCTACGCCTCCCTGGTGTTTGTCCCGGCCGTCCGTCCGTCTGGATTTGGCACAGGGACCTAAGGACTCGGTTCCGCCTGTGGCCCTCCGTCGCCGTTTTCTTGCGCTCCTCGCCTCATTTCCGGGCTGTGAGCCTGTCTACACTGATGGTTCCCTGGTTGATGGTCTCACTGCCTACGCTTTTGCTCACGCTGCCCATGTTGAACAGCGCTCCTTGCCAGCTGGCTGTAGTGTTTTTACTGCAGAGCTGGTGGCCATCTTGCGCGCTCTTGAGCATATGCGTTCCTGCTCAGGTGCGTCCATCGTCATCTGCAGTGACTCCATGAGCAGCCTCCAGGCCATCGACTGCTGCTATCCCTCTTCTCCTCTGGTGTCCTCTATTCGGGAGTCTGTTTCCACCATTACCCACTCTGGTCGTTCGGTGGTTTTTGTTTGGACATCCCGGGGAACGAACGTGTTGACAGGCTGGCCAAAGGGGCGATAGACGCCCCAGCTTTGGAGATCGGCCTTACGGCTCGCGACCAGCAGCTGGTGTTGCGCCGTAAGGTGCTTGGGATGTGGGCTGCTGAGTGGCGTGGCATGACAGCCCCGAATAAACTGCGGGCTGTCAAGGAGACGACCGCTGTGTGGCGTTCCTCCCTGCGGGCTTCTCGCAGGGACTCGGTGGTCCTGTGTCGGCTGCGCATCGGCCATACGTACCTGACGCACGGCCATCTGTTGCGTCAGGAGGATCCCCCCCTGTGTCGGTGTGGGTCCCGGCTGACGGTCAGCCACATTTTGCTGGAGTGTCCTCGACTGCGCACACTCTGGCAATCTTTTAATCTCCCGGTCACTTTGGCTTTGGTTTTATCCGACGATGCCTCCATGGCTGATGACGTTTTAAATTTTATCCGTGGTAGTCCGTTTTATGGTTCGATTTAGGGAGGTCCTGCACCTTTCCCTTTCTGTGTCTTTTGTCCTTGTGTCTGTTGCTGTTCTGGTGTGCCGTGAGATGGTTGACTCTTTCCCTTTTTTGTTCTCGTGGTCAGTCAACCAGTCTCCGGCCATCTTCCTTTCTTCTGTTTCTTTCTGTCTGGTGTTCCTCTGTCCTGTTCTTGTCTGTAGTGTTTGTTGCTGCATTTGTGTTCTTTTAGTGCCTGGGGGGACGTCTCCTCCCCCTTTGGTTTTTACCTGCTCCGTCGATTTTCGGCTCGCCTGATTTTGGAATGGGGGACTGATGACCTTCGCTGTTTAGTCCCCCTTAAACATCCCAACAACCACCACCACCACCACCACTTCCTTCCCCACTTCCTTCCCCACTTCCTTCCCCACTTCCTTCCCCACTTCCTTCCCCACTTCCTTCCCCACTTCCTTCCCCACTTCCTTCCCCACTTCCTTCCCCACTTCCTTCCCCACTTCCTTCCCCACTTCCTTCCCCACTTCCTTCCCCACTTCCTTCCCCACTTCCTTCCCCACTTCCTACCCCACTTCCTACCCCAGTTCACCCCCCTGCGGGTTCGGGGGTAAGAATAGGCCCGCGGTATTCCTGCCTGTCGTAAGAGGTGACTAAAAGGAGTCTCAAACGTTTCGGCCTTATGTGATGGTCCCCTGTCGGGTTTGACCTCCATATCTCAAAATTTTTCCGAAGAGCGAGCCGATTGGGGAAGGGCGCCTTACTTGGTGCATTGTGTCCATGTTGTGTTGAGAACTTTCGCCATCTTATTCGTCGTTGCATTGCAGTCTTGCCCGCTCTCCATCTCTTGGGCATCGATGCGCCCCTGCGTGCACTTTCTGCCAAGCACTGTGCAGGGCCATTTTCTGCACTGACGACGCCCATGGACCACATGTCACCTAACATCCAGCACGGTAGCCAGTCCGTTTGGTGGGGCCGCCATGTACCCTCTTGGTTGTAGCCCCCTGACAACCCAGGGATCGCTCTACTGATGCCTGCGCCGTTCACTCCCCACGTATGCCAAGGAGTAGATGCCCATCTCCCTGGGGCATCAGGACTCCCGGCAATGGCCATCCTGCCAGGTGGCTATTGCTGTGGCTGGGTGGCGCCCGTGGGGAGGGCCCTTGGTCGGAGTAGGTGGCATCAGGGCGGATGACCCGCAATGAAGCGTGGTACATCATCTCTCGCTGGCGGCCAGCCGCCAGCAGTCTCTAAGCGTTCTCGGGCTCAATTTAATGCTCAGAAGTACGATCCGAAAACGTTCCCCTCCCTGGCCACGCCGTGGGAAGAGCGTAAGTCTCAGGATGGAGGTACCAGTTATTCGCCCCGATTCTTAGTTTGCACGAGAGCTGATGGGGGGTCTTTTCTCTCCACAAAGCCTCAGTTCTTCGTCGAGCATTTAGAGGACAAGTTTGGGGAGGTGGAGGGCTTGTCTAAAATGCGCTCTGGGTCAGTACTGATACAAACGGCATCCTCCGCCCAGTCCCACAGGTTACTTGCTTGTGACAAGTTGGGGGATGTTAACGTTTCTATTACACCACATAAGAGTTTAAATATGGTCCAGGGTGTTATTTTCCATAGGGATCTCCTTTTGCAGTCTGATGACGAGCTGCGCGCCAACTTAGAACGTAGAGGTGTTCATTTCGTCCGGCGCGTTCATCGGGGTCCGAGGGACAATCAGGTTGCTACCGGTGCCTTCATCTTGGCCTTCGAGGGTGATACGTTACCGGAAAAGGTCAAGGTGATGGTCTACCGATGTGACGTCAAGCCCTATATCCCTCCCCCGATGCGCTGCTTCAAGTGCTGGAAGTTCGGCCATATGTCTTCCCGCTGCACTTCCAGCCTCACATGTCGCGATTGCGGACGCCCATCTCATCCCGATACTCCATGTGCCCCGCCTCCCATCTGCGTCAACTGCGGGGAGCACCATTCACCTTGCTCGCCTGACTGCAAAGTCTTTCAGAAAGAGCGCAAAATCATGGAATATAAGACCCTGGACCGGCTGACCTATACTGAGGCCAAACGGAAATATGACAGACTCCATCCTGTGAGAATGACATCTTCTTATGCAGCTGCTGCAACAACTGTGCTAGCTCCATCAGTTTCGAGACTTCCAGCCAGCTCGATAAGCAGTAAGACTCCTCCTGCCCCCTTGCCCGTGGGGGGCTCTACCCAACAGGTTGCTCCTGCACCACCTACCTCAGGAGCAACCTCCTCCCACCCGTCGGGGACGTCCGTCCCCGCTTCTCAGCCGGAGAAGCGTCTAACTTCTTCGGCTCCTCTCGCCCGTAAGAGTTCCCTTGGGACCCTCCCTTCCCAGGGTTCCACCAGCGGGAAGGATGACGGCCACCAGTGGCATAAGTCCTCACCAGCGGCCGGGCGTAGGGCTTCACGATCCTCCTCTGTCCCGGAGACTGAATCGGTGAAGCCTTCCCAGCTGGTGAAACCCAAGGTTCAGCGAGAGAAGTCCAAGAGAAAGACCTCTAAGGCCAAAGAACTTGCGGTGGCACCAGCCCCACCGCACCTTTCGCGCTCTGCGTCTGAGGATGAAGTCGAGATTCTAGCGTCCGCTGAGGACCTTGATCTCGCTGGTCCCTCAGACGCCATGGATGCCTCTCGTACGGGTACTGAATCGGTGGCAGTGAGTGAACAAGTGGCGTAAATTGCCTTCCCAGTCCTTTCACGCCTTTCTCAGCCATGGACAATACCATCCTCCAGTGGAACTGCGGCGGTTTGTTCCACCATTTAGCTGAGCTCCGCCAACTTCTCAGCCTTCGCCCTTTCTTCTGCATTGCTCTCCAGGAAACTTGGTTTCCAGCGATGCGAACCCCCGCCCTCCGTGGCTATCGGGGTTATTACAAGAACCGAGCAGCTTATGAAAGGGTGTCTGGTGGCGTCTGCATATATGTCCTTCACACTCTGCACAGCGAGTCTGTCCCTCTCCAGACGCCTTTAGAGGCTGTCGCTGTACGCGTATGGACGCCACGGGCTGTTACCGTCTGCAGTCTTTACATTCCACCGGATGGTGATGTCTCGCAGCATGTCCTGGCTGCACTGGTCGCCCAATTGCCGCCACCTTTCTTGCTATTGGGCGACTTCAACGCCCATAACCCTCTGTGGGGTGGGTCAGTGGCCACAGGTCGAGGCGCCATCGTTGAACATTTGTTGTCGCATCTCGATCTCTCGCTGTTAAATGATGGCGCCTTCACACACTTCAGTGTGGCGCATGGCACCTACTCCGCCATTGACCTTTCCATCTGTAGCCATAGCCTCTTACCGTCTGTCCAATGGAGTGTGCATGACGACCTGTGTGGTAGTGACCACTTTCCCCTCTTTTTGTCACTACCACAGCGTCACTCTTCTGGGCGCCCTAGCAGATGGGCTATGAATAAGGCTGACTGGGATTTGTTCTCCTCCACTGCCGCTTTTGAGCCTCTCTCTACTGATGACATTGATGCGGTGGTTCAATCTGTCACCACCGGCATCGTTACTGCCGCCGAATCTGCCATTCCCCGTTCTTCTGGGTCCGCTCGGCGGAAGGCTGTGCCTTGGTGGTCGCCTGAGATCGCTGAAGCGATTAAAGATCGCCGGCGGGCGCTCCAGTGTCACAAGCGACATCCCTCCTTAGCCCACCTTATCGCCTTCAAACGGCTGCGTGCGCGGGCCCGCCTCCTTATCCGCCAAGGCAAGAAGGAGTGCTGGGAGCGGTATGTGTCCACCATTGGCCTCCATGTCACTCCCTCGCAGGTCTGGGCCAAGATTCGACGCGTCTACGGCTATCGGACCCCTGCCAGCGTCCCTGCGCTCTCACTGAATGGAGCCGTTTGTACCGACTCCGACGTCATTGCAAATCGCTTAGCAGAGCATTTTGCTAAGAGTTCCGCTTCTGCGAATTACCCCCAGGCCTTCCGCTCCATTAAAGAGCGGCTGGAACGTCGGAGCCTTTCGTTTCGCAGCACCCACCCGGAATCTTACAATGCTCCTTTCAGTGAGTGGGAATTTTGCAGTGCCCTAGCTGCTTGCCCTGATACCGCTCCTGGGCCAGATGGCATCCACTGTCAGATGCTGAAACACCTTTCAGTGGACTGCCAGCGGCGCCTTCTCGATCTTTACAACCGTCTTTGGGTCGAGGGGGAGTTTCCGTCGCAGTGGGGGGAAGGCATTGTCATCCCCGTTTTGAAACCTGGGAAGACCCCTCTGGAGGTGGACAGCTACCGTCCCATTAGCCTCACCAACGTTCTTTGTAAGTTGCTTGAACGGATGGTGAGCCGGCGCTTGCATTGGGTACTGGAGTCTCGGGGCCTTCTGGCTCCGTCTCAGGGTGGGTTCCGAAAAGGCCGCTCCGCCACCGACAATCTGGTGAGTCTGGAGTCGGCCATCCGTACTGCTTTTGCCCGCCGTCAGCACCTGGTCGCCGTCTTTTTCGACATGCGGAAGGCGTACGATACGACATGGCGTCATCACATTCTTTCTACGCTTCATGGATGGGGCCTTCGGGGTCCTCTGCCGATTTTTATCCGCAATTTTCTGTCGTGTCGTACCTTCCGCGTGCAAGTCGCGGCCTCGTATAGTTCCTCCCACGTACAGGAGAACGGTGTGCCACAGGGCTCTGTTTTAAGTGTCTGTCTGTTTTTAATAGCCATTAACGGGCTTGCTGCGGCCGTGGGAAATTCTGTCTCCGCTTCCCTGTATGCTGACGACTTCTGCCTTTATTACAGCTCTACTGGCATTGCAGCTGTTGAACGTCAGCTACAGGGCGCTATCCGTAAGGCGCAGTCTTGGGCTGTAGCGCATGGGTTTCAGTTTTCGGCAGCCAAGACCTGCGTTATGCATTTCTGCCGGCGCCGAACAGTCCATCCTGAGCCGCGGCTTTATCTTGCCGACGAACTCCTTGCTGTGGTGGAGACCCACAGGTTTTTGGGGGTGGTTTTCGATGCCCGGTTGACTTGGCTGCCTCATATCCGGCAGCTGAAACAGACGTGTTGGCGGCATCTAAACGCTCTGAGATGCTTGAGCAACACCAGCTGGGGCGCCGACCGCTCTACACTGTTGCGGCTCTACCAGGCGTTAATCCAGTCCCGTCTGGATTATGGGAGCCTGGCTTATGGCTCAGCATCCCCATCTGCGTTACGGATGCTGGACCCGATTCTCCACAGCGGGATACGCCTTGCCACTGGTGCTTTCCGCACCAGCCCTGTGGACAGCGTACTAGTGGAGGCAGGTGTACCTCCACTGCGGTTCCGACGCCAACGTTTGCTGGCCGCTTATGCTGCCCATGTTCTAAGCTCGCCCGGGCATCCAAACTATCGCCTCCTGTTCCCGCGGTCGGTCGTCCGTATGCCAGAACGTCGGCCCCAGTCTGGTTGTACAATAGCGGTCCGCGTCACAGAGCTTCTCTCTGGGCTCCAGGGTTTCACTGTTCCACCTCCTTTCCGGGCTACTTTGCATACACCCCCATGGTGTGTTCGTCGCCCTAGCCTTCGGCTCGACTTGGCACAGGGCCCTAAGGACTCAGTCCCTCCAGAGGCCTTCCGCCGCCGCTTTTATTCCATCCTGGCCACGTATCAGGGCTCTGGTGTTGTTTACACTGACGGTTCGATGGTTGCTGGTCGTGTCGGATATGCGCTCACTCTAGGGGACCTTTCCGAACAACGTTCCTTGCCGGATGGCTGCAGCGTTTACACTGCTGAACTGGTCGCCATCTTTCGTGCCCTAGAGTATATCCGCTCCTGCTCAGGTGAGTCCTTTGTTATCTGTAGCGATTCCCTGAGCGGTTTACGAGCTCTCAACCAGTGTTTCCCTCGTTCTCGTTTGGTGATGGCTATCCACGAGTCTCTGCATACTCTCGCCTGTTGCAGCCGCTCTGTGGTCTTTGTGTGGACCCCCGGTCATGTCGGTATCCCGGGTAACGAACATGTTGACCGCCTGGCGAAAGAGGCCACCAGTAAGCCATCTCTGGACGTTGGCCTCCCAGAGACTGATTTGCGGGCAGTCTTCCGCCGCAAAATCTTGGCGCTATGGGACGATGAATGGCGCGAACTGACAATGCGCAATAAACTCCGTGCTGTCAAGGAGACGACGGCTGTGTGGCGGTCATCCCTGCGAGCCACTCGCAGGGACTCAGTAGTTCTTTGCCGGCTTCGCATTGGCCACTCCCGGCTGACACACAGTTATTTACTGCGCCGGGAGGACCCTCCTCTATGTCGCTGTGGGGCAGCTTTGACAGTGGCCCACATTTTGCTGGCCTGCCCCCTTTTAGCTGTGGTCAGGCAGACATTTGCGCTGCCTGCTACGCTCCCTGCCCTTTTAACAGACGACTCCACTATGGCTGACTTAGTTTTACGTTTTATTCGGGCAGGGGGATTTTATCATTTACTCTGAGTGTTTCTGTTTTATTTTATTGTTTTGTGTTGCTTCTGGCCCTTGGCCTATGGTTTTACACTGATTTTTTAATGTGTCTCTAAGTGGTCGGCCTTTCCTTTTTTATGTCTATGGTCGGCCAACCACCGTCACACTCTGTGTGGTTTTAGTTTGTTTTGTCTTGTCTTTGTCTCAGTATCTCTTGTTCTGTATCGTCTGTGATCTCTTCTGTTCCTTGTTTTTATTCTCTGTGGGTGTTCTTTGTCTTTGGAAAAAGGGACCGATGACCATGGCAGTCTGGTCCCTTTAATCCCCCAAACCAACCAACCAACCAACCAACCTACCCCACTTCCTACCCCACTTCCTACCCCACTTCCTACCCCACTTCCTACCCCACTTCCTACCCCACTTCCTTCCCCACTTTAGCTCCTCACCCCCCCCCCCCCCCCCACCTCACTAGGTCACCAGCACATGTAGCCAGTCTGTGTGGTTTCGCTGTTATGTACCCATCTGGCTGAGCCCCTGACAAGACAGGGATCACAAGTCTGGTACTTTAGCTGTCACCATCTCATGTAAGCCTAGTAGTGATTGCTCACTTTTTGTGGAATTGGAACTCCCGGCAACAACCAGTGGGCCAGATGGCACTTGCTGCGGCTGGATGCAGGTGGTGCCCATGAGGAGAGTCCCTGATCAGTGTGTGTGGTGCCAGGGTGGATGTTCTGCACATGAAGCATGTTAAGCTCCGTGCTTCTCACTGCTCATCAACAGCCATCTTTCTCTTCGGACAGGAAGAGCTCTTCTCTGCTCCTATCTTTGATTTGTCAGCCTTCCTCTCCCATGCCGCTCCATGTGAGGACCAGGGCCACTGGCTTGGAGTGAAATCCTTTCCCCATTACTTGGTTTATCCCAGAACAGATGGGGAGACTTCTGCTGCTACCAAACTGCTCTTTACGTAGATCATATTGAAGATAAGTTTGGTGAAGTTGACTCAGTAAGGTGCGATCTGGTTCCCTACTGATTGAAACCTCTGCTGCCAGTCAGTAGGCTTCCCTTTGTGATTGTAAGCACTTGGGAGGCATCCAGATGAGTATCACTCTTCACTGGTCCTTAAATATGATCCATGGCATTATCTTCCCCAGGTACCCCTTCTTTTAGTCCTACAGGAACTCAGGACTAATCTGGCATGGTGCAGCATTCATTTTGTCTGATGAGTCCAGATAGCTCATACGGACAACTGAATTGATACTAGCACTTTCATCCTGGCCTTTGAGGGGAATACCCACCAGGAAAAAGGTCTTAAGTTATGGTTTACGATTGTGACGTGCACCCTATATCCCATATTTCGTGTGCTGTTCCTGGTGTGTCTGTTTTGGTCACATATCTTCATGATGTGAAACAAATCTTAATTGTGACAACTGCACCCACCCTCTCTATATGAAGAGTCAAAGTGCACCAACTGTTATGGCCCAAATTCTCCTCGCTCACTGGATTGCCCAATCTATAAAAAGGAAAGGAAAAGAAGATTCAGGAATTCAAATCTCTCAACCCCATCCTACTCTGAGGCTCGACAGAATTTTAACCATCTCCACCCAGTATCTCTAACATATGCCGCTGCTTGTGTTGCGTCCTTTCCTCCTCCCTCCTCCTGACCTCCACCCTGTCCCACTTCACGTTCCTCCTTCCTGGCAGTTCGAGAGATGAGAGTATCTTCCCTGGCACCCACCATCTCGAGGACAAGTAACCTGTTATGTAGAGCTCGATGAGGCAACAGTGGTCTGTGGGCCTCAAGGCAACTTGTTCTCTTTCGCATCCAGACATTTCTGTGACTTGCTCTTTTCCCAACCACAACTTCTCTTGCCCTCTGAAGGTGGTGGTGATCCATAAGTCTCGGAATGAGGCTGCCCGCTTCCCTGTGTCATAATGGGGGTGTTACCCCTCCCCCTCCCCCCTTCCTGTCAATCAGGGTCCAGTCTTACATTTATTGATGTCACCTTGTCCTTACAAGTGATAGAGAGCGACTTGGCACAATACCGATTCCAGCTGCTGGCCTGCTCAATATCCATCAATTCTCTTGTACTACTCTCTTCCAATTGGTCTGTAATGGTTATTATTGTCACCTACTTGAATTGTAGTCTCTTCTTCTCCTCTCTGTAGCTTGTGTTGTACTGCAGCAATCTCATTTTGTGGATACCCATTTGCCAGCTCTTTATAGCTACCAAGCCTTCTGCCGGAACTGGATTGGCCCTTTGTGAGCCTCTGGTGGTGTATCTAAGTTGGTTTGCACGGACATTGTTAGTTGTTGGGTTACTCTTCATTATGTGCTGGATGCAATGGCTGTTTGGATCCATTTAGACCATGTGGTAACAATATGCAATTTGTATCTCCCCCCTGGACCAGCCTCCTATGCTTCCTGCTCTTATTGCCTTTCTTCAACAGCTCACTACCCCCTTCATCCTTCTTGGAGCTTTTAATGTCCAAAATCCTCTGTGGCGTGGTACTGTGACCACTGACTGGAGCAGACTTGTTGAAGACCTGCTGGCAGGCCTAAATCTGTGCCTCCTCAACATGGGAGCGCCCCCCCCCCCCCCCCCAAACATTTTAGCGTGGCACACAGCACTTCTTTGCGACTTATCATCCCATCTCTAGACCTGGATTCCTCCCCTTCATCCAGTGGGTAGTTCACGATGATTTGTGTGACAGATCATTTACGATCTTATCTTTTCTCTGCCATCACTCACCTTGATGCCCTCCCCAGGTGGGCCTTTACTAATGTGGATTGGGCTTCAGTGACTCTTTCCTCCATTTCTCCCTGATGGAAGACCACGATGGTGGACCCACAAATTTGTTGCAGCTATTAGACTGACATTGTGCCCTCCAACACTGCAAATGGCATCCATTTCGAGACTACCTCCTGGCCATTAAATGGAATGAATCCCAGAAACAGATTTGTCGGGAATGATATGAGGTGCATTCAAGTTCTAAGGCCTCCGAATTTTTTTCTCCGGACTGGAAAGAGGTAGAAACATGCGCATTGTTTTAAAATGAGGCCGCGTTCATTGTCAATACGTCCCAGAGATGGCAGCACCGTATGGCAGATGGAATTTTACCGCCAGCGGCGAGAATGAGAACTGTTTTAAATACTTAAAATGGCGACGTTTTCCTTACTTGAACAGCGTGCAATCATTCGTTTTCTGAATTTGCGTGGTGTGAAACCAATTGAAATTCATCGACAGTTGAAGGAGACATGTGGTGATGGAGTTATGGATGTGTCGAAAGTGCGTTCGTGGATGCGACAGTTTAATGAAGGCAGAACATCGTGTGACAACAAACTGAAACAACCTCGGGCTCGCGCAAGCCGGTCTGACGACATGATCAAGAAAGTGGAGAGAATTGTTTTGGGGGATCACCGAATGACTGTTGAACAGATCGCCTCCAGAGTTGGCATTTCTGTGGGTTCTGTGCACACAATCCTGCATGACGACCTGAAAATGCGAAAAGTGTCATCCAGGTGGGTGCCACGAATGCTGACGGACGACCACATGGCTGCCCGTGTGGCATGTTGCCAAGCAATGTTGACGCGCAATGACAGCATGAATGGGACTTTCTTTTCGTCGGTTGTGACAATGGATGAGACGTGGATGCCATTTTTCTATCCAGAAACAAAGCGCCAGTCAGCTCAATGGAAGCACACAGATTCACCGCCACCAAAAAAATTTCGGGTAACCGCCAGTGCTGAAAAAATGATGGTGTCCATGTTCTGGGACAGCGAGGGCGTAATTCTTACCCATTGCATTCCAAAGGGCACTACGGTAACAGGTGCATCCTACGAAAATGTTTTGAAGAACAAATTCCTTCCTGCACTGCAACAAAAATGTCCGGGAAGGGCTGCACGTGTGCTGTTTCACCAAGACAACGCACCCGCACATCGGGCTAACATTACGCAACAGTTTCTTTGTGATAACAACTTTGAAGTGATTCCTCATGCTCCCTACTCACCTGACCTGGTTCCTAGTGACTTTTGGCTTTTTCCAACAATGAAAGACACTCTCCGTGGCCGCAAATTCACCAGCCGTGCTGCTATTGGCTCAGCGATTTTCCAGTGGTCAAAACAAACTCCTAAAGAAGCCTTCGCCGCTGCCATGGAATCATGGCGTCAGCGCTGTGAAAAATGTGTACGTCTGCAGGGCGATTACTTTGAGAAGTAACGCCAGTTTCATCGATTTCGGGTGAGTAGTTAATTAGAAAAAAATCGGAGGCCTTAGAACTTGAATGCACCTCGTATGTCACAGCTATAGGTAGGGCTGAATACTCTCTCTTTGCAGGTAAGGACAATGATCAGTACAGCTATTGGTGTCCTCCTACAGATGTCCTGGAAATTCCCTGAATGGTTTTATCCTCACCAGCTCAGATTCTATCACCTAGGATTTTGCTCTGCACTTCGCCCGGGCCCCACCGTCTGCAATGACTTCTTTTACCTTTTGTTCCCTGTCACCTAGAGCCTTACAATGTCCCATTTAGAGAGCAAGAACTCACCAGCACTGTTACTCTCTGCCCCGACACAGCTCCTGGATTGGACCGACTGACCGACCGGGCTGGGTGCACAACCAAATGCTTAAACACTTATCGATGGCTAGCCAATGTCGTATACTTGCCTGTTTTAACTGTCTCTGGAGCAAGGAGGAATTCCCTTCCCAATGGTGAGAAAATGTCATTATTCCAGTTGGGAAATCTGTTAAACTGCCCCTTCAGATAGACTGCTATTGTCTGATCAGCTTAACCAATGTCCTGTGCAAGTTACTTCAATATATGGCGTGTCAAAGACTCTATTGGATCCTCGAATCCTGGGACCTTTCTTTCCTCGAGTTCCATACAGTAGGCCCTTTTTGGTGTATAGTTTTGTTGACTTGCTTGTTCTAGGTAGGAGGGACTGACGCGTTCATGCTTTATTCCCTTTAATCATTAAACCAACGAACGAACCAGCCACATCTCGGTGAAATGCTTCCTCATTTTGGCTCTCTGTGCTAAGTATAAATTCCAGTCTCATTGCCTCTAATATTGGCCAACAATTCATGGATGATTGAACTGGTTCTCAGTTTTCTCTGTGAAAGTGGTTTTTATTCTCAGTTATAAGGTTTTAATCTTCCTCCGTCACAGGGCCAGGTTTGTTTGGGATGAGTGTCACCTGCTCCATGCTAAGTCTGTGGGGTCCTCAACCCTATCTCCTTGACCAGGCTACTCTTTCATCCCTTTTACTCTGCCTTAATCACTTTTAGATTCCATTTGCATCCTGTCTGCTGTGCCCAATATACTATTCTGGGTGTCGCACTTTGTTGAACAGTTGGTACTCTCGACTGTAATGGCTCAGTGGTTGGACAGCTGTGGGTGGGACATTTCCTGTTGCATGCAGAGGCCTGGGGATTCCCACCTGCTGAGTTGTATCTCCTTTAACTTGTTTTCATTATTGATGGTGGAAAAGGTATTTTTTACAGTTTTAGCCTTCTCACTTTTACTGTTATGAATCTCAGGACTAGTTAAGAAAACATTCTTGGTGCATGTCTGTTCTTCCAGATGCACTATTATTGGATTGAGGGTCTGATGACCTCTTTGTCTGTACATCCCCTCCTCCAATCAATCAAGTTCTTCAGCCATGAATGTTGCTGAATACCAGCTACAGGTTGCCATAAGGAAAGCACAGTTCTGGATGGCTTCCTGTTTCCCGCTCTCAAAACACTTTTTTACCAATGTAGAACTGTCTAGCCCATCAGTAACTTTTCCTTCATAGTGAACTGCTTTTGGGGCTTTTATTTGATGCTTGGCTGACATAGCTACATATATTTTCTAGCTTAAAAAGAAGTGGTAGTTGAAATAAAACACACTCCACTGCCTCAGCTGCCACATCTGGAATGGGAGCCAGTCCATCCTTTTGTATCTTTACAAAGCCCTTGTCCTATCTTGACTTGATTGTAGAAGTCTGGCTTATTGATTAATGTCTTTACAGCTACTTAACACAGTGCACCATTGCAGGATTCAACTAGTGGCTGGTGTTTTTCAGATGGGCCATGTGAACAGCCTTCTTGTAAAGGCTGAGAGTTCCCTTCTACAGATCAGTCAGCACCAGTGATTACTGAATTATACAGTAAACGTCCACAGTGACCCTGAATGCTAGAATCGCCATGTCCTTTTCACCCCCACAAAGGTTCAGGTCTGTTTTCCCAGCAGCATTTCATCTGAAGTCTCTCAGATCTTTACTTTGCTTTCATCTGTTGAACCCTCATGTTAGGTTCTCCTTGCAACTTCCCCTCCACCTCCCCACCATGCTCTCTATTTCATCCAAAGATCCACCTGGAACTATCCTTCAGACCAAAGGAAATTGCGGACTCCTCTGCATTTAGATGTTCATTCCTCTCAGTTCTACGAGAATTTCCTGGTTCAGAATTCGTCTATCCTGTTGACTTGAAGGTAGACAACCATATTGCCCGTAACTTCACTCATTCTGTGGGTCATGAACAGCACTCCTTGGTATACAGATGCTCTGTTTTGATAGTAGAATTAAATAGCTGTTAGCCAAGCTGTCCATTACATGTGCTCTTTGACCTCACAGAAACTGCCTAATATGCAGTGACACTCTAAGCTGTGTATTCTCAGGACCTGTTGGTTTTGACCACACATGATCTTTCTGACCCCACAGTATTAGGAGCCTAATTGTATTCCTGCAGACCTCATACCACACTGGGATTCTTCCGGAGAACAAGCTGGCTGAGATGGAGATGGGGAGACCAGGATATGATTTGCAACACTATCATTGCATCTTAGGCTTCTGGAGACCTGAAATGGGGAATAGCATGGTGGTCTTTTTTTGCTCCTTCCAAAGGGAATCCACTACCCTTTGCTGGCTCCAAATTGGCCATACCTGGCTCACTCGGAGTCACATCCTTTGGCTAGATGATGAACTGTAATGTCCTTTTGACATCCTTCTGTCGTAAGCCCATATCCACTTAGTGCCCCAACTTTGTTCTTTGCAGTGAACAGTGAAACTTGATAACTCATTGCCTCAGCTGTTCTGTGATGACCCCCAAGTAGTGTATCTGGTTTTACAATTTATACAAATATGATTTACCAACCCTCATTTGACCTTTGTGACTGTGGTCTCTTCACTTCATTTTTGCATTCTGTGATGAGAGCATTCTGTGATGAGAGCATTCTGACAGTATTCTACAGTGAATAGGGGAATTCTGGTCTGGTACATAAGTTAACCTTGCTTCACTGGACTAGCCTTGTTGAGGTCCTTCAGCTGCTTTGTCAGGCACATATCCCCTGCTCACTCTAAAATATTACTTTTTATGGCTGATTTACCTTTTCTCTTGTTTTTATCATGTTTTAGACTTAAGATGAAATTCCTAAAGATTGCCCCTTAACAGTAGACTGATGTGACAAGATGTTTTCAACCTCTTTGTGATTTTTGTGCTAGTTCTTGTTTCCACAATTTGTTTGATATTCTACCTTTTCACCATTTGATTATGCCTGTATTCTACAATGATTGGGTGACTGTAGGTTGGATGTGGAAGCTGACTTCTCACTGCAAGACTACCCTCGAAGGATGGAGCTCCACCTTTGGCAGGTACACCTCTGGCTCCTCACTGTGTGTAATTACTTTTGGTTTTTTCCCCTTCATTCTGCTCCTTACCTGGTCTTTTGCATCAGATAATGCCATAAATGATCAGATTTGCTGTCCTTTTTTTTTCTCTTAATGGAATCCTTCAGGCTTTGATTATTAAAGGAAGAGGGGACTAATCTGATGACCTCCAGGTTTAGTCCCAGCCACCATTCAATGGAACATCTCCAAAATGACGATGATGTCTTGTATTGAAGAATGGCTCCTATTCTACAATGGAATGTGAATGGCTTCAGGGTCAACATGGAGGAGCTCAAACATGGCATAGAAAAAAACATTGAGCTTGTGTCTACAAGAGTGACACTGTGAAACTTCTGATAATCCTGTACTGAGGTTTGATCCTTTCCACAGGAAAAAAGATGGTAACTGTGATTGGATTAGATGTGGTGTGGTATTATTCATAAGTAACATGTATCACACTGCACCTGTCCCACTTACCACCACCTTCCACGCAGTAACTGTTAACTTCCCCATGTTGCCTAAAATTGCCATTAACACTTTGTATATCTCACCTTGTGATCTAGTTGTTAAAGAAGTTCTTGTAGACCTAACTGGGCCTCTTCTCTGTGTCAGATTATGTACTTAGGAGCTCAGAACACCACTTACAAAGAGTAAAGTTCTTGAGTGTCTCACTGTACAAGAGAACACAGTAGCAAAGTGGGGGGGGGGGATGAACAAAAATATGGCAACACCAAAAACACATTACCATGCCTAATACAGTGTAGGAAAACTCACTGACATTCAAAACAGGAATGGATAAATACAGGCCATCTATGGTGTCAGGAAGAACCAAGCAGCTTGGTGAAAGTTTAGGTCCAATCTGTCAGGAGATAACCAGTAGCTTCTAGTGTTGAGAGAGCAAATTATGGTGAGTAATTAGAGAGGAGGAAAGGTCATAACAAAAGTTTCTAAATTCCATTTAATTACAGAAGTTGGGGGGTTGATCAGAAGGCTCAGATCCCTCAGGGGGGTCCACAACTCTTTTGTGGATACGTGTGTGGCGAGCACGGGACCCCGAGCTAGTGTGGCTCTCTGTCATTTCTGGGCTGCATACCTTCCTTTTCCACATCCTCCCCCATCCTCCCCCCCCTCCCCCCACCTCTTTCCTTCCCCTTCCCCCTCTTTGGGAGTATGTTTCATCCCTACATCTGGAGGTGGACTCTTACAGTTAAAAGACATAGTTTCTGTTCTTTGCTCTCTATGCTGGAAAGTCTCTGTCCTCCCTTTGTCCTTCTCTTTTCCTTGCCTATTCTCTTTACTCTCTTCTCCGCTGCGGCATTTGATACATAACTTCTTTACTTTTCTTTGTTCCTCCCTTTCTCTTTCTTTCTTCCCTGTGCGTGTCTGAAGGCCTACCCATGCGTAGCCGGTGATGGGGTAACGTGCAATTCTCCGCCCTGCGTAGACAGGTAGGACATGTACATACCCCCTAGTAAAGGCCAGGCCCAAGGAGGGGTGATTACCTGAGCTGGTACCTTCCAAACATGCCAATTGGTCACTGCATCCGTTTCTCAGGAGGTCTGACCTGAGGTGTGAACAATCACTTAAGGCAGGAGTGCCCTCGGAGAGGGACCCAATGAGGAAGGAGTGCGCCATCTGAGACGCCGGTAATCAGGGGGGATACTTTCGCAGTGGTTTCCTCTATGTCTACAATTTCTGCTCACAGGCGAAAATTAGATGAATCTCAGCCACAGACAATTCTTCCATAAGTGCTACAGTTCCTAGTTGTTTTTCGGTTTGATGAAGGTCAAGACTTCTACACAGTCAACCCTTTCATTATTCAGAAAGGTGTTGAGAAAATTGCAGGTCCTGTAAGGTCTTGGTCCCAATTATGAAATGGCACCTTGTTGTTAAAAACAGTCAGCGCCCTCTGGACACACAAATTGCTGCAAACTCCACTGCTTCACACCTTCCCTGTCTGGATGGAAGCGCACCGCACTTTAAATTCATCATGCAGGGTGGTTTATACATGCTCGCTCGACGGATTGTCCAACGAGGAAATTCAAAACTACCTGTCTGACCAGGGTGTAATGGCTGTACATAGTCATGAAAAGGGTTGACAAGGACTTGCTACCAAACCTTACGCTCTTCTTGACATTTGACAGAGTTAAACTTCTATCGAACGTTAAAGCGGGCTATGAGATAATTTCAGTTCGCCCTTACATCCCCAACCCTAAGCATTACTATCGGTGTCAGCAGTTTAATCATACCAGCCAGTCATGTTCTAATTCAGCCAAGTGTGTTACATGTGGCAGGGATGTCCACGAGAGTGCTTGTCCACCTCCACCCCCTCGGTGCATCAACTGTATCGGCGACCATGCTGCATCCTCTAGAGATTGCCCCATTTTCAAAGATGGAAAAGTTGTCTACATTTGCTGCTCGTAAGTTGTGCACCAGATGAAAGCCCACTGTGCCCCCAGCAGGTAAATAAAGCACTGTCGTTACATCTCCTCGGCCTACTAAGTAGGCAGCCATGCAGACTTGCAATCTCACCTTTAGTGCCACAATTGTTAGCTTTGTCAGCACAAAGATCGCCCATTCAACCTCCCCACTTACACCTGCTCACTCTACGGCTCACCCTTCATCAGCTGCTGTTAAATCACGAGCCCCAAAATCGGATGCCCGTACTTCCAAAAAAGAGCCTGCTCACGAAGATTTTTTTTACATACCCCAACTTCACAACCCTCGATTCCTCCCTCATCTCAATGTCCTGTTTCCAAGAAGGCTCATAAGAAACAAAGTTCCTCTCCTCTGCCTTGGAGTGTCTCATCTACAGCTGCGGCTGTCTTCCATGTCGCCAAGGCGCACCGTTGACGGCCGATCAACTGGCCGATCGCTGGTGGCAGGAGCTGCCCCCGAACAACCTATGAATCAGGATCTTCTGCCTTTGGCTGAATGCTGTTCCATGCTGTCAGCCGTTGGCTCTCAGCAGTCGTTGAGTTGACAGCAACTGTGGTAAAATTCTTCCCTTTTCTGTCCACCCTATGCTAATTATCCATTGGAATATCCGCGGCATTCGAGCCAATCGGGATGAATTGTCGATCCTCTTACGATCCTACTCCCCGGTCATCTTCTGTCTTCAGGAAACAAAGCTGCGTCCCCACGATCGCTTTGTTTTCTCTCATTTCCAGTCAGTCCGGTTTGATCTCCCCTCTGTTGATGGCACTCTGACACACGGGGGACTTACGATTCTTCTCCATGATATTGTGCATTATTACCCAATATCCTTAAACAGTTCCTTCCAAGATGTCACTGTCAGTCTTTCCATTTCTGGATACATCTCTCTTTGTACCATATACATTCCATCGTCCACACCAATGGCAAGAGCTGATCTCCTTTATCTCCTTGGTCAGCTTCTGCCCCCCCTACTTGCTGGTTGGGGACTTCAATGCCCACCACCTGCTTTGAGGATCTCCGCATCCTTGTCCGCAAGGCTCTCTATTGATTGACCTCTTCCACCAAGTGGATCTTGTTTGCCTCAACACCAGGGAACCTACATTTTTGTCTGCCTCCAAGACAAATTTCTCTCATTTGGACCTTTCGGTCGGTACTGTTAGCTAGCGTGGCGCTTGTGAGTGGTTCGCTCTTGCTGATACACTCTCGAGTGATCATTTTCCGTGTGTCCTGCGATTACAGCAATTGCCACCTATGTGCTCGAGACACTGGAAGTTTGCCCAAGCTGATTGGACACTTGTCTCCTCTCTAGTGACATTTGATGACTGTCACTTTCCTAGCATCGACGATCAGGTCACTCATGTTACAGAAGTTATTCTTACAGCAGCGGAATGTTCAATACCTCACACCTCTGATTTGCCCCAGCGCCCCCCAGTTCCTTGGTGGAACGAGGTGTGCCATGACACAATATGCGAGTGGAGATGTGGTCTTTGCGTTTTCCGCCACCGTCCTACTTTGGCCAACTGTATCCGCTATAAGCAGTTGTGTGTGCAATGCCATTGCATCATCCGCGATAGCAAGAAGGCAAGCTGGGACTTCTTTACTAGCTCCTTTAACACCTTTGCTACCTAGTAGTTTGGAGTTGAATTCAACATTTATGTGGCACATCTAGTTTCTCCCCGACCTCTGGGCTCACTGTCGTGCATGATACCTTAGTGGACCCAGTCACAATTTCTATCTCATTGAGTCAACACTGTGCTGGGATTTCGAGCTCTTTAAAGTACCTGCCAGCCTTTTTCATGAAGAAATGTGCAGTGGAAGTCTGACCTCTTGCTTTCTCCTCTCAAAAGAGCGAAAGCTATAATACTGTTTTCTCTGTGGGAACACCAAACGCACTCTCTTCTTCTCGCTCTTCTGCCCCAGGACCAGATGGCGTTCATGTCCAAATGTTGCTGCATTTATCATACCATAGTCTGTGTTACCTCTTTTGCTTTTATAATTGGATTTGGACCAACAGTACCTTTCCCAGAAGATGGCGGGAATCTATCGTTGTTCCTGTTCCGAAATCTGGAAAGGACAAACATCTCCTCGATGCTAAGTGTTGTACTGTTTGCCATTGCCATAAATCCAATTATGGATTGTCTCCTTCCCGATGTCTCAGGCTCCCTCTTTGTCGGCGATTTTGCAATCGTCTACAGCTCTCAACAGACCAGCGTTCTTGAACGACATCTTTTAAGGATGTCTCGATCACCTCCATTCTTGGAGCATAGAAACCGGCTTCCGCTTTTCTCCCAGTAAGACCGTCTGTGTAAATTTTTTGCTACGGAGTTTCCTCCACCTTCCCTACATCTAGGCGCTGTTGACCTTCTGTTTGCGGACGTTGCTAAATTCTTGGGACTTAAGTTTGACAGAAAACTGTGCTGGCCCTCCCATGTTTCATATCTTTTGGCTCACTGTCTGCGATCTGCTAACACCCTCCGTGTTCTGAATGGTACCTGCTGGTGAGCAGACAGAGTGGTCCTTCTCCACCTATTTCACACCTTAGTGCGCTCGAAATTGGACTATGGTAGCATAGTTTACTCCTCTGCTTGGCTGTCGATTCATCAGGGTCTCGACTCTGTCCACCGTGGATTGCGTTTAGCGTCTGGAGCTTTTTATACCAGCCGCGTGGAAAGCCTTTATGCTGAGACTGCTGAACCTCCGCTGTCCAATTGGCGAGCTGTCATTCTGAGTCATTACGCCAGTCATCTGTCTTCCATGCCTGCTCATCTGGCACATGCCCTTTTTTCGACGTCTTCTTAGATGTATGGTATGTGGGGCGCTTTTCCTCTCTGCTACCACCGGGAGTCTGCTTCTGTCAACTGCTATGTTCTCTTTCCTTTGGCTATCATAAAACTTTCTTGACAATTGGGGGTACGGCACCACCTTGGCTTCGCCTCCGGACCTGCCTGCTCCATGACCTTTGTCATCTTCCCAAGGATGGTACCCCTCGTCTCATTTATCATCGGGCATTTGCTGCTCTATGCACACAAATGGAGGATGCCACATTTATTTACACTGATGGCTGAAACACAACATATGGTGTTGGGAGTGCCTGTATTGTTGGCGACACCCCTAATAGATTTCAGCTTCCCGACCAGTATTCGGTTTTTACTGTGGAGCTTTACGCTGTTCTGCAGGCTGTCCAATACATCCGTAGCCATAAGCGGATCCAGTATATTATATGCTCGGATTTGCTCAGCCTCCAAGCTCTTTATCCTGCCCACCCTCTGGTCCACCAGATTCAGGACTGCCTCCACTTGCTCCAGTTGGGGGGCGTCTCTGTGTCATTCCTCTGGATCCTAGGGTGCATTGGTATGTGTGGAAATGAGGCAGCCAATATAGCGACCACAGCTGCAGTCTTTCTTCCTTGGCCCGCTGTTTGCATGGTTCCCTTTGCCGATCAACAGGGTGTTTTATGTCGTTGCGTTGCTCTTTTATGGCACACACATTGGTCTACACTTCCTAATAATAAATTGCTGGATGTGAAAGCTCTTCCCTGTGCGGCGACCTCTTTCTCCCGATTTTGTCGTTGGGAAGACCTAATTTTAACTAGACTCTGGATAGGGCAACTGTCTTTTTAGCCATCAAAATCTTTCAAGTGGTGATCCTCCCCCACTTTGTCCCTTCTGCTCTCAACCATGGATGGTAAGACACCTTTTACTTCAGTGCCCCTATTTACAGCTGTCACCTGACATATTCTCCCTTTTAGTAGATGACAGGCGCTCAGCCAGTCGCGTCCATGTGTTTGTGTCAGTGAGACGACATTGGTCATTTGAAGCTCTTCTCAGGCAAAACAACCCCCCCTTAATAAGAGAGTTTCCTAAGATTGCCTTCCATTTGTAGTTTCCCTCCTCCTTTAGTTTTGCTCCCATTGCTGCTGATTTAAATTTCAGTTTTTTCCCCTTCACTGAGCCACATGAACATAGCAGTTTTGCGCCCTAAAAAAATTCATCTGTGAATAGCCTTAAAGAGCATCCAACATTCTCTACTAGATCATTTATGTATATTGTCGACAGCAACGGTCCTATCACACTTCCCTGTGGTACTCCGAATATTACCTGTACATCTCTCAGTTTAGTTCAGTTGTGAGTGGCGTGTTGAGTTCTATCTGCAAGTCTACTCTGATACTCCGTAAGCTCGTATCTCCATTAAACGGCAATGCCTTGCTGTGAAGGCAAGGAACACAGGATCAACCTGAGCACTGTTTCCCGCTGAGCTGTGAATCTCATGAAGGAACAGAGCGAGCTGAGTTTCGCAGGATCTCTGTTTCCAGAATCCATGTTGCTTTTTGATCCATCTTTTCCTAAAGTAGATCTGAAAATTCACCAAGCTCTCAAAAACTCGTGTAACTGTTCCAACTGTCAACAATTAATTAAATAATCAAAACAGCTGAAAATGCGTACATACATCAGGAACATGTATACCAACAAGATGAGAAGTTTTGAAAATTTGATGTGTAAAGGCTGCAAAATTAAATTCCCATTACTTTTTTATCACACCTCATATATCTAAGCCAATGTGGTACTTTAAATGCCAAAATTTTGGGAACATCACAATGCAATACAAGGGAAGACATTGTGCAGCAGGTGTTTTTTTGCTGTAAATGATAGAAATATTCCATGTATGGCTCAATCCACATGTCTGAATTGCTTGAAAAAAGAAGTATGGAGCAGAGAATGTTGGTTATTTATAGAGGAGAAGAAATTACAGGAACCCAAGGTTACCCAATGTATCTCATATTCTGTGGCAAACAAGACACTTAGGTCCAGCCAGTTACCTACATTCATGAAGCCATTCATCTCGGCAGTGAAGCAACCTGTATGGAAGACTAGTGTTGGCACCCAGAAAATATAGCTGATGAAAGCACAATAACTTGAAAATGTAGCTACAAGCCTGTGCTACAGTCTAAACCAGCAAGCACATGCAGAAGAGACAATAGTGGCAGCAGAATATATCGTTCAGAATAATGAACCCTCATGGTAGTCAGAAGACAATAAGGAAATGAATGGTTCTGGTATAACAAAGATACCTATGTGCTTAAAATTGAAGCAAGGGACCAAGAGCAACGAGTGAAAAGGTACAGCAAAAAAGTCTACAATAAGCCACACTTTAAACTTTGACTCCTCTGTGCTACATGGTTATAGCAGTCATGGGAGAATGGTAAAGGGGGAGTGGCAGTTACTGTAAGCAATACATAGTCCTTCTCATCTATCCCCTTTAGCACTAGCTTACAAGTGGTCACTGTAAAAGTGCATGTGCATCTTGGATTAACATTATATTTCCTCCACCTGCCCCCAAATGAAATTGTAGACAAAGAGACTCTCCTCCCACCCCCCGGTCTCCTCCTGTGGGTCTCTGTCTCTTTGCCCCACCCCCCCCCCCCTGTTGAAAGCCTAATTTCAGTAATAAGTACACTGTGATCAAAAGTATCTGGACACCCCCAAAAATACATGTTTTCAAATTAGGTGCATTGTGCTGCCACCTACTGCCAGGTACTCCTTATCAGTGACCTCAGTAGTCATTAGATATTGTGAGAAGATAGAATGGGGCACTCAATGTCAGTTAAAGTGTCAGTCAACTGCAGATAACCTAAAAGTTTTGGAGTGATAAGGGTGAAACGTCATTGAATTGTTAGGGAGAGCAAGTAGACTATGCCAGCTTTTCCTGAACGTCATAACTTGATCCACTAAAAGTATGATTGTATGGAAGACTATTAGGAGGATTTCTTGAAGAGATGGGATATGTCAAGTTGCAGCTGTAATGTGAAACTGGAGTTGCTAGAGCAATGCACAGACATAACCCAGACAATGGTGGAAGCTTTTGCTGGAGTTACTTCCACTACCAGTCTGGATCTAGCTTTCTGATACCACACAGTGATTTGTTATCACTGTCAAGACACAATGGATAAATTTAGAAAAAAAAAAAAAACTTGGGATTGACAAAAATATTGCAACATTCAGTCATCCATAAACAACTAATACTAGCCAGTATGTCTTACTGTTAGAAATATTTTAATTCCACTAGATTTCTTGTGTACATACTCCTGGATTTCAATGACTTATTTACTATGAAAGACAGCATCAGCACTATCATACTCTAGTTTGGAAGGCTTCTTTTTGCCCATCCAGTCTTAGTGGAAAGCACAGAAGTTCTTACAGCAGCATGTAAAATGGGTTGCAGAAAAACTGCTGTGTGTCTAATTTTCATTGTCTGCATTTGCAAAATCACACGTCACACTGAACCTCATGATTGCAGCGTACACTTAACACAAAGTGTGCTATAATGAATATCATGTGGTTTGAGAAATCATTTGCACTTGTGTGTGTTACTTTGAGTTGTGTGTATTGCATGTGTGAGTTTTAAAAATAATTTATGTTCAGTGACATTTGTCGTTGAAGTGCCTCTTTAAAATTATGGTGCTCGATATTTTTATAGCCCTAATGATATGATGAGATTTAGTACAAATAATGTAACTTTCTTTGCTTGAGAACCGCACACATTTTTCTACCTCATCTAATTGAATGAGTCAGTTACAGTAACAGGAGTTATCAGTTGGCAATAATTTTAATTCATAATTTCAATAGATACCTGTATCAAATATTTTTCTGTTTACAGGTACAAACCTCCAGTACAGAACTCTCAAAATGGCCAGGGGGAAGACCTGACCCCTGATTATATGAATATACTGGGAATGATCTTCAGCATGTGTGGACTGATGATGAGAGTAAGTTTACAGAAGGTCCAACAAATTGCTCAGATATAATTAATTTCATTTTATGAGAATCAATTTTTATGGAGAAATGAACAGTCTTGTGGAAATAACAATATCAAGTTTTCTTGCTGCCCCGAATAGGCTCTAAAGCCCTTGTACTTAAAGCTTAGTGGGTGTGGAAGACAGCTTGCATTTCATTAACTTCACAATCTTGATTCCCTTGTGATGCAGAGAAACCTCTGAAAACAAGCTACTCAGATCATCATCATCATCATCATCATCATCATCATCATCTGGGTAACAGGACAGTTTCCTGATGAATTCAGATATGCTAATGCAATGTCTGCTGAAACCCAAAGAGGACTGCATGCCAGAGCACTTAACCCAGTGTTGCCTTCACCAGATATGTAGGTAAGATATTGAAGGGAACAGTCAACTACCACTTTGTTTGAAATTTAGAATTCAGACAACACCTGAGTCACTTTCAGCGGGGATCAGGAAATAACACACTACTATGTACAACCTGACCCTGCTGGAGCTGGCAGTACAACAGACCTTTGCAAATGTCACTTAGCAAGTACTTTCTTTGAATTAGAAGGAAAAAAAAACCATCCTCAGAAAGTTCTAGAAATGCAGTTTCCAAGGACATCTGCACATCTCCATTAGGTATTTCTCCTGCCCCTGCTCCCTCACCCTGTTGCCATCCGTGTTGCTCCTTCCATTTGAAATACTGAGGAGGTGCTGTTCTAACTGCCTAAGTAGCACATGGCTAAAATAGCATTCTGTGACTGGTGTACTTTGTGACCGGAAGATTCCAAACTGCCTCAAGTCGAAAGTATACTGATTTGTAATCCATTCAGTTGCACTTTATGCTACTGAATGCTGGCCTTTAAAAAAAAGAAGTGGAAGGACGACTTGCTGTCATGGAAATGAAGATGCTCAGGTGGACATTTGTATTATCACTGCACGATTGTGTCACAAATGATAACAGTCATAAGCTATACGGAGTACCATCAATAGTAGACAAGATGAGAGAAAGCCATCAACAATGGTATGGGCATGTTCTTAGAGCAGACACAATAGTAATGGCAAAGGCGAGTTTTAATTTGAAAGTAAATGATAAATGGCAGTAGGATGACATTGACAGTGAAGGCTTGACACCCTGCATGAAGACCTCATGCCTACACCCTGATCAGGCACGTGATCACATAAAATTGTGATAGCCAACCAAAATGGGACCCTGCAAGCATGCGGGACAAATGCTAAGGAAGAAGAAGAAGAAGAAGAAGAAGTAGTAGTAGTAGTAGTAGTAGTAGTAGTAGTTCAGTCTTTGTTGTTAAGTCCACCAGTTTTAATGCTCGTCCAGCCTTGCCACAAAAAAATCTGATAGCTGCAACTGACAAGTGAGTGAACTAATGAAAAATGGAAAAGAAACTCGGCAATCAGGCCCTGAAGACGATTTGATGTTGACCACCTGCCTTGTAATCATCTGCAATGTGGCGTCACGTAAATGGAGTACGGAGGGGGCACAGTTTCAGCACACCACTCTCCAACCTGCTGTTGACGTTTACACCTGAGAGCCGCTACCTCTGTTGAGTAGCTCCTGACTTGGAGGCTGATTGCACCCTTGGTAGCTTTGGAACTCGAACCTGGGTCACCACATTGCAGGCATCTACACTGACCACTCAGCTACAGAGGCAGACAGGTGGAGGAATGGATGGAGAAAATGCTTTTAAATTATCAATTGTCAAATCTAGTTGCCCTTGTAACTGCTTGTATTCTGTTTTTCTAAGGTCGTGACGAGGGCCACTGTTCTATTCCTGTCTGATGTGAAAGTGTAAACTGTATTCAGAGTAATAATTTTTGTAAACTGCACACTGAATGTATACCAATAGTGAAACCAAGACATTTCAGAAACTGAGCAGGATGGTTGTTGTTGCTTCAGTACACTAAGACGGAGTACCTCATACAACACAGCACAATAGAATACTGGCCGCTAGCTGCCCTAGCTTTGTGCAAGAGATGCAGCCCACGTGACTCATCATTTCAGCCCCTTGTAGCCAACAGCAGAAGCAGTTGTACGGACGTGTAGCACCTATGAATTGTTATCGAAACCCACTTTAGGTAGTGATACTAAATCCCTTCCCTCTGAAATTACCAAATGGAGCCGGCAATGGCCAGGTTTTGCCATTGCAGGCATGGGAGAGTGGAAGGTGTGTCTGAGATCCCCACCAAGTGATAGTGGCCCGATCTCATCTGGACTGGCCAACTCAAATGGTCTGACTGAGCACTTAGGGGATGTTGGAGTTGGCAGCACATCAGAGGCAGTGCTGCTCTGATGCAGCTGGACTAGAAGAGGCTTGGGCAGTTGGAGTGGCTCAGCATTCGTGAACTGTCACACACTGACCTACTCAGTTGCTCACCTACGATCGGGGTAGTGGGGTTGCAGGTTGTATCAGTGAAACGGCAGCACAGGGTTATGGCTAGTGGCATGATAGGTTGTTACTAGGGTGCTAGGTCCCTGGATCAGAGGTGGCAATGGGGACAGGAGTACTGACTAAGAGTACAGTCATTGCTGGAGCAGGTTTCGGTGGTGGGTTAGGAGCACATGACAGGATATGATGATGTTGAGCAGCTGACATGCTCTGTGGCCTATGATGACCCCTACCCCAGGGGACTCGCAGATCTTTTGTGGGTAATAAGTACGGCACGCATGGAGCCCCAAGCCATTGCAGCCTTTCTTCCCTCCCAGGCTGATTTATCTTCCCCATATCCTCTCCTTCCCACCCTAGCTGCTCCTCCCCCCCCCCCCCATCTCAGTGTGTCTTTCCCTTTATGATGATGATCCAGTTATTCCCTTGGTTCCACTATTTCTTTTTGATCTTGTGTTTCTTTCTGGTTCCCCTTGGGATTTGACCTCCTTTCCGAAATTGTTTCTGTAGTGTGCCATCTGGGAACGAATTTCCTCCCTAGCACCTCCAGTGTGGATTCCTCTCCCCCAGTCCTTCCCCCTTCCTTCCCTGCTGTAGCTGTCCCCCCCCCCCCCCCCCATCCTCCCCACTTCTCTTCAGCAGGTCACCAGCACGTGTAACCAGTCTGTATGGTGTTGTTGTTATGTACTCATTTGGCAGAGCCCCATGACAACACAGGGATCGCACTTCTGATACTCGAGCTGTCACTGCCTCGTGTATGCCTAGGAATGGTTTGCTTGTCTTTTTGGGGCATCAGAACTCTCAGCAACAAGCACTATGCCAGGTGACCCTTGTTGCAGCTGGGTGGTGCCCTTAGGGTCAGCCCCTGATTGAAGTGAAGTGGGTGGTACCAAAGCAGATGATCTGCTTCTGGCTGCTCAAACAAGGCCTTCTCTTCGTACAGGAACAGTTCTCTCTCTGTTCCTGATTTTGCTTCTTAGGTCTGGGGAGGAGGGCCAGGCCTGCCGGCTTTAGGCAAAACCCTTTTACCTTCACTTGGTTTGTTCCAGGACTGACAGGAAGACTTTCACCACTACCAAACTGCTGTTATTTGGAGAACATATCACAGATCAGTTTGGTGAAGTTCACTCAAACAGTAAGATGCAGTCTGGTTTCCTACTGAATAAAATGAATTCTGCCAGTCAGTCAGATTTCCTTTGTGCCTGTCAACGGTTAGGAGAAATCCTGGCGAGAATCACTCCTCAATAGTCCTTAAACATGACCTAGGGCATTACCATCCACAGGGACCTCCTCCCTCAATCTGACAAGGAACTTAGGGGACTAACCTGACATGGCATGGCATAGCATTCATTTCATCAGCGAGTCCAAATAGGTCCTAAGGGCAATTCTGTTGATAATCAGCACTTTCATCCTGGCTTTTAGAGTGTTACCATTCCAGAAAAAGTCAATTGTGGTTTACTGCTGTGACATGAAGCCTTATATGCCATCTGCCATGTGCTGTTCATGGTGTCTCCATTTTGGTCTCATATCTTAACGATGTGAGGCGAATCTTATTTACGGCAATGGGGGCCACCATCTCTGTATGGGGAGTTCTTGCACCCCACTGCCAAAGTGCATGAACTGTTACTGCCCACATTCTCCTTGCTCACCAGATTGCCCAATCTAGAAAAAGAAATGGAAGATTAAGAAGTTCAAAACTCTTTGACAGTCTATCCTACTCTGAGGCCCAACAGAAATGTGACCATCTTTATTTTTAATGTCTATCTTTGCTTCTCGTCAGTCTTCTCCTCCTCCTCCTCCTCCTCCTCCTCCCCCCCTCCCCCTCCTTTTTTTCTGTCCTACCCTCCTTCGCATTCCTCCTTCCTGGCAGTTCCCATTCCCTTCCCTCATGGAACCATTCCTTCTCCGTGGTTAGAGAAGCAATCATCTCCTCTGGCACTAGCCAGGGATGGGGCTGCCTCTAGGAACCCCCCTCCCCAGTGTCCCCAGGGCAAGAAATCTGTAAAGTCAGACACAGGACCCATGCAACCCATGCACTGTGGGTCTCAAGACCACTCATCCTCTTTCAGATCGTGATATCGCTGCAACTTACCAACTTCTCTTGCCCAGGAGGAGGAGGAGGAGGAGGAGGAGGAGGAGGAGTGTAAGTGTAGGGGCATGACTCCCTGCCCCCACACGCCTGCCCTCAATACCCCATGGAGTGTCGCCTCCTCCCTCGCAATCAGGGTCTAATCTTACATTCAAGGATATCACTCTGCACTCTGTCCTTACCAGAGATGGACACTGAATGGGAACAATGACTAATTCTGGCCCGTTCAACAGCCATCCTACCTCTTTTACTACTCTCCTACAATGGAACAGTAATACTTATTATCACCACCTGCAGGAATTGGAATCTCTTTTTCCTCCTTACTCTGTAGCGTGTGTTGTACTGCATGAATCTCATTTTGTGGATACTCATTTGCTGACTCTTTGTGGTTTCCAAGGCTTCTGCCAGAACTGAGTTGGCCCTTTGTGACCCTCCGGTGGTGTCTGTACACTGGTCCACACGAAAATTGTTAGTTTCTGCATTCTTCTTCATAGTGTGCTGGAAGCGATGTCCGTTCAGTTGCATTTAGACTGTGGTAACGATATGCAATATTTACTCCCCCCCCCCCCCCCCCCTCCCTCCCCCCGGACCAGCCTCCTATGGTTCTTGCTATTCTTGCCCTCTTTAGACAGCTCAGCCCCCTCCTTTCTTCTAGTGAATTTTAATGCCCATAACCCTCTGTGGAGTGGTACAGCAACCACTTACCAGGACTCCACCAGGAGGCTTGCCACTCTTTGGCGGGTTTGTGTTTGGCTACCATGGGGCCCCAGCTTTTGCAGCATCTCTTCCCTTCCGTGCTGCATGTCTATCCGCTTGCTATTCTTTTTCCCCTCCCTTGGGGGAACACATCTGGGGTGTTATTGGGAATGTTCCGCATTGTCTGTCACTGACATAAGAACAGTCTCACCACTTTTTTTTAATTCCCTTTTCCTTTCTCTTTTTCCCTTCTCCGCTTCAGTGTTTGAGATTCCTTTTTTTCTTCTTCCTCCCTGTGCGCTCCTGAAGGCCAGTCAACGTGCCTGACGCATAATAGGTGACTGGGTAACTCACAATTCCCAGCCCCGGGTCAACAGGTAGGGTTTGGATTTACCCACTGGGACAGCCCAAGCCCAGGGAGGGGTGATTGCCTGAGCTGCAACCTTCCCAAATTGCCAATTAGTCCCTCTGTCAGCTGTTCAGGAGGTGTGACCTGAGATGTGAACAATCACCTAGGGCAGGTGCGCCTGCTTGTGAAGGAAACCCCCAGTTGGAAGGAGTGCGCCATCGGAGATGGTGGCAATCGTGGGGGATTTTCTTGCAATGAGCCAATGTTCACAATCAAGGTCTACAAAATGTAAATGGAATGAGGCTAACTACTCAAAGACCACTCCAGCTGCACCATGGTTCCTTGTGGTCTCACATACTGAAGACGGCCAGTCCTTCGTCATGGTAAATCCATTTATTATTCAGAAAGGTGTTGATACCATTGCCAGCCCTGTGAAACCCTGCTCTCATTTACAGAATGGCAGTTTCCTTTTGGAGACTACGTCTAATTCTCAAGCTCAACTGCCTGCCGCTTCACTTCACTCCTACCCTGTCTGTCTAGGCCCATAGAACTCTGAATTCTTCCCGTGGTGTTACTTACACTAAGCTGCTCGATGGTCTGACCAAGATCGAAATGCAGTCTTGCCTCTCAGATCAGGGTGTCACTTCCATCCATTGGGTGATGAAAAAGGTAGATTCCTCCTTAGTGCCCATCCGCACTCTTTTTTTCAGCATTGATATAGTGGTGCTTCCGTCCAGACTGAAGCAGGCTATGAAATTATCACAGTCCGACCACACATTGCGAACCTGATGTGCTGCTACCAGTGTCATAATTTCAACCACACTAGAATGTGTTGTCGACACACAGCTAAATGTGTAACCTGTGGTATGGATGCACATGAGGGCGATTGTCATCCGCCTCTTTGCCGCCGTATCAACTGCAATGGCAGCCATGCCACCTCGTCTTAGGATTGTACCTGATATTTTGATGAGTGGGCTGTCTAAGAGATCCAGATAAAGGAAAAAGTGCTTTACCCAGTCACTCACAAGTTATTGGCTAGGCGCAAATCCTGCTTTCTCCCGTCTGGCGCCTATAATTCTGTTTTTGTTACCACTCGCTCCATGAAGAACATGGCCACGCAGACATGCGACCTCAAATTCAGCTCTGAGGTTGTGAAATCACCCAGTGTCAAGGTAGCCTCGGCATTCCCCAGTCCAGCTATGCAACAAGATGACAAACTCTCTCCTCAAGGGGCGGATCCACACAACCAGTAGGCCGGAAAGTACAGAAGGAGCACTCCCGTGATGACTTCTTACATCCCTCCAGCCAAACAACACCAGAGTCTTCCTCTGCTAGTCGGAAAGGCTCGAAGAAGTCATCCAAAGGCAAAGGGTCTTCTCCTTTGCCAACTCAAAGATCCTCTTCGACAGTGTTGCCATGTGATACCTTAGCCTGGCCGGTCTCCGTATCACCAGTGTGCACCACTGACTGTTTTTCTGTGTTGAACTCGACAGACCAGCAGGATCCTCCTGCTTCTGTGGCCTGTAGCAGTGACTTTTTGCAGGCTGTCACTCGGCAGCCACTGAGGTGACACCCTTTCACCCTGAGGTTGGCATCCCATCTCATGGAGGTGTCATGGTGCTCATATGGCCTGATGTTCATAGTCAACCCATCTCCCTGACTACCCATCTTGAAGTTGTTGCGGTTCGCCTTTTCTTCCTCACCTGACTTTGTCCCTCTGTACCATTTATGTCCCTCCATCATTTGATGTCACCAGGGCAGACATCCTTCAGCTTACTGGGCAGCTAAGTTCCCCATTTCTACTACTTGGTGACTTTAATGTGCATCATCCCCTTTGATGTTCTCCCAGAATATGTTGGAGGTGTGTCCTCTTGTCTGATCATCTTAATCAACTCAACCTCTTCTGCCTTAACACTAAAGCACCCACCCACATTCCTTTCTGACTCCTCACATACCTATTCTCATTTGGACATATCTTTTTGCACTGCCCAGCTTGCTCATCATCATGAGTGGTTCATTCTTTCTGACACCTACTCGAGCGACCATTTCCCATGTGCTATCTGATTGCTGACTCCTACCCCACCTGTGTGCACACCCAAATGGCAGCTTATTAAAGCTGACTGGCAGCTTTTCTCCTCCCTGATGACCTCCGAAGAACAAGATTTCCCCTCTTGTGATGACCAGGTGGAATATCTCAAAAATGTTATCCTTCCTGCTGCAGAACATTCCATTCCTCTCACTTCCTCTGTACCACACCACGTCTCAGTCCTTTGTTGGAGTGAGGCATGCCATGATGCAAATCATGCACGGAGATGTGCTCTCTGCATTTTTAACTATCATCCTACGATGGCAGACTGCATTCCTTATAAACAGAGGCATGCAACGTGTCGTCAGGATAGCAAAAAAGCTAGCTGGATTTTTCACTAGTTCTTTCAGCATTTCCACCCTTTCCTCTGTTGTGTGGGCCAACTTCCGACGGCTCTCTGGGATGGAGATCCATTCGCCAATTTTTGGCCTTAAAGTAGCAGACGATGTTATTATGAACCCTATTGCTATCTCCAACACCTTGGGCCTCCATTTTGTGGAAATTTTGAGCTCTTGCCACTGTCACCCTATCTCCCTTCATCGGAAATGAGCGGAGGCGACTCGGGCGATACCCTTCTCTTCTCAGAATTATGAGTGCTACAATGCTGCAATTACTATGAGGGAGCTACATCATGCTCTCAGTTCATCCCGATCCTCTGCCCCAGGGCCAGACGCTATCCACATTCAGATGCTGCAGCAGCACTTTTTTCTTGCGGGCAAGCACTTTCTGCTTAATACATACACCCGCATCTGGGCAAAGGGCACATTTCCCAGACAATAGAGTGAGTCATACCCATACCTAAGCCCGGTAAGGACGTAAACCTTTCTTCTAGCTACCACCCCATCTCTCTCACCAACTGCACTTGCAAGGTGATGGAATGTATGATTCATGCACGGTTGGTATAGTGGCTCAAGTCTCACAATTTACTAACAACTGCACAGTGTTGATTTTGGGTGCGGCGTTGTGCAGTTGACCATCTTGTTACTTTGTCTACCTGTATCATAATGGTTTTCTGCAGAAATCCCAGACTGGCCGTGTTTTTCGATTTGGAGAAGGCCTACAACACGTGCTGGAGAACTGGTATCCTCCATACTCTTTACTCGTGTGGCTTCCGTGGCCACCTGCCCTGTTTCCTTCAGGAATTTTTA
The DNA here is from genome assembly GCF_023864345.2 of Schistocerca serialis cubense. Lineage (NCBI taxonomy): Eukaryota > Metazoa > Arthropoda > Insecta > Orthoptera > Acrididae > Schistocerca > Schistocerca serialis. The sequence continues at coordinate 256,044,552 of NC_064640.1, forward strand.
AAAGACTGGGTTTTCAAGGTGCGTGTGGGTTCTGCCTTGTTGGACACCTTTATCCAGGAAAACAGAGTGCCTCAGGGTTACGTCCTGAGCGTCGTCCTCTTTGCTATCGCCATTAACACTATAATGGCCTGTCTCCTGCCAGGCATCTCCGGCTCCCTTTTTGTTGATGATTTTGCCATCTATTGCAGTTCTCCATGGACCAATCTCAGTAAGCGGTGTCTTGATCATCCTTACTCCTGGAGCATTGACAATGGCTTTTGTTTTTCCACTGACGAAACTGCCTGTATGAATTTCTGGTGATGCAAATGGTTTCTCCCACCACCTTTACATCTTGGGCCTGTTGCCCTTCCATTCGCTGAATCTGCAAAATTCCTGGGGCTCATGCTTGACAGGAAACACTCTTCATCCTCCCATGTCTTACCTGGCAGCCCGCAGTACACGGTCCCTCGATGTCCTACACGCACTCAATGGTACTTCCTGAGGTGCCGATCGAACCACCCTGCTCCATTTATACTGGTCTCTTGTCCGTTCGAAACTAGACTATGGATGTTCTGTTTATGTGTCTGCACATCCGTCGCGCTTATGCTTTCTCAACACTACACCATTGTGGCATCTGCTTGGCCACTGGTGCCTTTTACACTAGCCCAGTTGAGATTCTGTATGCCGAAGCTGCTGAACTACTACTGTCGTACTGCCGTGACTTCCTGCTCAGCAGGTATGCATGCCGTTTGTCTGCCATGCGTGACTACCAATCCTATGCCTTTTTCTTTGATGATTCCTTTGATCGCGAGTATGGGGTGTGTCCCTCTTCTCTGTTGCATCCTGGAGTCAGCTTTCAGCACTTGCTTCGGCATCTTAACTTCACACTGCCTGCAACTTTCCCGGTGGGTGTTGAACCCTTCACAACCTTGGCTTCGTGAAGTGGCTCGTGTTAACCTTGGCCTTTATTCTCTTCCTAAGGACACTACTCCAGCCTTGCTGTTATCGCCTTCAGTTTCACAACCTTCATGTGGAATTTCGCAAAAGTACCTTTGTGTACACTGATGGCTCTCTGACCATGGTGTCAGGTGTGCCTTCGTCATTGGTGCCAATATCTTTAGATATCAGCTTCTGGCACACTGCTCAGTATTTACAGCCGAGCTCATTGCCCTGTATCAGGCCACAGGTACATCCGGCGACACACGACTTTTCAGTTGTGTCCTCCATGGCCTACTCCAAATTTTTATCTGTAACTTTATTTCATGTTGCACTTGGCAGGCCTTCTGTGACTCCTCCCATTTGCAGGAGAATGGTGTTCTGCAGGGTTTTGTTTTAAGGGACCCTAACTTTGTAAGGGCTATCAGTGGTTTGGTGGTGGCTGTGGGGCTTCCAGTGTCATTCTGTTTGTATGCTGTTGATTTTTACATTTATTTTTGTTCAGCCATGATGGGCATTGCTGAATGCAGACGGCTGGGAACACTACGCCGAGCAGTCTTGGGCTCTCACTAATGGCTTCCATTTCTCAGCTGCCAAGACCTGCGATGAGAATTTCTGTCCTCACTATACAGTCCATCTCCATCCATATCTGTTCCTGAGTGACCAGTGCCTCAATGTGGTGGGCTCTCATTATGTTTTGGGACTTACCTTTGCTGCTTAGTTGACATGGTCCCCCCCCCCCCCCCCATATTCAACTAAAGTGGACATGTTGGTCACAGCTCAGTCCTCTTCAGTGCCTCAGTAATACCAACCGGAGCACAGACCACTCTTCTCTGATACATCTCTATGCAACATTGGTCCGGTCCCACCTAGTTATGGGAGTCTCGCATATGGCTCATTATCACCTTCAACATTACAGATGCTGGGCCTGATACAATGTTGTTGGGCACAACTTGCAACTGCTGCCTTTTGGACTACCCCTGTGATCAGCCTCCTAGCAGAGGCAGGGGTTCTACCACGGCGGGTTTTGCGCCAACAACAGTTGATCACTCACGCATTACACATTCGGTGCTTCCCGGAGTACCAGAAACACTGTGTCCTCTTTCCAGACACAGAGATCCACCTCCTGCAACAGTGTACAACGTCTGGGGTTATGATCCAGATCCGCATTTGGTCCTTTCTTTCTATACTCAGTTTTTCCCACTACCACCACTTCTCCAGGCCTGTTCACGTACACCTCCATTTTGCATCCCCCATCCACAGCTCTGTCTTGACCTATTACGAGGACTCGTTTACTCCTGAGGCCCTCTATCACCAAATTCTTCACCATTCTCGGAGCATTTCGTAGTTCAAAAGTAGTCTACACTGATGGCTTGATGGTTGCCAGTCATGCTGGCTTTGCTTACATTCATGTGGGATGTAATGAATTCCACTCCGTAGCTGATGGCTGCAGTGTTTTCACTGTGGATTTGGTAGCCATCTCTTGTGTTCTTGAGCATACATTCCTGCACCAGTGAGTCCTTTGTAGTGATTCTGAGCAGTTTACGGGCTCTTGTCCTTGCCATCCATTAATTCTGACTATCTAGGATTCCCTTTCTGCACTCAAACATTGTGGGTGCTCGGTCTTTGTCTGGACCCCGGGTCTCTTCAGGATTGCAGGAAATGAACTCTGTGACAGGCTGGTCAAACTCTCTAACAGCAAGGTGCCGCTTGAGATCGGTATTCTGGATTCGGATCTTCAATTGATATTACACCTTCAAGTTCTAAGGATTTGGAATATGGAATGGGATACTCTGACTTTGCCGAACACTGGTGATAAAGGAGACCACGAATTTATGTAGGTCCTCCAGGCCAACCTCCCACAAGGACACCATCTTCCTTTCGTGGCTCTGCATCAGCCATACGTGGCTAACTCAGTCATCTCCTCCATCACTAGGATCCACCCCACTGTTGCTGTGGTGCCAGTCTGGTGATGGTCCACACTTTGCTGGACTGTCCCTAGCCTAGCCTAGCCACCCTGTTGCAGACTCTTAATCCTCCTGACTTGCTTCCCCTGGTGTGAGCAGATGACACCTTAGCACTTGACCTGGTTTTACAGTTTATTCGTGAATGGAGTTTTCGCCATTCTCTCTAAGGGAGGGCATCTTAGCCTTGGGTTAGCAGGACACTCTGTTACCACCTCTGTCCTGCATGGTCAGCAGTTGTCTGGGCTTGGTGGTGCACCACAGCCATTTCCATACCTGCTCTTATGCTCTTCTTCCCCTCCTTGTATGTAGTAGGTACTGTTGACCTTCAGTAGACCTTTGGGGTTTTCTTTCCTTTGGTTTCGTGCACTGGGTCATTCTTTGGTGTGTAGTTGGATTGACTTGCCTGTTCCAGGTAGGAGGGATTAATGGCGTCATAGGTTGATCCCTTTAATCATTAAACTAACCAACCTTAATTGCAAAGATTGTAGAGAGGGCCCAGAGGGTTGTATGGCTGGTCATTGGCAACATCAGAGCCACGGGGGGGAAGCTGGTGAGCTTATCAACCACCAGCAGCCACGTATTTCCCTGAAATGGTGTGGCAAAATCAGTGTGTACCCTTTCCCATGGGTAGTCTAGGGGTAGCCATGGAGAGAAATGCTGTTCTAGGGTCTCTACACCGGACCAAAGCTAACATCTTCAGATGTGTCATCACGCAATGCAAGGCTGGACGATATGTGGCCAGAGTGGGACTGGAGTGATGATTCAACATTCAGATTTGTCAGTGGCCAACAGCAAGACACTCTTCGTAGCATTGAGCCTGTGTTGTGTTGGAAAAAGCTGGGTCTGCTTGTTTTGACAAGTGCTGTAATCGCCCCAACTGCACCACTGACAAAACTTTGTGCACGACTGATTCACTGCGGCTATCTTCTGTATTGTCAGTGGGAAGTTGTCCGGGTTTGTTGCAGGTGCTGATCAAGTGAAAAACACTGTGTCTTGGCAGGCAATCAAACTTCCTTTTGGGGCCAATGGAAAGGTGGGAAAGGACATCTGTGTTGGCATGTTGGCAGTGGGATGAAAGTGAATTTCGTAATTACACCCTGCCACTGTAGACATGGCCCTCTCTTTCTCAGGAGCTTCGACCTATGCCCAAAAATCAATGTGAAGGGTTTTTGGTCAGTTAACAGGTGGAATCTTCTGCCAAACAAAACTGCATTAAACTTCTTGACACCAAAAACTACTGCTAAAGCCTCCTCCCCAACTTGGGAACAGTTTTAAGTGCATTTTATGGAGATGTAGGTGATTGGTCTTTTAAAGCCATCTAACAGTTTATGGGATCAAACTGCCACAATGCTGTACTAGGATATATCTGGCATGAGCATTAACTGCAGGCGTTGGGTGTTGTGCTGTTTTGAGACAATACTTTAGGGATTGAAAAGACTGTTAACAGAAAGCCGACCACACACATCTGACTCCCTTTTTGTGCATCTGGGAAATAAACTTCACATAGTGAGCGATCTTACCAAGAAGAGACTTCTTGCTACTGAAGATGTGGCCCAAGTGTTTAATGCTGGGGGCAAAAACACAACACTTGTCTGACAACATAAGCTGTTTACCAAGAGCTGCTTGAAACGAGATTTCAGGTTCCTGCAGTATATGCATGTGTCAGTGCTGTTACAGTGATATAATCTAAATAGTCATTGCACTGTGGATCATCCTGAATCAATTGCTCTAAGCATATTTGTAGAAGGTGGGGGCAATAGCAACTCTAAATGATAAAAAATTATACCTTTCAAGCTGAATGGCATATTTAAGACCAGCAACTGTTTAGATTCGCTGTCTAATGGAAGTTGTGGATAAACATCCTTATTTTTGAAATATATTGGCTCTGGGCTACTTTCATTAACAAATTCTCTGAATGAGGCATAGGATAAAGATCAGCATTGGACTGACTGATGATAGTTACCTGGAAATGGCCACAAATGCGTAAAGACCCATTAGGTGTTTTATGATGGTTGTAGGCATCGTTCATTAATTGGTTGACACCAGTTACATGACATCTAGGTCCTTAACTTGTACAAGTTTGATCCAAGCAGCATTTCTAGCAACAACTGATAATGAGTGAGCTCTACAAAATCGGGCTCCAATAATGATTTCGTAGATTTTCTGCAGTAAAATTTGTTGCACAGCTTAGCAATTGTTTGAAAACTGTGTATGTGTTGCGAAGAGAACCTAGATCAGAAAATGGCACTGTTCTGGTGATAAATTTATTTGGTCCACTATTTTGAAATCAATGTGATTAAAGCATTCATTTGCTGAGTACGGACTTGCCGACCCCGAAGTTCGTGAGTTAGGGACTGGTAAGCGCTGCAGGTCTCCTTATACCGTAAGCTCTGGGCACACTTAAACCACCACTGTATGGCACAGCATTGGAACGTTATGTGTCGCAGGAACCGCCCAGATCGCGAGGATGGTAAAAATCTCTACAAAAAAAACCTCAGTCTCAATGTGTGCTGCACGCTGATGAGATGCATGGCTGTTGAGATGAAGCAGTCGTTAGCGGGCAACCTTTGGGGAACCTGCCGCACCTCATTTGTATAAGGTTTACTCAGGCACGAGGGGCTCTGTCCGAGTGGACCATTGTTTCCTTAGCTGCTTGTGGGACCAAGATGGAACTCTCAAACTCATCTTCTCCTCCTCCCAGTGGGAAGGGTGTTAATGCCTGGGAGTATTCACACCCAATCCTCCAAACAAAGAAGGGAGGCTGGCCCTCATGGTAATCTGCATCAGTTGAATTATATAGTAACAGGGCTCAAGGAGACTTAAATCAAAATGTGTTTTTGGTCATTAAGAGGAAGGGGGGATGTTTGAAAAAGTGTCCCCCTTCTATATCCATAAAGACTTGGACGGACTTGCTGGAAGCCTGAAGTCTATAAAGTGGCTGTGGAGTGGTTGCCTACTGGTCGAGACTAGTGGGGCAAAGCAGATGGAACTATTTATGAAGACTGAAAAATTGGGTGAGTATGATGTAACTGTTTAACTGCACGATTCCCTTAACTCTAGCAAGGGTGTGGTCACGTGCCATGGCATCATGGATATCGACATAGCCAAATTTAAACAGGAATGGGCATTACAGGGGATAGTGGACGTAGAGAAAAGGATGTGTAGGAATAATGGAGAAATTGAGATCACCACCTTCACTGTGACCTTTAATTGTCCAGCATTGTTTGACCACATCATGGCAGGTTTCCTCCAACTTAGGGTTAGGCCTTATGTACCTAGCCCTATGTGGTGCTACAAATGCCAGTGTTTTGGTCACACAATGCTGAGTTGTGTGGGGTGAAGTGACCGATGGGAAATGTGGAAAGGCAGCCCATGAAGCTGGGTCTGACAGTCAGTCTCTAGCAGTCTGTGTTAACTGCCACCCGGTCTGGAGCCAAGACTGCTCTGTTTTTGCAGAGGAATTAAAGATTCAGGAACTAAGTCACCACTATGCTGAAGCCAAAAAGGAATACAAGGTGATGAAATCTCCCGTCTTTACCAATTCTTATGCTTTCATGGTACAGAAACCTGTTCCTAAGGTCAATGCCTTGATGCAGACGTTGTCCAGTATACAACCATCCACCACCAGCACCTGTACTTGCAGGTGTACATGCCAAGGCAAAATGAGTAAGGACAAACCAATCCAAGCAGCTGCTACAGAAAAGACCAGCAACAGTTGTGTAGTGAATGTCAAGAAGGCACACAACAACCAGAGTGCCTCTCAAAACCCCCTCTCCCCCTCATCCTCAAAGAGAACAGGGTGCAGGGAAAGAAAGGTTCATGGCGTTTGGGTCAAAAGCTGTCCCGAGTGCCATCAGATGTCATTCTTTCACATCTGGCTGATGAGGACATCATGGAGTTAGGTGCCTTGGATCAAGGCAACCCCTCCACTCCCCCTCACTCTAAAAGTGCTTCACCTCCGCAGTGCAAAGATAGGGGTAAATTAAAACTAAATTGATGAAATGGCTCCCATCCTACAGTTGAACTTGCAGGGGTTGAGGATGCATGTGGAGGAACTCAGTCTCTTATCTCAGGGTAGAACACTGTATCTCCAGAGACTCTTTTCCATCAATTGTACACCCCTGAGCTACGAGGCTATGTTGTCCACAAAAAGGACAACCTGAGTGGAGAGAGAGCTAGAGGAAGAGTAGGTATTTTTATCAGTACCAAATTCCACTCCTCGCCTCTCTCACATAAGATGACTTTACAAGCAGTTGCTGTATCAGTGCACGTGCGCCGTCCGTTGACAATATGCATATAGTGCACTTGATGAAGAGGCCCTAACTGGCCTTATTACTCAGCTTCCCTGCCCCTTCATCCTCTGTGGTGATTTTAATGCACACAATGTACTTTGGGGCTCTGCAGCTACCTGCCCCAGAGGTAGAGCAATTGAGAGGGTTCTCGCCTCGTCATGCGCATACTTGCTAAATGTGGGACAGAGCACTCACATCTGCACAGCAACTGGGTCGTTCTGTACCATTGACCTCTTGCTTTGCTCTCCAGCTCTTGCACAGACTTCTCAATGGGAAGTGGGCGATGACTTGCATGGAAGTGATCACTTCCTGATTTGGAAACCATTGTGATGGGTGCTTGGTAGGGTGGGAATGTCGAGACATGGTGGATCATATTACGAAAATTATCCACCACACTGCTGCAGCATCCATTTCAGTCCAAGGGCAATGTTCGAACTGGGCCAACTGGCTATAAAGTGTCCAGTCGGCTCTACCAAGCATCCATCACATTGATTTCCAGATCAGGAAGTGATGACTTCCATGCAAGTCATCACTTGGTGGAGTGCCAACTGCTGCTCTGCAATCAGGATCAGGCATGCAGCTCTGCGTAGGTTCAAGTGATGTACAACTGCAGAGAAACTTGAAGTGTCACCAAATTATTCAAGAGAGCAAGAAGAGGTCATGGCAACAGTTCCTGAACACCATTAATCATTCCAGCAAAAGTTCCGTTGTGTGGAAGACCATCAAGAGAATTTCTGGGAGAAGAGGCAGGTGCCCGATCGCTATTGTAATGGGGAACGGTACTCTCCAAATCAATCTATGTGACATTGTCCAGACTATGGCAGCATATTTTGCCACAGTTACTGCAACAGCCAGTCAAGATCCAGGTTTTCAGCACCGTAGAGCGGTTGTCGAGAGGTGTAGTTTGGACTTCCGGTCCAACTCTGAAGATTACAACTGCCCATTTTCCATGTGGGAGCTGGATTCTGCATTGTCGGTGGCTCGTGACACATTCCCTGGTCACTACAGGATCCATTACAGTATACTGCGACACTTCACAAGGTGAAACAAAGATATCCTTCTCCCACTTTTTGATGCCATTTGGGCATCAGATCACTTTCCCGACTTGTGTCGTGAGGCGATTTTACTCTCTTTTAAAACCTGGGAAAGACTATATATGCCCAAGTAGTTACCATAGTTTTGCCCTCACTAGCTGCATGGGGAAGACCTTGGAGCAGGTGGTCAACTGCCACCTTGTCTGTATTGTAGAATCCAGGCAACTTCTTAGTCGCTTTCAGTGTGGGTTCAGGAGGTATCGCTACACCTTCGATAACTTTGTCCTCCTGGAGACGGTTATACATCAGGCTTTCCTATGCCAGCATTGCCTTCTAGGCATATTTTTTGACATCGAGAAGGCGTACGATACTATTTGGAGACATCTTATCCTGGAGCAGCTTCATGAATGTGGTTTTTGTGGTTGTCTTCCAATTTTTATTCAGTCCTTTCTCTTGCCGCAATATTTTAGGTACAAAGTCGGTGACATCCTGTCTGATAGCTTTGAGGAGAGCAGTGTCCCTCAAGGTAGCATTTTAAGTGTGACTGTCCCTGCCATAGCTATTAATAGCATTATGTCCATAGTGAAAAGTCCTGTTCAGTGTTCTTTGTTTGTGGATGACTTCTCAGTATTTTGCTCTTCAAGTCTCACAACAACATTATGGGTGTGTGGTGTATGGATCTGTGAGATCCTCTTCTTTAAAGATGTTAGACACGGTGCACCATGAAGGGATTCGGTTGGTCACTGGATCATCCAGACAAGCCCCATACCAAGCTTCGATACAGAGGCTGGTGAACTGCCACTTCACGTCAGGCGACGGCTACTTACAGTGCACCAGGTGTATAAAACACTGTCCACACCATACACGCCCACCTACCATACCGTTGCTCAGCCTCCACTGGAATGGCTTTTTCGTAACAGGCAATAAGGCCCTATGGGATTCATGAACAAGACTGCCATCTAAATGGGTGTGGCCAGTCTTCATGTTTTACATCACGGTGAGAGTAGATTTCCACCTTGGCTTCTCCAAAGGCCCAGACTTGTTGCGGCGACAGTGCTTTTTCGTCTAGTCAGGGGCTCCTCATTGACAAATTTCTTGCAGACCACAACCTGTATCTTCTTAATGATAGTTCCCCTACTCATATCAGTGTCATCTATGGCATTCTCTTTGCTGTTGTTTTGCTCACTACACCTCTCCTTCTTCCTTCTTTACACTGGCCCCCACATGATGACTTTTGCGACAGTGGCCACTTCCCATTGATTCTCTCATTCCCTCCCCACCTCTTGATGCCCAGGTTAACCCTCTGGGCTTTCCATTGTGTTGAAGGGTTTATATGTATATCTCCCAGGTTATGTTTACACCTTCTTCGTCAGGATTTATTGATAGTCACAAAGGCCTTAGCCTTACCTCCTCACTGGCCATGTTCTCCCCTCCTTTTCCATATGTTTCGTCTGGTTTTTCATGCTATTTTGTTTCCTCTTGTTCCCCTGTTGTTCCCGTTGTTGGGATCATAGTATAGTATACTATACTATACTATGGCATGGGCCTGGGAGGTGACAGCAGTGTTGGTGCCCCAACATTTGTAGCTTCTTTGGAGCACCCCTGCTCCCACAGTTTCCTCCCCCCACCCCCACCGTCCTCCTGTTCTTTACTCTTGTTGCTTCCCAGATGTTCGTTTTAGCTCTCTGTTTGCCCGTTCTCACTTCCCCTTGACTGGACTGTGCTGTTCGTACCTTGGTTTCTGCCAACTTGAATCATGGAACCGATGACCTCACTGTTTGCCCCCCCCCCCCCCCTCCTCCCCAAAATCAACCAACCATCACAGAAGTGAAGCTTTCGAAATCTGTGCTGATTTGTGGAGAGAAGCTTCTTACTCTCAAGAAAATTTATTGTACTCAGAATTGGTATATGCCCAAGAATTCTGCAAAAACAGATGTTCATTTTGCAGTTCTATTCTTTTACGCTTATTATGTATGATAACCATCAGTGCTTTTTTCCAGTTGCTTGGATATTTCTGCTGGGTGAGAGATTCACAATAAATGCAAGCTAAGTATGGGGCCAATTACGATGGGAACTCTTCTAGAAAACAGAATTGGTATTCTATCTGGATGTGGCAATTTGTTTTCAACTTTTTCAGCTGCTTTTCAACCCTAGGGATACCTGTTTTTGTGCTCTCTGTGTAGGAGTTTTTGTGGTCGAACAACAGTATGTCTGTCTGATACCACAGTGTAAATGATTCTTTAAACGTAAAATGTAAAACTTCAGCCTTTTTGCTGGCTTTTTTTTTTTTTTTTTTTTTTTTTTTTTTTTTTTTTTTTTTTTTTTTTTTTGCCACACCAGACTGGTCTATGAGTGACTGTATATAAGCCTTGAGCTCGCCTGGGATTTTATCTGGGACCAGAATTTTCTAGGATTCTCAGCAAGATCTTTCAATAATGTGTGACTGGAAGTTGTTGTTTGCTTCACACATTGAAGTTGTTATAGACACTTGAATTTCTACTAACTTTTTCCTGTCGACAGTTCTGCGTTCTTTTATGAAGAAAGTGTGCAACAATTTGTTAGCCCGGCATATTCCGGATTTTGTTGTTAAACTGTGATTCATGTTCATCGTTAATCCATTTACTCGGCATATATTCTCCAGTGTGCGGCTTACAGTCAGTTTAAACTTTGCCCATAATTCCTCTATGTCCATCATAGTGGAATGAAATGACATCCGTTCATTGTCCTAATAGAATGCTAACAACGCTTATCTAGTTTTTCCAGCATAATTACTCTGCTGGGCTTTGTGATGGATTTCTTATTTTAGTAACTGTCCCAGTTATGATGATGATGATGATGATGATGATGATGTGATTTCTAATCCCTGTCTGTCTGTTGATACTGTTGAAAAGGTTAGGCCTATCTGTAGCTACATGGTCTAAAGTATTCCATTGGGTGAGGGTTTTCGCACTTGTTACTGTACTTACTGCGACAGAATGAAGTGGCAACACCAGTTAGTCTGGCCAGGGGTTTGGAGTTTCCCTGGGTGTAAGGGGAATACTGGAGCTGTCCATCTCATTCCCTCTAAATTAATTTCCAGTTTGGGGCAAACACCTCAGCTTTGTACAACCTGTCAGAAAAATAAAAATCTGAACAGAATAAATGTATAACCTAGTAGCTGAGGAGCACATTTTATATTATGACAAGAAGGCATATATTAACTTTTGTGGTGACCTGCCTTTTAGTTTAACTGACAGGGAAACTAGTGTGGTAAAACTTGCAAACTTTTGTGTAGTGTGTGTAGTCCATCTCAATCTAAGAGGCTGAAGATGTTAGTATATTAGAGGGTAATGGGCTCATCCTTTTAGACTCCGGTAATCAGCCAGGCAGCCACATTTGTCTCCTGTCAGTTTTAGATGTTCCACAGTTTAATTTCTCTTTTTTATTGAAGTGTGTGTGTTTTAAGGAAGTTTTCTGTATTAAGCCTTGTGAAATTTTTAAAACAACTTTCAGCCGTACTTCTATCGTGGAATTAATGTGCAGATGCTAAGCTCCCAAATATCATATTAATTTATTGATGTTGTAATATAAAGCAAAAACTTGTTGCCCAGTTATTGGCTTTTTATATTGCCCCAGAGGGAGCAGTGGGAATTTATTAGCAGAAAAAGCAACTGTATGTTACCTCATGCTTTATTAAGTAAATAAACTTGTTGTGGATAGGTGCCACAACAGTATGATTGAATCTGTTTTGTATGTGATACAAGGGATGTTGTTGGGATGTTACTTAGTGCAAGCCAGAATCAGCTACCAACTCTTCACACTGTACTTTCTACATACATTGTATTTTGTCTAAAGAAAATGTGGAGATATGAAAGTAGTTGTGAGAAACCACTTCTGCAAAATGTAAGAAAAATTAATTTCATGTAATTTAAGCAGCATTACTCATGTGTTCTCTTATTTGCCGTTGACTACAGGTCCCCGGTCTCGAAACTTGTCCTGTCACAAGGATGCAGCTGTTACAAATTACACATTTCTCAGTTGTATTATATTGCAGGAATAAAATAAGATCTCAAAAGCTTGAAGTCTCTTGTCTACATTCTGGTTATCTTTTCACTACCTCACATGTAAAATAAATAATTTCTTTGTTGGTTTTGCCTTTGTTATACACTGTTTTGTGATAAAATTCTCAAAGGACAATTTAACATATTTTGAGCCTAACAATATTACATTCACAAGTAATCACAGTACATGCTATGTAATTGTGTGACTTTGTGTATTATTTAACATGAATGTGTGGTTTTCAGTTGAAATGGTGTGCCTGGGTTGCCTTATATTGCTCCTGTATTAGCTTCGCAAGTTCACGCGTGAGTGATGATACTAAACAAATACTTAGCAGTTTCATGTAAGTATGTTAAAATGTAATGTGTTGTTACTTGCATGTTCTGTAAATATTTTAGTGAAGTGACTTTGTGTAAACTTGACCTTGCAGTAAAAGTGTGATTTGTTTTTCTGAACTGGTACTTTGATTTCAGTAGTTGTACCAAGTCTTGGTCACAAACAAATAACATTGATTGCCTTTTGAAATTAATTATAAAGTTCTCTAATTGTTGCAGCACTTATATTCATGATATTTTACTGTGACACACATTTGGCCGGCCGCGGTGGCCGAGCGGTTCTAGGCGCTCCAGTCCGGAGCCGCGCTGCTGCTACGGTCGCAGGTTCGAATCCTGCCTCGGGCATGGATGTGTGTGATGTCCTTCGGTTAGTTAGGTTTAAGTAGTTCTGAGTTCTAGGGGACTGATGACCACAGCAGTTAAGTCCCATAGTGCTCAGAGCCATTTTTGACACACATTTCTGTGTAGGGAATGATCTTAAGATGATATTAAGATCGGTAATCAAGGTTATTGTTTCGTTACATTCTGGATACCTATTACTATTTTGCAATATTTTGGTTCATTGTCAAACTAAATTAATTTGTGTCTATAGACTGAAAGTTTTGTAGGAAAAAAGAGACTATGTAGCTATTAAATAAGGAAGATATCAGAAATTTTCAGGTGGTCACATAAGTGAAGCTTTTTCAGAACTATGTAGCAGCTCAAACATTGCAAGCATCAAATTTAAGTTTTGATAAATTGGAATTATTTCTCAGAACACATGTTCAAGATAAAGCTAATAAAAAATGGAGTGGATGTAGCAAATAATTTTATGTAGGCCCAAAACTAAACTAAACTGAAACCCCTTATATAAATTTTCTTTGATTTCACATTGAATATGTCATGAATATAGCACCTTTCCTTGCTAATATGTATCAAGATTCTGTTGTGCAGCCATCAGGAAAAGAACATATTACTTCTGCTTATAAAACGAGTAAAAGGCTGGGTGCACAGACTTACAGACCAATATCACTAACATCTGCCCTTTTGAAAGAATCAAGATCATATTCTAATAAGTTCATACATGGACATTCCAGGAAGAAAAGAAGCTGCTCTTGAAGAATCAGTGTGGAACACTGAAAATCTGCTTGCTTTATTCAAAAACAATGCCAGGCAAATGATAGATGTAGGTGAACACAGATATACCATCTACCAAGTTTCTGAAATAAATTAGACTCTGTAAGTCATCATCTATGAGAGGTATTTGAGAGGGGGAGGGGGAGAGAGAGCACTGGAGGCTGGTAAACAGGAATGTCTACCTTTTTTTCAAAAGTAGTTCCCAGCACTGTTGAGGCACTTGCCCACTGCAACATATGGTGGTGAATGGCTCTCGTAAAACTTCTTGGTGTGCATTGTGATCCAATTCCAAACACACCAGTTGATATCCTTGCAAGAGGCAAACTTTTTGCCTCTGAGCCTTCTTTAGGTCACCAAAATGTCATAATTGCTGGGAGACAGGTCCAGACTGTATGGAGTGTGACTGAGGACCTCTCATTGTGTATGGGGGCCTCAAATTGTCATAGAGCAAAATGATGCCTTGGGTGAGCTGCCCTGATAGTTTCAATCCGATTGCATGGCAAAGGGCAGTCAAGGTTCATGAGTATCACTGCACATGCACTGTTGTCCCATTCTGCTGGAAGGAGATAATTTGGGGGTCCTTTACGTCAGAGAAGAAGGTGACCCAAACTTTCCCACACTTGTGTGGACAATCCAGTATTTTTTGTGACAACAACCGTGTTTGCTTAGTCTTCATCATTTAGTGTCTGGTTCAAAGTGATGACACTATGTTTCATCATCAGTGACCAGTTAACAGGAACTCGTTGCCTCTCTTGGCACAGTGCAGCAGGTGTTCAGGATAGTCCCATTTGACATACTTCCTGTCCTGGTTAAAAATTGAGAAGCACCCATTGAGGTGCACACTTTGCAAGACTAACATACATCCTTAATGAATGCGTGAACCCTTCAGACTCTTAATCTGAACTCTGCAGCAATGGCTGCTATTGTAATGCGCCAGTCTTGAATAATCTCCTGGACAATGGCATTGGTTGTACAATAGCATTGGTAATGGGGTATGGCATTCCATCCCTGAATTGCTCATGCCCCATCTTCACACTTGTAACGGACATGATGTACTCTCATACACTAGTACCATTCTTCGAAGCATTTCTGTTCCCCACACTCCTACTTGATAGCTACACACTACACCCCTGTGCTTTTCTTTTGAGACCTCCATTTCACTGTTTTCAGCAGACTAAGTGCAGTGGATATTAGACATGTGTGCACGTGCTTGCTCTGTTGTCTCATGGGTATACACCCATGTCCCTCTAGTGGTGCATTTGGGACCTTAGTGCTCTAATAGGGTGTGCACCATCTTCTGCGGCCAGTGACATTACAATCCTTTCAGTAGTTTTCATACACCCTCTGGCTTGTTTCTTTTTGAATACACTTTATAATAGCCAAGGTACAGTGTTTTCACAGATATACAGTTTTGTTGAATAATGCTTGAAAAATAGAACCAAGTATGTTACACTGGATGGGAAACATTAAAAAGAAATGAAAGGTGGGATTGAGTGAGACTAAAGAAGCATAGTAGAACCTCTAATGTTGCCAGTAAAAATAATTTATATGATCAGATGAGATCAGCAGAACTATCAGATTGTTCATCAACAATGTTGCTGTCTACAGGGAAGTATCACTACTGAACAGTTGCAAGAAAGTGCAGAAATACTTTGACAAAATTAACATTTGGAGCGTATCATCTCCCATGGATTACTGTTGTGGTCTCCAGTCCAAAGACTGCTTTGATGAAAATCTCCATGCAACTCTATCCTGTGCAAGCCTCTTCTCTATGTATCTACTGCAACCTGCATCAGTATTTGAACCTACTTACTGTTCTCCCCCCTCCCTGCACACTTCACTCCATTACAAAACTGACGATACCTTCCTGCTTCAGGATGTGTTCTATGAACTGATCTCTGCTTATAGTCAACCTGTACCATACTTTCCTTTTTTCCACTGTTCATTTAAGCACCTCATAAGTTACTCGATCTACCCATCTAATCTTGAGCACCATGTCAAGAAAGCTTCTGTTCTCTTATTGTGTGAACTGTTTATCATCTACATTTCACTTCCATACAAGGTTATACACCAGACAAATACCTCATAAGACTTCCTAACACTTAAATTTGTATTTGTTGTCAACAAATTAGTCTTTTTCAAAAATGCTGCTATTTATGTTATAGCAAGTCTGCATTTTACATCCTTTCTACTTCAGCCCAAATAGAAAATGCTCGTCTACTACTTTTATTTCCTAATCAAATTCCTTCAGTGTCACCTGATTTGCTTACATCTCATTACTCATGTTTTACTTTTGTTGACGTTCATGTTACAATTCTTTTTTTCCATGTTATAACCCACTTCAAAGACTCAATGCATTCCATTCAATTGCTCTTCCAAGTCTTTCGGTGTCCTTGACAGAATTACAATGACATTGGCAACATAACCTCAAACTTTTTATTTTCTCTCCCTGAACTACCTACCCGAAAGCTCCAAATTCTTCTTTGGTTTCATTTCTTACTTGCTCAGTGTACAGATTGCAGGGATACGCTACAACCTTGTCTCATTCCCATCTCAACCACTGCTTCCCTTTCATGCCCCTTGACTCTTACAACTGTTGTCTGCTTTCTGTAAAAGTTGCAAATAACCTTTTGCTCCCTATATTTTACCCCCACTATATTCAGAATTTTGGAAGATGCATTTAAGTCAACAGTGTCAAAAGCTTTTTGTAAATCTACAAACACTATAAACGTGGGCTTACCTTTGTGGAACTTACCTTCTAAGATAAGTTGAAGGGTCAGTATTGCATCACATGTACCTAGATTTACCTAGAGCTCAAACTGACTTCCATCAGGTTGGCTTCTACCAGATTTTCCTTTCTTCTGTAAATAATTACTGTCATTATTTAGCAAGCATTACTTACTAAACTGATAGTTCAGTAATATTCACACCTGTCAGGACCCGCTTTCTCTGCAATTGGAATTATTACATTCTTCTTGACGTCTGAGAGTGTTTTCCCATCTTCCACATTGTGCACACCAGCTGGAATAGTTTCATCATGCTGGTTTTCCCAAGCATCTGAATAATTCTGAAGGAACGTTGTCTGCTCCCGGGGCCTTGTTTCGACTTGGGTCTTTCAGTGGTCTGGCATATTCTTCTTTCTTCCAGCATTCAGCTTTCCCTTCTTTGCCTAGTACTGGTTGGCCATCTGAACTCTTGATATTTATACAGCCACTTCTTTCGTTCGGTCTCTGTAACTTTTCTGTAGGTGGCGTCCATCTTTTCCTGTAGTTACATGTGCTTCTACATCTATACATTTCTTGTGCAGCCAGTTCTGCTTTACAATTTTGCGCTTTGGCACTCATTTTTAAACGATTGTATTCCCTTTTGTCTGCTTGTTGTGCTGGATCTTTATATTTCACCAATAAGCTTGCGTATCTCGTGTGTTTGAGGATTTCTACATCTACATCTACATCTACATTTATACTCCGCAAGCCACCCAACGGTGTGTGGCGGAGGGCACTTTACGTGCCACTGTCATTACCTCCCTTTCCTGTTCCAGTCGCGTATGGT
Source organism: Schistocerca serialis cubense (assembly GCF_023864345.2). Taxonomy (NCBI): domain Eukaryota; kingdom Metazoa; phylum Arthropoda; class Insecta; order Orthoptera; family Acrididae; genus Schistocerca; species Schistocerca serialis. The sequence goes on from NC_064640.1 coordinate 256,061,801, forward strand.
TCGCGGGACGAACGACTGTCTGAAAGCCTCCGTGCACGCTCTAATCTCTCTAATTTTACATTCGTGATCTCCTCGGGAGGTATAAGTAGGGGGAAGCAATATATTCGATACCTCATCCAGAAACACACTGGGCTTTTTCTTTTTGCCTATTTGATCCTCTGCTTCCTTCACGGTTTCATCTCGAGGCTATCCATTTGTTTTGTACTTCTTGCACCTGTTCATCAATTTGGCCAAATGCTCCCACTGAAATTCTAAACAGTCTCTGGTTTGTTCAACTTATCCAGGCCTCCTCTCCTCTCCTTGATTTCCTACCTTTATGCAGTTTCATTTTAATTCTGCAGTTTGTAAGCAATAAATTATGGTCAGGGCACAAGTCTGCCCCTAGAAATGTTTTGCAGTTTTAAAATGTGGTTTCAAAATGGTCTGTTCTATCATTACATAATCTGTTTGAAACCTTCTGGTGTCTCCAGGTATCTTCCACGAATATAATCTTCTTTCATGATTCTTAAACCAAGTGTTAGTGATGATTAAATTAGGCTTTGTGTAAAATTCCTCTTAATTCCTCTCCTCTAGTCAAAGTTCTCCTGCTATATTTCCTTCTCTTTGTTTTCCTATTATCAAGTTCCAGTCCCCCATCACAAATAAATTTTCATGTCCCTTAACTATCCAAATAATTTCTTGTATCTTATCATGCTAGATGGCATATAAACTTGTATTATTGTGGTGGTGTTGGCTTTGTGTCTTTCTTGGCTATGATAATGCCTTCACTGTGCCATTTATAGTAGCTTACCCCCATTTTTATTTTATTATTCATTATTGGACTTAATCGTGCATTGCCCATTTGATTTTGTATTTATGACCCTGTACTCACCAGACGAGCAGTCCTTTTCTTCCTGCTATCACATTTCATTAATTCCCATGGTATCAAACTTGAAGCTTTCCATTTAATTTTTAAATTCTCTAGCCTGCCTACTCTATTAAGGCATGTAACTTTCCATGCTCCAACCCATAGAATGGTGTGTTTTTCCTGATGACATTCTCCTGGGTAGTCCTTGCTGTAGATCCTAATGGGGGATTTTTTTACCTCCAGAGTATTTTACCCAAGAGGATGTTGTCATTATTTAACCATATAGTAGAGGTGCAGGCTGTCAGGAAAAATATCTGTAGTTTCCCCTTGCTTTCAGCTGTTCACAGTACTAGCATAGCTAGTCCATGTTGGTGTAATGTTACAGGGACAGATTATTTGTTCATTTGGACTGCTGTCTCTGCAACTACTGGAAAGGCTGATATCCCTCTTCAGGTGCCATTGGATAGTCTGCCTTCTACACAGTTAAACCTCTGTTTTGGTTGGTTGGTTGGTTGGATGAATAAAGGGACCAAACTACTAGGTCACCAGTCCCTTTTTCCTTGAACAGATAGGTCTAGATGACTGTATGTCAGACAGCCTACCACACAAAAACAAGAAGAAGAAACTTGAAGGTCAGCAAAGCTGAAATAAGGGACAAAAAGAAGAAAGGGAGACACAATAAGAATGGCAAGTGATGTGCCCCACCTAGGGAGCAGCCGGAAGCCCCTGAAAGCAGAGTCAAATGAGGGGATATACATTCCCCACCCGCCACTTACCAGAGGTACTCCACTCAGCAATTGCCTTCTAGGGACTAGCAAGGAAAGCACAGCGGGAGAAAAGGTGAAAAAATCTAATGGACCATGTGGGGGGCAGGAGTAAAAGAGCACGTGAGGGGGGGGGGGGGAGTAAAAGAACATGTGAGGGGGGGGGGGGGGGGGAGGAGTAAAAGAGCAGGTAGGACGAGGACTAGGGTGTACCACCAAGCACAAACAACCACAGCCTGGTCTGGGCAGAGGGGGCAACAGTAATCTGCCAACCTGTAAATGGGCCAATACGATTAAGTGGCTCTACTGTAAAGAGAGTGGTAAAAGCGCTCTTCACAAATAGAACATAAAGCTAGATCCAGGGGTAGCGAATCAGGGAGATAGTCCGTTCCAGGGCGGTTAGGTTGGAACAGACCTGCAAAAATGTGCACCACCATCAAATGGGAGCTACGACGACAGTAGGGGGGAGTCCTCGCTCCAGAGGAGACAACTATGAGTCAGCAAAGTATGGCCAATACAAAGCCGGCTAAAGATGGTAGGGTCCTAGTGAGAGGCCTGCATAGAGGACCTCTGCAGATTTATAGTATCTTTTATCACCAGTAGTTTGTTTGGTGCCATTCCATATTCCAGGCACCTAAAACTTGATGGCATAATACAGATCAGAGGTCTGTTTCCAGAATACCAAATTCAAGAGTTGGCTTATTGGCTAACAGAGTTCATTCCCTGGGACCCTTATGTGGCCTGGGTGTGGCCTGGGGCCTAGGTGAAGGTCATTGAGTGTCTGCACTCTTAAAGGACATGCAGGGAATCTTGGACAGCAATGACCAAGGGATGGCAAGGGTAGCACTGGTTGAAAGCATGAAAACTGCTCAAGTAGTTGCTGTAGATGAGAAAGGACCCACCAGTGCAGGAACGGATATGCTTAAGAGCACGAGAGATGGCTACTAACTCCACAGTGAAAACACTACAGCTGTCCAGCAAGGAATGCAGTTCAGTACGTCCCATGTGAGCGTAAGCAAAGCATATGTGACCATCAAGCCATCAGTGCAGACTTCATGTGAACCCCAGGATGTAAAAAGGATGGCGAAACAGAGCGAGGTGGCGCAGTGGTTAGCACACTGGACTCGCATTCGGGAGGACGACGGTTCAATCCCGTCTCCGGCCATCCTGATTTAGGTTTTCCGTGATTTCCCTAAATCACTTCAGGCAAATGCTGGGATGGTTCCTTTGAAAGGGCACGTCCGATTTCCTTCCCCATCCTTCCCTCACCCGAGCTTGCGCTCCGTCTCTAATGACCTCGTTGTCGACGGGACGTTACACAATAATCTCCTCAAAGGATGGAGAAAAATTGGCAGCGGAGGGCCTCAGCATGAACAGTCTTTCCGACCTTGTGATAGGTCAAGATCAATCTTTGGCTGAGTGATGTGCCAAGGAGGTGTACTTGAGTGGGTCCAGAGGAAAAACTGAAGTTCAGAGAGGATAGACCGGATGCGGATTGCAATCATAATCCCAGAGCCGGGCCTGGACCCTTGTTGCGGGAGATGAACTACCATGTTTGGAAGAAGGAGATGGTAGTTTGGATGCTTAGTGGAGCTGCAAATGTGAATAGCATAATTGACAAGCTGCTGTTGGTGCCTGATCTGCAATGGAGAGACCCCAGCCTTCACGAGTAAGCTGTTCACAGGGCTTATTTGAAAGGCTCCTGTTGCAAGTCGAACCCCGCAGTGGTGTATCAGATCCAGTATCAGTAATGCTAAGGGTGATACCAAACCAAATGCCAGACTTCCATAATGAAGGTGGGATTGTATCAGGGCTGTGTAAAGCTGCAGAAGGGTATTGCGATCTGCATCCCAGCTGGTGTTATTCGGGCAGTAGTGTGTGTTCTACATCTACATCCATACTCCGCAAGCCACCTGACGGTGTGTGGCGGAGGGTACCCTGAGTACCTCTATCGGTTCTCCCTTCTATTCCAGTCTCGTATTGTTCGTGGAAAGAAGGATTGTCTGTATGCTTCTGTGTGGGCTCTAATCTCTCTGATTTTATCCTCATGGTCTCTTCGCGAGATATACGTAGGAGGGAGCAATATACTGCTGGACTCTTCGGTGAAGATATGTTCTCGAAACTTCAACAAAAGCCCGTACCGAGCCACTGAGTGTCTCTCCTGTAGAGTCTTCCACTGGAGTTTATCTATCATCTCCGTAACGCTTTCGCGATTACTAAATGATCCTGTAACGAAGTGCGCTGCTCTCCGTTGGATCTTCTGTATCTCTTCTATCAACCCTATCTGGTACGGATCCCACACCGCTGAGCAGTATTCAAGCAGTGGGCGAATGAGTGTACTGTAACCTACTTCCTTTGTTTTCGGATTGCATTTCCTTAGGATTCTTCCAATGAATCTGTCTGGCATCTGCTTTACCGACGATCAACTTTATATGATCATTCCATTTCAAATCACTCCTAATGCGTACTCCCAGATAATTTATGGAATTAACTGCTTCCAGTTGCTGACCTGCTATTTTGTAGCTAAATGATAAGGGATCTATCTTTCTATGTATTCGCAGCACATTACACTTGTCTACATTGAGATTCAATTGCCATTCCCTGCACCATGCGTCAATTCGCTGCAGATCCTCCTGCATTTCAGTACAATTTTCCATTGTTACAACCTCTCGATACACCACAGCATCATCTGCAAAAAGCCTCAGTGAACTTCCGATATCATCCACCAGGTCATTTATGTATATTGTGAACAGCAACGGTCCCATGACACTCCCCTGTGGCACACCTGAAATCACACTTACTTCGGAAGACTTGTCTCCATTGAGAATGACATGCTGCGTTCTGTTATCTAGGAACTCCTCAATCCAATCACGCAATTGGTCTGATAGTCCATATGCTCTTACTTTGCTCATTAAACGACTGTGGGGAACTGTATCGAATGCCTTGTGGAAGTCAAGAAACACGGCATCTACCTGGGAACCCGTGTCTATGGCTCTCTGAGTCTCGTGGACGAATAGCGCGAGCTGGGTTTCACACGACCGTCTTTTTTGAAACCCATGCTGATTCCTACAGAGTAGATTTCTAGTGTGTTAAGGTACAACTAGTACTTTCGCTTAAAGCTGGTGAAGATGGGGAATCAAAGTTGACCAACAATATAAAATCAGTCCTAAGAAGTGGTAAGTCTCCACCACATTGAGTAGTTGGTCATCGAGGTTAAGTTCTGATTGTGGGTGAATGGTACGACGTTGACAGAAGTGCATGACCCAAGTCTTGGCAGCTGAAAATTGAAGCCATAGGTGAGGGCCCATGCCTGCACATTTTGTATGGTGCCTTCCAATTGACATTCACGCCCACATTAGAGGAGCAATAGTAGAGGCAAAATTAGTCAGCATACAAGGCGGGTGATACTGGGGACCCCACAACCATTGATTGCTACTGGAAAAAGAGGAACATTCAGTACAGTTCCATGTGGGACCCCATTCTCTTGGATATGGTGGGTACTGTGTGAAGCACCAGCTCAAACCTGAAACATATGGTGTGACAGGAAGTTCTGGATGAAAATCAGGAGTGAATCCTGGAGACCCCACTCATGTAAGGTAGCAAGATGTGGGGTCATACGCCTTTTGCATGAAGAAGGAGATGGCTGTAAGGTGTTGATGTTGCGAAAAAGCCGTTCAGATGACAAGAGCCCAGGTAAACTTACAGATTATTAGTAGTGGAACAGCCTTGGCAAAACCCACCCTGGGTCGAAGCAAGAAGACTCGAACCCAGATGCCGGCATTCAAGCAACTACAGAGAATACTGATGAGACTAATTTGGCAATAACTGTTCATCTTGAGAGGGTACTTACCTGGTTTCAGTACTGGGACAATGTTTTCTTGCCATTGTGGTGGGAAATAGCTCTTGCTCCAGATGCAGTTAAAGATGACAACGATAGGATGCTGACAGTTCACCAGTAGGTGCCTGATCGTTTAGTTGTGGATGTGGTCCAGCCCTGGGGCTGTATCAGGGCAGTGGGCTAAGACACTGACAAATACCCACTCACCGAATGGAACATTATATGGCTCCAGGTGGTGTGTAGTAAAAGGTAATTGCTTTTTCTCAACCCACTTTTTAGAAGAGGGAAGGCAGGCTGATAATTCTTAGATGCTTAGGCTTGAGCGTAGACCAGAGCAAAATGTTTGGCGATGGCATCTGAATCAATGTAGATAGTGCGATTCAAGGTAATACCAGGTACACGAGGCACAAGGAGTGTCAGCATGTAGCGCTCTTCCACAATCTCGACAGATTGGGCTAGCATTGCAATGAATTTCAGGCACTTGAAGCACCACACAGGGAGGGGGAGTACGTATGGTTCCACATCATATTGGTATACCATCACATTGACATTTTAAGGCAATGAATCACTCTCAAAGGCCAAGAGGAAGGCACCAATAGTGTCCCTATTGTCATTTGGCCCCCTATGTACACATCGCTCCAAGTTGGTGCGTAGCTCATCATCAGATTGTAAGAGCAGGTATCTGTGGTAAATGATGCCCTAAATAAAATTTAGACTTTTGTGGGGAATGACAGTCACTGGTATGTCACCCAGCTTGTTACTAGCAAGTAGTGCCCGTGACTGGGCAGGGGATGCCATTTCGATCAAAATTGACCGACTTTTCATTTTAGAGATGGGTGCCACTATCCCAAACTTGTCTTCTAAGTTCTCCACAAAGAATAAGGGCTTTGTGGCCAAGAAGGAATTGCCCACAGTCCATGTACAAACCAAGTATTGTGGGGATTTTTACTCTGCTTGCCACGTAGCCCTACATCCCTCACACAGTGCAGACAGGGAAGGAAACGTGGGACGTATCTATCTGCATTGAAATATGACTGTCCTTTCACAGAGACTACTGGGGTTGCTTTATTTGTGGCTCATCCACCATGGTGCCACCCACTCTAAACAGGGGATTTCCCCACAGGTACCATGTACCCCCAGCAACAGCTACCTTCTAGGGGGCTCACCACTCTTTGGCGGGTTCGTGCTTGGCTAACACGGGGCCCGAGCCTTTGCAGCACTTTTTCCCTTCCGTGCTGCATGTCTATCCTCTTGCTGTTCTTCTTTCCCTCCCTTGGGAAACATGTCTGGAGTATTCTTTGGAATGTTTGGCATTCTGTCGCTGACGTGCGAACAGTCTCCCCTGTGTTATTCGCTCCCTTTTCCTTTCTCCTCTCATTCCTCCACTTCGGCGTTTGAGAATTCTCTTTTCCTCCCTGTGCACTCCTGAAGGCTGGCCCACACGTCTGATGTGTAACAGGTGACTGGGTAACATACCCCCTGGTACACGCCAGGCCCAGGGAGGGGTGAATGCCTGAGCTGTAACCTTCCCAAATTGCCAGTTAGTCTCTCCATCAGGTGTTTGGGAGGTGTGAACAATCACCTAAGGCACCTTGTGAAGGGGCCCCCAGTTGGAAGGAGCATGCCATCGGAGACGCTGGCAATTGTGGGGTATTTCCTCGTGATGAGTCAATCATCTTCCCACTCCACTTGTATAAAATGTAAATGCAACGATGCTAATGATTCAAAGATCGTTCTCTCTGCATTGCGGTTCCTCATGGTCTCACGTACTGAAGACAGTCAATCCTTTGCCAAGGTAAATCCGTTTATTATTCATAAAGGTGTAGATGCAGTTACTGGCCCTGTGAAATCCTGATCTCATTTAAGGAATGGCACTTAGCTTTTGGAGACCAATTCTGATTCTCAAGCACAACTACTGCTTGCTGTCTTGCTTCTCCACGGTTACCTTGTTCGTGTCGAGACCCACACAACTTTGAATTTTTCCCGTGGTGTAATTTACACCAAGCTGCTCAACGGTCTGACTGAGGCTGAAATACAATCTTACCCCTCTGATCAGGGTGTCATTGCCGTTCATTGTGTAATGAAAAAGGTAGATTCCTCCTTAGTGCCCACCTGCACTCTTTCTCACCTTTGATAGAGTGGTGCTTCCAGCAAAGCTCAAAGCTGGCTATGAAATTATCACTGTCTGGCCATACATTCTGAACTCAATGCGCTGCTACCAGTGTCATTGTTTTAACCACACTAGAATGTCTTGTCGACACCCAGTCGAGTGTCACCTGCGGTAGAGATGCACACAAGGACAACTGTCCACCTCCTTCTCCCCTCTGTATCAACCGCAAAGGTGGCCATGCCGCCGGCTCTCGGGATTGTCCAGTGTATCTTGATGAGAGGGCTGTACAAGAGATTCGGGTAAAGGAAAAGGTGCCTTATCCAGTTGCTCGCAAGTTACTGCCTCTTCGCAACCCTGTGTTCTCCCATCTGGTACCTATAGTTCTGTTCTTGTTGCCCCTCGCTCCACGAAGGACATGGCCACACAAACATGTGCCCTCCAATTCAGCTTTGAGGTTGTGAAATCGCCCAGTGTCAAGGTAGCATTGCCATCCCCCCCCCCCCCCCCCCACCCCCACCCCACCCCACCCCCATCCCCATCCAGCTGTGTAACAAGTCGGCAAACTGTTGCCTCAAGGGGCGAAACAACCAGCTACGCAACCGGTCGACCGGAAAGGTCAGAAGGAGTACTCCCGTGAAGGCTTCCTCCATCCCTCCAGCCAAACAACACTAGAGTCTTCATCTAACCGGAAAGGCTCGAAGAAGTCATCCAAAGGCAAACGGTCTTCTCCTTCACCAACTCAAAAGATCCTCTCCGACGGTGTTGCCATGTGGTACCTTAGCCCAGCCACCTTCCATGTCGCCGGTGCACACCAACAACCATTTTTTGGCATTGTACTCAACAGACCGACAGCACAAGCAAGCTGATGTTTCTGTAGACCACATGGAGCAGGATCCCCCTGCTTCGGTACCCTGTAGTAGCACCTCTTCCCCAGTTGTCACTCTTCAGCTGCCGAGGCGACACCCCCATGTCTCTTCATCATGACTCTTTTCCAATAGAACGTTTGTGGCCTTTGGTCCCAGAAAGATGATTTACAGCTGCTTTTAGCGTCGCAGCATCCCCTTGTACTCTGCCTTTAGGAAACTAAATTGCGCCCTCACGACCGCTTTGAACTTTCACATTTCTTACCGATTCGTTCTGACCTTCCCCGTGAGGTCGGCATTCCCTCTCATGGGGGCATCATGCTGCTCATACGGGATGACATTCATAGTCAACCCATCTCGCTAACTACCAATCTTCAAGCTGTGGCAGTTCACCTTTTCCTTCCCCACCTGACTTTCCATCTGTACTATATATGTCCCTCAATCATTCGCTGTCACCAGGGCAGACTTCCTTCAACTTATTGAGCAGCTACCTCTCCCATTTTTTGCTACTTGGTGACTTTAATGCGCATGATACCGTTTGGGGTTCCCCCAGGACCTGTCGGAGAGGTGCCGTCTTGGCTGACCTTCTTAACCAACTTAACCTCTTCTGCCTTAACACTGGAGCACCCACATTCCTTTCTGGCTCCTTGCACACCTATTCCCATTTGGGCATATCCTTTTGCGCTGCCCAGCTTGCACATCATCTTGAGTGGTCTGTTTTTTTTTCCAACACCTACTCGACCAACCATTTCCTGTGTGCTGTCTGTTTGCTGACCCCTACCCCATCCGCGTGCACGCCTAAACGGCAGCTTCCTAGGGCTGACTGGCAGCTATACTCCTCCCTGGCGACCTTCGAGAACAAGATTTCCCCAGTTGTGATGACCAGGTTGAATATCTGAGAATCATTATCTTTACTGCTGCAGAATGTTCCATACCCCACACTTCCTCTCTACCACGTCGTCTCCCAGTCCCTTGGTGGACTGAGGCATGCCCCAAAGCAATTCATGCACGTAGACACACACTCCGCATTTTTACTGCCACCCTACGCTAGCAAACTGCATTCGTTATAAACAGATGTATGCAAAGTGTCATTGTGTTCTTCAGGATAGCAAAAGAGCTAGATGGATTTCAACACTAGTTCTTTTAACAGTTCCACACCTTCCTCTGTCGTGTGGGCCAACCACCGCTGTATCTCTGGAACCAAGATCCATTCTCAAATTTATGGCCTGACAGTCGCTGACAATGTCATCGTGGACCCTATTGCTATCTCCAACATCTTGGGCCACCATTTTGTGGAAGTTTTGAACTCTTCCCACTCTCCCCCTGCCATCCTCCATTGGAAACGAGCAGAGGCGGCTCAGGCGATACCTATATCTTCTCAAAATTGTGAGTGCTACAATGCTGTCATTACTATGAGGGAACTAGATCATACTCTCAGTTCATCCCGATCCTCCACCCCAGGGCTAGACGCCATCCACATTCAGATGTTGCAGCACTTTCGGCTTAACACATACAACCGCGTCTGGGCAGAGGACACATTTCCTGGACGCTGGTGTGAAGCCACCGTCATAACCATACCTAAGCCCGGTAGGGACAAAAACCTTCCTTGTAGCTGCTGCCCCATCTCTCTTATCAGCTTCATTTGCAAGATGATGAAACACACGATTCATGCCTGGCTGGTGTGGTGGCTTGAGTCTCAACATTTACTAATGACTGCGCAGGGTGGATTTTGAGTGCAGTGTTCTGCAGTTCACCATCTCGTTGCTTTGTCCACCCATGTCATGAATGGTTGTCTGTGGAATTCTCAGACTGTGGCTGTGTTTTTCGATTTGGAGCAGGCCTAAGACACTTGTTGGATAACGTATATCCTCCATACTCTTTACACATGGGGCTTTCGTGGCTGCCTGCCCTGTTTTCTTCGGGCATTTTCACAAGACTGGGTTTTCAAGGTGTGTGTGGGTTCTGTCTTGCAGATACCTTTGTCAGGAAAATGGTGTGCTTCAGGGTTTCGTCCTGAACGTCATCCTCTTTGCTATCGCCACTAACCCTATAATGGAATATCTCCAGCCCGGCATATCCGGCTCTTTTTGTTGACTATTTTCCCATCTATTGCAGTCTGTATGAATTTCTGGTGGTGCAAATGGTTTCTCCCACCATCTCCACATCTTGGGCCTGTTGCCCTTCCATTCGTTGAAACTAAGAAATTTCTGGGGCTCATGCTCGATAGGAAACTCTCTAGGTCCTCTAAAGTGTCTTACCTGGCCACCCGCTGTACGCGGTCCCTCAGTCTCCTACATGTCCTCAATGGTACTTCCTGGGGTGCCAATCGAACCACCCTCCTCCATTTGTACCGGTCCCTTGTCCATTCGAAACTCAACTATGGGTGCTTCCTTTATGCGTCTACATGCTCATCCCTCTTACGCCATCTCAACACTATCCACTATCATGGCATACGTTCGGCCATGGGCGCCTTTTAGAGCAGCCCGGTTGAGAGTCTGTATGCCGAAGCTACTGAACTACCACTGTCCTACAGCTGTGACTCTCTCCTCAGCAGGTGTGCGTGCTGTTTGTGTGCCATGGGTGGCCATCCAGCCTATGCCTCCTTCTTTGATGATTCCTTTGATCATCAGTATGGGGCTTGTCCCTCTTCTGTTACCTCCTGGAGTTTGCTTTCCCCACTTGCTACAGCAGCTTAGCTTCACACTACCTGCAACTTTCCCGGTGGGTGTAAACCCTTCACCACGTTGGCTTTGTGAAGCAGTCCATTTTAGCCTTGGCCTTCATTCACTTCCTAAGGACACTACTCCAGCCTCGGTCTATCACCTCAAGTTTTACAACCTTTGCATGGAACCTTTCACTAGTACCTCTATAAACACTAATGGCTCTCGGGCTGTGTGCCTACGTCATTGGCACCCGTGTCTTTTTATATCTGCTTCCAGCACACTCCTAAGTATTTTCAGCCAAGCTCTTCACCTTGTATCAGGCCATGGAGTACATCCAGCGACACAGCCTTCCCAGTTGTGTCCTCTGCTTGGACTCACTCAGTGCCATCCAATATCTATGTGCATTGTACACTGCTCATCACTTAGTGAGTGCAGGGGTCCCAGGAAAATTGTCGCTTGCTCACTCTTCGTGAAGTGAGTTTCATGTTTCTGTAGGTCCCTGGTCATGTCGGTCTGCCAGAAAACGAGGCTGCTGATGCTGCTGCCAAGGGTGCCATCCTAATACCTCAGCCTGCGGGTACCTATATTCCCTCCAATGATCTCTGTGTTGCTGTCTGTCAGGAGGTGGTGTCCCTTTGGCATCACCAATGGTCCTCCCTTCACGAGAATAAAATCTGGCTTATTAAGCCTCTCATAGGTCTTTGGATGACCTCTTGTTGGCCCTCCCGCCGGGAGGAGATTATTTCAACTCAACTGCGTATTGGGCACTGGCTTTTTAGCCATCATTTACTAAGTGGCACTACCCCACCACTTTGCACACATTACCACCAAATTTTAACTGTCTGACACTTTCTGCTGGAATGCCCTTTTTTTTTTTTTTTAATTTACATTCCATCCTGGCTTTGCCTTCTGATTTATCAGCCTTTTTTAGTGAATGATGCATGGGCTGTTGACCGTGTTTTGCTTTTTATCCACCGAAGCAATATGGTGAAGGCCATTTAATTTTCAGTGTTGGACCTCCATTTCTGTATGGTGTTCCCCCCCCCCCCCCCGCCTGTTTTTAGCTGTCTCCTATTCTGTCTATTGGGACTGACGTATAGTCGTGTAACTCCTCTCTGTGTTCGTGTTCTGCAGTTTTGACTTGGGCACATATGACACCCCCCCCCCCCCCCAGTTGTTTTTTGTGCCCTAAAGAAAGCAAAACAAAACCAAAACCAATCAGTAACAGCTGCCTGGCAAGTAAGCCATTGCTCGGAGTCCCTGTGTCCCAGTCATGATGAGCACATACTCCTTAGCATACATGGGGAGTTTCCAGCTAAGGCACCAACAATGTGATCCCTGTGTGGTCAGGGGGCTACCACCGTGCAGGTATTTGACAACACCCCGACAACCCCCCACCTCCACCCCCACCCCTACCCCTTACAACAGGATGGCTACTGTGCTGGGTTTTGTGTGTATTACCTTATTAAAGGGAAGGGTGCAGAGATGGAAAGGCACAAAGATGGAGCATACACTGCATTGGGCAAAATTCCCTGCATGATCCACACATCTGGAGAATTTTGAAAACTGGTGGCACGTCAAACCCAACACTAAGGATCACGTGTTTATTTAATGAAAAGTTGTAGAATATGCTACAAGTGGAAACTTGAGACTCAGTTGTAAACCAGGTCCAAGCAGGGTCAGCACCAAGTAAACCATCTGATGGATAGGCAGAGTGGGAAAGGGATAGTGGAAGTATAAGCTTACAGCACGGAAAGGAAGTAATGCTGCAAAGGCTGGGGGCCCCGTGGTAGCCAAGCACATACTCAAAAAAGAGTTGTGAACCCCCTGAGCGTGTTCTGTTTTGGTTGCACCTACAGTATGGCTATTAATATTGTTGAGACACGTGAGCCACCCTACCTTGACAAGGTCCATAGTTCATGAGCAGCTCACGTAGTTTGTTGAGGGGCAATACTAAGAAGTGGTATGAAACAAGATGAACACCTGAAGTCAGTATTAAGGAATCAAATGAAAGGCTTAGATTTGTAGGAAGAAATCCAGATAGTGCGGTGCATCTGTAAAGGCACTAGTGCAACCAATCAGAAGTACTGTCCTAGCATTTGGAGTCCTTATCGAGTAAACATGATTTCGGAAATCAAATAAATTCAGATATTCTTTGTGAGGATCATAGGTGGTCAGTATAGACCAATACCAAAGTGTAGTGGAAGGAGGGGGGGATGAGTTAAACGGGAATGTTTGGAAGAAAGGAGATGTTCTCCCAAAACTTTGTTGAGTAAATTTAGGGAACCAGTATATGAGGGTCTGTGCGAAACCACCATTGTACATCTTGTGTAGCAGTCATAAATGTACGATAAGAGAGATTAGATCGTGTAAAAGGCATATAGACTGTATGGAAAGGATTTAATTCTCTTGAACATCCACACTATACAGGGGCTTGTGGAGTATGTATGCAGATCTACTTCACCTGTTTAAAAAGAACAGAATAAGGCTCAAATCCCTGTCTGGCAATAAAGACACTGTAATATTTCCCAACTCACTTAAGGTGAATTGCATTGATGGTTCATTCGAAAAGGCCAGTCAATTTTCTGGCCATTCACTTTGCACAGGTTTTAAAGTCATTTAGCCCTAGTCTTCCTTCCTTCTGTTAGTACAGGTTCGGTATGTGTTGAATTACCCTGTTTTTCAGCAGGCTATTACTACAGACATAAGATATCGTGAAGAGATAACAAATTTGTAATGCTGGTGGTTTTTTTTCTGTTTACAAGTGACCACAGTCCTGCAAGATTTCAGAAATTACATTTTCAGTTGGATTGTTATTAAAAGTATTTATTAACAGTTGTGATTTCAGCCTATTGTACCATTCTCAACTGACCGCTCTAATGTCAACTGCTTAGTCTTCTTAATATCTTTAAGTAATTTATGTTGTTGCAGATGTCGCTTGAGAACATCATAATAAGTCAAAATTGCAATGATTTAATAGGTTTAGCAACAGTCTAGGCAGAAAAACTGGCAACTTAGCTATTGGAAGGAAGAGCCTGTACATAATACTAACACCACATGTGCTAATTGAAATTTAGGATTATTATATTCTTCTTTTAGGACAGTCATTTTCCCTATAATTACTGTTTCATGGCATTACCATTATTTTTAGTCAGAGAATTCTCTGTCCATGTGACAACTTCCTTGAATGTAAAAATAGACCCCATTCCCATCATTTGTTATTTTCATCTAAGTAAGACATAATTTAATTTGTGAATAACTTTTGTAGCAGCAGTAGTTATAAGAATTGTTATTCTGTGTTATTTCTGTATGTTACCCATGTATAAACACTTACCTTTTGTTTGTGTTTTCCAGGTTGTCAATATCGGCTGTAGTCATGTCGTATTTGCAAAATCCACAACCAATGACACCACCTTGGACAACAGTTTTACCATGATGGTTGTTAACATAGGAACTTCAGAAGGAAAATTCTGCTGTAGTGTGATCAAAGAATTGTGTAGTGCTATGCACACCTGTAAAAATGTTTTATATAACAGAAGTTGGTATTTGATAAATGCCATGGTTACAACAAAGTACAATTAAGACTCAAAATAATGACGATAATAAGACAACAATCATTGCATTGTAAATAATAAAACACTGTTGACAATGTTTCATTATAATTGTTGATATATATGGATTTAAAAACAGAAATATGTTGTTTACATTTTTAGAATGAATCCTAACCATAAGAAGCTAATTTGGCAAGGAATGTAAAATGACCAATTTCCTTTTGGCAGTCATAAAATGGTTTTGAATGTCAGATTGTAAAATAGTGATTTCATATTTTATTAGAGTATGTGAAAATCACACAGAAGAAGAAAATAGGATGCATGTAATCAGCATCCCGTAAAAGACTGAAGTTTTTCAAATCACAAAACAGATGTAAGATTTTTCTATATCTAAAAATCTAAAGATGCTGTTATCTATCACATAGCATACCAAGAACATTTAGTGTTCTGGTTGGGGTTTCTGTGCTAAATAATCAGGAGACAAGGTCAGCAACCATCACAGATATAAACAACAAAGGCCACTGACTTGTAAACAAAACAAAATGTTGATTCTTCAACAAATAAATTATGCATTAAACTGATGTTTGAAGAGCTGCAGAAATACTGATACTACAAAAACATGAATACTAAGTGAAAATATCACTGACTCAGTAAACATCTTTAAGAAGTTTGATGTTTATCAAGCAAAAGTTTCACAAGAATGTGTGGAAAAAAAGCAACCATGTAATATTCTCTGTTACTAAAATGGTCCCATGAGAACATGTCGGCTATCCTCCATCAGCAATCTGTAACATGAAATCTGTGTCTGGCTTTGAGTTTCTTGAATTTCCCTGGCAGATTGAATATTTGATCACCTTTCAGGTGTGGTTTACACAACTGCTGTAAAACAATGTTGTTGAAAGTATACACTCATTACCAATTAGACTGAACAAATGGTTCAAATGGCTCTGAGCACTATGGGACTTAACATCTATGGTCATCAGTCCCCTAGAACTTAGAACTACTTAAACCTAACTAACCTAAGGACAGCACACAACACCCAGCCATCACGAGGCAGAGAAAATCCCTGACCCCGCTGGTAATCGAACCCGGGAACCCGGGCGTGGGAAGCGAGAACGCTACCGCACGACCACGAGATGCGGGCAATTAGACTGAACACACACACCTAGTAGAGTGAAGCACTTCTTTCCATGCTGATGGTGGTAATGTATTGTAGCATAGGCTCAGTTTATGTTCATAAACGATGAAAAGTGTCTGCTATAAAGCTGCCCCAGCCATCTTACAAATTTTTGTGAGACATGTCCAGGGTCTGTACATCTCACTTAAGTCATAGATGAGCTCAATAAGAATAAAATTAGGTATTCTAGGGACTGCTAAAGTACCCTCTGGTCTATGAAGTGTTCTTCAAACATTTGACAGTTCAACAACAATGGGGTATGGCACTGTTATGTGGAAGGTACAGGTGACCTGTGCGGTGCTGTTGAAAACTGGGTGGATATGATCTGACTGTAGGTTCCTGTATCATCTGCTTCTGAGAGCTGATGGCAGAGGTATCAGATCTGTCTTGATCGCCTGTGCGAAAGTAGTAGTTCAACGTTCACTCATCTTGTACATATTTCTGGGAGGAAATAGAATTCTCTTTCTCTTAGGAAGTGCATGTAGTAGCGTTAATATTCACTGTAAGACTAGGTGATGCATAAAGAAGTTACATCATAACTCTTGTGTAAACATCTTCATGAAGTTGCTTGCATGTAACAGTCAGTGTTGGTGCTTTAGTATGTCATGTTCGACCATGAAGTGTCAGCATTAAAGCTGAGATAAGCACAGCTTACATTAGCAGCAGCAGTAGTCTGTGACACACTTTGTTTTCCATCGTCGATGGCTTTGATGGCGACATGTTCAGTGGCAAGTCGGACAGACTGGACATCTCTCACTGTGAGTCGCCACGTTAACTTACAATTATGTTTTACTATAGTTATCTAGGAACTAGGCAAATCAGAAGATACAATCGATCATAACCAGAGCAGAGAAGGCAGACCTGTTCTTAGATAAAATAAAATTATAGACAATGAAATCCAATCTAAAATGATAAGTGTAGGATAAGAATTTGAACTTAAGAGGAAAATAATGTGATGGTAATTGTACAATGTAACTCAACAGAACAAACTGAAGACTTAGAAAAAGGAGACCAGGAGGCTGACAGTGAGTGGTAAAACTAGAAAAGCACAGGCTTAGAGAAGAAAATATTAGTGTGGCTGCCTCAGCTGCACATCCACAGAAGGTTGCAACAGGTACAAAAATACTAAACTCACACCAAAGAAGGGTGCATTTGGTTTATTCATCATAGCAACGACAATGGGGATGAAAGACACTGTGCAGAAATTTACAGACTGACTCAGTCCCATAAAAGAAAAAAAGTACAAACAGCGAACAATGCTTTGATCGTAGAAACAGAATTGGAAGCTCACAGTAAAAAATTTGGGCCACCAAGAAAATATAGGCCTTTAATAATGGTAATCAATATCCTGTCACAAAGGACAGTGGAAGAACTGAAGTGCTTTATAACCATAATCTAGAGTGAAAAATAAACTAAAATTATTTCACAAATGATACTAGGTTCTATTTCAGGATTGCAACCAAAGAAAGGAATACATGCACAGTCCATGTCGGTTAACCTGAATGAAAGGACAGAAAAGGGTAAATATAGTATTCAGGTTGACGAATGTGAAAAACTACTTATTGTTTGCTAGGATTGTGGTCTTAACACTAAATTCTGCAAAACAGGAAAAGTGGTCCACTTGTACTGTGGCTAGGGGAGCCATGGGGGAAAAAAAGTTTGTAATAAGCTCTAATAGCTACCTGTCTTGGGACCCATGTGCAAAAAGGAAGACACAGTGCACCCAGGAGGGCAAAGATCGTCTGGGGTATCAACTTTTATTGGAGCAACAGATTTAAAAAAAATTGTGAACTGAAGGAAATTAAGTGCTTCTGAGCAAAAGAAAATAACTTAAAATGGCTGTGTATATAAAACTAAAACGACAGGAACATTGTCAGACAGGCTCAGCTAAGAAAATAGAAATTACATCAGATTCAGCATAACAGATAGAATTCCAAATAATCTGCACCATGTGCAGAAAGCACAGGAAAGCTTCAAATAAAAGAATTGATGCAGCCTGAGTCAGAATTTCTCACGAAATTTTGGTCACCAGCTTTCTCCTCTGGGTGTGAAAGGTAGTAGGAGTAATCCACTAAATTACATGACCATATCATTAACGTCGATATGCAGCAGGATTTTGGAATGTATACTGTATCTGAACACTATGAATTACCTTGAAGGGAATCAACATGGATTTAAAAAACATTGTTCATGTGAGAAACACAACTATCTCTTTACTCACACTAAGTGCTGTTGACAAGAGATTTCAAATTGATTCTGTATGTCTAGATTTCCAGAAGGCTCTTGACACTGTATCACACAAGTGGCTTGCAGTAAAACTGTGTGCTTATGGAATATCATCTCATACATGTGACTGGATTCGTGATTTCCTGTCAGAGAGGTCTCAGTTCATATTAACTGATGTACATCATTGAGTAAAACAGAAGTGATTTCTGGTGTTCCCCAAGGGAGTGTTATAGGACACCTGCTGTTCCTTATCTATATAAACAATTCAGGAGACAATCTGAGCAGCTGCCTTAGGTTATTTGCAGATGATTCTGTCATTTATCGTATAGTGAAGTCATCAGAAGATAAAAAAAATGGAGAATGATTTAGAAAAGATATCTTTATGGTGCGAAACTTGGCAATTGACTCAAAATAATGAAAAGTGTGAGGTCATCCACATGAGTGCTAAAAGGAATCTGTTAAACATTGGTTATGCGATAAAGCAGTCAAATCTAAAAGCCATAAATTCAACTAAATACCTAGGAATTACAATCGTGAACAACTTAAATCGGAAAGAACACGCAGAAAATGTTGTGGAGAAGGCAAACCAAAGACACTTAGAAAATGAAACAGATCTACTAAAGAGACTGCCTACACTATGCTTGTCCGTCATCTTTTGCATCTCTGCTGCATGATCTGGGATCCTTACCATACATAATTAACGGAGTGCATTGAGAAAGTTCAAAGAGCAGCAGCTTGTTTTGTATTATCACGAAATAAGGGAGTGTGTGTCACTGAAATGGTACAGGATTTTGGGTGGCTATCATTAAAACAAAGGCATCTTTTGTTGCGTTGGAATCTTCTCACAAAATTTCGGTCACCAGCTTTCTCTTCTGGGTGTGAAAATATTTTGTGGACACCTACATAGGCAGAAATGATCATCAGAATAAAATAAGAGATATCGAAGCTCACATGGAAAGATTTAGGTGTTCATTTTTCTGCGTGCTGTTAGAGAGTGGAATAATAGAGATTTATTGTGAAGGTGGTTCGATGAACACACTGCCAGGCCCTTAACTGATTTGTGGAGTACCTATGTAGATGTAGAACTGATAAGGAATTTTCATTCACCTGCAGAATAAATTACATTTCTGGTTCGAGAAGTAGTGGACAAAATTCAGCTGAAGATGATGAATGTACCATCTGAAATACCTTAACTGCAAATCTTGCTCAGCATACTATTCAAGAAATAGAAGAGATACAGATGTTGATGACCTGTCCAGACATTTGGTAGTGACTTTTGGCCACTCCCAAGGCTAGCAATACAAGCACACCCAAACCTAGTACTTTTTGCCAGCAATGATGCTCAGTGCAAATGCACACAACAGCTGCCTGTTAAATTTTCTAAGAGTTTGGAGATTAGTTTGCTGGGGAGGGGTGGGGGGGGGGGGGGGTTTCTATATTCCATTGCTGCAATGAACCACGTTTCTTTGGATTGTGCTAAATTTCAACTGCGCACTGGGTACACAGCATACTCAAGTCAGTTCACAATGCCTACTATAATGTTATATTGCTATGACATGTCTTGTTTCCTGCTTAAGGCTGGGAATGAGTGGAAACAATCCATATCTTCCTGGAGTCATCGGACTTCCACAGGTACCTCTGCCCATAGAAAAGTGCCGAGTTGTATTGTGCATATAATCCCAGGTGTTATAAGTAAAGTGAAGCTACTCACAGAGGTCAGTTGTGGCCTGTAATTATTGTATGGCAGCGAAACATGATAGATATGCAAATGCATTAATGCAGAACCTATTTATACCAGGTAAAAAAATAGATTCCAATGTTTGCCACCAGGTGCAAATTTGGTGCTATACACTGTTTTGTATGGTGGTGTGACATCCACACTGTCATTTGACGAGCCATAATGTTAGTGGACAGTATGGCTATTGAGAAGAGAGTGTGCGCTGTTAGTAAGACTGTTTTCTGTGAATAGCAGCAATTGCAGGTCTGCTTTGAGTGAGTATCACTGACTGAATGGTCTGAGGAGAAGCTCAGTGTCATTCAGTGGTTTAAAGATGATGATAATGAAATTGAAAAACATGGGTGAGCTTGATGTGGTATATGGAATAGGAAGGCGTCCTAACCCTGTGGAAGTTATTGACAAGGCTGCTGTTGCTGTAACTGACAATGCACAATGTTCACTGGGTAGTGATCGTGCGTATGGAGTGTCAAGAGAATTGTCTGTCCCATGGCAAACAGTAGACAAAAATTTTGCAATCCGCATTACAGTGGTACCTGTACAAGATTCAGAGGGTGCAGCAATTGAAACCTAGTGTTCCACAGCTACGTTCTGAATTTACTCTTCGGTTTCTGGCATGGATCAAAGTTAATGACATGTCGCCGGGAAATATTCTATGGAGTGATGAGGCACATTTTACACTTCAGAGTGCAGTGAATGCACAGAACAGCCAATTTTGGGGTACCATTAAACTGCATGTTGTGCACAAAGGTCCTCTGCATTCACCTATGTGGCTGTGTGGTGTGGATTCACAAGCAACTTTATTCTTGAACCTCTTCTGTGGATAAAATAGAGAAAATATACCCAGAGGGTCTGTCAGGGGTACAGTGATGTCTGCACATTATCGAGAACTCTCTGTACAGCATGTGAGTCTTGCTTTGGAAGAGTGCAACTATGTGGGAACCACTATTTCCATAAGAGAGGGCAACACCTCGTATCACTTGGCCCATGAAAGATCTGCTTCATGCAACCTTCCACATGTTATCTCCACAGGTTTTCCAGATTCATGGACAACAAAATCACCTGATCTGAATCCAAGTGACTTTTGGCTCTGTGGATATCTGAAAGAATGCATTTACCAGAGACTCATCTGATCTCTACCTTACCTGAAGGTCAGTAAAAAACAGCCTCCCCAACAGCGCCCCCCACCCCCCTGCTTGCCAGTGTGTGGTGGGTTTTTACTTGGGTATCACGGGGCACCAGTTTTTGCAGCATTGTTTTCCTTCTGTACTGCATGTCTATCCTGTTACTATTCTTTTCCCCCTCCCTTGGAGAACATGTCTGGGATGTTTCGAAAATGTGTTCTGCATATTCAGTAGGTGATACCAGAACAGTCTCTTCACTGTTTTCCATTCCTTTTTTTCTTTCTTCATTCCCCTTCTCCTATCCTTCCACTACTTCAGTGTGTCAGGTTCCTCTTTTTCTTCTTCCTCCGTGTGTGTGCTCCTGAAGGTCAGCCCACGCATCTGATGCGTAACAGATGACTGGGTAATGTGTAATTCCCAGCCCTGGGTTGGCAGGTAGGGTTCGCACATGCCTTCTGGTATAGGCCAGTCCCAGGGAGGGGTGATTGCTTAAGCAGTTACCTTCCCAAATTGCAGATTGGTTCCTCTGTCAGGTGTTCGGGAGGTGTGTACAATCACCTAAGGTGGATGTGCCCCCTTCTGAGGGGGGCAGGGGGGTCCCCAGTTGGAAGGAGTGCCATCGGAGACACTGGCAATCATGAGGGATTTTCTCGCAATGAGCCATCATCTTCGTCCCAGTCAATTCCTACCAAACATAAACAGAATGAGGCTAAAATTCAGAGACCCTCCCAGCTGCACCGTGGTTCCTCATGATTTCACGTACCAAAGATGGCCAGTCCTTTGCTATGGTAAATCCGTTTATTATTCAGAAAGGTGTTGGTGCAATTGCTGCCCCTGTGAAATCCTTTTCTCATTTACGAAATCGCAATTTGCTTTTGGAGACTACTTCTGATTCTAGAGCACAACAACTGCTTGCAACTTCACTCCTCCACGGCTATCTTGTTATCACAGGCGAAACATGCATTCCACACCCAATTCACTGCTACCAGTGTCATTATTCCAACCCCTCTCAAATGTCCTGTCAACACCCAGCCAAATGTGTAACGTGTGCTAGGGATGTCGACGAGGGCAATTGTCTGCCTCCTCCTCCCCGCTGTATTAGCTGCAAGGCCTCCCGAGATTGTCCCATGTATCTCAATGAGCAGGCTGCCAGGAGATTTGGATGAAGGAAAAAGTGCCTTACCCGGTCACTTGCAAGTTTTTGGCTAGTTGGAAGCCCTTCATTCTACAACCTGGCACTTTATTGTACTTGCTACATCTCCTCCACGATGAACATGGAAACTTAGACAGAAGACTTCAGATTCGGCTGTGAAAGCACCCAGTGTTGTGGTAGCATCCCTGTCTCCACCTCCAGCTGTGCAACAAGCCACCAAACTTTCACCTCATCGGGTGGAGTCATCTGCAACATGACGGATGGGCTGGGAAGGACAGAAGGGAAACTCCCTCAAAGACTTCCTATGTCCGTTCAGCCAACAAACATCTGAGTCTTCCTCTGCCAACGGGAGAGTCTCCAAGAAGTCAAACAAAGGCAAACGGTCTCCTTCACCAACTCAGAGATCCTCTTCGATGGTGTTGCC
Organism: Schistocerca serialis cubense; assembly: GCF_023864345.2. Classification (NCBI taxonomy): domain Eukaryota; kingdom Metazoa; phylum Arthropoda; class Insecta; order Orthoptera; family Acrididae; genus Schistocerca; species Schistocerca serialis. Next base: position 256,084,276 of record NC_064640.1, read on the forward strand.
ATGTGATACACTCACCTGGCTGACCTCCATGTTACCGGTGCACACCATCAACCATTTGTCTGCCCTGGACTCCGCAGATCAAGAGAGAATTCCGGCACCTCTGTAGATCTCATGGGGCAGTGTCCTCCAGCCTCTGCGTCCTGTAGTAATGATGCTTTAAAGGCATGCACTTGGTAGCTGTCGAGGTGATACCCCTTCACTTTTGCCCCCCTCCTCTTCCGTCGTTACGACTCTCCTCCAAGGGAACATTCGTGGCATTCAGTCCCACAAAGAGAATTTACAGCTGCTCTTAGAATCACAGTGTCCACTTGTTCTGTGCCTCCAGGAAATAAAATGGTGTCCTCACAACTGCTGTGAGTGCTCTCATTTCTTCCCAGTTCGCTTTCACTTTCCCCCCAAGGACAGCATCCCATCTCATGGGGGAGTCATGCTGCTCATCCGAGATGACATTCGTAGACAACCCATCTCCTTGACTACTCAGCTTCAAGCTGTTGCAGACTGCATTATCCTTCCCCACTTGACCTTTTCCCTTTGTACCATTTACGTGCCCCCCCCTCCCCATATCTTTCAGCATCACCCCCCAGGGGTTAGAATAGGCTTGAGGTATTCCTGCCAGTCGTAAGAGGTGACTAAAAGGAGTCTCTCACCTTTTGGCCTTTATGTGATGGTCCTCTGTAGGTTTTTGACCTCCATGTTTCAAAATTGTCCCGAAGAGCGAGCCAATTGGGGAAGGGCGCCTTACATGGTGCATCGTGTTCATCGTCCATTGAGATCTTTAGCCCACTTTCTCGTCGAGGCATTACAGTCCCGCTCATCCTCCATCTCTTGGGCAAGGACACCTTCCTGGCTGCATTTTCCTCCACCTACTATGCAGTGTGCCATTAACTCCCCACATATACAAAGGAGTAGATGCCCGTCACCCTGGGGCATAAGGACTCCTGGCAAAGGCCATCCTGCCAGGTGGCCTTTGTTATGGATGGGTGGCGCCCGTGGGGAGGGCCCCTGGTCAGAGTGGGTGGCATCAGGGTGGATTACACATCATCACTTGCTGGTGACCAAATGCCAGCAGCCCTACATGTTCCAATTCTCAGTATGATCCTAAATCATTCCCCTCCCTGGCCACACAATGGGAGGAACACCAGGCTAAGGATAGCATCGAACTTTATTCTCCCTGGTACCTCGTATGTACGAGAGCTGATTGGGACTCCTTTGTCTCGATGAAGCCTCAGTTTTTTGTAGAGCATTTAGAGGACAAGGACACCAGGCTAAGGATAGCATCGAACTTTATTCTCCCTGGTACCTCGTATGTACGAGAGCTGATTGGGACTCCTTTGTCTCGATGAAGCCTCAGTTTTTTGTAGAGCATTTAGAGGACAAGTTTGGGGAGGTGGAGGGCTTGTCCAAAATGCAGTCAGGGTCAGTCTTGATAAAAACGGCATCCTCTGCCCAGTCATTGGCATTACTCATTTCTGATGCGCTGAGGATGTTTCCGTTACCATCACACCTCATAAGAGCTTAAATATGGTCCAGGATATTATATTCCACGCAGACTTTCTTTTGCAGTCCGACGATGACCCGCACACAAACTTAGAACGACGAGGGGTTCATTTTGTCTGGTATGTCAATCAGGGTCCGAGGGATAATCAGGTTGCCACTGGTGCCTTCATCTTGGCCTTCGAGGGTGACACATTACCTGAGAAGGTCAAGTTGACGGTCTACTGCTGTGATGTCAAGCGATATATCCCTCCCCCAATGCAGTGCTTTAAGTGCTGGAAGTTCGGCCATATGTCTTCCTGTTGTAATTCCAGCATCACATGTCGAGATTGTGGACATCCATCCCATCCCAATACTCCATGTGCCCTGCCTCCCATCTGTGTCAACTGTGGAGAGCATCATTCCCCTTGCTCACCAGACTGTAGGATTTTACAGCGAGAAAGGAAAATCGTGGAATACAAGACCCTGGACCGACTGACCTACACTGAGGCTAAGAGGAAATTTGTGCACCTACATCCTGTGGCTATGACCTCCTCTTACACCACCGCTACAAGAACAGTTGTAGCCCCATCAGTTCTGCAAATCCAGTCAGTTCTCAGAGCTGGAAGACTACACCTGCCCCCTTGATGGCGGGGCCACTTCCCTCCCTGTTGCTGCCGCACCACCTACCGTTGGGGACACCAGTCCCCCTTCTAAGCCAGAGAAGTGTAAGTCTTCTTCAGCTCCTCTGGCTAGGAAGGGGTCCCTTGGGTCACTCCACAGGTTTCTGCTAGTGGGAAAGAAGACACCCGCCAGTGGCTGAAGTGCCCAAAAGCAGCTGGTTGTAGGGCTTCACAATCATCCTCCATCCCACAGACGGAATCAGTGAGGCCCTGCCAGCCAGAGAAACCCAAGGATCAGCGAGAGAAATCCAGAAAGACGAACCCCAAATGAGGGAATTGCAGTGGCATCTACACCACCGCTGCCTACAAGCTCTGCGTCTGAGGACGAAGTGAAGGTTCTGTTGTCCACAGAGGACATAGATCTCGCCAGATCCTCAGACACAATGGATATAGCCTGTTCGGGAAATAAGTCTATGGCAGTAGGTGACCCTGAGGTGTAGACTGCCTCATTGAGTGTTTCATGCCTTCCCAGTCTCACGATCTCACATCATCCTCCAGTGGAATTGTGGCGGTTTTTTCCATCACGTGGCTAAGCTACAGCAACTGTTAAGCTTCACACCCGCTTTCTGCATTGCCCTCCAGGAAACCAGGTTCCTGGCAATGTGGACCCCTGCCCTTTGCGGTTACAGGGGATATTACAAGAACCGTAGCGAATATAATAGTGTGTTAGGTAGAGTTTGCGTTTATGTCCTGAACTCAGTATGTTGTGAACCTGTGCCCCTTCAAACTCCTCTTGAAGCTGTAGCTGTCAGGATAAGGATGACACAGGAAATAACTGTCTCCAACGTATATCTCACTCCAGAGGGTGCAGTACCCCTGAGTGTATTGGCTGCACTGATTGATCAACTCCCTAAACTTTTCCTACTTTTGGGAGGTTTTAACGCCCATAACCCCTTGTTGGGTAGCACCATGCTTACTGGCCATGGCTGAGATGTCGCAAATGTACTGTCCCAACTCAACCTCTGTCTCTTAAATACTGGGGCCACCACACATTTCAGTGTGGCTCATGGTATTTACTCAGCCATTGATTTATCAATTTGCAGCCCAGAACTTCTTCCATCTATCCACTGGAGAGCACTTGACGACCATTGTGGTAGTGACCACTTCCCCATCTTCCTGTCACTCTCCTGGCGTCATGCCCATGGACGCCTACCCAGATGGGCTTTAAACAAGGCAGGCTGGGTAGCCCTCACCTCTGCTGTCACCGTTGAATCTCCCCCACGTGGTAACATCAATGTGGTGGTTGAGCAGGTAACTACAACAATCGTTTCTGCAGCAGAAAACGCGATCCCTTGTTCTCTAGGATGCCCCCAGCGAAAGACAGTCCCTTAGTGGTCGCCGGAAATCGCTGAGGCAATTAAAGAATGTCGACGAGCTCTACAGCGGCATAAGCGGCTCCCTTCCCTAGAGCACCTAATAGCCTTTAAGCTGCTGTGTGACCGTATTTGACTGCTTATAAAACAACGGAAACAGGAGTGTTGGGAGAAGTACGTGTCTACCATTGGGTGCTATATGTCACCTTCCAAAGTCTGGATGAAGATCAGATGTCTTTTTGGGTACCAGACACCAACAGGTGTTTCTGATGTTAACGTCAATGGCGTGCTCTCTACCAATGCAGATGCAATTGCCAAGTACTTTGCTGAGCAATTAGATCGAGCCTCTGCGTTGGAGTACTACCCCCCAGCATTTCACACCCTCAAACAGCGGGTGGAAAGGAAAGTACTCTCGTTCACTACACGCCACACTGAACCTATAACGCCCCCTTTACAGAGTGGGAGCTCCTCAGCGCCCTTGTACATTGCCCCGACACAGCTCCTGGGCCTCATTAGATCCACAGTCAGATGATTAAATATCTCTCATCTTGACTACAAGCGATATCTCCTATTCATCTTCAACCGGATCTGGTACGATAGCGTCTTCCCATGGGAATGGCAGGAGAGCATCATCATTCTGGTGCTAAAACATGGTAAAAATCCACTTGATGTGGATAGCTATCGGCCCATCAGCCTCCTTAACGTTCCCTGTAAACTGCTGGAACTTACGGCATGTCGGCAGTTGGTTTGGGCCCTGGAGTCACATGGCCTACTGGCTCCATGTCAGGGTGGCTTCCGCCAGGGTCGTTCTACCATTGATAATCTTGTGTCCCTCAAGTCTGCCATCCGAACAGCCTTTTTCAGATACCAACACCTTGTTGCCGTCTTTTTTGATCCACGCAAAGTGTATGACACCACCTGGCGACATCATATCCTTGCCACATAGTATGAGAAACATCCTGTCACTCCATACTTTCCGTGTCCAAGTTGGTGCCTCCCATAGTTCCCCCCATATAGAGTGTGTCTCTATTTTTAGTGGCCATTAATGGTCTAGCAGCAGCAGCTGTAGGGCTGTCAGTCTCCCCTTCTCTGTATGCGAATGACTTCTGCATTTCGTATTGCTCTTCCAGTACTGGTCTTGCTGAGCGGTGCCTACAGGGAGCCATTCAGCCAGTTCTCAGTCGCAAAGTCGTGTCTCATGCACTTCTGTCGGCATTGTACCTTTCATCTGGGACCAGAACTTTACCTTAATGACGAACCACTCATTGTTGTGGAGGCATATCGATTCTTAGGACTGGTTTTCAACACCCGATTGACTTGGCTACCTCACCTTCGTCAGCTTAAGCGGGAGTGCTAGCAGCACCTCAATGCTCTCCGCTGCCTGAGCAACACCAACTGAGGTGCAGATCGCTCAACGCTGCTGCAGCTCTACAAAGCCCTTGTTCAATCCCGCCTTGACTGTGGGAGCCCCCCCCCCCTGCAGTTCACGTGTGATCCCTTCTCCCTGAACTGGAGTCCTTTCCTTTACAACCTCTCTTTGAGGTTGATTCACATACACCTCCATGGCGTACACCTCAGCCAAAGCTTTGTCTGGACCTTTTGCGTGGCCCTAAGTACTCCGTTAACCCTGCCGCTCTGCGCTGTCACTTCCTCTCGATTCTTGACGTGTTCTGGGGCTCTGAAGTTGTTTACACTGACGGCTCGATGGTTGATCGTAATGTTGTCTTTGCCTATGTGCACAGATACCATATTGAACAGCATTCCTTGTCCACTTGCTGCAGTGTATTCACTGCAGAGCTTTCGGCCATATCTCGTGCACTTCAATACATCCGTTCCTGTTCTAGTGAGTCGTTTCTTCTCTGTTCTGACTCAGTGAGCAGCTTACAAGCTATCGACCAGCGCTACTCTTGCCATCCTTTGGTAGTGAACATCCAGGGGTCCATCTATGCCTTGGAATGGTCCAATCACTCAGTGGTGTTTGTGTGGACCCCAGGACACATCAGAATCACAGGCAATGAACTTTCTGACAGGCTGGCCAAACAGTCTATGCAGAAACCGCTCCTGGAGATGGGCATCTCTGAAACTGACCTGCGTTCTGTCGTATGCCGCAAGGTTTTTTGGCTTTGGAAGACAGAGTGGCATAACAGTATGCACAACAAATTGCATGTCATTAAGGGGACTGGGAATATGTGGAAGTCTTCCCTGCAGGCTTCTCACAGAGAATCAGTTGTCCTTCGTCGGCTCTGCACTGGCCATATGTGGCTCACACATGGTTACCTCCTCCGTTGCAAGAACCCACCTCAGTGTCGCTGTTGCTCCCAAATGACAGTCATCCACCTCTTACTGGATTGCCCACTTTTAGCCGCTCTGTGGTGGACTTTAAACTTTGGCTGACAATGCCTCAACAGCACCTTTAGTTTTACGTATTATTCGTAAGGGTGGGTTTTATCATTTGATCTGAGTTTTAGTGCATTTCCTGTGTCCTCCACCCTAGGACTTTTAGGGTGGAGGTTTTAATGTGTTGCAGAATGGCTGAATTTTCTGTTTTTATTCTCATGGTTAGTCAGCCATCGTAATCTGCTTTCTTGTTTTTAATCTCTTCTCCCTGTTTCTTGCGTCTCTCTGGTTGTCTTGTCCTGTTTGGTCCATTGTAGTGTTTCTTGTCCTTCTGTCATTCTTCTGGTTCTTCCTTTCTCCTATTATTTTGCTGTACATCTTCATTGTTTTCTTATTTCCCTTTGGTAATTGTTCTACTGGGAACAAGGGACCGATGACCTCACAATTTGGTTCCTTTTCCCTCTTTTAAACCAACCAACCAACTTTCGGTGTCACCAGGGCAGACGTCATCCAGCTTATTGGGCAACTCCCTCACCCCTTTCTGCTGCTCAGTGACTTTGATGTGCAATATCTCCTTTGGAACTCACCCAGGACCTGTCAGAGGTGCCCTCTTGACTGACCTTTTCAATCACCTTAACCTCATCTGTCTTAACACAAGCACCACTCACACCTATTCCCATTTGGACCTCTCCTTCTGCACTGCCGAGCTTGCCCTTCATCATGAGTGGTCCATTCTCTGATGTGCTTGAGCGACCCTTCCCAGTGTGATATCAGATTGCTGACTCCTACCCCACCTATGTACACACCCATGTGGCAGCTTTCTAAGGCTGACTGGAGGCTTTACTCCTCCCTGGCGACCTTCCCCAGTTGTAATGAACAGGTAGAATATCTTACAAACCTTATTCTTACTGCCGCAGAACATCCCATTCCTTGCATTTCCTCTTTGCCTCACCATGTCCCCATCCCTTGGTGGACTAGGGTGTGCAGTGATGCAATTTGTGTGCAGAGATGTGCTCTCTGCATTTTTAACTGTCATTCTATGATGGCCAACTGCATTCCTTACAAGCAGTAGGGTGCACAGTGTCGTTGCATTCTTTGGGATAGCAGTAAAGCTAGCTGGATTTCCTTCACTAATTCTTCTAACAGTTCCACACAGTCTTCTGTTGTATGGGCCAACCTCTGATGGCTGTCTGGGACCAAGGTCCATTCCCCAATTTCTAGCTGTAGATGATGATGTCATAGTGGACACTACTGCTATCTCCAACATCTTGGGCCACTACTTTGTGGAGATTTTCAGCTACACCCACCATCACCATGCCTTCCTTCATCAGAAATGAGTGGAGGAGACTCAGGCAATACCCTTCTCTTCTCAGAAACAAGAGTGCTACAATGCTGGCTTTACTATGAGAGAGCTAGAGCATGCTCTCACTTCATCTTGATCCTCCGCCTCAGGGCTGGACGATGTTCACATTCAGATGATGTACAACCTTTCTCTTGAGGGCAAGCACTTTCTCCTTCATATGTACAATCTCATTTGGGCAGAGGGCATGTCTCCCAGACACTAGTATGATGAAGCCACTGTCATACCGATACCTGTACCTAAGCCCGGCAAGGAAAAACACCTTCCTTCTAGTTATCACCCCATTTCTCTCACCAGCTCTGTTTGCAAGGTGATGGAACATACGATTCGTGGCCAGCCGGTACGGTGACTTGAGTCTCGCAATTTACTAACCACTACACAGTGTGGAATTTGAGCATGCTGTTCTGCAGTTGACCATCTCGTCACTTTGTCAACCCATTTTGTGAATGGTTTTCTGTAGAAATGCCAGTCTGTGGCCGTGTTTTTTTGATTTGGAGAAAGCCTAAGACACCTGCTGGAGGACTGGTATAGTGCATACTCTCTTCACATGGGGCTTCCATGCATGCATACCCTGTTTCCTTCAGGAATTCTTAAAAGGCCAAGTTTTCAAGGTATGTGTGTGTTCTGCCTTGTCAGATACCTTTATTCAAGAAAACGTTGTGCCTCAGGGTTTCGTGAGTGTCATCCTCTTTCCTATCACCATTAACCCTATTATGGCCTGTCCCCCACCAGGCATCTCCAACTCCCTTTTTGTTGACGATTTTCCCATCTGTTGCAGCTTTCTGCAGATTTGTTTCCTTGAGTGGCATCTTCAGTGATGTCATGATCATCTTTACTCATGGAGCATCGACAATGGCTTTCACTTTTCCAAACTGTTTGTGTTAATTTCTGGAAGCACAATTGGTTTCTTCCACCGTCTTTTCATCTTGGGCCTGTTGCTCTTGTGTATGTTGAAACTACAAACTTCCTGGGGCTCATGCTTGATAGGTGGTCCTCCTCTGTGACTTACCTAGCTGCCTGCTGTACATGGTCCCTCAGTGTCCTACGTGTCCTCAGCAGTTCTTCCTGGGGAGCTGATTGGGCCACCCTCCTCCATTTGTCTCAGTCCCTTGTCCATTTGAAAATAGACTATGGGTGTTTCGTTTATGCATCTGCACATCTGTCCCTCTTATTCTGTCTCAATTCTGTCCACCATTGTGGCATACGTTTGCCCATTGGTGCCTTTTACACTAGCCTGGTTGAGAGTCTGTATGCTGAAGCAGCCAATTTACCACTGTTATACCACCGTGACTTCCTCCTCGGCAGACGCTCATGCCGTTTGTCTGCCATGCATGACCACCCATCCTACGTCTCCTTCTTTGATGACTCCTTTGATCGCCAGTATGGGCATGTCCCTCCTCTGTTACCTCCCGGAGTTCACTTTTGGCTCTTGCTCCAACAGGTTATCTTCATGCTATCTGCCTCATTTCCAATGGGTGTAAAATTTCACCACCTTGGCTTTGTGCAGCAACCCATGTTCATCATGGCCTTCATTCGCTTCCTAAGGACACTGCTCCAGCCTCGCTCTATCACCGTAAGTTTCACAACCTTCGCGATAGTACCTTTGTGTACATTGATGGCTCTTGGACTGACCATGGTGTTGGGTGTGCCTTCATCATTGGCACCGATGTTTTTTGGTATCGGCTTCTGGAACATTGCTCAGTATATTCAGCAGAGCTTGTAGCCCCGTATCAAGGCTCGCAGTATGTGCGGCGACACAAGCTTTTCAATTGCGTCGTCTACTCCGACTCTCTCAGTGCACTTCAGAGGCTCAGCGTGCTGTATACTGACCATCCCTTAGTGCAGTGGCCACAGGAAAGCTGTCACTTGCTCACTCTTGATTGAGCCACTGTGATGTTTATGTGAATTCCTGGTCACGGCAGTCTGATGGGAAATGAGGCTGCTGGCGTTGCTACCAAGGCTGCAGTCCTCATACCGCAAGCTGTTAGTTCTTCCACCCCCTCTGATGATTTCTGTGTTGCCATTTGTCAGCAGATGGTGTCACTTTGGCATCACCAGTGGTCCTCCCTTCATGGAAACAAACTCCAAGGATATAAGCCTCTCCCATCAGCTCGGATGACCTGCTCTAAGCCCTCTGTTCTCAAGATCATTTTAACTAGGTTGTGTATTGGTCACTGTCTTTCTAGCCATTGCCATTTCTTAAGTGGTGCTCCCCCACCACTATGTGCTCATTGCCATTAACCTCTGACAGTTCACAATTTCCTCATGGAATGCCCGTTTGTTTACCACTCACATTCTCCTGTATGTTAGCCATCTGCCTTACTGGTCATTTTAACAAATGACGCATGGGCTGCTGACTGTGTTTTAGTTTTTTCCATTGTAACAATACGCAAAGGACATTTAATCTTTACTTAAGGACCTCCGTTTCTCTATGGCGCATTTTATGGTCTCTGTTTTTAGCTGTCATTCCTTCCATCAATTTTGCTTAATGAGTAATAATTTTTAATTCCTCATGTTTTAACTCTTCGTGTTCTATGGTTCTGACTTGGGCACATATGACCATAGTTGTTTTTGTGCCCTAAAACAAAACAATACAGTATACAGGAACATATTGCTCAGATTCGACTGGAACTGCTGCAAGCAACCATTGATCACATCATTTTATTGATGCAGCGCCTTGTCAATGGCTACGGTGCACATATTGAACAAACTGTGTAAACGGCAGTTAATAATAAAATGAACTTTTACACATTTCTCACTTTTTTGACCTTTTCTGCCCATGTCCCATATCTGGTCCATTATATATGAAAACTGTTACATACATTTTTCTTGCACAGATAGTCCCAGATCTGTACCCAGGCCAAAATTAGATCTCATTTTTTCCCCGTGTACATCAGTTCTGCATTAACACTTTAGTATATCTACCAAGTTTCACTGCCATACAATAATCACATTCTGAAAAGTACCTCAGTAAGTAGCTGCAGTGTAATTATGACCATCTGGTACCTGAAGTGGGACCCCCTCCTCCACACCTGCCCCTCCCACTTTCCCTGTTTATACTAAAACATAATGTCCCACAGCCAACCCACCCTCACACACCACCTTGATTACATTTCTCCCATGTGGGCCAAAAAATAAAATATAATGAAAAACATTTTAAAAATTAAAGAAAAAATAAAAATAATTTTTCAATACTTGGAGGCAGCTATTGCACGTAACAAATACTGCAGACTGTACAATTTAAATTTTAATGAAATGCAAATTCAGACCTGTATATAACTAGTAAGATAACTGCCTTATATTCAGAATAAAAACTTTTAAAATTAATTAGAACACAGAGGGATGCCTGAAAATTTAAGTAATATAAAATACTTACTGTAAGAGCATTAGGCAACAACTGACAAGAACAGAGGAAAGGAATACAGTAGAAGATGAATGGATAGTTTTGAGAAATAAAATAGTGAAGGCAGCAGGTGATCAAATGGGTAAAAAGACAAGGCCTAGTAGAAATCCTTGGATAACACAGGAATACTGAATTTAATTGATGACAGGAAAAAATTTAAAAATGCAGCAAATGAAGAAGGCAAAAGGGAAGTGTAAAATGGTAATCAGGAGTGTCCAGGGTCAAATGTAAGGATTTAGAAGCATATTTCAGTAGGCAAAAGACATATATCGCCAACAGGAAAATCAAAGAGTCCTTTGGAGAAAAGAGAAGTAGCTGTATGAATACAAGAGCTCAGATGGAAAACCAGTACTGAGCAAAGAAGGGAGAGGTGGAAGGAGTATACAAAGGGTCTATACAACACAAATCAACTTGAATGCAGTATTATAGAAAGGGAAGAGAACACAGATGAAAGTGACATGGGAGATATGATACTGCAAGAAGAATACAACAGAGCACTGAAAGACCTCAGTCAAAACAAGGCCCCAGGAGTAGACAACATTCCCTCAGAATTGTTGTGATTCTTGGGAGAGCTAGCAATGGCAAAACTATTCCAATTGCTGTGCAAGATGTGGGAGACAGGAAAACACACTCAGATTTCAAGAACAACATAGTAATTCCAATTACAGAGAAAGCATGTCCTGACAGGTGTGAATATTACTGAACTATCAGAAGAATGCTTGCTAAATACTGGCACTAATTATTTACAGAAGAATGGGAAATCTGATAGGAGCCAACCTCACAGAAGTCTGTTTAAGCTCCAGGTAAATGTAGGAGCATACTATGCAATACTGACCCTTCAACTTATCTTAGAAGGTATGTTTAACAAAGGTAAACCTACGTTCATAGCATTTGTAGATTTACAGAAAGCTTTTGATAATGCTGACTGGAATACACCTTTTGAAATTATGAATGTAGCAGGGGTAAAATATAGGGAGCAAACAGTTATTTACAGCTTGTACAGAATGCAGACAGCAGCTGTAAGATTTGAGAGGCATGAAAGGGAAGCAGTGGTTGAGAAGGGAATGAGATGAGGTGGTAAGAGAAGTTATATGGAATGGACAATGTCTTTAGAGGAGGATATAAGATGAACATCAACAAAAGCAAAACAAGGAAAATGGAATGTGGTCGAATTAAATCCGGTGATTCTGAGGGAATTAGATTAGGAAATGAGATTCTTAAAATAATAAATGAATTTTGATATTTGGGCTGCAAAATAACTAATGATGGCTGAAGTAGAGAGGATATAAAATGTAGACATAACATGGCAACAAAAAAGTTCCTGAAGCAGAGAATTTGTTAGCATTGAATATAGTTAAGTGTTAGGAAATCTTTTTTGAAGGTATTTGTATGAAGTATAGTTATGTATGGAAGTGAAACATGGATGATAAATGGGTTAGACAAGAAAGAAGAGACACTTTTTAAATGTAGTGCTACAGTAGAATGCTAAATATTATATGGGTAAATCGCATAACTAATGAGTAGGTACTGAATATAATTGAGGAGAAAAGAAATTCATGGCACAACCTGATTAGAAGAAGGGATTAGTTGATAGGACATATTCTGAGACATCAAGGAATCACCCTTTATGGAGTAAACATCATAGAGAGAGACCAAGAAATGAATACAATATACACATTCAGAAAGATATAGGTGCAGTTATTATTCAGAGATGAAGAGGCTTGCACAGGATAGAATAGCATCGTAAGCTGCATCAACCAGTCTTCAGACAGAAAACAACAACAACAACAACAACTACAACAACAATAATAATAATAAATGTCTGGGTACTTTTGATGATCAGTGTAATTAAGGTATAATTTCATAACAATTTTAACAATATTTATTTTGCACCATAAAATCAATAAATTCAAATACACTTGGGCAAAAAAAAGTCCCTGCTCTTTTTTTTTTTTTATCAATAATATGGAGTTTGGGTACTTTTAAAAGACCGCTGCTTGTGGTAATGAGAGATTTTTGAGTGTTGTTTGACATGCAATACATTAGGTTAATTTACCTACAGAATCAACATTTCAATGTTTAGTGTACTTTCCCCACAGGCTTCTTTGAGGGACTTAATTCTTCTCAGCACTGAATAAGTTTGTTGGCCTCTACTATCTCTGGAAACCCGTGATTCACACCTTGCTGTACAACCCTTGATCAATGGGAACTGGCATTGTAATCTTGAAAAACAAGTGATCCAAGGTTTGCACCACTGAAATGGTCCCTAGCTGTTCATTACTCCCTTTGCAACAATTTTACAGTACACCATATCATTGACTGTACCTGTACATATGTTTATCCTTCCAGTCCCTATGAAACAAAAGGAACCCCACACCATAACACTTTCAGAGCACTTTTTGGTTTGTATAACACACTCATCGTTCAATACCTGTCCTGTGACAATCTAGACTTGAGTTCACTGCCAAAAAAAATTCAACTTCTTTAATTGCCCTGGACAACTCTTCCATTGTCCAATCTTCATAAATGTTTACAAAATGAACCCTGTCTATGATGTGATTCTTAGCATACATTTATTCTTGGGAGTCTTCTTTGAAAGTCAGCTAAGCACTGTTTTAAGTGAAATACTCTTCTTAAAATCTTGTTCGATTTTGGAACCAGTCTTCCACAAACTCATTTTCCTTTCTTTCTTCGCTAGTATTTTTACTGACTTCCAAGTCAGAGACTTGTTTCCTTCTTATAATCACATCTGTGTTGCAACCTTGTTATCCCAATATCTCTCTGCTTTTTTACAGAATGTTTCCCACTATTTTGTGGTCGCCAGATAGTTTCCTTGCAATTTATGTATTTCAGTCTCTTGCATTTTTCATGGCTAACACCATTCTTAGTTTCCTCAGGGAAATATTCTTTTGTCCCATAATTTGGACTTTACCCAAACATGTCTCATTGCTAGACCTAAACTTCCACATGTCGTCAACCGTGTGTCTACAACCTGTACTCATAAATCCATAATGTATATTCCAATACAGGGGAGACATTTTACTTTGAAGTCACTTGCCCAGTGTCGGCAGATAAATACAATATTGCAATACCTGTGTTATTCTGAATTATGATGTAATGCTCCTTCAGATATTATGCAGTCCTATTCATAAAACAGTTTGATGGAGTATTACCAGGACACTAGGAAGATGTGGAAAATTGGCTGTGTCACAAACAGAATGGAAAAGGATGCTGTGCCTTGCCAAATGGGAGCCAGAGATTCTCGCCAGTCATATGAAGAATTTATCAAAACATTCCTAGATAAATATTAGTCAAATGGTACAAAAGGTAGTGTACAATACAGCATTTTTCATAGGAGCAATTTTTCAAGTAGCAGATACAACTTTTTCCAAAGCTTTTGCAAAAATAATTTATATCTGGATCATCCATATAGTGAGGAAGACCTTGTTTCAGTAGTACTAATCAAACTATGGGCACATGTAGATGAAAAATTTTCAGGGATAAAAAAAAACCTAAAAACTGTTGCAAGCACTGTATCAGTTGAAGGCCTTATCAGGAATATTTGGAGGGGTGTAAACTGCAGATCCAGGCAATATGAAAATAAGAACTGCCATAATGTGAATAAGAATGCAGAAAACGGAAATGAAAGACAGAATAATGGATTTTAATAGGTGAGGAAGAGGAGGTTGTAACCGAAGAGGTTCGAATGTTCATGCTAAAAGATGAAGCAAGGACCATGATGAATGAAATAACGATAGGAGGGCTGAGAGAGATTTTGAGAGAGATTGTGCTGGACAGGAAAACTGGGAGGGAGTTCATGCAAGGTCTGTAGACGAACTGAGGTGTCTGATGGATCAATAGGAATTAAGCAGATGATGAGGGAAGATGTTGGAAATGTAAGAGATGCCCTTTTCAAAGAAATGGAAGTTGAAATTAAAGAGGAGTGTCAAGCTATAGTAGATTTTGAGATTAATGGTATTGAGGCAGTTGTGGTCATTGACATGGGTGCAAATTATGTGCCATTACAGAGGGAATTTACAAGTAAATAATAATAAAATGAGAAGCAGCAGTATTACTGGCACAGGGAGGTCATAGGAGCAAAATAATAATCAGGCGTTATAGGAAGTGAGAATTCAGGAAACAATGTTGAAGGTTAGTGCCATGGTGATACTAACTTTTTGTATTGGACTTAGAATGGGATCATATCTGTTGGTATACCATACAGCTGTTACAGATTTTGAAAAAGGCAATATGACTATTATGGTAAATGATACAAAGAATGAGATAAGATTTTGTAATAGTGTTAGTCCTCAAGAGAAAGCACAAGGTAGGTGCTACCTACAGGTGAAGTGTGAGTGTTTTCAGTGGTAAATGAATAAAAATGAAATTATTTTACAAATGAGGAGAAATAATCAAAACAACATTGAAACAGAAGTGTCAGATGATGAAATAAGGGCTAAGGTAAAGGGAATTAAAGTAATTAACCAAGCTGGGAAATGGGAGTTAGACTTCGGCTGTGGAGTATAAAATAACATTTATAACAAACCAGGATTAACAACAGGCAAGCCTTTTGAATTCAAAGTCAAACCATACCAACTATTTAAATTAAAATTCTGTTCAATACCATTAGCAGAAAGAGATGCAGTGGGGAAGGAAATTCAAAGAATGTTGGACTTGCAAGCCAATGAAAGACAGATGAGTCAGTACTGCAAACCATTTGTGCATGTAATGAAAAAGGATGGTTCAGTAACAGTGACATTAGATGCTAGAGTTATAAATAAAATAATTGACAGTCATGACCATGGAGCCAGTTTCACCACACATGCCACCTGGATTCTTCCCCCAGACACCAGTTTCTCGGAACACCGCAGATTGGAACTAGCGGTACATGTTCTTGGTTCTTGCTACTCACCTGGCTTAATTTATGTTAATTCCTTCCATCTCAGAATTTATAAACAGTAATGACTCCTTTCTGCGCTCCATTTTAGTTTTCTACATTTTTCATTTTCTGACTTGTCTATTTTTCACTGTCCCCTCTACCACCTCTGTTACATACAATGCAATTAGCTTTACACTCTTATTAACTTGTGCATGACTTTTAGTAGTAATCTCTGTCTTGCATATTACCCTGTCTTCCACTTTTAAGCTCAAAGGCTTTCAAATCTCATCCGGTGCAATCTCCAACAATCTGCCTTTCCTTCTCATCTCATCCAGTAAGTCTCCCCTGACAGGGATTCTGGGTGACTTTTCTGAACAGTATCCCTTTCCCTAAACCTCTCCAGTCCTTTTCCTTCAACCCTCTTCCTTCCCCTTCAACTCTTCTGCTGGAAGAAGGAGCCACTGGCTCCGAAAGCTTGTAAAGGTTAAATCCTTTGGTGTCTATGTTTCCCTGCTGCCGGTAGATTTTTTTTGTGTATCCATTTACATTATAATAGAAACTATGAATGACAGGCCAGAAGCTTTTAAAAAGTTACTTCAAGAATCTGAAGGAGTTAGTATGTTATCCAATCTCAACTTAACATCAACTATTGGTAAGTTCCATTACCAGAAAGTAGTAGGCAATACACAGATTTCGTTTACAGAGGCAGGTGTTTCCAGTTTAAGATACTGACATTTGGAATAAACTTCTGTGTGTCTGTACTCATACAAATGCTGGATTCCACATTAGGGGGAGAGCTGTTAACTAAGATTACAGTTTATGTTGTGGACATTTTAATTGCTGCCAGTGAGTGGCAAGAGCAAAAAATATTTTGGAGGAAGTGTTAGCAGCTTTTGAAAAGAGTACAGTATCCCACCAAAACACAGTAGAGGTGACATATCTGGTGTCCCAATCAGTAGAAGCTATATATAATGCAGTATATGTGAAAATGTTCAGTGGTAACTGGGAAGAAACCATTTGGTTATGACAAGTGTGAATGCCAGACACTGGAAAAGGTACTCCCTTTTTTTGAACAAATAATGAAGTACTAAAACCACAGGATATTACCTAAAATTGAATGTATGTGGTAGAGTTGTGATTCGCTGTAGACAATTAATGCTAAAGAATTATAATAACAATATGTTTGTTTTGATAAATATTTACATACACAAGGCAGCCTGAGTTGAATGAGCTCCTGATGGACAATGAGTTGGGAGGAATGTTAAGTCAGTCAAGGCATTTAAAGAGCCCCAGAGAGATGTGTACTCCAGTGTTAGTGGCCTCTCGGAAAGTGCCAGCCAGCTGTTAAGGTCGACATGCAAAGGAATGTCATGGTGAAGTAAGCATGGATACGTCAAAACATGAAATTTATTATAAACATTACCCATCAGCATTATTGTTGTCATGGGATGGATTGTTATTGTTAGGAAATGGTTTAACTTGTAAATAGTGTTTTCTATCCAAAGAGAGTGCATTCCTTAACTAATTATTTGTGAATCTGAAAAATATTTGTGCCACTTGTGTGGAGAATGAAAAATAATTACTTATATATGAACATTATGAAAAATGTAAATGGATGGTGTGTGTGTGTGTGTGTGTGTGTGTGTGTGTGTGTGTGTAAAAAATATATTTCCCTGTTACAAGTATGTATCATATAAGTGATGATGCCTGGAGTCATGGGAAAATTGAAACCATGATAGCCAGATGACTGGAACTGAGAGCCAAAATTGGAGCCCCAAACAACAAAAAAAGAGCAGTTATAAAATGTGTAATGATGGCTGCCAAACAGAACCACAGCACCAAGGATCAACATATTCATCAAATGTGTGATAAGTGGTTTAAATTAATGGGTGTTAATGGTGCATGCTCTGAAATAATGACTGTTGAGCTATGAATGCTCTGTGAAATACTTGTAATGGATGGCCACAAGCAGCAATAAAGTTACAAGAAAAGAAACATACTGTGTGTATGGCATATGTGTATTTTGAATGGCAATGAGTCGCCGGCCACTGTGGCCGAGCAGTTCTAGGCACTTCAGTCCAGAACTGCGCTGTTGCTACGGTTGCAGGTTCAAATCCTGCCTTGGGCATGATGGATGTGTGTGATGTCCTTAGGTTAGCTAGGTTTAAGTAGTTCTAAGTCTAGGGGACTGATGACCTCACATGTTACGTCCCATAGTGCTTAAAACCATTTGAACCATTTTGGCAATGAGTCACATGCAAAAGTATTATAAATAATATTCTGAGTTGGTTTAATAATAGAATAACAAAGAGCATTTATATAAATTTCTATAAGATCGTAACCAGACCATAGACAAAAGTGAGTGAAATGTTTATTTTGTATCAAAACTTTATTTAGTAAGAATATTTAAAATGTTGGTTTAATGTACAATTCTGAGAAAGACTTTATTACAAATAATTACAGGGTTTCATACTGCATGAAAGAAGCAGTTCATGTGGTAAGTGTTAATTGTCCTACAGGACAGTTTGGAAATATGGAATTTTATACAATAACTTTATGGTATCTGTTGTTTTTGTTAAAATAAAAAATAGTAACAAAAATTATTACTAAGAGTACGTGGTAAGCAGGATATGAATATTGCAGTAATCTGAATGAACAGGAAATTAATATCCCTTTCCTGTATTTCTATAAATTTGTAATTTTTTTTACTTAGATAAATATGTCCATTAGTGTCACTTAATGAAAAACATGTGTTTAGCGCAGTTCAGAATGAAATTCTATATCTGCATTTGATGACTAGGAAAGGCATATGTCTACTGTGTAAAAGAAAAGAATGAGCAAATGTGAAGACAACTCCTATGAATGTTAATCTCTCATCTCTGTTATTTTCAAAGCTGGAATTCTGTTTCAATAAACCGTAATTTTGAAAAGAAATGTGAGGATATGTGAGGTGCCTCTTATTTTGGACAATATTTTACTTTCTACATTTTGCATTTTATTAAGGCACTGACCATATGAGTCAGTGGAATGAGGAGATGTAAGCAAAAGCCATGAAAAAGAATCTGGCCTGGCGATCCATATGTCGAGGGCCCACCAATAGTCAGGTGCGAAATCTCAATTATCAGAGTCCATCTTTGGCAGAGTAAATGATAGGAGGCGCCTAGTTGGCATTAAAGCTTTTATATACAGTACCAGTATGCAGTAAACCCATTAAACCTAAAAACAAATGAAAATTATTCAGCTACCGATCACATACAAATAGTTACGAAGTTGTACAAAGTAGGTACGCATGAGATTTCTGCTGTGTGCCCATTTCATCAGTCAGCGACAGGTTATAATCCCAGTCTGTTCTCTGTTTTAGTTGTCATAACCATGCTATCGAGTTTTAGTAACTTTATGATGAATTGTTTCAACTGTTTAATTGTAAACTCTTTCATCGTGTTCATTGACGAAAGTACCATAATGACATCCCAGGATTTATTTCAAATAAATTAGCTACCCACCCTTCCACATTATAGCCACATAGGTCACCTGCTTGCATCTTCTAGTGAATCGAATGTGCTACAAGAACTGCTTTAAGGGACTACATCAGTGAGTGATCTATGGAGAACAAGCAAGAGGAAGTCCCATGTACTGATTCATTAAGGTCACCGAGAAAAGGGTTAACTTTCAGGTATCCAGTGGGAAGGAATGGCCAGTTTTACTCTATATCACCCAAACTGCTTTCTACTGATTTGTGGGTAAACTGAGAAACATTTACAGAGGTTTGGTACCATGAAGGGATCTTGCGACAGAAGCTGCAGCCTATTACATCTCACCTGTCTTATTTGATCTGCACTCATACTGAGGTTGTGCTCCAGCTTGTAATGCACACATGATCTTTGTACTAAACAATGGACTGGGGCAGAGGTTTGGTTGGCCAATAAAAAGTACCCAATGTGTCTGGTAAAAATATAGTAAGTATTTTGTCAAGGCCCTGTGCCTTCCAGTTTAGTTGGTGTCACATCAAGAATAAATGTGCATAACAACTGAAGCCACGGTGCCTTCACGGCAGCCACTAATTCAAAGTAATTGTCCTCCCAACGTAATCTGAAGAACTAGCAATACCAAACAAAATATGCTGCTAACTGGGACTTTATACGCGAAACAACAAGATAGTTCTGGTACTATTTAGCACCCCAACTCGAAAGGCTATCCATTGCTACTAAATTTTCGCACACAATCGCTCCCAGAGGGCCACTTGCGATTATCTACCACAAAGCTGAGTATATGTACAGTAAGATAATAAGGATAGTCCCACTTACCAATACAGCTCTTCCTACAATTAAACTGAAACATCAGCTTATGAAATTTTTAGTAAAACAACCTTTCTACGCATTAGAAGAGTACCATACTTATGTGAAGAACAACAAATGCTTTGTGAAAGTATGTAAATAGAAATCAGTAAACATCTTATTGTAATTTGGTTGTAAATTAATGACTTATTCAGAAGAATGTGTCTTACATATTGTACAAATAACTGTAATCATTACTGTTTCTTTGTACATGTGCAGCGTACAATTCGATGTTGAATAAAGCTATTATTATCATCATCATCATCATCATCATCATCATCATCATCATCATCATCATCTTTGTTCATCTGATCTAACCACATCTAACTCTGGAGTTATTGTTACAGTTAAAAAAAAAAAGAAAAAAAAGAAAAAAAAAACACTTTTAAGCACCACTTCCTACGCGACTTTACATAGTTATATTTCGCCAACATCAGATGAACTAACAGGAAGCTAATTGTGCTGCTGAGGTTGAGCCACTGGTTTGACCTCAGCCAACATCCATTTCGAGCTGCCGAGAATGAGGGGACGATACCCCTATTTGCAGTTTTCTAGCAGACTGCGACATCAGACACACCACTTTCCCTAATATTCATAATTTTTTTTTGCGGTCGCTCTGTCTACTATAAAACGTATTTTTCTGTAAGGAATACTTCGTTTCTCCTACCGTTCACGGCCAGGAACACGTCCATCCAATTGTTGTTTAGGGTATCTTCCAACTAAAATTGAGTCTTACCTTTAAGTTTTGGTGGATGTATGACTATTCCAAGCCCTGAGCTCATTCGAGATGCCTTGCTTTCATCCCTCTTCGGGACCTCACTTCCACCCACCTTAAGGCGCGTTGCCCAGGGTGAGACAGTGACACGAACCCCCGCGACGAAAGGGGCTGTCTATGCGTTGTTTTGAGTTCGGGCTACGACGCGTGGCGTTTCGAACGCCGTCGCAGCACTGCACCAGTGACCAGTGCTGCGACGGAAGCTGTGCGACTGAGGTTTTCTTCTTATGTTGTCGTATGATGATTACGCAAAGAAAACTGCAATGAGACACTCACAGAAAGTAGTACTCTTTCGAGTTAGTCTTTCAGCATCAGTGTCTTCAGATTTAAAGCATCATAAGTACAAGGGCACTTTGTTTCAGCACTGTCACATTTGGAAAACTGCCATTTGGTCGGAAATTCCTTTGATTCTTCCAAAAGTTTATCCGTTCAAGAAACTGGACATAAATACCAGGAAGTTTGTAGACAAATGCGGATATTACTACTTACACATTTATACTGACGTATTCTGTAGATTTTCGGAAGGAAAATTCCAGACATGGATAAGATTCTCCTGTTGCTTAAAACCTGAAAAAAAAAAGCTAGTATGCTTTTATTTGTAATAAATCTATATTTCATGGCATTCTGAGTCATATTTCCTTGAACGTATGGAGAAACATTAGGAACTCATTTAGGAGAAATAAAAGAGGAAGAATGCTTGGAACAGGATTAAACGTTTGAGCGAAACCAAAGAACTATATTCTGTATGATAACTAGGTTTTCCTGAGTGCAGTTCAACACGGAAGACAATACGCAAATTTCTTGGTTTTAAGCGTAGTACTTTTATCTGCCAATAGCTTCCGCTTCTTTACCTTTGGGGAAAAAATTGGGATTTTCAGTCAATGTTGTACACAATGTTATTAGACATTTTAATTACAGATTTTCAGTTCAATTTCACTGTTGTAACTCTAATAATTGAATGTTTTACCGTTCTGTAAACAGAGCTAAAATCCTGTTTTTCTGATTAAAATGTTTCCTTTCTCGAAAACAGCTACAGCTATGAAATTTTTCCTGATGTTTTATTACAGCATAGAAATCATACAAATACTAACTTATTTCGTCGCCCCTCAAACAAAATTTTTCCCCGAAAAATTCGGTGGTAGAATCAGCCAATTTCGTTCCTCGGTAACTCCCAGATGGCAACAGTTAGACCCATTTTGACTGCCGATCAATTACAAACAATTTGTGTGTTGCCAGTCGGTAATCATCGTGGAACGAAACTGACCAATTTTGCCATGAAATTCACCGGGGGAAAATATATTATTTTATCCTTTTTGGTTGGAGAACATCACAGCTCTTTTCGTAAATTACAATGTAGGAAATACTAGGTTTCTTGAAATTATTTTATTATACCACTACCTGAGCCCATTGTCACATGGTAGCGTTGACTTCTTTTACATTTGTGTCATCCTGAAAAGCCCTCCTTTATCTGACGGTTAGCTCAAGCCCTAAACTAGTAATGATATAATAAAATCATTTCAAGAAAACTTGTGACTGGGTGCAATATTTCTTACAGTGTAATTAAAAAGTAATCTTGGTTGAGAGGTTACCAAATCAGTAGGAATGTTTTTCCCATGTTGTATTATTATTCTTGTGATTGCTATGGTGTAATGAGAATCATTTAAAATTTAATAGCAGTAGAGCTAGCAGTTTTAGAGAAAGAAAACATTTCAGTCGGAAAAACAATTTTTAACTCTGTTTACAAAAGGGGGAAACGTTAAATCTCCAAAAGTATTGTAACTAGAGCAGTGAAATTTCAACTGTAAACTCGTAATTCAGATCTCTAATAACATCATGTAAAACATTGACTGAAATATTGTTACTTAGGTGACCCATGTGGATTCAATGAAATTTAGATGTCCCTAAACTTTCTGCAAGCACTATATTGATACATTTGACGAACTAAAACAGGAAATATTTTGTTGCCGAGTTGTCTCCAACATTTGACTCTTTCAGTTGGAAGAAACGATCGACAGTATTGTTTCAAATATTGTGACTGCTTCCAGGCATAATACAGAAGTTGTATCCGTATCACTTAACCTGGGAGAGCCTGAGTTCAGAGAGAGATATAAGCTCCTTTAACTGTTTTAGATAGACAACTTTCGAGCAGATAAACAAAAGTCCTGATCCAAGATGGACAAGTTTACGTTAAGACACAGGAATAAAATAACTGTTGAGGACAAGATGTAGCTCCTGCGTGGAATAAAAAGACAAACTAAAAGGAAGAAACCATTCGCAGAACCGAAAATAAAATACCTAGAGGCGCCTACGAAGGTCTATATAAATTTATTTCTACTGAGCACAAGTATGGCTACAAGAACACCCCACCCCTCTATTTTAGTTGAGTCAAAAAATAATATGGAACTACTGAATTAAATGATGGATAGAAAATTCAAAAATTAGAAGTTTAGAAGTGTCAGAACAGATATATTATTTGAGAATGGCAATCATAGGGGCATAGTGTATTTCCTTTTAAAATAAAAGCGTTATTTAACTTTTTAGTATATTTTTTAAGTTTTTTAAGCAGCTAGCCATTTTAATGAATACAGTTTATATTGACTTCTCCCTCTCTTTGTTGCTGTAAACCTGTCGATGGTGGGAGAGTAAAAAACGGCTTTTATCACAGTGATTCAGTACTATGCAGAAGTTATTACCTAAATGATATGCAAGAGTGTTAAAAATAGCTATTCCAAACGTTACACTGTCTTCGCCTTAAAGGAGAAATGTGACAAGACGTAGCAGGAAAGGGTTCAATTACCATATGAAAACATTCTCCCTTAATAATAAATGTGGAATTGCTTAACGTTCCATGATGTTTTAAAGCGTTGCGAGTTGTTAAACTATTATAACTGTGACAAAGTGAAACATTATTTTAATAATTTTAACCAAAAAATTCTGTATTACTGAAGTAAATAATCGCGACTGCCAGTTTTTCAGCTGAGCTGATGGGAATCTTGAACATGTTGCATATTTTTCTGTAAGGGGCAAAATATGCGCAAACTAACTGAAAATAAAGTCTGAACTTGGTGTCGTCGTTTACAAGGCGCCGCCGGCCCGAGTGACCGATCGGTTCTAGGCGCTTCAGTCTGGAACCGCGCGACCGCTACGGTCGCAGGTTCGAATCCTGTCTCGGGCATGGATGTTTGTGATGTCCTTAGGTTAGTTAGGTTTAAGTAGTTCTAAGTTCTAGGGGACTGATGACCTCAGCTGTGAAGTCCCATAGTGCTCAGAGCCATTTGAACCAGCCATACAAGGTGCCAGTTAATCAAAATGTTATAACAACCTTCACTGACATGTGTCGCAAAAATACTATTAATCTCCTTCTTCATCAAGTCGAGGAGCCACGATGATATTATCATGTCATTTTCCTCTTGTAGTAAAATATACATGTAGTTGAAAGTCAGATTCAACTCGGCCGCGCTTCCCTCCATCCCGTTGCCGCTGGTGTCGCAGCTGCGTCTGGGTCGCGCGTTGGGAAACAGCGGCGACTGCGGAAGAAATTCTGTCGCGCCGCCATATACCTGAGCGCGCAGGCAGCTCAGGGGTCTGTCGCTGCCGCAAGCCGCTGTCGGTCTTCGACAACGCATCTTAAAGGGCTTACGTATCCGCAAGCACGCCTCGCAAACGACAATAATCGAAGATGGCTGTTGCTCACTTCCTTCGATTTTGGTGCGCTATTCGAATACAATTCGCGTAATTCTTGAACGCAACGTCGGATTTAGATGCAGGTATATATTTTTTATAATATATGTAAATGACTTGCTTAGCACCATGTTATGTAAATCCACACTCTATGCAGATGATACAACTTTTGTCACAGCAGGGAAAGATTTAGGAAAACTAAACGAGGTAAGTGAGGCTCATCTCAGAGCAGCCATAAAGTGGTTACAACTCAATGACTTGCACATAAATCATGATAAAACTGTAAATATTCTCTTTAGCTTCTGTGTTAACAGTGATAAGATTGATTGTGTCTCAGCTAAACTACTTGGGATCCATCTTGACTCAAAATTAACGTGGAAGAGTCATACTGATTATATTTGTGCTAAGTTAGCACGTGTGACATATTTGTTAGGTAAACTAAGGTCATGTGTTAGTGGTAAGATATTACTCAATGCATACTATGCCTTTTTCCACACCCATTTAACATATACCACTTTGTTGTGGGGAAACTCACCCGGAGCAAAACAAGTTTTCATTTGGCAAAAGAAGGCAGTCAGATGCATCCATGGAGTCAGAAATAACGAGTTTTGTAGACCATATTGCAAAAATCTAAAAATACTAACAGTTGCAGCCCTCTTTATACTAAGTTGTCTGATACACACAAAAGAAAACCAACACAGTCACAAACTACGACAATCTATCCATCACCATGACACACGTATAAAACAGCAAATTGACATCCCAGTTGCTAGACTAAAGAAAACTCAAGATAGTTACAGGTACATGGGAGTAAAACTATGTAACATGATGCCAATAGAGGCACATAATGTGTCACTGAATGAGTTTAAAAGTGTCACAAAGAAATGGCTAAGAGAAAAAGCTTTTTATACAATAGAAGAGTTTATAATGTGCACTAAAGATGATCTTAAGTACCGGTACTAATATAGTTTCACTTAGATTAAACTTATACATGTAAATATAATGCAAATACCTTGTGCAGCATCAAGGACAAATTTTTGTATCTTATTAGACAATAACAATCTACAATACATTACACCATTTCTGTTAGTTATGTAAACTGTATATGTACACAAATGACATCAATTGCATTTTTAATGCCTAAAGATGGATAATAAAATAAATAAAAAAATAAATTACAGTTTACAAAAAGCACATATTTCATATATGTTCCACAACAAGTTATTCTTAAATATGAGATTATGTAATGTGATATTTGGAAATGTGCACTGTCAGTGAAACTGCACGTTATTGCCACTTCTCAAGTACCGTAGTTCCCTGTATTTACCCGGGTCTGCTGACAAACTATCCCTTGTTATCAGTGGCGCAATAAATCACATAGCTTGAAGTGTACGGATGTCGTAGATTAGCAGAGGTTTTACGCGACTGCACGTGAAAGACGAAGAGCCGAAGGAACGTTCCAGCCTGCAACGTCGACGGTTGGGTCTCCCTTTTATCACTGACCTGAATTCTTTTTAAATAGTTAAGTAACAACAATACAGATCGAAAATTAAATGTAAACACTTTTGTTGTCACTACTGTGATGCATTCCTCATAACACATGCTTCTGAAGACTGTGGAGAATGTAAACACACTTCCAACGTCACGATTCTGGTTGTTGTACATACACTACTGGCCATTAAAATTGCTACACCACGAAGATGACGTGCTACAGTCGCGAAACTTCACCGACAGGAAGAAGATGCTGTGATATGCAAATGATTAGCTTTTCAGAGCATTCATACAAGGTTGGAGCCGATGGCGACACCTACAACGTGCTGACATGAGGAGTTTCCAACAGATTTCTCATACACAAACAGCAGTTGACCGGCGTTGCCTCGTGAAATGTTGTTGTGATGCCTCGTGTAAGGAGGAGACATGCATACCATCACGTTTCCGACTTTGATAAAGGTATGGCGACATTGCTGCTCGCGTTGGTCGAGATCCAATGACTGTTAGCAGAATGTGGAATCGGTGGGTTCAGGAGGGTAATACGGAACGCCGTGCTGGATCCCTGCGGCCTCGTATCACTAGTAGTCGAGATGACAAGCATCTTATCCGCATGGCTGTAACGGATCGTGCAGCCACGTCTCGATCCCTGAGTCAACAGATGGGCGTTTGCAAGACAACAACCATCAGCACAAACAGTTCGACGACGTTTGCAGCAGCATGGACTATCAGCTCAGAGACCACTGCTGCGGTTACCCTTGACGCTGCATCACAGACAGGAGCGCCTGCGATGCTGTACTCAACGACGAACCTGGGTGCACGAATGGCAAAACGTCATTTTTTCGGATGACTCCCGGTTCTGTTTACAGCATCATGATGGTCGCATCCATGTTTGGCGACATCGCGGTGAACGCACATTGGAAGCGCGTATTCGTCATCGCCATACTGGCGTAGCACCCGGCGTGATGGTATGGGGTGCCATTGGTTACACGTCTCGGTCACCTCTTGTTCGCATTGGCGGCACTTTGAACAGTGGACGTCACATTTCAGATGTGTTACGACCCCTGGCTGTACCCTTCATTCGATCCCTGGGAAACCCTACATTTCAGCAGGATAATGCACGACCGCATGTTGCAGGTCCTGTACGGGCCTTTCTGGATACAGAAAATGTTCGACTGCTGCCCTGGCCAGCACATTCTCCAGATCTCAAACCAATTGAAAATGTCTGGTCAATGGTGGCCGAGCAACTGGCTCATCACAACACGCCAGTCGCTACTCTTGATGAACTGTGGTATCGTGCTGAAGCTGCATGGACAGCTGTACCTGTACACGCCATCCAAGCTCTGTTAGACTCAATGCCCAGGCGTATCAAGGCCGTTATTTTGGCCAGAGGTGGTTGTTCTGGGTACTGATTTCTCAGGATCTATGCACCCAAATTGCGTGAGAATGTAATCACATGTTAGTTCTAGTATAATATATTTGTCCAATGAATACCCGTTTATCATCTGCATTTCTTCTTGGTGTAGCAATTTTAATGGCTAGTAGTGTAGTTAAGTAATAACAATACAGATGGAAAATTAAACGTAAACACTTTTGTTGTCACTACTGTAAAGCATTTCTCGTAACACATAGATGCCTATTTCAAAGAAACAGTCAATGTCGTTGCAAAAAGGTATACGTTCTTTCGTACAAAACGTACGGCCGGTATAACTAATAGTGAGTGGGTTGCAACATTGCAAGGCCTTACAAGGGATTGTGCTTTTGAGTGTGAATGTGGACTCCCTTATTGAGCAATAGCAATGCAATAGCACAGAACGTTTCTGATGTTCATATACGGGAACAGATTTTGAAACTAATCAATCCCTCCCTTCAACAAGTGATAGACATATTGGATAGGCAAGACACACTTGACTTTGCTCAGGAATCATTTGCAACTTCGCCAGCTGTGTGTCACATTAACCGGCTCGCCGGGCGAGCTGCACGGAACTGTAAACAGCCCTCGCGTACGTCCGCGCAGCTATGTGTCCCGCGCAAGCACGCAAATGCAGTGAAATCATGCCCGCGGTGTGCTACTAGACATTCGCGTGACAATTGCCCGTCACGCCAAGCTATTTCTTTTTACTGTAATAAGAAAGGACATGTTCAAAGTGTTTGCCAGAAAAAGCTCAGATCAGACACTCTTAATCATTCCAGGCCCTTTGCTTCGTGCCGGAATCGAACCAAGAATACTCAGGCTCGTGAACCTTCACCCATGGACATTCATGTAGTTAATTCCACTCTGTCCAGTGCCACTTTCTCTAACAGTGACTGTAATCATCCCACAAAAAGCGTGCGTCGACGTCGCCGGAAATCACGTCAATTAGCAAGTGATGCTGTACCTGTATCAGTTCAAATTGCACGAGAAAGTCGCTCTTGTCGTCAGCAGGACAATAAACTTTTTGTAGACTTAGACTTTGAAGGCAAAGTGATCCCATTTCAGCTCGATATGGTAGCTGCAGTTTCCTTGATCAATCACAACACGTACAAACAACTGGGCAAACCTCCGTTGCGTGCCGCAAATGTTCAGCTCACTAGTTATTCAGGACAGCATATCCCTGTGTTAGGACAGTGCACTCTTCTTGCAACATACAAGGGACAAACAAAACTTGTGTCATTTTACGTTCTTCGTTCTTCTACTGCAGTGAACTTGTTTGGTTTAGATTTATTTCAGTTGTTTAACATGTCTATAGTAAATCAGGTCCTATCAGTGAATCAGACTGTGCCTTCAGACAGTGTTTCTCGTCTGTGTGAAGAATTTGCAGACATTTTTGCACCGGGCTTAGGTTGCACTAAAAACTATGAAGCACATTTGGAACTGAAAGTCAACGCGCAACCGAAATTTTTCAGAGCGCGCAATGTTCCCCACGCATTGCGTGATGAGGTCGCGAGAACCTTACATGATTTGGAATCACAAGGTGTGAGTGAATGTGCTCAATGCCTCTTCCATTTCAGCTCCGCTTCATCGCTTACATCGTACAGGTGTTCCGTTCGTCTGGACGACGGAATGCGAACGCGCCTTTCGCCGGTTGAAATCGGCGTTGCTTTCAAATACTTGCCTTTCGACATTCGATCCCCAGAAACCCCTTTTGTTGATGGTAGATGCATCGGATTTCGGGATCGGTGCTGTGCTTGCGCACAAAGATGGATCGCATGATCGCCCTATTGCCTTTGCGTCCTAATTGCTCTCGTCTGTGCAAAGAAATTATTCACAAATCGAGAAAGCAGCTTTGGCTCTCGTGTTTGGTGTTACTAAGTTCCATGATTTCTTGTATGGTCGTCACTTTACCATCATCACAGACCACAAACCTTTGACATCACTTTTCATCCAAACAAGCCTGTACCTCCACGTACAGCGCAGAAATTCATTCGCTGGTCTATTTTCCTCTCGCAGTACCGCTACGATATCTTGTATCGGTCCACTGCTAAGCACGGAAACGCTGATGCGTTGTCCCGTTTGCCTGTTGCTGAGGATAGAGCATTCGATTCTTCCGAACTTGCTTGCATGTTCATTGATTCGGAAACCGATGACGTGGTCGAATCGTTTCCGATTGATTTTCGTCGTGTAGCTACAGCCACAGCTGCTGACCCTGTCCTTGCTACCGTTTTGCGTTTTGTTGCTACTCAATGGCCCTTGTCGAAGTCGTGGATTGAGGATCCGCTGGTTCGCCGATTTTTTGCTCACAAGGAGAGACTTTTTGTACGACGTGGTGTTTTGTTGTTGCGTTCTGATAATGATCAGTCCAGAGTCGTGGTCCCACGTTCGTTACAGTCCTCTGTTTTACAGCTTCTTCACCAAGGACATTGGGGTATCGTGCGAACGAAACAACTTGCTCGTCAGCACTATACTTGGTTCGGAATCGATGCTGCGATTACGAATATGTGCTCTTCTTGCATGGCGTGTGCCGAACAACAATCCGCACCACCGCGGAAATTCTTTGCATGGCCCAAAGCCACTTCCCCTTGGCAACGCTTACACATCGATTTTGCTGGTCCATTCTGGAATGCTGGATGGTTGGTTGTGGTAGATGCCTTCAGTAATTTTCCTTTTGCTGTCCGGATGTCTTCCACGACGTCATCTGCCACCATCCAAGTGTTGTCTGCTATCTTTTGCATTGAAGGTCTTCTACAGACTATTGTTTCCGACAATGGCCCACAATTCATGTCCGCAGAATTTCAGTCATTCTGCAAGGCCAATGGTATTCAACATCTGACGTCCGCGCCGTTTCCGCCTCAGTCAAACGGTGCCGCTGAACGACTGGTCCGGACTTTCAAGTCACAGATGTTGAAGTTGAAAGAGTCGCATTCTCGGGAGGACGCATTGTTGCTCTTTTTGTCTTCGTATCGCTCTCAGCCCCGAGATGGTCGCTCGCTGGCTGAGTTGCTGCACGGTCGTCCTCATCGAACCTTGATGTCTTTGCTGCATCCGCATCAGGTTCCTGTGCAGCGGCAGACTCCTGCTTTTGCTCCAGGCGACATTGTATTCTATCGCAACTATAGAGGTTCACGGCGTTGGCTCGGAGGGCGCATTCTTCGCTGCATCGGCCGCGCTATGTATCTGGTTTTGGGGGTCTCTGGTGAGGTGCGTCGGCATCTCAATCAGCTGCGCCTCTGTCGTCGCCTGGGTTCTGCCGCTCCCCATCTGCTTTCAGCGACGGTGCCGTCCGGTCAGCGCCCTGGGGACCCATCTACTGGCTCGCCTCATTCCCAGGTGTTACCGACGCTGCCTTCCATTTTGCCCCATGGCGACGCGCCGCCGCCGCCGCCACCGCCGCCGCCTGTTCTCCTGCTGGCGCCGCCCGCAGTGGACGCGTCGCTGCAACCGCCTGGCGCCTCCCTGGGTCACGCGCCGCCGATCGCTTCCCGTGACCAGCAGTCCTCCGCCATGGAACTTTTGCCCGCTCCGGACCAGATGTCGTCTTCGCCCGTCGGGTGCCCCGACGCAATGGAGGTCGACCCTTCGGCCCCTCCTATATCTCTAAGGGCGCATACACCGCATGTTGACGTGCACCCTGGACTAGGTTTTCAGGCGTTTCCTATCTCCCCTCGGACCAAATGGCAGGGTGCGGGTGGCACGGCCTCGCCTGTTGTTAGGCTCCCCACCTCATCGCATACGTCAACATGGGGTTCTCCCCACGGCGGGCGGAAGCCTTATAACATGACCGTTCGCCGATTTGCGGGGGAGGAATGTGGTGTCACCGCCAGACACCACACTTGCTAGGTGGTAGCTTTAAATCGGCCGCGGTCCATTAGTACATGTCGGACCCGCATGTCGCCATTTTCAGTGATAGCAGACCGAGCGCCACCACACGGCAGGTCTAGAGAGAAGTACTAGCTCTCGCCCCAGTTGTACGGACGACGTAGCTAGCGATGCACGCTGACGAAGCCTCGCTCATTTGCAGAGCAGATAATTAGAATAGCCTTCAGCTAAGTCAATGGCTACGACCTAGCAAGGCGCCATTAGTAGTTTATTGCCTGAATCTACAGAGTCTCACTTGTATCGTCAATAGCGATGTACAACAAGGATGGATTAAAGTTAAGTATTCCAAAAGCTACATACTTTTCTTTATAGCATTCATTACGTATCCTGTTTCAGACCTCACGCCATCCTTCGTGTGTTTATAGCGTGCATTGCGGTCCCCTCAAATCACACTGTGTCGGCACTTCTGTCGACACATCACTACCTATATTGCTACGGTGTGTCACTGTTTCCTGGCTAAGACTGGAAACGGGCGGAAAGAATCCGTACAGTCCCTAGGTCATCCGACTTCCACCGATACCTCCACTCACAGACAAGTACCAAGTTAAATTGTGAGGCCTCCACCTCTTCACCTACCCCTCTCACTTCCCCTATTTACACCAAAATCTCGCTTATCACAGCCAACCTGCCCTCACACTAAATCACCTTGACTACGATCCTCCCACATGGGCCAAAAAAGTAAAACTTGTACGAAAACATTTCAAAATTAGTACAGTAATATTTGAAATAGCTATTCGCCACTACATCATTGCATATAACAAATACTGCACACCACGTAATGTAAATTTAATTAAATACAAATGAGAAGCTGTATACAACTAGTGAGATGACCATCTTATATTCAGAATAAAAACATATTAGGTAAATTA
Organism: Schistocerca serialis cubense; assembly: GCF_023864345.2. NCBI lineage: Eukaryota > Metazoa > Arthropoda > Insecta > Orthoptera > Acrididae > Schistocerca > Schistocerca serialis. The sequence continues at coordinate 256,116,167 of NC_064640.1, forward strand.
ATCAAAGCACAGAATTATGTAAAACCTGAAATAACATAAAATATATCGTTGTAAGGTGAAACAGAATCGAAAAGTACATATGTTAATGCTAAAATATAAACTGATAATGAAGTGCAAGCCGTTAGTGATCCAAAAGTTTGTTACCGTATTTAAATGATTTGTTTCTTTGTTTTATATCTGTATACATTTTCCGCCGATATTATTGTCACATCAGATTACCGTTCCTAATTCACTGGACATAAGGATTTTTATTATTTTATACTGAAATTAGAACATTTAATTTTATCAATTATCACAGGTGCTATTAGATATATCGGGATGATCATGCTGTACGTCCAATTACCTCTAAATCACGAAATCAGCAAGTCTGTTTTACTAATAACAGCTCTCCTACGTGTTGTACACCAGACAGTTTCGATATTTGTGCTTTAAACTGAGTTCTTTTCAATATCATGTGTGGGCGAAGTAGAGGAGAAATGTCATCACGAAATGTGCTTCATTTTTGAGAGCTTCATCGAAGGCTATAGGTGTGTACAGACATTCTGCGTCTGTGGGTTCCTTCATTCCTTGAAACAGATCAATTAGTTGCGAACAGATGATGTCAAAAGTTGGCTAAAAAAAGATGCCATTCGAAATATAGTCTTTACCTCTGTCGGCCTCCGTCGTCCTCACGGGGCCGCCGAAATGTTTCGCTTCTGTTTTTATTCGCCTCTGAAGGAATTTACACTCGATGCTCCGTCTATCGCAGCTGTTGCAAGCTTCGTCAAGCAGTTTGTTGGATGTTTCTAATAGTTCTGTTTCTAAGAGGGCACATGTAGGTGCAATATGAGTATTTGCAGATAGCAAAGCCTTAGACGGTATACAGATTCTTTTCCGGTATCGGTACTTCGCTTTGATTACTGAAACGGCAACCAAGCTGCGGATTCGGTTTTCTTTTTAAGACCTATTGGTGCAATTCGTTCACTAAATTTCTTACTCATAAGCGTTGTTTGTCAGACTCTTAAGAACGCCAAAGAATCTTTCTTTAAATGTATAGGTGTCGCACTTCTCATGCCATTGCCTTGTGTTTGGTGGCCTTGGAAGTAGTCGGCAAAAGTTTTGTAAATGTTCTCAATGTTTCGAAAAACAGAGCTGTTTCTTGATTAGCCTTTACATTGTTTATAAGGACTACATTTCAACTGTGACTTGCACAATGAACAAAATATAAATGCAGTGTTAATCACAGGATTTTTTTTACATCATTGTATACGCCACTCACGACCGATGATCCATTGTAACCTTCGCCGTGTCATTTGCTCAGATCTAGTCCCATTCGTCATCTACATTTAATTACTTGGTGTTAGAAGCCTCGCGCACACTGACCTTCGAGGTGGGAAAGGAAGCAAATGGTTCTCATATCCTCACCTCTTTTTAATTTAGTTGTTTTACTCCTTATTATCTTAACATCACGAAAGGTTTAACTTGACTGAACAGTTTTCTTAAGGTCCTGCATCGCATGGCAAAAAACTTGGCACATTGAATCTGACGTGAGCTACGTGATTTCTCCAACAGTTCTTTCAGTACCGAATCGCAACTGACAAATAATCTAATGACAGAATTTCTTACTTGAGACCGTGATATTCTTGCTTTGCCCACTGAGGGGAAAATTGCATGTTGCTAATGAAAATGAGACATCAATTACTATTTCCAAAACGTTACGTCAAACATTTCGCTCTTCTTTTAGCTTTTTTGCGACATTTGATTAATTGTTTCATATATTTCACACTGTTCATAGAACATAGAACATAGAATGTTCTTGCGTTTTAATCTTTTCGGTAAATTTTTCCAGTGTCTTACTCCACTGCTGTTAAATGCACTCTGAGATCGAGTAGCGTCCTTTTCAAGAAACAAACAGGAAATTTGCCAATAAGCACTAGACTATGCGTTTCTCTGAATCTGATAATCAATTCTCTTTACTGTAAGGGCTATTTTTGTTAAGGCATCATAGTAATTGCTAGAAACGGATCTTCCTTGCCCTTTTGGAAAGGTTCATTTGCCTGAGAAGGTCCGTTAACAATTATTCTTCTTTTTACATCAGCATGAGATAATTACTGGTAATTGCATTAGATCCTGAAGTTCCGATTCTTAACTTTTAAAATGCAAATTCAAAATAATGTTCTCTTTAACAACACCTTTTATTAAGTTACCGTTACTAATCGTGGCATGGCAAACTATTTGTATCACTTTCAAGCCTATCGCAGTTCCAAATAAACTAATACACAATTACATGGCCGTTTCTGAGGCACCTCAGCACTGATATTTACCTCTGTTTACTAGTCAAAAGTTTCAGAAGACTACACTACTGGCCATTAAAATTGCTACACCAAGAAGAAATGTAGATGATAAACGGGTATTCATTGGACAAATATATTATGCTAGAACTGACATGTGATTACATTTTCACGCAATTTGGGTGCATAGATCCTGAGAAATCAGTACCCAGAACAACCACCTCTGGCCAAAATAACGGCCTTGATACGCCTGGGCATTGAGTCTAACAGAGCTTGGATGGCGTGTACAGGTACAGCTGTCCATGCAGCTTCAGCACGATACCACAGTTCATCAAGAGTAGTGACTGGCGTGTTGTGATGAGCCAGTTGCTCGGCCACCATTGACCAGACATTTTCAATTGGTTTGAGATCTGGAGAATGTGCTGGCCAGGGCAGCAGTCGAACATTTTCTGTATCCAGAAAGGCCCGTACAGGACCTGCAACATGCGGTCGTGCATTATCCTGCTGAAATGTAGGGTTTCCCAGGGATCGAATGAAGGGTACAGCCAGGGGTCGTAACACATCTGAAATGTGACGTCCACTGTTCAAAGTGCCGTCAATGCGAACAAGAGGTGACCGAGACGTGTAACCAATGGCACCCCATACCATCACGCCGGGTGCTACGCCAGTATGGCGATGACGAATACGCGCTTCCAATGTGCGTTCACCGCGATGTCGCCAAACATGGATGCGACCATCATGATGCTGTAAACAGAACCGGGAGTCATCCGAAAAAATGACGTTTTGCCATTCGTGCACCCAGGTTCGTCGTTGAGTACAGCATCGCAGGCGCTCCTGTCTGTGATGCAGCGTCAAGGGTAACCGCAGCAGTGGTCTCTGAGCTGATAGTCCATGCTGCTGCAAACGTCGTCGAACTGTTTGTGCTGATGGTTGTTGTCTTGCAAACGCCCATCTGTTGACTCAGGGATCGAGACGTGGCTGCACGATCCGTTACAGCCATGCGGATAAGATGCTTGTCATCTCGACTACTAGTGATACGAGGCCGCAGGGATCCAGCACGGCGTTCCGTATTACCCTCCTGAACCCACCGATTCCACATTCTGCTAACAGTCATTGGATCTCGACCAACGCGAGCAGCAATGTCGCCATACCTTTATCAAAGTCGGAAACGTGATGGTATGCATGTCTCCTCCTTACACGAGGCATCACAACAACATTTCACGAGGCAACGCCGGTCAACTGCTGTTTGTGTATGAGAAATCTGTTGGAAACTCCTCATGTCAGCACGTTGTAGGTGTCGCCATCGGCTCCAACCTTGTATGAATGCTCTGAAAAGCTAATCATTTGCATATCACAGCATCTTCTTCCTGTCGGTGAAATTTCGCGACTGTAGCACGTCATCTTCGTGGTATAACAATATTAATGGCCAGTAGTGTATTTTCTTCTCAGGTTACGTATAACTACAGCAGGACCTAGTACACCCATATTTAGAAATCTCGCATATAAATCCGCTGTATTTGAAAACGGGTAGCCAGTTCAACGAACACAATTGTTTGTTTTAAGCTCCAAGTAGTTTCTTATCAGTACCTTTCCTTGTGCAACAGACTTACTTTAAAAAAATGAAATAGAGCTATTCTGCTTTTACGAAACTACAAGGTATGACGTAAAAACTGCTTTGTTAAGGTTGAAAATTACTCTGCCACTTCCTGCTAGCAGCTCGCACCTTTCTTCGATCGTTCAAAGCAACCACGCCTCAGCTTTACACGCGTATACAGTGGCTTCCAACATTCTTGGCAGTATCACGTTTGGCTATACATCGCCAGGTCGTTGGCCTGTTGTGTACTATATCCAGATGGGAACTTCACGTTCATATTTATATCAATACCGGCGTAAAGAATTATTTATGTTATTTCTCAGCGGTGTTTTTTTTTTTTTTTTTTTTTTTTTTTTTTTTTTTTTTTTTTTTTGTCGGTACGCCGTATCACCCGCATTACTTAACCTAAATTAATGACAGATATCGTCTTCAAGATTTCGTCCACCGCTAATGACGAAAAATACAAAAATAGTTTAAAGTTATTCCTCTCGTTAAAAACTTTACTTAGAAAATATTTTTGTACAAATAACGTAGATGGTATCTTCTATTGATTGCCTGTTTAAGTAAGGTGAACGACAGCTGCTGCAGCTGTCTACATTCTTTACGCAAACGGAGTCTATTACGCGAATTCGGTCACACTCGTCGATGTAAAGAATTTAGGAGGCGCCATCTATTGACAATCTAATTTTACTATTATGCACAACAGCGGTTGGAGTTGTTTACTTTCTTTGAACAAGCGTTGGGTACTGTGCGATGATACGAAAAAAAAGGTCCAAATGGCTCTGAGCACTATGCGACTTAACTTCTGAGGTCATCAGTCGCCTGGAACTTAGAACTAATTAAACCTAACTAACCTAAGGACATCACATGTCGTAGGCAGGATTCGAACCTGCGACAGGATGATAAGAAAAGAATGACCAATAAAAGTAGCCTTCACTACGACCATTAATAAATAACAAGGTCTAACGATTCAAAGGACAGAATTTTATTTACCAGTATCTGGGGCTTTTTCACGAATTCGCACTTTCAGTGGTATTTATGTTAGTGCTAAAGACATATACAGCCAAAAAGTAAAAAATGATCGCATTGTCACCACTAAAATTTTTTTCGAGGAAGATTTGTAACACAAAGAAGTTTTAAAAAACACAGTTAATCTGGCAAAAGGCAATTCCTGCATTTTATATGTTTTACAGTTAATCATATTGTCTATAATGACATCAATTTTTTACAGAGGTTACTATTTGTCCAAAATATAATACTTTTTATCAGTAAATACTTGCATTTACTTATTTTTCCATCACTATATTACCTATCAGTGACTGTTCACGATAGAGTGCAAGTAGTCATTAGTTAATGAAAAACTTGGTTAATGTTCTATAAACTGCTATAACTCTTTATACTACAGCACTAAAAAAAATTAAGACTGTACTGTCGTTGTCCAACTGCATATGAAGAAAGACTAGGTTGACGCGCTAACTTTCCCTATGTTTAAGTATTATATTATTATTAACACGGTAGACAAGATAATGAAATTACACATCACAAAATACGTTGTTAAGTACACAATGAAATGAAATGAAATGATCGTATTGCAAGTCGTTTTTAGGTGACGCCACATCGGCGACTTGCGAGTTGATGATGATGAAAATGATGAAGGACACACAACACCCAATCCACTGCCAGAAACCGAACCCGGGCTTCGTGCGTGGTCGGCAATAACGCTACCGCTACGCTACGGAGGCGGACATTAAGTAAACAGAACATTCTTGGTATGCGGAAAAGAAGGAATGTACAAAAGATGCAGTTCTCAGTTATTACAGGTTTACCTATAAGTTTATAACAAACACACCTATTCCCCTTCACACTCATAAAAAGTAAAAAGGAAGGTATCTGATTTCCCATAACAAAACTAAAAGGAACTTGCGTTACTGCAGCTGAAAACCACTCTGTCGCTTCCAGTTGGCAGATTGCACCATTTTTATGTTGTTCAAATGCAAACCACTCCCTAGCTCAACACAACTGTTCAGTAGCTTTCAACTCGTAGCCTTTCAGCGACATAAAATTTGGTTTTCATCACGAGATCGTTGTGCAGACTTCAGTATCTTCCATCTGAGGCAACGCACCCGCGACCATACAAATTGTAGTATTAATTTTTCTTTACTTTACTACTGAAGCCACCCATCAATGCGATGAGTGAGTCAATTTTAATTACGGTCAAGGAGCAAACCTAACCGTAATTAAAATCGACTCAATCATGACACTGATGGGCGACTGGCTAAAACGGCTAAATGAATTCATAGGAATTAAAATCTATTTGACATACAAGTGAAGTGAGCGTTTTCTAAAAAGTTCGAATGTTAAGGGATTGCCACTTGTTAAGTCAATAATGTAAACTGAAGGCGGTAATCTTTAATTATTATTATTGTGTTAAATAACTAGAAATGAAGTCGGTTGGGTACGATAAGATGAAAACGTTTATACTACTAAGCATGAATTTACGTAGCGGTTTCCTTTAAGATAACCTTTTGACACAACCACATACGTTACCAGTGAGTCGACATACCTGATGCGAAGAGTGCCCCATCCCTTCTAGCTAAGGCATTCAGTAAACAGACAGTGCTTATAACAATTTGACGAAGTTCTTTGTGCTGTAATTGGTTCTGCAACAATCACTAAACGCAACAGCCAGCGAGGGATTTTTCCTTGTGAAATCAAGTCGGATATAGTGTAACTTAAACTGAATTTGAATTTCCAGACTTCAACAGTTGAACGAACAACGAAGTAGTCAAAAATCAGAACGTGTGGACGGCAGTGGTCCACAACCCCATGACGACTACCGCAGTCCACTTCACCCTTCCGCCGCCCCACACCGAATCCAGGGTTATTGTGCGGTTCGGCCCCCAGTGGACCCCCCAGGGAACGTCTCACAGTAGACGAGTGTAACCCCTATGTTTGCGTGGTAGAGTAATGGTGGTGGACGCGTACGTGAAGAACTTGTTTGCGCAGCAATCGCCGACATAGTGTAGCTGAGGCGGAATAAGGGAAACCAGCCCGCATTCGCCGAGGCAGATGGAAAACCGCCTAAAAACAATCTACAGACTGACCGGCTCACCGGACCTCGACACAAGTCCGCCGGGCGGATTCGTGCCGGAGACCAGGTGCTCCTTCCCAATCCGGAAAGCCATGCGTTAGACCGCACGATTAACCGGGCGGGCCACCTAGACGTTACTTTGTGTTTTATTTCACCTGTGTTATCTGTGCTTGTAATTATATTCTGTCCGCATGTCTTGTGTGTCAAAGCCGTTAAAATGGATATGTAAATAGTGAGATACAAAAGGACTTCGACTGATAATGGTGATAGTGATGGTGATATCGAATCAATAGCGTGTAGCAGTAAAAGTGATCCATCTTCGTCAGCTTGTGACAATGAAATCCCTGTTACTATTTCTGGTAATTCCACGAAAAAGTGATACCGGTACTGAAAGTCAGCCGTAAGGCAGGACTTTTCAAAAACATTGGATAAAAACATATACACGGATTCAGTATAACGAAAAAGATGACAGAATTTTTTTTGTATACGTCTGTGAGAGAAAACAAGAGAGTGACTCCAAAAACTGTTACTGCGAACAAGGATTCCTGTAATGTGATCGTTAAGTACGGCTTTAAGAACTGGTCCGTTGCTCTAAAACGATTCAAATCCCACAAACAAGTAATTTGAATATGTGTTCAGTTAGTATAAATAATTCTATGAAAAAAGGCGTGAATATACTGCCAACAGTTAGCCATTCTAAAGTAAAAGAAATACAGGCCGCAACTGTTTGTTTAAGGAACATTTTTGCTTCAGTATTGTTCTTGGTTTTCGAAGGGTTGGCCTTACGTGATCACGTTGATAAGTGTTCTAATTTTGTCAGTCTTCTGAAATTACCTTCCGAGGATGTAGCCGAACTGAAACTATTGATTAATTAGACTAGTTACAGGCGGATGTCTCATGACACAGTTAATGAAATTATAACATTGTTACGCATGTCTCTTCAGAGAATTTTGATCCATCAAATAAAAGAATATGATTTATATGCATTAATGTTGACGAGGCATCCGATATTTCATAGAGCACATGTCTATTTGTTTCCGTACTGTTGGCCACAATTTTGCTGTTCATGAGTTGTTTTGTGGTTTTTATGAGCAACTATTAACTGATTCAGATACCCTGTTTAAATCTGTGAACGGTATATTATTAAGTTATTCTATTTCTGTGAACAGTTGTCGTGGACAATGCTACGACGGGACAACAAACGTTAGCGATTGTCTGCAAGGATTACAGTCACGGATAAAGGAAATTAAACCCAGGGCTATTTACATTCACTGTTTGGCTCATTCCCTAAATTTAGGTGTTCAAGACTCATTTAATAGCATTCTAGTACTACGAAATATTCCGTCACTTCTCAAAGATTTGATTTCATTTATTCGTGGTTCACTCAAGAGGCTAGGAAAATTCGGAAATCTTAAACATTTGCTTTCGAATTCTCATGATACTGGAGCAGATCAAGGTTTAAGAGCATTCTGTCCAATGAGTTAGTGCATGCGTGTTGTGTCTCTGTTGCCCACAGATAATAATTATGAAATTATTTTTCAATTTCTTAATGATACGCAATATGAAAGAAATGATACCGGTGCAAAAGCTAAAGGATTTCTCAAACGTCTGCAAAAATTTGAAAAGTTTCATATGAAGATCTCAATATGTCTTTCAATAGAAGGAGCCATCAGGTTGGGAACATGCTAAAGAAAAGGGTGATGCATTGCAATTACGTCTATCCACTGTTTCACGTCCTAGAAAACTGCCATTGAAATTAGGAGGCGACGACGAGAATAATTTATCAGATATTCAAGAAAAGTTGCGAACTGTACTTTTTGAGGTAGTGGATCATTGCTTTAAAAGCAATTTCCTCCAGAAACAATGTCACACCTTGTCAAAATAGAACAGTTTTGTTATGCAAAGAAGATAGTGGTTACGTTAAGTCTTTTTACGGTGACGATTTAGACTGTGTAAGACTGACTCTTCATAGGGATATTTTGTTGGATGTGGCAAAACAGCATAATGTTACACTGGATAGCTTTGAAAGTGTAGTGCAATACTTGAGTAGGACAGAGTATGACATGTCTGTCGTTCTGAAGAACCTGATACCGGAATACGTAAAATTATTGCGACTTCTTTTAGCGATATCTGTATCCTTGTGTACTGTAGAACGTTCGCTTTCTGTACTTCGAAGACTGAAAACTTACACCAGATCCACCATGAACCAAGACCGTTTAAATCAGCATTATTGAACATCCATTCTGATCTCTCAAGGGAGCTGAACCTGGAACTTCTGATCAACGAATTCATCAGCAAAACAACTATCAGGAGGAGCACGTTCCAGTCTCTCCGTATATAGGTGAGTGGTCATGTAGTTTAAGGTTCTTTTGTAGGATTTACATTTAAAAACATTATATAGGTTGTAATTTTGAGTTTTGAAGTGTAACATGATAACCGTACCAGAAGATTCTCAAAAGTCGGCGCCTATGGCTAAAGGGTAAGACCTGAGCTTGAAGAACTCTGTTTTTCGTATTAATTTGTCTGTTTTGAAGGGGTACAATCAGACAAAGCCTTATTATGTACACAAAGGCAACAGATCAGCTACTTTCTATTTTTATTGATTACTATGAATCAACTGTCGTTAAATTTTTTATTTATTACTGTTGCCATTTTCTTTCCACTTTTATTAATTCATAGAAATGGCAGACAAATCTATAATCTTTTAACGCAAATGAAGCATTGTATTTCTTTGCTATGTCCCTTGGTAAAAATACACTCCTGGAAATTGAAATAAGAACACCGTGAATTCATTGTCCCAGGAAGGGGAAACTTTATTGACACATTCCTGGGGTCAGATACATCACATGATCACACTGACAGAACCACAGGCACATAGACACAGGCAACAGAGCATGCACAATGTCGGCACTAGTACAGTGTATATCCACCTTTCGCAGCAATGCAGGCTGCTATTCTCCCATGGAGACGATCGTAGAGATGCTGGATGTAGTCCTGTGAAACGGCTTGCCATGCCATTTCCACCTGGCGCCTCAGTTGGACCAGCGTTCGTGCTGGACGTGCAGACCGCGTGAGACGACGCTTCATCCAGTCCCAAACATGCTCAATGGGGGACAGATCCGGAGATCTTGCTGGCCAGGCTAGTTGACTTACACCTTCTAGAGCACGTTGGGTGGCACGGGATACATGCGGACGTGCATTGTCCTGTTGGAACAGCAATTTCCCTTGCCAGTCTAGGAATGGTAGAACGATGGGTTCGATGACGGTTTGGATGTACCATGCACTATTCAGTGTCCCCTCGACGATCACCTGTGGTGTACGGCCAGTGTAGGAGATCGCTCCCCACACCATGATGCCGGGTGTTGGCCCTGTGTGCCTCGGTCGTATGCAGTCCTGATTGTGGCGCTCACCTGCACGGCGCCAAACACGCATACGACCATCATTGGCACCAAGGCAGAAGCGACTCTCATCGCTGAAGACGACACGTCTCCATTCGTCCCTCCATTCACGCCTGTCGCGACACCACTGGAGGCGGGCTGCACGATGTTGGGGCGTGAGCGGAAGACGGCCTAACGGTGTGCGGGACCGTAGCCCAGCTTCATGGAGACGGTTGCGAATAGTCCTCGCCGATACCCCAGGAGCAACAGTGTCCCTAATTTGCTGGGAAGTGGCGGTGCGGTCCCCTACGGCACTGCGTAGGATCCTACGGTCTTGGCGTGCATCCGTGCGTCGCTGCGGTCCGGTCCCAGGTCGACGGGCACGTGCACCTTCCGCCGACCACTGGCGACAACATCGATGTACTGTGGAGACCTCACGCCCCACGTGTTGAGCAATTCGGCGGTACGTCCACCCGGCCTCCCGCATGCCCACTATACGCCCTCGCTCAAAGTCCGTCAACTGCACATACGGTTCACGTCCACGCTGTCGCGGCATGCTACCAGTGTTAAAGACTGCGATGGAGCTCCGTATGCCACGGCAAACTGGCTGACACTGACGGCGGCGGTGCACAAATGCTGCGCAGCTAGCGCCATTCGACGGCCAACACCGCGGTTCCTGGTGTGTCCGCTGTGCCGTGCGTGTGATCATTGCTTGTACAGCCCTCTCGCAGTGTCCGGAGCAAGTATGGTGGGTCTGACACACCGGTGTCAATGTGTTCTTTTTTCCATTTCCAGGAGTGTATTTCCAAACTAGGGTTGGTGCCATTCTGAAATATAAAGGATGTCCGGCGACGGTAACGAGAAACTACCACATAGACCAGGTGGGAGCAAGTCTCGCTGACTGCACGTAAACGCGTACCTTAGGCCACGACACACACACGTTGTTGTCTGAACAGCGCTGTACCAGTTCTTATGCCACGTGTTTGTTGCTCCTTTCTGTCGACATTGTCATTAAACCAGCACTGATCGCTTTTCCCATTTTCTGTAATAACGCAATATTTCTGTGGTGTGCGTACTGTAAGACCTTCGGTACACACACCATCAGATTATTTGACTTGTCGCTCTAACGAAGTAGGCGAGTGTCAGAAATATGTCTCGTGGTCTTCATTATGGCGTGTTTATCTTCTGCCGTTAGGTCACACTATAGAAATGCCCCTTGCACGCTTAGAGTAGCAGATTGACGGTGACCAACTTTAAACAGAACTTGATTAATTTTCACACACATTTATTAAAATAATAAAAAGGATAGACATTACGTAACTTGGTTCTAGATGCAGTTTACAATTGACAATCTGAAGTTCCTTTGGTCTTGGTACGTTAATCTTATTCTCACATATCTCTGATACTTGACAAAGTGTCTATACATATCTCTTCATGGCTATGTACAGGAATATGGTAATCTTATTAGGCACAGACTGAAACTTGACTATAGACTGGTGCAGACTGGTACAGACTGATGTAGATTGACTAATCGGAGGTCTGTACACTCGTTATAATACCTCGCGCGTTCAGGTATCACTGCGCGAGTGTGATCCGCGAGGAGAAAAGGTTCTACGTTAGCAGCAATCTCATTGGCTGCGTTACACATTAATACGCGGATCGGCGGAAGCAGAATTTGGTCCGTCTTTATGGCAGCGCCATCTCGTAGTGCGGAGACGGACGAGCGCTGCGCCTGCGGTGTTGTGCTTAGCGGGGCGCGCTCTATTGGGAAAGTTGTGTACGCGCTAACTACGCGGAACTATGTACACAACAATTTCAAACCAATGCAATTTTACTAATAGAAATTACTCCTTTTTTCCAAAAAAAAGTTCATTTAAAATCGAGAAATTGATATTTCGTTTTTATACGCGGTTATTAAAAAATAAAACACATCACTTACAGCCAAAACCAAGCAAATACTTAAAAATACGGGTATCGGATTTAACCAGTCAGGTTTTCTCACCAAAACCCCAAATGGCAGTTTCAGCCCTTTATTGGAAAGGCTGTTCCAATCCTTCGCCCTGTAGGCACCTACCTCTGCAAATTATGAGACTTGTGTGGATAAATGTATGTGTTAAGTGTAGGTGACTGTAATGTGTGTGTGTGTGTGTGTGTGTGTGTGTGTGTGTGTGTGTGTGTGTGGAGTGTATTGTCTGCTCGTGTTGGATGATGATAAGGAAAGCGAGAGGGTTCAAATGGCTCTGAGCACTATGCGACTGAACTTCTGAGGTCATCAGTCGCCTAGAACTTAGAACTAATTAAACCTAACTAACAGAGGCACTTCACACACATCCATGCCCGAGGCAGGATTCGAACCTGCGACGTAGCGGTCGCTCGGTTCCAGACTGTAGCGCCTAGAACCGCACGGCCACTCTGGCCGGCAAAGCGAAAGGGTGAAACCCGGTGCCGACACATAGTCTATTCCTCTCGAATAGCACCAAGAAGGCCGCCGAGCTTTAACGTCCCTGTCACCTTCGTGAAACATTGCGGAAAGGTTTGCAATTTAACCCAGGATATTGGAGCAAAGAATGGTGATCAGGGACCTTACACCACCAGAAAAGATGGTTACAATATGAAAAGTTTGCAAGACTTAGTGAGTGTGTTCTCCTGAGAGACAGAGGAGTCATAATTCTTTTGTGGTCAAATGTTTGAGCGAAACGAAAACAAGATTCCGTAGAAATTACACAATGGATGTTTGTCCGAATTTTTATAGACAAATGAACTGTGGGAAACGCGCAAATGGGGTCTCAAATTGACCAGCAGGAGGCCTAGTTCTGAAAAAAAAATAATTGCTTGAAAGAAATCAGAGCAATTAAGAAAAACGTGATGACCTATATGCTGCCTGAGGAAGGTGGGAATACCACGATGGAAAGTACCACTGCTAACGATGTAAGCTTCGTCACACACATGCAGCACAGGTGGCCATTTGCAAAAACTACGCTCTGTATTTAAGGCTGTGCTATTCGTTTGAGGCAAACTTACACAATGGATTTTTGTCGAATTTACGTAGCTAAATTAAGAATGGGAAATTGACAAATGGTGTACCAAGTTGATCAGAGTCAGTTTCACAAACAAATAACCAGGATAATAAAGAAAAATTGAATTAATGATCTGAGGGAAAACTTCTGCCAGAATTTTCATAGAGATGGGGAATGGACAAATGGAGTTTCAGATAGATCACCAAAAAAAAAATAAAAATAAAAATAAAACCTTAATTGCTTGAAAGCAATCGGGGTGATTAACTAAAACTTAATTAGTGATTTAAGGGAAAATTACTCAGTGTGTTTTTGAATTTTCACAGCCAAACAAAGATTGAGAAATGACAAAATGAAATATAAAATTTACCAGCGTGAGATCTAGTTCTGCAAAAAGCTTGAAAATAAAAAAAATTAAAGAAAGTGGTCAAATGTTTTGTGAAATGGTATGTCTAAGTAAGAAATAAAATAGATTAGAGAACATCTGACATGCCTCTGAACGATGCCCAAAGTCGTGAATAGCAAATAAAGTTGGATGTTAAATTAGAATCTTCACGTTACATATCAGTACTATTACAAGTGCCTGCCCCGTTGGCCGTGCGGTCTAACGCACTGCTTTTTGGGTGGGAAGGAACGCCGGTCCCTGGCACAAATCCGCCCGCGGATATTTGTCGAGGTCTGGTGAACCGGCCAGTCTGTGGATGGTTTTTAGGCGGTTTTCCATCTGCCTCGGCAAATGGTTCCCCTTATTCCGCCTCTGCTACACTATGTTGGCGATTGCTGTGCCAACAAGTTCTCCACATATGCGTACACCACCATTACTCTACAACGCAAACATAGGGGTTACACTTGTCTGGTGTGAGACGTTCCCTGGGGGGTCCACCGGGGGCCGAACTGCACAATAACGCTGGGTTCAGTGCGGGGCGGCGGAGGGGTGAAGTGGACTGCGATAGTCGTCGTGGGGTTGCGGATCACTGCGGCTGCGGCGAGGACAGAGCCTCTCCGTCGATTCTAGGTCACCGGTTAACATAACATAACATAACATAACTATCACAAGTGGCAAAATATTGTACTGCTTGCGTTCAAATACCAATAGTATCTCAAGGCCACACAATAGCAGACTGCGGTCCACATAATCCACCAGATAAATATCCTCCAGTACTCTTTAAAACGCAAAGTTGATGGCTGAAATTTAAATTTTCCATCATTACCTCATTTGCTGTACATGGGGTTGGGTTGTTTTGGGGAAGGAGACCAGACAGCGAGATCATCGGTCTAATCAGATTAGGGAAGGACGGGGAAGGAAGTCGGCCGTGCCCTTTCAAAGGAACCATCCCGGCATTTGCCTGGAGCAATTTAGGGAAATCACAGGAAACCTAAATCAGGATGGCCGGACGTGAGATTGAACCGTCATCCTCCCGAATGCGAGTCCAGTGTGCTAGCCACTGCGCCACCTCGCTCGATGCTGTACATGATTTCGAGCATTATTCAAAGGCGCATAAAATGTTTCTCTAATCAGTTTTATGTCTTAATTTTAAACATATCAATTCACAAAACATTTGACCATTTTTTACATTTTTTCTTTTTATTTCGCTAGTGTACACGAGTATAGTGGATTACAAGGAGACTTCATCTACTCCTCATCTCCGATTTCGTTCAAATTTACAGTATATGCAGGGCTTAGCCATAAATGAAAGTGACAGAAGTCGGAGATTCAGATGACCATTGTCCATTGTCCAGAGTCGGGTGAGGCATGAGCCATCTATGTTAGCGAAGTGTCGTGGCAGCGGTTGACACGCAGGAAAAATGCTAAACGGTAATCCAAGAAATGTGGGGATTTGTTATTTTATTTTCAATTTTTACGTTACTTACACTACAAATAAACCGAAATAATGCTCGATATATTACTATTCTTAATATTTTCATAAAATGCTCGAGAAGGGAAGACAGAAGCAAATTTGGAATCGCAAAAAAATTTCCAAGAAAAGATTGTATTTACAGCGTCTGCAAGGACTCTGCAAATAACTTTCCAAAAGGGGAAAGTGTCTGACCAAACATGTAAATGACAATAGTTGGGCGGTGCACATTGTTAGTGTGGGTTGCCTACATCAGGGGCATGTATGCACTCAGGGGCAAACCTATTGTTCTCCTTAGATTGACAGATCATTAATCTATTGTTCTGTTAAGATCCTTCCTTTTTGATTGACAGGTCCTCAACTTATTGTTCCACCCCCCCCCCCCTCCCAACACCACAGGAAACCTCCAATCCACCTCCTCACCCTCACTGATACAGGGTACACTTCCAGGTCTGACTTATTCAAACAGCCCTCTCTCATTCTTATCAATTTGATTGACTACTTAATTAAATTGATCAATTAATTAACTCCTACCCCTCTGGTAAACTCCCCATTCCCCCTCACAACCCCCCACCTACCTGGAAATTGGTGGCTCAGTGGTGGAGAGGAAGGATCTCATGAAGGGAAATTCAAGGGCATATTGTTTATTTATAAAAAAAATCAGTTTGCGTGGGTTGGATTGCTCTTGCTCATCATTCTCTGCTGTTTGGAAAGATGCAGATCTTGTAAGAAGTAATTAAATCGATCGCATTTTTTTTTTTCATAGCGATCGCACAAAGACTTCCATCATGAAACACCTATCACATGTAATTACATGCGTAAACATCTTTCGACCACGAAGTATGCGCCATCCACTGGACCACAAAGAATGCCACTACACACGCTGTCAGTAGTTGGGGTGCACTGGCTGCCCCCGCGATGTGACGATACAGCCGTCAGCTGCCGAGTCACGTGCAGGTATCCATTCAGGTCCATTAAGCATGAGGCTGCAGTGTCCCTTTCATACTTGACACCTGAGAAATTCCTGTCAAAACACGTGTTCACTTAGCCACTGTGGCTGACGTATAGCATTTAAACCTGAAGGTCCAGTGCAGGCCTAATTGCTGAGCGAGAGATGTTAGCCTAGCAACTCACCCCTGCAAGCACAGCTTAAAGGTTGTCAGTGTTATACTGAAGTCACATGTCTAAGTAAATGACAGCAAAGTCTCCCTCCGGACATGCTACACAAATCTTTTGCAATGCTTTCTGAAACTGTTAACGAAAATATCCGAGAATAACACCGGATGTATTCTTCCTAGCGATCCTAACAGGGCACCCCATCAATCACGTGTTGCCCTTCCTGTAAATCGTAACGTCCTGTTTTCAACATCTGCTAAAACGTAGACCATGGCGTCACAATGCCCTCCTCCATGTACAACACCTCACCCACCAGCCTGGTTCTCCACTGAAATCTTCTGATCTATATGATGAAATTGAAATACCAATATCAGCCACATGATGGCATTCAAATAATTCAATTGCAACAACTGAAAATTTGTGCTGGACCAGGACTCGAACCTGGATTTCCCACTTCACACAAGCAATCACCTCAAGCACTTTAGCTGTCCGAGCACACTTCGCATCCAATCCTAATTCCCAACTTTTCACACACTACTTCTGTAGCGTTCACCTATCCATTGTCCATATTGTTCACAGCATCTCGCATGATTCCAGCAAGAAGTTGGACCAAGGTTGCATCCACTCTAAAGGTATCATGAAAGGCTGTCAGTACTTACATGCTTCAATGTGGATGCACACTAGGCCTGACCTCTTGTGGACATCATGTGAGATGCTGTGAGCAATGAGCAGAATGAACAGGGGAGCACTATGGGAGTAGTGTGCAACAAGCAGAGAATCTGGGTCGATTGTGAAACATGCTCTGATAG
This sequence comes from Schistocerca serialis cubense, assembly GCF_023864345.2. NCBI lineage: Eukaryota > Metazoa > Arthropoda > Insecta > Orthoptera > Acrididae > Schistocerca > Schistocerca serialis. Next base: position 256,133,294 of record NC_064640.1, read on the forward strand.
TCGAAGCAGTTAAGGGTGTCCACTCACATAAAGTAGGAAATTCGGGTTCAAATCGCGATCTTGCACGAATTCTCACTTGTCATCATTGAAGTATGCAATGCCATATGCCTGCTTAGCTGAGTAGTAACGTGTTTGGCTACAATGCTGCAGACCCAGTTTCGATTCCCAGCCAGGTTGGAGATTTTATCCACTTGTCGACTGGGTGTTGTGTTGTCGTCATTATCATCTCATCATCACCGACGGGTAAGTCGCACAGTGTAGCGTCACCTGAAATAAGATTTGCACCAGAAGTCCTGCAGGAAGGGCCTCCCGGTCAACAATGCCACACGATCATTATTTTTTATGTCAATGTCCTCTAGCAGCTGACGTTGGTATTTGCCTTTCATCATGTGTATATATGGCCGCAGAACCATGCCCATGTAGTGTTTGTTCGTTTGGACATGTCAAGTGCCGGCCAGGGTGGCCGAGCGGTTCTAGGCGCTACAGTCTGGAACCGCGCGACCGCTACGGTCGCAGGTTCGGATCCTGCCTCGGGCATGGATGTGTGTGATGTCCTTAGGTTAGTTAGGTTTAAGTAGTTCTGAGTTCTAGGGGACTGATGACCTCAGAAGTTAAGTCCCATAGTGCTCAGAGCCATTTGAACCATTTGACATGTCAAGTAGCATTTATGTGACAACCTGTCAAAAGCCTGAATAACCACCTTTTGCAATGTGGACCGCTGCAAGACACGCAGGAAGAGAGTCAATGAGGTTATGGAAGGTACCAACTGGGATGTGGAGGCATGCTGACTCTAGTGCCATAGCCAGCTGCACTAGGTTTCTTGGCTGAGGATGCATGGCACATACAGCACAATTGAGGTGGTCCACGCATTCTCGATTGAGTTTAAATCTGGAGAGTTTGGTGGCCAGAGGAGTATCGTAAAGTCATGCTGGTGCACTCTGAACCACACATGTATAATGTGAACATTGTGACAAGTTGCATTTTCCTTATGGTAGATGCCATCATGCTGAGGATAAAAAAACTGCATCTAGGCGTGGACATGGTCTCCAAGGACAGATACTTTCTTGTTGTGATCCTTTTTTCCTTCCAGCATGACAAGATCATGCACGTAATGCCACAAAAACATTCCACAGACCATAATGATGCTTTAAGATGTTTCACTCTGTACATGCTAACAGCTATCTGTCCGATGGAGCACAAAACGTTACTCATCTGAAAAGGCCACCCGCTGCCACTCAGTGGACGTCCAGTTGCAGTGTTGATGTGCAAATTAAACCTTCATCGCCAATGAACACCAGTCAGCATGGGTGCATGAACTGGGCACCTGCTGGGGAGGCCCAAACACAACATCGTTGCTGAATAGTCATTGAGGAGACACTGTTCATAGCCCCTTGGTTCATCTGGGTGGTCAGCTGCTCAATAGTTGCATGTCTGTTCACCCGTACACACACCTGCTGCCGTAATTCACCCCTGTCCTCTATGGCCCATGATGAACCACAGTTGCCTCAGTGCTGGTGTTGGATAGCCCCATTTTGCCATGTGTAGAATACTTTAACCATGGAAGCTCATGAATAGCTTACAATCTTAGCAATTTCGGAAATGTTTTTGGAAGTCACTGATGGCATTTGATGATATCTTCAGTGTGGATGTAGTCTATGTCCACCCTCTTGCGGGAATCATGCGAGACGCTGTGAGCAATGCGGAAAATGGGCAAGGGGCACTACAGAAGTAGTATTTGATAAACTGGGAATTTGGCTCGAACATGAAGCATACTTGGATAGCTGAAGCAGTTAAAGTGACCACTCACATAAAGCTGGAAATCTGGGTTTGTGACAAGGAAGAAGACTGACACAAGTATACAGGGTGAGTCACCTAACATTACAGCTGGATATATTTCGTAAACCACATCAAATACTGACGAATCGATTCCACAGACCGAATGTGAGGAGAGGGGCTAGTGTAATTGATTAATACAAACCATAAAAAATGCACGGAAGTATGTTTTTTGACACAACCTACGTTTTTTTAAATGGAACCCCGTTAGTTTTGTTAGCACATCTGAACATATAAACAAGTACGTAATCAGTGCCATTTGTTGCATTGTAAAATGTTAATTACATCCGGATATATTGTAACCTAAAGTTGACGCTTGAGTACCACTCCTCCGCTGTTCGATCGTATATATCGGAGAGCACCGAATTACGTAGGGATCCAAAAGGAACGGTGATGGACCTTAGGTACAGAAGAGACTCGAACAGCACATTACGTCCACATGATAACACCTTTTTATTGGTCTTTTTCACTGACGCACATGTACATTACCATGAGGGGTGAGGCACACGTACACACGTGGTTTCCGTTTTCAATTACGGAGTGGAATAGTGTGTGCCCCGACATGTCAGGCCAATAGATGTTCAATGTGGTGGCCATCATTTGCTGCACACAATTGCAATCTCTGGCGTAATGAATGTCGTACACGCCGCAGTACATCTGGTGTAATGTCGCCGCAGGCTGCCACAATACGTTGTTTCATATCCTCTGGGGTTGTAGGCACATCACGGTACACATTCTCCTTTAACGTACCCCACAGAAAGAAGTCCAGAGGCGTAAGATCAGGAGAACGGTCTGGCCAATTTATGCGCCCTCCTCGTCCTATGAAACGCCCGTCGAACATCCTGTCAAGGATCAGCCTAGTGTTAATTTCGGAATGTGCAGGTGCACCATCATGCTGATACCACATACGTCGACGCGTTTCCAGTGGGACATTTTCGAGCAACGTTGGCAGATCATTCTGTAGAAACGCGATGTATGTTGCAGCTGTTTGGGTCCCTGCTATGAAGTGAGGACCAATGAGGTGGTCGCCAATGATTCCGCACCATACATTTACAGTCCACGGTCGCTGTCGCTCTACCTGTCTGAGCCAGCGACGATTGTCCACGGACCAGTAATGCATGTTCCGTAGATTCACTGTCCCGTGGTTTGTGAAACCCGCTTCATCGGTAAACAGGTAGAACTGCAACACATTCTCTGTTAATGCCCATTGACAGAATTGCACTCGATGATTAAAGTCATCACCACGTAATTGCTGATGTAGCGACACATGAAACGGGTGAAAGCGGTGACAATGCAGTATGCGCATGACACTACTTTGACTCAGTCCACCGGGTCTCGCAATGTCCCGTGTACTCGTGTGTGGGTTCATGGCAACAGCAGCTAACACACCAACTGCACCCGCTTCTCCTGTGACGGGCCTGTTACGGACCCGTTTGCGTGCTACGACCATACCTGTTGCATACAGTTGGCGGTAGATGTTTTGCAATGTGCGGCACGTTGGATGCTCTCTGTCCGGGTACCGTTTTGCATACACCCTGCAGGCTTCAGCTGCATTTCGTCGACACTCGCCATAGATGAGTATCATCTCCGCCTTTTCAGAGTTCGAATACACCATGGTCACAGTTCCTGCAACACTACACTATCACAGACGTCTGGTAACACGGTGTACTTCAGTTGGTCTGCGTGCGGAGACGAATGCAGAATAACAATAGCAGCAAGCGCTACATGCGGACACTGCGACAGCTAGACCAAACCACAACAGTGCACTACAGCCACACTCGTAAACACGGTCGTCATCGTAAACATGTCCCTGCAGATGCTGCTCGCCGACCGTGGCCCGTATTTGTTACAACACGCAACTGAACGTCGGAGGTTTCAAGCATCAACTTTAGGTTACAATATCTCCGGATGTAATTAACATTTTACAATGCAACAAACGGCACTGATTACGTATTTGTTTATATGTTCAGATGTGCTTACAAAACTAACGTGGTTCCATTTAAAAAAACGTAGGTTTGTGTTAAAAAACATACTTCTGTGCATTTTTGTATGGTTTGTATTAAACAATAACACTAGCCCCTCTCCTCACGTTCGGTCTGTGGAATCGGTTCGCCAGTATTTGATGTGGTTTACGAAATATATCCAGCGGTAACGTTAGGTTACTCACCCTGTATATAAAACAGGTGTTTTCTTTGTTTATAAATAAATGGGCAGTTGAATGATATAGTACAAAATGAATATTGTTGCACACAACACAGTTCAGTTGAAATAATAATGTAATTGCACAAACTAATGGTGCCATTGTAGTACAATTTCAGCTACAAATATGCCACTTCGACAACAGCTTCTGCAATATCAATTGTAAGTCTATAAGCCTTAGAAAGACTCATCAATCTTGAGTGGCTATACTGAAGGCATATTCCATCACCCGACAGCCCCTGCATATTTTATTATTGAAAGTATCTTCCAAGACCTCTGATTTGGGGAAAGGCATCAACAGATAGGTTTGTAATTTAAACTCATCACCTTCAGCACATGAGGGATGGGCATGTTTGTGCCTGGCAACGGTGTCGGAGGCAGAGCATATTTTCCTCGTGTGAATTGTTGGAAAAATGCAGAGTTCTCAAAACTGGTGCTGTCCCATTGTCTGCCATAGCTGCCAAAGTCGCTAAGCATGGAGTTGTAATCGTAATCAATAACTGCAAGCAGTACAACTGGAAACAAGTTAACTTCATTCTAACATGGTTCCCATCTATGCTGCCAGTGCAGTTAGGAAATTGCGATCATTTCATCAATCCCATCTGAATTTTCTTCCAGATTTCCTCTGCTGGTTAATGTAAACACAGTGGTTGTAAAACGTTGTACAGTTCTTGACATACATATTTGACTAAGCTGGAGATAGTTGTCCTTCCCATGAAGAATTAAAAAGCGATGGTGTGGTGTGAATCACCAGTGTCCAAATACTTCGAAAAAATGTAATATTTTAGCAATAAATGCATCATATGAAATAAAATAATTTGTATATGGCTTGACCGACAGGTGAGGCTGTTCGAGCAACATGGGAGAATCTACGAGATTCCTAAAATTCATAAAGGGGAAGCACAGGTTCAGCCAAAAAGTATCAGAATTGGCCATAGGCATGTCATTTGGAGTTTCTTCCTGACACACTGTCGCCACCTCATACATCATCAAATTTTGATGAGTCAGAAGAAAAGTTTCCTGACGACGGGGATCAACAGAAAGAAGCATATGTAATTTCGTAATGTCAGTTTATCTGACGAAAGAGCCAAAACAAAAAGAAATAAATGAAGGTGCTGCTGCAATCACAAATTAGCAACACACCACGAGAGAGAACCGCGAACTCGACCATCTGGTAACTTAGTTTTGAGTTATGCACAATCGTTCACGACATTCCCAGGTCGAACGCAAACTCGTTTAAAAATTCAGATGGCACAGTATTTTGAGAAAATGAACTTGCGATATTAAACGATGAAACGCTAACATATCTATCCCCAAAGTCCTTGCATCACCCAGCTCAATGGTATTAGAATGTAGTGCTGATACTACAAGCGTTGCCCAGAAAGTAAAGCACGGTATTTTTCTTCTTCAACAATTCTTTATCGAACAGAATGACAATTACACACAGAAAAAATAGTGTTTTATCTACACATCCTATTTTTTCACGTAATCTCCATCCAGTTCTATGGCCTTCCTCCAGTGTGAAACAAGGGCGTGTATGTCCTGTCGGTACCAATCGTTGTCCTGTCGGCAGAGCCAGTGCTTCGCTGTGTAAATCACCTCCTCATCGTCCTCAAAATGTCTTCCATGAATGGCATCCTTTAATGGCCCAAACAACATCAGCTCGCTACAACACGTCAGATGAGACAGGCGTGGAAGGTTTCCCCGACCGCTGAAAATCGTGGAGCTCCGCCGAACCGCCTTCTGAGGACCTCATCCTTAGTGTCCAGCAACTAACTGTACTTCTGTCGACAGCAGACGCTCCATAGACTCTGCACAAGCATTTGTGAATATTCCCGACAGTTTCTTTTTCTGGAGGGAGAGACTGTGTTCCATAGCTACGCTATCAGTCGGAAATGACGGAAACTTGGCGCGCTCACTCAGGAGATTTCAAATAATACATCCGCAACGTTTCGCATTCGTAGCATTGTTTTGGGCTGAGAAAAAAAGTGGTGCACTATTTTCTGGGCAACCCTCGTATATCATAAAATGAAGTCACCATTGCAATTCTGGCTTTTCTAGCGCTAGAGACATGTATGAGAAGGCAAAAGTTTGTTTCAGTGTAGACGACTTACAATTGACCCATAGCCCACATTTGTTTGCACACAGTGGTCATTTTTCATTTAGTTCTATGCTTTATGGTTATTACCAATTTTGAAAATATATTGTTGAAGTAAACAATAAAATAAAGTAAACGGTTTCTACCATAAATAATGTTCTATCATAAACCCCGTTCTATCAAGCAGCGACAGAATAAAAAAATAATCCAGTCACATGCAAAGCTTAAGAAAGTTTTATTTAAACAGACTCGATTCAGTCCAGTCGACTGACGAAAGAAACGAACGAATAGCATGCGGGCTGACTGGCGGGGGTGGCGAGGGTGGCAATGCGGGTGGCCCCGCAAGAGGGAGGGGAAGCATATGTATCCACCGCCGGATACTACATCAGATATATTAAATATATACATACATGAAGATGGGCTCTCAGTTGAAAGATTCCTGCGTTTTACAAATATATATATATATATATATATATATATATATATATATATATATATATATATATATATATATATATATATATAAAATGCAGGTCACACTGTAGGGACGCTTTCTGAAGCAGTTCTGAATTCTTTAGAACTACATGGACTGAAATTTGGCAACTGTAGAGATCAGTCACACGATAACTCACCCAACATATCTGGTGCATATTCACTCTTGCAAGAAAGACTCAAGAACCGAAAATATAAATTTTCTTCATTCTATGTTCGGTTCACTCACTGAATCTAGTTGGCTCAAGGGCTGCAAATGCTGCATGGCTGCGATACGGTTTTTTGAGTTAATTCAAGGGTTGTACAACTTCTTTGCAGATTCTACAGGAGGATGGCACATCTTGGAAATATTTTTTAATTCTGCGAGTATGACACTGAAGTCGCTGCCTACAACACGATGGTGTGTATGTGAGGATGCTTCTAAGAGTTTGAATGGAGACTGGGAAGCAGTGTTTTCTGCATTAAGAAAAATTTCAGAAAATAGGAGTGGCCGAGTTAGATGTCAAGCTGAAGGTCTTCTTACAAAGTTACGTAGTATTGAAGTAGCTTTCCATGACATCAGTGTGGGGTTGTATTCTGCAACAGTTTGACAAAGTAAAGGATGTAAACATTTCTACTTCTGTTGAAATGTAAGACTCTCTTGCAATGTTTTTAGCTGAGCTTCAGACATCTTTTTCAATTCACAAGGATTCATCTGAGAAGAAACTTATGGAGATCAGCAATTCAGAATCAGTTCCATCTCTTTCATCTGCTGAGAATCAAAAGACGAAACGCCAAATTAAATGCCAGAGATTCTTTGACGAATCATCTGACTCAGAAGATGAACACAAATGTCCCGAAGAAGGAACAGTATCAGACTGTGTTGAGTCTGGAGAATAATGAAAATATCGTCTTTTAAGATTACACAAACTCTTCAGGATGAGTTACAGAAGGGAGTTAATATCTACAGAGAATATAACTTAAAATTTTCATTTGTTTCACATGTGCACCGAGTAGAAGCTCTTCAAATTTATGACACTGCAGGAAACTTCCCATTTACAATTCTGACATACAGAACAACTTTGGTGAAGAATGCATGCATTTTAAAAGGTATATGTTGTCTATGAAGAAAGAAGATGTTAACAAGTTGACCTCTCTTCCATTTCCTTGTAGAACGTTGGTTTGAAAAAAGTTGGCGATATCTCTCCAAATGTGTACACAGCCCTCAACATTTACAACTGTACTCCTGCAACCAACTGTTCAGCTGAAAGATTCTTTTCTGCTTTAAAACGGGTAAAGAACAACCTATGAACAACAGAAAATTAGGAACAACTGGTCAGTCTTGGATTACTAGCCACAGAACCAGGCATGCCAATCAGTCTGGATATTCAAGAAATGATAAATGAATTCACAAATACAAAAATTAGAAGGAAGTTGAAACTTCCTGGCAGATTAAAACTGTGTGCCCAACCGAGACTCGAACTCGGGACCTTTGCCTTTTGCGGGCAAGTGCTCTACCATCTGAGCTACCGAAGCACGACTAACGCCCGGTACTCACAGCTTTACTTCTGCCAGTACCTCATCTCCCACCTTCCAAACATTACAGAAGCTCTCCTGCGAACTAGCACTCCTGAAAGAAAGGATATTGCGGAGACATGGCTTAGCCACAGCCTGGGGGATGTTTCCAGAATGAGATTTTCACTCTGCAGCGGTGTGTGTGCTGATATGAAACTTCCTGGCAGATTAAAACTGTGTGCCCGACCGAGACTCGAACTCGGGACCTTTGCCTTTCGCGGGCAAGTGCTCTACCATCTGAGCTACCGAAGCACGACTAACGCCCGGTACTCACAGCTTTACTTCTGCCAGTACCTCGTCTCCCACCTTCCAAACTTTACAGAAGCTCTTCTGCGAACTAGCACTCCTGAAAGAAAGGATATTGCGGAGACATGGCTTAGCCACAGCCTGGGGGATGTTTCCAGAATGAGATTTTCACTCTGCAGCGGTGTGTGCGCTGATATGAAACTTCCTGGCAGATTAAAACTGTGTGCCCAACCGAGACTCGAACTCGGGACCTTTGCCTTTCGCGGGCAGGTGCTCTACCATCTGAGCTACCAAAGCACGACTCACGCCCGGTACTCACAGCTTTACTTCTGCCAGTACCTCGTCTCCCACCTTCCAAACTTTGCAGAAGCTCTCCTGCGAACTAACACTCCTGAAAGAAAGGATATTGCGGAGACATGGCTTAGCCACAGCCTGGGGGATGTTTCCAGAATGAGATTTTCACTCTGCAGCGGTGTGTGCGCTGATATGAAACTTCCTGGCAGATTAAAACTGTGTGCCCGACCGAGACTCGAACTCGGGACCTTTGCCTTTCGCGGGCAAGTGCTCTACCATCTGAGCTACCGAAGCACGACTCACGCCCGGTACTCACAGCTTTACTTCTGCCCGTACCTCGTCTCCCACCTTCCAAACTTTACAGAAGCTCTTCTGCGAACTAGCACTCCTGAAAGAAAGGATATTGCGGAGACATGGCTTAGCCACAGCCTGGGGTATGTTTCCAGAATGAGATTTTCACTCTGCAGCGGTGTGTGCGCTGATATGAAACTTCCTGGCAGATTAAAACTGTGTGCCGGACCGCAACTCTTCTTCCAGGAGTGCTAGTTCTGCAAGGTTCGCAGAAGAGCTTCTGTGTAGTTTGGAAGGTAGGAGACGAGGCTCTGGCAGAATTGAAGCTGTGAGGACGGGTCGTGAGTAATGCTTGGGTAGCTCAGTTGGTAGATCACTTGCCCGCGAGAGGCAAAAGTCCCGAGTTGGAGTCTCGGTCCGGCATGCAGTTTTTATCTGCCAGGAAGTTTCGTATCAGTGCACACTCCGCTGCAGAGTGAAGATCTCATTCTAGATGTGTTGATTTCTTTTTTGAAATGACTGTTGGTGTAAAGGGTTAAGAAGACTGTAGTTTTTCACATGAAACACAATGGCTATTGAGAAGAAATACCAAGCACTGCTGTTATAGTTGTTTAATCAGAATGGCAGCAATAGCAGCGTTGCATTGAGGGAATATAGCCGACAGAAACAGCTGTGAAGAGCCCCATGTCAATAAACTGGCTAAAGAGTATGATCAATAAATTTGAATAAACAGGTGAATTAGGGGGTTCACCAGTGAGAGGGAGACGGCCCATTCCCATGGCCATTGTTTATGAAGTAGCTATAGCTACCCGTGCAGCACATGCCACAAATTCTGCAGCCAGTGCTGTAGCTGTATTATGTTAATTGTCTCTCCCGTGGTCAACAGTTCATAAGATTTTGTGGCGCATTTTACACTGGTATCCCTACAAGATTCAGAATGTGCACCAAATGAAGCCCCAAGTTAGGCTACAAAGCGTGACCTCACCCCTCGTTTTTTCTCATGCATGCAAATGGATGACATGTGGACAAAGAACATTCTTTGGGCGGACAAGGCACATTTTTCTCTGCACAGTGCCATGAATGCACAGAAATGTTGCATATGTGGTTCTACTCTGCTACATGTTGTACAGGAACATCCACTGCACTCAGTTTATGTGACTGAGTGGTGTGGTTTGACAAGCTCCTTCATTCTCAGACCATTTTGCTTCAAGAAGATGGCACTTTGCGGGCCTGTTAGGTGTACAGTGATGTCCGAACTTTATAAGGATCTCCTTGTGCAACATGTGATTCCAGCTTTGCAAGACCTCCTTGTGCAACATGTGACTCCAGCTTTGTAAGAATGCAACTGTGTCTGCGCCACTGTTTTCATGCAAGATGGGGTGATACCACAAGTTGCTTACCAAGTGAAAGATTTGCTTTGAGAAGCTTTCGGTAATGAATGCATTATCTCTAGACAATTCCAAGATATGTGGTCTTCCAAATCCCCTGACCTAAATCCATGTGACCTCTAATTGTGAGGACATCTGAAAGATTGTGTCTATCAGGGATGAATACTAGCATATGATGACATATTACTCTGATTACATTGGATATGCTGTGAGCTACTGTCAAACATGCCATCATACAGGGTGTTTCAAAAATGACCGGTATATTTGAAACGGCAATAAAAACTAAACGAGCAGCGATAGAAATACACCGTTTGTTGCAATATGCTTGGGACAACAGTACATTTTCAGGCGGACAAACTTTCGAAATTACAGTAGTTACAATTTTCAACAACAGATGGCGCTGCAAGTGATGTGAAAGATACAGAAGACAACGCAGTCTGTGGGTGCGCCATTCTGTACGTCGTCTTTCTGCTGTAAGCGTGTGCTGTTCACAACGTGCAAGTGTGCTGTAGACAACATGGTTTATTCCTTAGAACAGAGGATTTTTCTGGTGTTGGAATTCCACCACCTAGAACACAGTGTTGTTGCAACAAGACGAAGTTTTCAACGGAAGTTTAATGTAACCAAAGGACCGAAAAGCGATACAATAAAGGATCTGTTTGAAAAATTTCTACAGACTGGGAACGTGACGGATGAACGTGCTGGAAAGGTAGGGCTACCGCGTACGGCAACCAGAGAGGGCAACGCGCAGCTAGTGCAGCAGGTGATCCAACAGCAGCCTCGGGTTTCCGTTCGCCGTGTTGCAGCTGCGGTCCAAATGACGCCAACGTCCACGTATCGTCTCATGCGCCAGAGTTTACACCTCTATCCATACAAAATTCAAACACGGCAACCCCTCAGCGCCGCTACCATTGCTGCACGAGAGACATTCGCTAACGATATAGTGCACAGGATTGATGACAGCGATATGCATGTGGGCAGCATTTGGTTTACTGACGAAGCTTATTTTTACCTGGACGGCTTCGTCAATAAACAGAACTGGCGCATATGGGAAACCGAAAAGCCCCATGTTGCAGTCCCATCGTCCCTGAATCCTCAAAAAGTACTGGTCTGGGCCGCCATTTCTTCCAAAGGAATCATTGGCCCATTTTTCAGATCCGAAACGATTACTGCATCACGCTATCTGGACATTCTTCGTGAATTTGTGGTGGTACAAACTGCCTTAGACGACACTGCGAACACCTCATGGTTTATGCAAGATGGTGCCCGGCCACATCGCACGGCCGACGACTTTAATTTCCTGAATGAATATTTCGATGATCGTGTGATTGCTTTGGGCTGTCCGAAACATACAGGAGGCGGCGTGGATTGGCCTCCCTACTCGCCAGACATGAACCCCTGTCACTTCTTTCTGTGGGGAACCTTGAAAGACCAGGTGTACCGCCAGAATCCAGAAACAATTGAACAGCTGAAGCAGTACATCTAATCTGCATGTCAAGCCATTCCGCCAGACACGTTGTCAAAGGTTTCGGGTAATTTCATTCAGAGACTACGCCATATGCTACGCATGGTGGATATGTGGAAAATATCGTACTATAGAGTTTCCCAGACTGCAGCGCCATCTGTTGTTGAAAATTGTAACTACTGTAATTTTGAAAGTTTGTCTGCCTGAAAATGTACTGTTGTCCCAAGCATATTGGAACAAACGGTGTATTTCTATCGCTGCTCGTTTAGTTTTTATTGCCATTTCAAATATACCGGTCATTTTTGAAACACCCTGTAAGAATGCACCATGTTGCTAAGACAGGAGACTATATGGAACACATATTGTAACTTGTGACTATATCCTAATAAATGTGCCAGAACCACCATCATCATGTGGCTGATCGTTCCTTCCCTTTTCCTGTGCCCACACTACATTCTGACTGCTTACAGCGCCATATTTTCACCTGGTGGCAGAAAGCGGAACTATTATTGTTTTCAGGATACTCCATGAGCTTACCAATTAATGAACATGCCTACAATGCTTTGGCTTCCTGCAGTGTATAAAGCCCACACTGCAGCAATTAGAACACTGTCAGTTTAATAACAACCATGCAGTACACAGCAAGTATTCGGTAGAATGGTACCAACACTTCCACCCCAACAAAATTAAATGGTTTTCTTGCCCGTGGCAATCTTCGTAATAGCACCTATTCTCGATTCAAATCTGCACGCTGCACACACTTAATACAGTACCAGACATATTGATTGACATCATTTTCCCTTCCTCTCCACCAGTATTTTTCCGCCACTCTCTGATTTGTCACTCTGCAATCTCCATGACCTGGCCCCAGTTTCATCTCTCTACACAATAAACTGTCACACACATTGAACTGTTGCTGTTTACCATATTGCTTACATTCTTCATTGGCACTGTGCATTGTCTGTCATTCCTCAAGGTGCTGACCTAATGTCTGTATTACAGTTACTTTTCTGCTCAATCCATCCGCATTTTCATCTCACTACCATGGTTTCTGGATTACTTTGTAGTCAAATTCACTCTATTTCAATGCCCATCTCGCAAGCCTACTGAATGGATCCTTCAATTTGACATCCTCTCTTAACAACTGTGTAAGTGGTTGTACTATATCCACAAATCCTCTCATAGTCTTTCTATATTAGTTTGTGAGATCGAGAAAAGATTGCAACTCCTTAGTTGTTTCAGGTAATGGCAAATATTGCACTGAACGTTCTAATCTCAGATCAGACCTTACACCATCCTTAGTGATGACATGGCACCTCTTCCAATGCAAAATGACATTGTTCTGTTTCCAGTGTTAAATGTGCTGTCTATAACCTCTTAAACACTTCCCTTAATCGCTGCCTATGTTCCTGCAAATCCCTTGAAAAGACGACTATGTTGTCGATAAACACAGACACTGATACAGTTTTAATCTTTTCAGTATCCCATCCAATATCCGTTGGAATGTTGCTGGTGCATTTTTCAATACAAAAGGCATTCTTCTATATTGGTAGTGTCCAATGGTGCTAAAAATGTATTTGGTTCCTTCTCTGGAGCAACTTCCAAATGGTGGTACCTACTCTGCAAGTCCATCAACAATTGTTCCAGTGAAATTCGAAATGAGTAAGTGTCTTTTATGGTTTTGCTACTTAAAAATGTTGATAACTGCAACAGTAGCGATACTTCCTCGAGCCATCTGTTAACTTCTTGGACACGATTACAATTCTCACTTTCCCACAGGATCTACTACTTTCCTCTTTTATCCTGTCAGCCAATTACTGTTTTATAAATTCCTTGAAGACTGACGGCAGTGGTCGTGGTATTTTGTAAGGCCTCCGATACGTCGGTCTTTCATTTCGTGTTGGGATCCTGTGCAGATTTATGGTGCAGGAAGCAATGGTCTTTGGAAAAAAAACACAGAATTTGGAATTCCCATAATAACGACTACATTTTGACTCTCTCTGTTCCTTTTAAATGTTTCAACTTCTCACGAGACACAGTACTAGCAGAATCCTGGGCCCTCTTATGGTCCACACCTCCTGTGCAGCAATCTTCTTCATCTGGAATTTCTAATGGGGCCAACAATGTTCCTTTCATCAACTTAGTGTATGATTACAGGCAGTACTTTACTTCTGTCCCTCTCCTGTAGATGTACAATACTTCATATCACTAAAGAACCTGTTGCATCTAAAACTCTATTATCTCCTAGCGATTACACAACATTAACTGGTAAGTCTGGCTCCACATTCACCCGCAGAAACTTTCTAGTGCCCCTAGACACACAGTCGTGCGAAATAAGTCATAATGTCATTGTTTATGGTTTAATTGGATTGCCCTGTATAACAGACTCTGCTTGCAACAGATCAACATTGACAACAGTGTACCACAGCTAGAATGTTTTCCCACTATGAGTATTTGAAGGTCAGTTATGTTGATGCAGAAAGTATAATTCTAGGATCACGCTGTAGGCATTGCTTACATGAGACACCACTTCCACACACTGTTTAAATCTGTCTGCCTCCAACGAAAAATTCACCATCACAGATGCAGTGGTCTTATATCACTATACCCTGCCTACTCCACAGACCTTGCACCACAGTGGCTTCCAATGCCTCCTACCCACTAACTCTCTTGAGACCACTGACACATGCACTACTGTGTCCACAAAATCGTATAATTCTTGCCGCCAATAACACCTATTATGGCACATTACACATCTGCATTCATTTCTACTGAATTCAGTTTTACTGGGAACTCCTGTTGGCTGCTCAGGGATTCCCTCTTCAGATAAATGGATCACTTTCATTCCACAGACCACCTGTGCTACTACACCTACACCTCAACTATAATCCATAGCACGCTTTCTACTACCTCCACTAATTCACCCATAGTCCACATCATTCCCCATGTTCCTCTGTGGCTTGTACCACTGCCTCTACACATGCCCTACATGACTGCAATTAAAACACTTTATGATAGAAGCAAACATATGCCTTAGGTCCCTTAACCCCAAAGATATATATCAATCTTTTCCTACACCAATGTTAGTTCCACTGCAGCAGTAGTAGGGCAAACTATGTTGTGGCAGATTTTGTTAGTGCAGGTAGTCTACATTAAGAGCAGATTTGCACTCAGGGGCAAACCTATTGATATTTTTTGATTGACAGGTCATTACCCTATCGTTCTTCGATTGACAGGTCCTTAACCCTTTGCTCTGCTAACAGGATCCTGCCTTTTGTTTGACAGGTCCTTAACCTATTGCCCCCCCCCCCCCTCACAATCCACCTCCCCACGCTCGCTGCTACAGGTACAGTTCCAGGTCTGAGTTATTCGAATAGCCCCTCTCACCCTTATCAATTTGATTGACAACTTAATTAAAGTGATCAATTAATTAACCTCCCCCCCTCTGATAAACACCCCATCCCCTCCCACCATCCCTACCGGAAATTGGAGGGAAAAAGACTCAGATGATCAGTCATTTGGAGGGAATTCGATTGCAGCATATGGAATATATTTAAACAATTTAGACAATGTATAGAATATTATTTTATTATTTATAGCTGTGTATGGATGGTTTATTTATTTAGTTAAAGAATTCGTCTGGAAATCGAATGCAGAGTATGGAATATTGTTTGAACAATTTAAGCAATGTGTGGAATATTGTTTATTTAAACAATTTATAGATTTCAAGGCAGTGTGTGGAATATAGTTTATTTATTTATTTAAAAAATCAGGGAATCGATAACCCTCCTCACCACCCCATTTCCCCTCCTCCCCCTTCACCCCCTCTTCGGTCACCCTTGCCTCCTCTACCTGGAAATGGCGGCTCTGCAGTGGACAGGAAGGCTCTCACGAAGGGAAATTTAAATGTATATTGTTTATTTATAAAAAATTAGTTTGCTGAGGTTGGATTTCCCTTGATCATCATTCTCTGCTGTTTGGAAAGACACAGGTCAGGTAAGAAGTAATTAAATGGATCGCCTTTCTTTTTATTCCAGCCGTGCAAGGAATACCATCATGAAACACACATCACACTTAATTACACAGATAAAAATCATTCAATCATGAAGCACGCACTGCCCGCTGTCCCCTCTCCACTGGACCATGCAGAATGCCACTGCACTCGCTCCCAGGAGTTGGGTGCACCAGCAGCCCCTGCAAGGCGACGACCCAGCTGTCAGCTGCCGAACCACACTCAGGTGTCAGTTTGAGTCCCGCGCACATGAGCCGGCAGCATCACTTTCATACTTGTCACCTGAGAGATACCTGTTGAAACAGGTGTCTACCTACACACCGTTGCTGGCGCAGTGACGCATAGCCTTTTCCCTGCAGTCCAGCGAGATGTTTGCATAGCAGATGACCCTCAGCAAGATGATTGCATAGCGGCTCACCCTCACAGACACAGTTAAACGGTTCTCAATGTTATACTGTTGTCACAGGTGTATGTAAATAAGAGCCAAGTCTCCCCTCTGAACACACTATAGAAATATGTTGCATTGCTTCCCAGAATAGCACAGGATGCATTCTCCCTAGGGATCCTAGGGAGACATGCGAGATGCCTTCGCCCATGAATGTGTTTACTCAGCCACCCCACATACCTGGCAGTCCAGCCCAGGTCTCATAGGCAAGCACGAGATGTTTGCGTAGTGGCTCACCGGTGCAGGTGCAGGTGCAGCTAAGATGTTCTCAATGTTAAAATGGTTCAAATGGCTCTGAGCACTATGGGACTTAACATCTTAGGTCATCAGTCCCCTAGAACTTAGAACTACTTAAACCTAACTAACCTAAGGACATCACACACATCCATGCCCGAGGCAGACAGTGTATGTGCTTATACTGGCTGTCTTTACGGTATATATACGAGTGTCGGGCGGTCGATAGCTATATGCATGATGCAAAAGGGGCGATTTCATATAGCACACGAGACGAATTGTATGTTTTCTACATCGACACGGTACATGGTGATATATTGCCGGGTTGGAGATCAAATATTCAAGCTTCCGTCCTCAGAGGCAGAGTAGTGTAATTGAGGAAGAGTCTTTCTGTATTTGACGATCTGTAGGTCACTTTTGCAGGATATAACTGTCAGTGAAATATGGCGACTTGTAAAAAATAGTTTTGCCACTGAATATCTCATCTGCAGAAAGAAAAAGGCGGACAGTGCTTCCACACTGGCAGCATCAGTAATTTGGTGGGTTAATTCATGAAGTGCTGATCAGAATGCTCCATTCATTCGCAAGACATCCTTTGTGCTGGGACATAGGAGCCTCTACATAGCGGTGAGAACGTTTGCATTTCGGAGGTGTTTGTTGAAATCAGGACTTAACGATGAACGGGGTGCCACGTTAGGACCATCAGGAGGAATGCAGTCAGCGTTATTCTGGGCTATTTTCGTAAACAGATTCTGTTAGGAGAAGAATTTCCATCAGACAAGCTGAGATATCACGAAAGCTCCTACAAAAGCGAAGGTTAACATTTTCTGCAGCACTTTACCAATTCTGAGAATGGTCTGATAAGTAATGGATGGGCTGTCCCGTTAGGATCATGAGGAAGAATGCAGTCGGTGTTATTCTGGGCTATTTTCGTGAACAGTTCTGTTAGGACCAGAAATTCCATCCAGACAAAGTTCCTACAAAAGCGATCGTTAACTATTTCTGCAACACTTTACTATTTCTGAGTGGGAGACGTCGTTCTTATTTGGTTCAAATGGCTCTGAGTACTATGGGACTTAACATCTGTGGTTATCAGTCCCATAGAACTTAGAACTACTTAAACCTAACTAACCTAAGGACATCACACACATCCATGCCCGAGGCAGGATTCGAACCTGCGACCGTAGCGGTCACATGGCTCCAGACTGAAGCGCCTAGAACCGCATGGCCACACCGGCCGGCTCGTTCTTATTTACATAGATCAGTATTACATTGAGAACCTCTTGGCTGCACCTGCACAGGTGAGCCACTATGCAAACATCTTGCGCTTGGCAATTAGGCCTGCACTGGACTGGCAGGTTCGTGTGGTGGCTGAGTAAACACATCCGCAGCCAGAGGCGTCTCGCATGTCCCCTTAGTATAGCTAGGGAGAATGCACCCTGTGCTATTCTGGGAAGCATTGCAACACATTTTTATAGCGTGTTCAGAGTGGAGACTTGGCTCTTATTTACATACACCTGTGACGCCAGTATGACATTGAGAACGTTTTGGCTGCATCTGCGAGGGTGAGCCGCTATGCAAACATCTTGCTGAGGGTGACCCGCCATGCAAACATCTTCCTGGACAGCAGGGACAAAGGCTATGGATCATTGCGCCAGCAATGGTGTGTAGGTAGTCACGTGTTTCGACAGGTATTTCTCAGGTGTCAAGTACGAAAGGGATGCCACTGCCTCATGTGCGTGGGACTCGAACTGACACCTGAGCATGCTTCAGCAGCTTATGGCCACATCGTTCGCTGTGCGGGGCCGCCAGTGCATCCCGACTCCTGCGAAAATATGCAGTGGCATTCTGTGTGGTCCAGTGACGAGGCGATGGCGGGTGGTGAGTGCTTCGCAATTGAAAGATTTTTAACTATGTAATTACGTGTGATGTGTGTTTCATGACGGTATTCCTTGCACGGTTGGAATAAAAAGAAAGGCGATACATTTAATTACTTGTTACCTGACCTGCATCTTTCCAAACAGCAGAGAATGATGATCAAGGGAAATCCAACACCCGCAAACTGATCTTTTTTATAAATAAACAATATACACTTAAATTTCCCTTCGTGAGATCCTTCCCCTCCACCGCAGAACCGCCATTTCCAGGTAGAAGAGGGAAGAGTGAGTGGAGAGGGGGTGAAGTGGGAGGAGGGGAAATAGGGTGGTGAGGAAGGGTATCGATTCCCTGAAATTTTTTAAATAAATAAGTAAACTATATTCCACACACTGCCTTGAAACGTATAAATTGTTTAAATTAACAATATTCCACACATTGCCTAAATTGTTTAAACAATATTCCATGCTCTGCATTCGATTTCCAGACAAATTATTTAACTAAATAAATAAACCATATTCCATACACCGCCATAAACAATTAAACAATATTCTGTAGATTGTCTAAATTGCTTAAAAAATATTGCATATGCTGCAATCGAATTCCCTCCAAATGACTGATCAACTGAGTCTTTTTCCCTCCAATTTCCAGGAGGGAGGGTGGGAGGTGACAGGGGTTTAGCAGAGGGGGAGAGATTAATTAATTGATCAATTTAACTAAGTAGTCAATCAAATTGATAAGATTGAGATGGGCTATTCAAGTAACTCAGACCTGAAAGTGTACCTGTAGCAGCGAGTGCAAGGGGATCGGTTGGAGGGGGGAGGGGGGGAGGCCAATATGGTACGGACCTGTCAATTAAAAGGAAGGAGCCTTTTAGCAGAACAATAGGTTAAGGACCTGTCAATCAAAGGAGAACAATAGTTTAATGACCTATCAATCAAAGCAAAACAATAGGTTTGCCCCTGAGTGCTAACCTGCCCCTGATGTAGGCAATCCACACTAACAAAATGTCCCGCAACATAGTTTGCCCTACTACTTGCAGCATGAAAATCTTTAAGTGTCCCAGTGTGCACTCTCCTCGACATTTATGATGCCAAACCCCTCAAAAACGTATCCAGTGCTCTGGGCTCAGCTTCTTGCAAAATCACTTTATTCACCTCCTCATTCTGTGATAATTCATACGTAGGTACATTCAACTTTCTAAGTGTATCTGCAAAATCCTCAACCAGTCCATTATATCTCCTAGACACCACACCCAACTGTTCACGAAAAAACGCTGCACTATATTGTTTCCAGTACTCTGCTCTAATCCCTGTCTAAGCTGCTCAAACATACTCAGGGTATGCTATGCTTCTGCACAATGCACAAACGATTTCGCTTTACCTGCCAAACATAATCTAGCAATCTGCAGCAACTGACTATCTGACCATTCAACATGCCAGCTGATGACCTGATATCCTCCAAGAATTGTAACGCATCCTCAGGCACACTACCAGAAAAGGGCGAAACTATGTTAGCAGTAGCAGGATTCACTCCTAAACTTCATGATTTCAACAGTTCTGCTTCTTCACTTTTCTCTGCCAAACTATTACATAAAGCTACCTCATCTGCCCTCAATTGAACTGTCTGATTTACTAGAACGATTCTACAGCTTGATCTCTGGTGACACTCTGTGCCTCTGATTTAGCCTTTGTCTCCTCAGCATTCATTTTAAAATTATTACTCTTACAAAACACAAAAAATAAACATTCAACACTAGCACTACGAGAATTCATCTATTTCCTCTGTCTAATCATGAGCCACGTGGACTCTCTACACTGTCTGGCTGTATGTCGAAAATGATTATAAGTGACACAAATTGCCACCCCTGATTCGGCACAGAGTGTCCTAGCAAATTACACTGCATACAACAAACAGGCACTAACCATTCATCCCTAGAATTGCCTTTAAATTGTGATAAATGTACTTGTTCCTCTGGTTTTAGAAACATGACATTTGTATAATCACGACCCCTTTACTTTGATGCCATTATTGTTACCATACAAGAATTAAAAAATATGGTCTCACTCACCCTGAATGCTGACACTGAGAGCTGTGGCTCGGATGGCATGCTCTGGGGTGACACACCTGCTGTGGGCTTTTGGGATGTCAGCAACTCTGACATCACTCAGAAGGGTCGGGGGTGATGATTGATGGCGTTGAGGGCCTAGTATGAACACTGTTGACAACAGACAACATCTTTGTTATCTTCAGCACATACTGCTTTGCAGCTCAGTCAGGCAAACACCCCTCTCCTCATCGACCCTGCCCAGAGGTGATGTATGGGCAGTGGTGTCCACCCAGAATGCTATGTTGATACCCAGCATTGCTGACATAAGACCTATGGACAGCTGGCAGACTACTATGTCAAGGCTGTGACATCAGAAGTGCACTGCTACTCTTGGCGATGGTGGGAGCTCCTCCAGATGGCACTCTCTGGCCCAAATGCATTCACTGTAGCAGGGTGTGAAGACTGTTCTGCTCGAGATTTGACCTGCTGCCCCTAGGCAGGATTCAGACAACAGCTAGCACTGTGGCACAGAGTCCCACTTGGAACTCAGTGCCGACTGCAGCAGGTGACAGCAGCAGGCTGGCGGCACTGGGGCGTCATGGCCCTCCAGAAACTTGAGTGCTGAAAGCAACAGGTGCAACGCAGACTCAAAACCGTGGCTGCTCTGTCGTCTTGCAGCTTGGCTTGACGCCAGCATCATGGTGGTGATGCAGAACTCGGCGGCAATATGGAGAAAATGACTGGATGACGAATCAATGACGAATCTACTCTTCTTCAAAATACAGCACTATTTATACCTTTCTCTAACACATTTGTTTCACTACACTCAGCTGGCGGCTGCACGGGTAGCGGAGGCTGTGTGGCGTGGACTGGGCGGTTTTTTAGGTTAGAAGGCCTCGGGAAAGTACGGGGTGGGCTGCAATCTCAACGGGTGCATGGCAAATACAGGACGTGTTTGGATCAAGGAACAGTCGGAATTGTAATTGTAAATTGTTGTAGTTGTGCTGGGAAAGCCCCTGAGCTTCAAGCGCTAATAGAAAGCACAGAAGCTGAAATCGTTATAGGTACAGAAAGCTGGCTAAAGCCTGAAATAAGTTCTGCAGAAATTTTTACGAAGTCTCAGACGGTCTTCACGAAAGATAGATTAGGCAGAATTGGTGGTGGAGTGTTTGTGTCTGTCAGTAGTGGTTTATCTTGTAGTGAAGCCGAGGTAAATACTCCATGCGAATTGGTATGGGTGGAGGTTATACTGAACAGCAGAACTAAGTTAATAATTGGCTCCTTCTACCGACCCCCAGACTCTGATGATATAGTTGCTGAACAGTTCAGAGAAAATTTGAGTCTCGTAACAAATAAATACCCCACTCATACGGTTATAGTTGGTGGGGACTTCAACCTTCCCTCGATATGTTGGCAAAAATACTTGTTCAAAACCGGTGGTAGGCAGAAAACATTTTCCGAGATTGTCCTAAATGCTTTCTCCGAAAATTATTTCGAGCAGTTAGTCGACGAACCCACGCGAATTGTAAATGGTTGCGAAAACACACTTGACCTCTTAGCCACAAACAATCCAGAGTTAATAGAGAGCATCATGACTAATACAGGGATTAGTGATCACAAGGTCGTTGTAGCTAGGCTCAATACCGTTTCTTCCAAATCCACCAGAAACAAACGGAAAACAATTTTATTTAAAAAAGCGGATAAAGTGTCACTAGAAGCCGTCCTAAGAGACAATCTCCATTCCTTCCGAACTGACTATGCAAATGTAGACGAGATGTGGCTCAAATTCAAAGATAAAGTAGCAACAGCAATTGAGAGATTCATACCTCATAAATTGGTAAGAGATGGAACTGATCCCCCATGGTACACAAAACAGGTCCGAACGCTGTTGCAGAGGCAACGGAAAAAGCATGCGAAGTTCAGAAGAACGCGAAATCCCGAAGATTGGCTAAAATTTACAGACGCGCGAAATTTGGCACGGACTTCAATGCGAGATGCCTTTAAAAGGTTCTCGAAATTTGGTAGAAAATCCGAAAAAATTCTGGTCGTATGTAAAGTACACAAGCGGCAAGACGAAGTCAATACCTTCGCTGCGCAGTGCCGATGGTACTGTTACCGACGACTGTGCCGCTAAAGCGGAGTTATTGAACGCAGTTTTCCGAAATTCCTTCACCAGGAAAGACGAATGGAATATTCCAGGATTTGAAACACGAACAGCTGTTAGCATGAGTTTCTTAGAAGTAGATACCTTAGGGGTTGCGAAGCAACTCAAATCGCTTGATACGGGCAAGTCTTCAGGTCCAGATTGTATACCGATTAGGTTCCTTTCAAATTACGCTGATACAATAGCTCCCTACTTAGCAATCATATACAACTGCTCGCTCACCGATCTACAGATTGGAAAATTGCGCAGGTCGCACCAGTGTTTAAGAAGGGTAGTAGGAGTAATCCATCGAACTACAGACCTATATCATTGACGTCGGTTTGCAGTGGGGTTTTGGAGCATATACTGTATTCAAATATTATGAATCACCTCGAAGGGAACGATCTATAGATACGTAATCACCATAGTTTCAGAAAACATTGTTCTTGTGCAACGCAGCTAGCTCTTTATTCGTACAAAGTAATGGCCGCTATCGACAGGGGATCTCAAATTGATTCCGTATTTCTAGATTTCCGGAAAGCTTTTGACACCGTTCCTCACAAGCGACTTCTAATCAAGCTGCGGACCTATGGGGTATCGTCTCAGTTGTGCGACTGGATTCGTGATTTCCTGTGAGGAAGGTCACAGTTCGTAGTAATAGATGGTAAATCATCGAGTAAAACTGAAGTGATATCAGGTGTTCCCCAGGGAAGGGTCCTGGGACCTCTGCTGTTCCTGATCTATATAAATGACCTGGGTGACAATCTCAGCAGTTCTCTTAGGTTGTTCGCAGATGATGCT
Source organism: Schistocerca serialis cubense (assembly GCF_023864345.2). Classification (NCBI taxonomy): domain Eukaryota; kingdom Metazoa; phylum Arthropoda; class Insecta; order Orthoptera; family Acrididae; genus Schistocerca; species Schistocerca serialis. Next base: position 256,156,714 of record NC_064640.1, read on the forward strand.
GTAATTTACCATCTAGTAAGGTCATCCGAAGACCAGTATCAGTTGCAAAGCGATTTAGAAAAGATTGCTGTATGGTGTGGCAGGTGGCAGTTGACGCTAAATAACGAAAAGTGTGAGATGATCCACATGAGTTCCAAAAGAAATCCGTTGGAATTCGATTACTCGATAAATAGTACAATTCTCATGGCTGTCAATTCAACTAAGTACCGGGGTGTTAAAATTACGAGAAACTTCAGTTGGAAAGACCACATAGATAATATTGTGGGGAAGGTGAGCCAAAGTTTGCGTTTCATTGGCAGGACACTTAGAAGATGCAACAAGTCCACTAAAGAGACAGCTTACACTACACTCGTTCGTCCTCTGTTAGAATATTGCTGCGCGGTGTGGGATCCTTACCAGGTGGGATTGACGGAGGACATCGAAAGGGTGCAAAAAAGGGCAGCTCGTTTTGTATTATCACGTAATAGGGGAGAGAGTGTGGCAGATATGATACGCGAGTTGGGATGGAAGTCATTAAAGCAAAGACGTTTTTCGTCACGGCGAGATCTATTTACGAAATTTCAGTCACCAACTTCCTCTTCCGAGTGCGAAAATATTTTGTTGAGCCCAACCTACATAGGTAGGAATGATCATCAAAATAAAATAAGAGAAATCAGAGCTCGAACAGAAAGGTTTAGGTGTTCGTTTTTCCCACGCGCTGTTCGGGAGTGGAATGGTAGAGAGATAGTATGACTGTGGTTCGATGAACCCTCTGCCAAGCACTTAAATGTTAATTGCAGAGTAATCATGTAGATGTAGATGTAGATGTAGAAACTCACAGCCAATTACGTCATTCATAACAGAAACCAGCCCTGGTGTGGTGTCAACACCTCACCCATTGTGGGGGCTATTGCTGCACTATGCTGTTTTCTGCTGCAGTTAGCTGCCTTCACTACACATTCCGCTTGCCTGTCCTGTCCTACATGTCGCCACATCAGCAGCTTCCAGCTTGTGGTGGCTAATGCACTCTTTCTTGAGGTTAACTTACCATTTCTTATTACTTTTCAGCTAAAAGATAGACTATGGTCTCACAGAAGGAAGTTTAGGAATTAACACTCCACTAATGACACATTTGTTTGGGACTCATCACAACCTCAAGCTGAGAGAAAGATGAAAAATGAAATCGACCAAGTGCTTTACAAAGGAACCATCTTAACATTTTCCTTAAGTGATGTAAGGAAATTTTGGGAAACCTAAATTTGGGGTATCAAATGGAGATATGAGTCGCTATTCTTCTGGTTGCATTTCCAGTGTCTTGAATCACTTCACCACTTCGCTTCACCTTTCAAATTTGGAAGCTGAGCCTTGAAAGGAGATTAAGCGCCTTTCTTTTGACGTCTAAATGTGGAAGGCTATGGCTTGGTAGGAAAGTACAGCCATAAGAACCTGCATGTGGTATTGATAAGTGGTTTCCCGGTGTCATGTGAGCAGCCCAGAATCATCTTGTTAAATTAGTGTGTTTACTGCTGAATAAGAGTGCCTGGATGTGAAGTGGATAGTCCATACTTCTGAAGCCTGCTTTTGTTAGTTCTTCTGACAATCTCAGCATTCTTCATGTTGCAAATGGATGAACAACCGTTTTCTTCACTGTGTTGGATACTGCTTCGTACTACCTTATGATACTCCGCTGTGAGGGGACGAGGCCACATTGTGAGATGCGATTCGGTTATAGACTATTTTCTGCACAGTGTCTCACATATTTACACAACTGCCATGATTACCATACTGTGATACCTTAGACATACATATAAGGTCAGGGGAATATATTAGGGGTGTCCTATCACAGGCCCAGTTTTATTGTGGTACATATTTAACATCTCCATCATGGGTGAGCACATTGAAGTTATGAAAGGCATAGTCTGCAAAATCTTCTAAGATGTTGTCATCATCTGTGACAGTACTGTACCCTGTGAGTAGACTCCAACGAATGGTGCAGTGGCAACGTCAATGTAGGAGTTAAACAGGCATGGCAGTTGTGTGAGCAACATCACAATAATTACAGAGAACAGGAGAGAACCACCGACATGCAGCAGGCCGTGCTACTGTTCCTACTGTAACAAGGCAGTGATCAATGTGGATCAGGTATGGTTCTATTGGCTTCTGGTTTTGCAATGTGAGATTGTTCACAAACAAAGGTATTTGTCCAAAGGTGCAGATATTTAGCGGTAGTTGCCACACATGGGTGAGTGAAAGTAGGGGAGAGCAGGTTACCTATGGGGCAAGGTAGCAATCTAATCTCAAGGCTATGATTTAACTTGATACCCAGCTCACAGCTCTCAGGCAACTGCATGTGGGAAATTCAAGGTCACAATGTAACCTGATATCTATCACATATCAAGATAAGGCCCCACCCTTCTGCTGACCACACACCTAGGACAACTGGTGCGACTAAAGAATAGTGGTAAAATTAAGGTTACTGGTCCAATGTGACGGTTCTGGCCCCAGAATCAAGGCCAAACTTCCCCCATTGATGTAGGCCAATAGGACGACTCAAAATGGCAGAAAAACAAGTTACCCCTCCTCTTTCTCTCTCTAGGCCAAATGTGCAAGTATTTTCACTAGAGGTCTGTAGATGTACTGTAAGGATCATCATGAAGCACTAGGGGCAGAGTTCTCCTGCTTAAAAAATTGTGGTAAACGTTATCTTAATATATAATGTAGGACTCTTTCACACTAAAGTGTGTGACTATTGGGAGATCTGAAGGGGCACAGCTGAATTACTATAATTTAAAGACATCATGGCATTTTCTGTGAACACTCCAATGCGTGATCACCTTCCATTGCAATTTACAATTCCATTGATTTTCTTCCACTTTTCAAGATCATCACCCTATGACACACATTAACACAAAACTTTAAGTGTTAATTAAACATTTTCCATAGTTTGATATATTAAACAACTACACCAATATCCCACTTCAAATAATAAGCACAGTGCGTTATTTTAACAAATACACCCATATTTCATGTTAAATAATAACAACACTGCAACAAATACACTCTTGCTATGTACTCTAAGGAACTTATCCCTGCATTTTTAGTGTGTTAAAAACAATGTCATCAGTATAAGTCTGCCTTAGAGGAGTCTGACACTATTGGATTATAGTAAACTTGCAAATAAGGACGGAAAATCCAAGTATGAACACACACACATACAAAACATTGCTAAATTTACGCTGTGAACAATTACTGCCCTGCCCCTCTATGCTGCTAACCATTACAAACAAAACAAAAATCTTCTGTTATGTGTGAAGCCTCTGCAGTATGCATCCCTCTGCGTGGTACTTTTAGTCAATCCTCCCACTACAATGACAGTTATGCTAATGAAATGCAACTAGGTGGAGAATATCCCCTCTGCCTCTCTCTCTCTCTCTCTCTCTCTCTCTCTCTCTCTCTCTCTCTCGCTCTCTAACACACACACACACACACACACACACACACACACACACACACACACACACACACACACACACACACACACAGAGAGAGAGAGAGAGAGAGAGAGAGAGAGAGAGAGAGTCAGAAGTGTGAGAGTCAGAAGTGTCCTGCACACGTGGTAGATAACGCTACTGGAGAAGGCCTCTTGGGCACACTCTGTCTCACCAGCCACCAGCTATCAAAAATCGCCTACACACAGAAGACAACAGCCAATGGCTGTAACTGCAGAACCACAGTGACCACACGCCATCGCCATGTAGGAGGATACATGGCTAACCGCAATAATAACTGCAGCTTGAGGACACACCAAGCAGCCTCTCTTAAACAATCTAACACACTTTCACTGTGTGTCTCTCTCACACTCTGAGAATATTTCCATTATTGAGTCGTTATTAACATTTTGTATGCTAACAAAATCCTCCTGCACATTAACTTGTTTTTAGGTCGACTGCACTAAAACATGTTCAGGGACATTGGCAGTTACTATTGTACAATGAGTTGCTTCAGGATGACAGCCTGACCATGTCACCATGCACATGGAGAGAATGGACCATAACGAAAATCTTTCGCTACAGACAATCCTTGGGGATTTTGGAAGCAGGCAACAGTGACATCCAATTGGGAGCGAAAAAAAAAAAAATCTGATGCACACACATCTCTGTAAGTAGTGCTAAGCTTACTGCTCCAAATATGTGGCATTATTTACTAAATATTCTGATTGAGCTTACTTTCTCATAATATAATTCAACCTGCTGTATTTTTGCGTGACTAATGACCTCAGCAGTTGAGTCCCATAGTGCTCAGAGCCATTTGAACCATATTTTTGCGTAACCAGAAAAATTAATTTGAAAGACGGAGCGGAAAAAAGGAAGCAAAATTGAAAGTTAACGCCCCATCTACAACAGTGCCATAGAGGACGAAACACAAATTAGCTAATATTCAAGTCTGACTTCATATTTGGGTATTGTAGCGTATATCTCATCCATCTGTTGCAGGAGCTAGAAGTAAATTCTTTAATATGGTCCTACCTACATGGGGTGACCAAAATATTGTTGTTGTTGTTGTTGTGGTCTTCAGTCCTGAGACTGGTTTGATGCAGCTCTCCATGCTACTCTATCCTGTGCAAGCTTCTTCGTCTCCCAGTACCTACTGCAACCTACATCCTTCTGAATCTGCTTAGTGTATTCATCTCTTGGTCTCCCTCTACAATTTTTACCCTCCATGCTGCCCTGCAATGCTAAATTTGTGATCCCTTGATGTCTCAGAACATGTCCTACCAACCGGTCCCTTCTTCTTGTCAAGTTGTGCCACAAACTCCTCTTCTCCCCAATTCTATTCAATACCTCCACATTAGTTATGTGATCTACCCACCTAATCTTCAGCATTCTTCTATAGCACCACATTTCGAAAGCTTCTATTCTCTTCTTGTCCAAACTATTTGTCGTCCATGTTTCGCTTCCATACATGGCTACACTCCATATAAATACTTTGAGAAACGACTTCCTGACATTTAAATCTATACTTGATGTTAACAAATTTCTCTTCTTCAGAAACGCTTTCCTTGCCATTGCCAGTCTACATTTTATATCCTTTCTACTTTGACTATCATCAGTTATTTTGCTCCCCAACTTGCAAAACTCCTTTACTACTTTAAGTGTCTTATTTCTTAATCTAATTCCCTCGGCATCACCCGACTTAATTCCACTGCATTCCATTATCCTCGTTTTGCTTTTGTTGATGTTCATCTTATATCCTCCTTTCAAGACACAGTCCATTCCGTTCAACTGCTCTTCCAAGTCCTTTGCTGTCTCTGACAGATTTATAATGTCATCGGCGAACCTTAAAGTTTCTATTTCTTCTCCATGGATTTTAATACCTACTCCGAATTTTTCTCCCCAAATAGCAGAACTCATCTACTAGTTTAAGTGTCTCATTTCCTAATCTAATTCCCTTAGCATCACCTGATTTAATTATACTACATTCCAGTATCCTCGTTTTGCTTTTGTTGATGTTCATCTTATATCCGCTTTTTAAGACATTGTCCATTCCGTTCCACTGCTCTTCCAGGGCCATTGCTGTCTCTGACAGAATTACCATTTCATCGGAAAACCTCAAAGTTTTTATTTCTTCTCCGTGGATTTTAATTCCTACTCCAAATTTTTTTTGTTTCCTTTACTGCTTGCTCAATATACAGATTGAATAACATCGGGGAGAGGCTACAACCCTGTCTCACTCCCTTCCCAACTACTGCTTCCCTTTCATGCCCCTCGACTCTTATAAGTGCCATCTGGTTTCTGTAGAAATTGTAAATAGCCTTTTGCTCCCTGTATTTTACCCCTGCCACCTTTAGAATTTGAAAAAGAGTATTCCAGTCAACATTGTCAAAAGCTTTCTCTAAGTCTACAACGTAGGTTTGCCTTTCCTAAATCTTTCTTCTAAGATAAGTCGCAAGGTCAGTATTGCCTCACGTGTTCCAACATTTCTATGGAATCCAAACTGATCTTCCACGAGGTCGGCTTCTACCAGTTTTTCCATTCGTCTGTAAAAAATTCACGTTAGTATTTTGCAGCTGTGACTTATTAAACTGAAAGTTCAGTAATTTTCACATCTGTCAATGCCTGCTTTCTTTGGGATTGGAATGATTATATTCTTCTTGAAGTCTGAGGGTATTTCGCCTTTCTCATACATTTTGCTCACCAGATGGTAGAGTTTTGTCAGGGCTGGCTCTCCCAAGGCCGTCAGTAGTTCTAATGGAATGTTGACAACTCCCGCATTTTTGAGACGTTTGTATTCCTTTTTGCCTGCTTTATTTATTGCATTTTTATATTTTCTCCTCTCATCAATTAAATTCAGTGTTTGTTCTGTTACCCAAGGATTTCCACTAGCCCTCGTCTTTTTACCTACTTGATCCTCTGCTGCCTTCACTACTTCATCCCCTCAAAGCTACCCATTCTTCTTCTACTGTATTTGTTTCCCCCATTCCTGTCAATTGTTCCCATATGCTCTCCCTGAAACTCTGTAAAACCTCTGGTTCTTTCAGTTTATCCAAGTCCCATCTCCTTAAATTCCCACCTTTTTGCAGTTTCTCCAGTTTTAATCTACAGTTCATAACCAATAGATTGTGGTCAGAGTCCACATCTGGCCCTGGAAATGTCTTACAATTTAAAACCTGGTTCCTAAACCTCTGTCTTACCATTATATAATCTATCTGATACCTTATAGTATCTCCAGGATTCTTCCATGTGTACAACCTTCTTTTATGATTCTTGAATCAAGTGTTAGCTATGATTAAATTATGCTCTGTGCAAAATTCTACCAGGCAGCTTCCTCTTTCATTTCTTAGCCCCAATCCATATTCACCTACTATGTTTCCTTCTCTCACTTTTCCTACTCTCAAATTCCAGTCACCCATGACTATTAAATTTTCGTCTCCCTTCACTACCTGAATAATTTCTTTTATCTCATCATACATTTCATCAATTTCTTAATCATCTGCAAAGCTAGTTGGCATATAAACTTGTACTACTGTAGTAGGCATGGGTTTCATGTCTCTCTTGGCCACAATAATGCGTTCACTATGCTGTTTGTAGTAGCTCACCCGCATTCCTATTTTTTTATTCATTATTAAACCTACTCTAGCATTATCCCTATTTGATTTTGTATTTATAACCTTGTATTCACCTGACCAAAAGTCTTGTTCCTCCTGCCACCGAACTTCACTAATTCCCACTATATCTAACTTTGACCTATCCATTTCCCTTCTTAAATTTTCTAACCTATCTGCCCAATTAAGGGATCTGACATTCCATGCTCTGATCCGTAGAACGCCAATTTTCTTTCTCCTGATAACGACGTCCTCTTGAGTTGTCCCCGCCCGAAGATCCGAATGGGGAACTATTTTACCTCCGGAATATTTTACCTAAGAGGACGCCATCATCATTTAACCATACAGTAAAGCTGCATGCCCTCGGGAAAAATTACAGCTGTAGTTTCCCCTTGCTTTCAGCTGTTCACAGTACCAGCACAGCAAGGCCATTTTGGTTAGTGTTACAAGGCCAGTTCAGTCAATCATCCAGACTGTTGCCCCTGCAACTACTGAAAAGACTGCTGCCCCTTTTCAGGAACCACACGTTTGTCTGGCCTCTCAACAGATATCCCTCCGTTGTGGTTGCACCTACGGTATGGCCATCTGTATCGCTGAGGCACGCAAGCCTCCCCACCAATGGCAAGGTCCATGGTTCATGGGGGGGGGGACACAAAAATATTGAAGCACCAAAAACGCAACACATTACCATGCATAATATGGTATAGGAAAATTGCTGGCATTCAAAGAAACTTCCAGTCTTTTTGGAATAGATAAATACAGCTCCTGTGTGGTTTTCAAAGGAATTCTATGCCATTCTTCCTGCAACATAGTGGTAAGTTCAGGAAACAACGATGGAGATGGATAGTGATCATGCACCCTTATCTCCAAAGTAGACCATAAAGGCACAGATTGGTTCAAATGGCTCTGGGCACTATGGGACTTAACATCTGAGGTCATCAGTCCCCTACAATTTAGAACTACGTAACTTAGAACTACTTAACTAACCTAAGGACATCACACACATCCATGCCCGAGGCAGGATTCGAACCTGCGACTGTAGCAGTCGCGCGGTTCCGGATTGAAGCACCTAGAACCGCTCGGCCACAAAGGCTCAATAATATTGATATTTAGTGAATGTGATGGCCAGGGGAGATGGAAAAATAAATCCTCATGTTCCTAATGGGAAAAAAAACATTGTACCACGGGACAGACCTGATCATCCAAAATGGTCATATAAACTGTGGCAGTAATGTGACCTTGTGGCATAATCATGGGACCCATGGAATAATACGATATGGCTGCCCAAACCATCACTGAACCTTCACCATGTTTCACTCCTGGCAACAACCTGTCTGTATCGTACGCTTGGAAGGCATATGCAAGACATAATCTCAGGCAAAAGATGGAAACAGTGTGATACAAGACTCCTCCAAACAAATGACTGTCTTGCTCTTGAGACAACAGACGCTTTTGTTAACTTCCTTGTGGAAGTACCCACCATACAAAAACCAACAATTTGCCTACGTTCGATGTCACTTAGCTTTGAAATAATACACTCACCATGCCACAAAACACTGTTCCGACCATGACAGACACTTGCAACGAACAAAAAGCATCGTATATCCGCCTTTTCTGGTCAAATACAACAGCGCCAGCTGTAGGCTTGGCTAGTATCTGTATTTATGTTCAAGCATGCATTTATTGCGGTGTTTTCATATTTTTGTTCAGCTGCTGCACGTGTGTTTGACAGATTGTATCATTTTCTTAAGACCTACACAATTACGATATTTGGAGGAAGAGTGGAAGCTTAAGGTGCTTCTATTTCTTAAGACCCATGGAAGAACGACAAGGAAAACATCACCGTTTCATCATATGCTGATAAAGTGTATATGTAGATGTAGATGGTTGGGAAAGTAGTTTCAGTACTTCGAGGTTTGCATTGCCTAACAATGTTACATACAACACTCCACATATACATCTACATGGCTGCTCAGCAATTCACAATTGTCTGGCAGAGGGTTCATTGAACCACCCTCGAACTATTTCTCTACCATTCCACTTTCGAACATTGCACAGGAAAAACAAACATTTAAATGTTTCTGTGCAAGCTCAGATTTCCCTTATTTTATTACAGTGATCATATCTCACTATGTAGGTGGGCACCAACAAAATATTTTCGTATTCAGAGGAGAATGTTGCTCATTGACATTTCATAAAAACATCTTACTGTAACAAAAAAGCCTTTGTTTTAGTCGTTGTTACCCCAACTCATGTATCATATCAGTGATACTCTCTGTGATCGCTACACAAGATATGATGGAATTGCAGTCCTCGTTGAATGCATTTCCTCTCACTAGCGTTTCACAAGAACATCAAATGCATAGGGTTCATGTTTTGTGTGTGTGTGTGTGTGTGTGTGTGTGTGTGTGTGTGTGTGAGTGTGTGTGTAAAATCAACAAAATGCTGCAACATGTGCTACTGCCTAGCATTCAGTAGTGTCTGGGTCATGCAGAAAAGCAAACCAAAGATTGCAAAACACTTAGAAAATGTATCAGGCTACCAACATTGTTTGCCCTTGAAGTACGCGATTTCAGAGATCGAGCGTCCATACAGTTCACAGGCCTGCCCGGTGAGCTGCCACAGAAAGAGGGCACCTCCTCGTACCAGATTAAAAATGTCCCAATGATCAATATAAACTTTCTGTCCAGTCCCCAGAAGACCTCTATAAAATCCTCCACACCCTTTGTTCCCTCAAAATCAGCTACTACTCCTACCCCACCCAGTCTCACCACCTCCGGGTCGTCATCAGGGGGCTTCCTATGAAGTACACTGATGGCGACCTGAGGGCGGCACTAACTTCACTGAATATCATGCCCAAAGTAGTCTCCCGAATCACACCCGTCGCCCCACCCCACTCTTTTTCGTCTCTGCTCCGGACACGCCGGAGAGCCACCTCCTCCCCACCCTCACCTCCATCGACCGCATTAGCGTGATGATGGAGAAACCCCGCTCCAGGAGGCTGACCCTGGTGTGCTATCGCTGTCAGGGCCTGGCGCACTTTGCGGGTGACTGCACCCGTGAGGTGCGCTGTGTGAAGTGCGCCGGTGGTCACGCCTCCTTGGACTGCACCAAACCACGAGACGACCCTCCCACCTGCGCCCGCTGTGGTGCGAACCATACGGGCAGCTACATGGGCTGCCCGAAAATCAAATCGTTCAGAGCAAACCAAAAACGATACACAGGGCCCTCGGCGGCGACTCGTCCAGACGTCGGTTACTATGGCGCCCTGGGGGGGGTCGGCACTGCGGACTTACCCCCACCAAGCATCTCGCTCCCATCCTGTCCCTCTGGGCTCCTACCCACCCCCCACCCCCCCTCTCCATTCCTATCCCACCTCCACCATCTGCATTCCCTCTCCTCCCTTCCCAGCAGGTGTTAAGCTCTGCTTCCCCCTCCCCACAGCAGGCGTCAAGCTCTGCTGCTCCCTTCCCCTCCCCAGTACAATCTCAGCAACACCCTCTCCCCACCCCGTCCTCCATTCCCACCCCATTTGGTGACCTCATCAACAATGTTGTCGAGGCCTTGACCTCGGCAATCACCTCCGCATTCAACTCCCTCCTCCAAACCTTCCCCCTCCAACTTGCCTCTGCCCTCTCCCTATTCATGTCCCCCACCACCACCACCCCCGTTCCAACCAGTCATGGCTGTTAGACACCACGGATTGACAGCCATGATCTGGAACGCCAATGGTCTCTACAAACAACAGGGTGAATTCCGACAGTTCCTCCTTGATGAGAGGGTCAACATTTGACTTGTCGCTGAGACGCACCTCGAACCTGGTGTTTTTGTCCGTGTAGCGAACTACTCCTGCTACAGGACAGACAGGCCGACCACCTTTGGTGGCACAGCGGTGTACGTGTGTAATTCCCTCCGCCATCATCCCATCCCCCTCCCCCAACTCAACACTGTGGAAGCCACTGGCATTGTTGTCCACACGATGAGGGATCCCATCACGTTCATGGCTCTTTACAGACCACCACGAGGCCTTCTCAAAACACCAGACTATGAGGCATTGCTGTCGCTTGGCAACGACGTCTTTGTTGGCGGTGACTTCAATGCCAAACACGCTGCCTGGAACAGCAGATTAACCAACACATCTGGTCATCAACTCCTCCGGGTCGCTGTGCGGCATCATGCCCGCACCATCAGCCCGTATGGCTCCACCATATACCCTACTGGAGGACATCTCCCAGATGTCTTAGACATCCCAGTGGTGAAAGGTCTACCCCACCCCATCACTGCAGCCACCCGCATCGCTCTAGCCTCTGACCACTGGCCGGTCATCTGTTCCAACGATCTCATTGGAACTATGGCCACGCCGAGTGAAGGCCTGAACATCTGCGGTATTGACTGGCAATCCTACCAGCAACGGGTCGAAGCAGTCCTACCCACCATCCCTGCTGCCGAACAAACCGATGCAGATCCCACCCTCATACATCTCACCACCATCGCCCTAGATGCTGCAGAGGCAGCGACACCTCACCGTCCACATCAACCCCCAGACCATCTGCGTCCATTCCTCCCCCCAGTTGAGTCCCATAGTGCTCAGAGCCATTTGAGCCCTCCCCCCCCCCCCCCCCACATCCTTGCTCTCATCATAGAGAAAAACCGGACCATCCGAGAATGGCAGTTCACTCGGAACCCGGCAACCAAGCGCCTAATCAATAGATTACAGCGCCAAATCAAGGCTGCGGTGCAAGACCACCGCAGTCAGGCATGGGAGAACAAAATCTCTGCCATTAACCTGAGTGACCCATCTGCTTGGCGGCTCACAAAAAGCCTTCTGAGACGAGGGCAACGGATCCCCCCCCCCCCCCTCCAGGACGGCAATGACTTTGTGTCCGAACCATATGCCAAAGCTAATGCCTTGGCCGATGTCTTCGCGCGCAACTTCACCCCGGTCGATGACCCCATAGACCCTGACCATATCCGCCTGGTAACGGCACGCCTCCCTCAACTCCTTGCTGTCCAGGACCCTGGGGATGAAATCACCCCCATCAATGAAGAGGAGGTTGAACTGCAATTGCGGTACCTCAAAGCTAAGAAAGCTGGCGGCCCCGATAAGCTGACGAATGCCCTCTTCAAGCAGCTACCCCCAGCTTCTATTCCCATCCTGACGGCCACCTTCAACAACATCCTCACAACCAGGCAATACCCCACTGCCTGGAAACATGCCGAGGTGGTCGCCATCCCCAAGGCTGGGAAGGATCTTTGTTCCCCTGCCAGCTACCGTCCCATCAGCCTCTTGCCCACCATCTCCAAGGTGTTCGAGAGGCTGTACCTTAAACGACTGCTCATCCACATTGCCCGAGAACAAGTCCTCCCTGATGAGCAGTTTGGCTTCAGGCAGGGTCACGCAACCACTCACCAACTCCTGCGCCTTGTAGAAGAGGCACTGGACGCCATAGAACATAGGGAGTCCTTGGGGCCATACTCCTCGACCTGTCCAGGGCGTTTGATTCGGTCTGGCACAAAGGGCTGCTATACAAATTATTCTCACTCGGCTTTCCAGTGTCCCATGTACAGCTAATAGCCACATACCTAGAACGTCGCACCTTCCATGTTAGGATCCCAGACGGGAAATCTACGCGACGATGCATCAGGGCAGGAGTACCACAAGGCAGCATACTTGGACCGCTACTCTACTCCTTCTTCACAGCCGATCTGCCCTCTGCGCCGAGGTACATTTAGCTCTCTACACCGATGACACTGCGCTCTTTTCTCTTTCTCGGAGCGCGGCAGGTGTCCAACAGCGGCTCCAGGGGGCTACAAATTCCCTAACCGATTGGGCTAGGACCTGGCGTCTGGCATTTAATCCCTCCAAAACCCAAGCCCTTATCATCTGCCGACGCCATATTCTCATTCGGCTCCCACAGGTGATGGTCCTTGGTACCCCAGACTCCTGGACTCATACTGCGAAGTACTTGGGCGTTACCCTGGATCAGCGCCTCACTTGGTGCCCCCATATCGATGATGTGCATCGTAAGGCGCTAGGGCGGCTATGCCTGCTCTACCCTCTCATCAATCCAACCTCTTCACTCCCTACACACCTTCCTGTCAGATTGTACACCTTCCTTGTTCGCCCCATCCTTAAATACGTGGTGGTGGTGTAGGGGAATGCTGCCCTCACCCACCTCTGCCGACTCCAAACTGTCCAGAACCAGGCTCTCCGGTGTGCCCTCCACCTCCCCTTCGCCTTCCCTACCCAAGAACTCCACATCCTGGCTGAGGTGCCTCTCCTTTGAGCCCGCATCCTCTCCGCAGCCACTTCCTTTTACCAACAAACCCGACACTCTCCCAATCCTTTAATCCTTTCCCTGGGCACCCGAGTCCACCGTCTAGCCACCACTCGATGGCCTGACCTTCTCTTCCGCCCCCCGTGACTCCACATTGACTAGCCACCTCATCTCATGCCAATTACTCTTTCTCACATCATTGATTCATCACCCCACCACGTCATGCCATTCAACCCCCCCCCCCCCCCCCAATGCTGGCCTAATCATGACAGGCCCTTCCTTTTTCCACTTCTCCATCTGTCACTCTCTGACTTCTTTCTCTTCCCCCCCCCCTCCCCCACTCCACCACCTCAAGATTGTCTGTCGCCACCATCAAAGACGCCGCCACGAAGAAGAAGAGGCCAGGATAATGGCCTTTCGCTTTCATTTAACTCTTTACTGTTCCTCCTCCTCTCCTTTAATCTGTCATTTAGCTGTAAATCCCAGCTAGCCAATGGGCTGTTCGTTTTCCTCACACTTCCACTGTCCCTTCTACTGTCCTGTCATCTTTCAAAAAAAATCACGCTGGCCAGTCAGTTGGGCCGTTAGTTTTTCCTACCTCTTCTACTATCGCTCTGACTATCCTTACAACTTTACAAAAAAAAATAATAATAAATAAATAAATAAATAAAATAAAATAAAATAAACAATCGTCACAAAAGTCAAGTAAAGACCATAACCCCCATGTAATCCCACACCACCACATCATGTAAGAAGGAGAAGTGCCTCAGTAGCGCTAAGACTTCGCCCCCAGCGTAGGGTACAACCATCCGTCATGTGCGTCTGCGTCTGCGTATTGTTTAAGTGATTGCAAGCAAGTGCTTGGCCTGTTCTGTAACCTGTATTACTGTTGTCCATTCAATGCGTTCAGTGCTATGTGCAACTTGTACTACATTGCATCTTACGTTGGCTCTCTAAAGTTCTATGTCCCATAAATCGTGTTTGTTCGTACTGTTACAAACCTGGTGACAAGTGAGGGTTATGTTTTTTCCGCCTGTTAGTGTCAGTGCTAAGTCACGCAACAAACATTTCGATAGAAAAAATACTCCAATGTATCATTGCCCTGCAGCAAGCTTTCTTGGAAGAAAAGCAGGCTCTTAATCAAGTGGCATCTGCACGTTCACGGCAGGTTACTCTTCTGTCAGTGCAACCATCGCCCTGTTCAGCATATGATGAATTGCCTGAAGTTTGGGACTCCTACCAGACGTGGTTACACCAATATTTCCAGTTTTTTTTTATGGGCAGTGCAAAATTGTGTAGGGCTCTCTTTCCTTCTTGGCTTTCACCCCACATGTGTCACTTGTGCAAACTTTCACCTCTGCAAGAATTGACCAGCTTACCATTTCGTGAAATGTGCAAGCTTCTCTCAACCTATTCCTGTGACAGAACACATGTCATTGTGATGTGTGTAGAATTTTACAACTGTCAGAAATATCCAAACAAACCACACAAAGCCTGGGCTGCAGAATTATATGTGTTGAGCAAACCCTGTAAATTTGTCACTAGTACCCATCACGGATCGTATGCTAATCACATTCTGTGGGATGTTATTATTCATCTGGCCTCAGATAGGAAAGTCCAAACAAATCTTACAAAGCCTGGGCTGCAGAATTATATGGGTTGAGCCAACCCTGTAAATTTGTCATTAGTACCCATCACGGATCCTATGCTAATCACGTTCTGTGGGATGTTATTATTCATCTGGCCCCAGATAGGAAAGTCCATGAAAAAGCACTTCAATGTGAGAATCCAACACTTACGGATGTTCTCAATATAGCCCAGTCCTTTCAAGTTTCATGAGCTAGAGGTAATCCAATTACTGCATGTATAGTGGTATCAGAAGTTGCTCAGTCAACCCGTCAGGCACGCTGCAAGTGTTCAGGACTATGTGGAAGCCATTGCAGTAGTACAACCTCTATAGACACAGTGTCTCATGGGGCACCGTCAGTTATGGTCACAGCAGCAACAGGCCATGTCACAACAGTGGCCACGTGCCCGCCTTCCCTCTTGCCCATACTGCTTCATGTGTAGGGCTGTTTGGAACAAGTGTTGAAGGAAAGGCCACATTGCATTGGTGTGTAACTCCTCTTCAAACATGGCGGACACAATACTGCCAGTGGACTGTATCTCTACCATGACTGTCTCCCTGAGCAAATTGTTTATTGATCTGCATGTGTTTAATAAACTGCTATAAATGCTTGCCCATACTGCTTCATGTGTAGGGCTGTTTGGAACAAGTGTTGAAGGAAAGGCCACATTGCATTGGTGTGTAACTCCTCTTCAAACATGGCGGACACAATATTGCCAGTGGACTGTATCTCTACCATGACTGTCTCCCTGAGCAAATTGTTTATTGATCTGCATGTGTTTAATAAACTGCTATAAATGCAAGTGAACACAGGAACTGCAGCGACCTTAGTAAAAGCACAAATGTACATGGACTTGGGCTCCCCTCCTGTTACACGGGTTTCATGGAAGTTGGTTAGCTACAATAAACACCAGATTCCAATCCTATCTGTTGTTTGCCCTCTTAGGCCTACCTTCCTTGTTGTGAATCATTCCCACACCACAGATTTGTTCAGGTTAGATGCATTTAACGCTTTCGGTTTCTCCATTGCTGATGAGGTAAATTTAGTGTGAGATCAAGTTATGTATAAGCAACCAGAATCCCTCTGATCTGAGTTTTTGTCGCTGTTTTCCCCTGATCTTCGTTGTGCTACCAGTTTTCAGGCCCATATTACCATGAAAGAGTCCACCTGCCTTTTTTTTT
This sequence comes from Schistocerca serialis cubense, assembly GCF_023864345.2. NCBI lineage: Eukaryota > Metazoa > Arthropoda > Insecta > Orthoptera > Acrididae > Schistocerca > Schistocerca serialis. The sequence goes on from NC_064640.1 coordinate 256,172,882, forward strand.
TTTTTTTTTTTTTTTTTTTTTTTTTTTTTTTTTTTTTTTTTTTTTCCACAGTAGGTGCCATCGCATTGTGGAACTCTGTCGAGTATGTTATTTGATGTTATTTGGCCTATTTCTTCCAGTGAATGGGCTACACTATTGGTTAACATTAGGAAGCCAATGGGTAAACTTCACATCTGTGGCGACTTCAGTGTCACAATTAATGCACAGTCTGTGATGGATACATACCCTTAGCCCCCCCCTGATGAGTTGCTCACAAAATTATCAGGCGCCCACTATTTTTCCAAGATAGATTTGTCAGAAGTGTACATCCAGCTACTACTGGATGAGGCCACTAGGTGCCTTCTAGTTGTCAATACTCCTTTCGGCCTATACCAATATCAAAGCTTGCCTTTTGGCATTGCTAGTGCACCTGCAATTTTTCAGCATTTTTTGGAACAGCTGCCAGCCTCTGTGCCCAGCTGCATCAATTACTTTGACAATATCATGTTTTGGGTTCTTCCACTGAAGACCAACTTAGCAGTCTCCGATTGTTGTTTTCTGTTTTGCAGTCTGTGGGTGTTAAGTGCAATCTCGCCAAATCTCAATTTTTTCGGCTTTCAATTGAGAACCTATGTTCTGAGGTCTCTCACACAGGTTTCAAGCCATTGCATCAGCATGTTGATACAACTGCGACTTTGCTATGGCGAACCTCCGTTAAGGAACTGCAAGTGTTTCTAGGTAAAGTTGCGTACTACCATAAGTTTTTAACAGCTGCATCCATTGTTGCTGAGCTCCTGCACAAGCTTTTGCGTAAAAATGTGCCTTTTTCTGGTGCCCAGCTTGTGACTGAGTGCTCACTTTGCTTAATCTAAGCTCAGTCTGCCCCGTGTGTGGCCATTTTCCAGCTGGGTCAGCACCTTGTGTTGGCTACAGAGAGGCATGTTCTTGGCGCAGTGTTGACGCACAAACATGCAGATGGGTCTGAAGCACTCATTGCTCATGCTTCTAAGACGTTAACTCCCACTCATCAGTGGTATTCTCAGATTGAAAAGGAGGCTTTAGCAACTGTGTTCGCCCTCAAGAAATTTCATGTCTTCTTGTGTGGTTTTAAGTTCCATTTAATCATGGATCCCAAGTAATTGGTTGCTTTTTGTAAGCCTTCAGCTTCCGTACTGGACAAGGCAGTGCATGGCTTGCAGCGGTGTGCTCTCTTCATCTCCTGTTGTCATTTTCAGATCCATTACCAGGCAATGGTGCAACATGCCAATGCCAATACCTTATCTCGCCTTCCAATTGGGCAAAAATTGGCAATACCTCATCTCGCCCACTGATTGGGCTGGACATGGCATTCGATAAGGACAAGTTGCTTTGTTTCTATTTAGATATTGAGAACCAAAATGCTGTTGATGGTTTTCCCATTACTTATTCCATAATAGCACTGACCGTCGCTCAGGATCCTGTACTTAGTCGGGTCCTCTTTTCTATGCAGCACGGGTTGCCAGAAAAACCTCCCAGACCATACCTCCCTCCAGCACCACCTTTCTTTGTTTGACAGGGTTCTTTTGTTAGCTATGGAGAACGCTGCTCCGTGGTTCCCATTTTGTTATTTCATAGTGAACTGCAGTTTCTGCATGTCGGTCATTGGGGAATCTCTTGCACCAAAGCTTAGGCCCACTGGTATGTGCATTGGCTGGGCATAGATGGGGACATTACACGGCTTTTTGCTGCTTGCACTCACTGTGTTCAGCAAAAGGTGACCCCATGGGCATATTTTTCCCCCTGGCCGACACGGCAGTGCCTGTGGAGGCAGCTACATGTCGATTCTGCTGTGCCCTTCCTAAGTCAGTATAGGCACAATGTAGTAGATGCCTATCCCAAGATTCCCTGTGTGGTGTGTTGTCCATCCACGTCCATGGCAGCCATTATATTGGCCCTGTCTAAGATTTTTGCAGTTGAGGGGCTTCCACATACTGTGGTTGCTGATAATGGCCCACAGTTTCTCAAGAATTTGCATCTTTTTATCAGACTAGTGGTATTTGCCATCTCACAGCTTCCCCATTTCATCGTGAATCTAATGAGGCTTAACACATGTTTCGGAAGTTTCAAATTCAGATGCATAAGTATAGTTTCACTTTGGCAGGTGGGGGGCACAAAAGTATGGCATAGCTGCTTCATGGCCGCCAAGCACAGACTCTCCTTCACCTGCTACATCTGATGCCACATCCGCCAGCACCGCCAGCTCTATGAGAGTTCTGGCAGGGTGTGCCTTGTGGTTTTGGCCGCAGGCTGAACTGGGTTCGTGCCATCATCAAGCATCGCTGGGGGTCAACCATACTCCTGGTGGGTGGACGTCCCATCAATTTGACCAGCTGCGGCTGTGAACAGCGGGTCTGTTCCAGAGGGCCTACCATCTCCCCCGCCCCTGCACTGGCAATGCTTGATCCTGTGTCACAGAAAGTCCAGTTTGTGCTGCAGCAGGTGTCGCTGCCTGGTGGATCACTGTCTGGGGTCCCTGCCTCCACCCCCACACCTCGACTGGCTTTGCCGTTTCAGCTGCCACTGCACCTGACACCACAGCCACCGCTGCCACCTCTGCTGCTGGGTTCTGTGGCGCTATCATCTCTGATGCCCCGCTGATGCCTTTGATGCGGACCACTGACCTTGATGAGGACATTGCTATGGAGATGCCGTCCCCATTCCTGCCCTACGGCCTCACACAAGAGTGGGACAGTGCACCAAACTGTCCCTCATCATTTCTGCCCCTATTTGTCATTGCCTGCCTACAACGTGCTGCAGCAGTCACTGTCTTCATGTGATGAAATGGACAGCAGCACCATCACTGGTGTTTTTTTGTGACTGGTAATCTCAGTGTCTTGTGAGATCAGTGCCTTTTTATGCAGTACCAGTGCTTTTTCAGTACCAGTGCTCTTTTTCTGTATCAGTGCTTTTTTCTTTACCACATATTTTTCTGTGTCTAGTGTTTTTGTTAAGTATGTGGTTTTACCACTACCTAGAAGGGAGGAGTGATGTACTTTCACTCATGATGTGCACAATTTCAGAGATCACATGTCCATATAGTTGACAGGTCCACTTATAGAGGCTACCTGGGTCGGCCTCCTGGCATGCTCTGGTGATCCACCAAGGAAACAGGATTGTTTAAGTGATTGCAAACAAGTGCTCGGCCTATTCTGTAACCTGTATTACTGTTATCCATTCAGTGTATTCTGTGCTATGCACAACCTGTACTTCATTGTATCTTAAGTGGGCTCTATAAAGTACTATGTTCCATAAATCGTGTTTGTCTTGCTGTAAGTACTGCTGTGTGGAATGGTATTCTTACCAGATAAGTTTCTTAGAAAAGGACACACCCAATTTACACTCTCATCCTTATGTAATTTGCGCTTATCCCATAATTCATTATTTTATACTAGTACTATAAACTGTGCTTTGTCTGCCTACCATTTTTATTATTTGCCTGCAAACTTGTAAAATACATGGAAATCTATGTTACACTTCCAATTCCATTGCTACATGAGTGTACTGGCTATTTGTCATAAGATAACTGCATTTCAAAATCAGGAGGATGGAATTTGATGGTGTATGTTCTGTAGAAGACTGTAGTTTTAATGCAACAGTTCGTTAATGGTGGGAGGTCACACAACAGTGTACTACTCTACCAAAAAAAGGGGACTGGCAGACATATTTTACACTATGTTACAAAATACACTCCTGGAAATTGAAATAAGAACACCGTGAATTCATTGTCCCAGGAAGGGGAAACTTTATTGACACATTCCTGGGGTCAGATACATCACATGATCACACTGATAGAACCACAGGCACATAGACACAGGCAACAGAGCATGCACAATGTCGGCACTAGTACAGTGTATATCCACCTTTCGCAGCAATGCAGGCTGCTATTCTCCCATGGAGACGATCGTAGAGATGCTGGATGTAGTCCTGTGGAACGGCTTGCCATGCCATTTCCACCTGGCGCCTCAGTTGGACCAGAGTTCGTGCTGGACGTGCAGACCGCGTGAGACGACGCTTCATCCAGTCCCAAACATGCTCAATGGGGGACAGATCCGGAGATCTTGCTGGCCAGGGTAGTTGACATACACCTTCTAGAGCACGTTGGGTGGCACGGGATACATGCGGACGTGCATTGTCCTGTTGGAACAGCAAGTTCCCTTGCCGGTCTAGGAATGGTAGAACGATGGGTTCGATGACGGTTTGGATGTACCGTGCACTATTCAGTGTCCCCTCGACGATCACCAGTGGTGTACGGCCAGTGTAGGAGATCGCTCCCCACACCATGATGCCGGGTGTTGGCCCTGTGTGCCTCGGTCGTATGCAGTCCTGATTGTGGCGCTCACCTGCACGGCGCCAAACATGCATACGACCATCATTGGCACCAAGGCAGAAGCGACTCTCATCGCTGAAGACGACACGTCTCCATTCGTCCCTCCATTCACGCCTGTCGCGACACCACTGGAGGCGGGCTGCACGATGTTGGGGCGTGAGCGGAAGACGGCCTAACGGTGTGCGGAACCGTAGCCCAGCTTCATGGAGACGGTTGCGAATGGTCCTCGTCGATACCCCAGGAGCAACAGTGTCCCTAATTTGCTGGGAAGTGGCGGTGCGGTCCCCTACGGCACTGCGTAGGATCCTACGGTCTTGGCGTGCATCCGTGCGTCGCTGCGGTCCGGTCCCAGGTCGACGAGCACGTGCACCTTCCGCCGACCACTGGCGACAACATCGATGTACTGTGGAGACCTCACGCCCCACGTGTTGAGCAATTCAGCGGTACGTCCACCCGGCCTCCCGCATGCCCACTATACGCCCTCACTCACAGTCCGTCAACTGCACATACGGTTCACGTCCACGCTGTCGCGGCATGCTACCAGTGTTAAAGACTGCGATGGAGCTCCGTATGCCACGGCAAACTGGCTGACACTGACGGCGGCGGTGCACAAATGCTGCGCAGCTAGCGCCATTCGATGGCCAACACTGCGGTTTCTGGTGAGTCTGCTGTGCCGTGCGTGTGATCATTGCTTGTACAGCCCTCTCGCAGTGTCCGGAGCAAGTATGGTGGGTCTGACACACCGGTGTCAATGTGTTCTTTTTTCCATTTCCAGGAGTGTATCTTTTCAGCTGATGACATCCTCCAACACACATTTCGAGAAACCACAGTTAAAATGATGGCTCAGCCTAAGGATCCCAAGCACAATGCTGTATATACATGGATTCCAAATGTGGTAATCTCATTGTTCTGTGCAGTAGAGTCATGTGATGCAAACCTCAGTGTGTTGTATCCACTTTCCCATCCATCTATATCAACATCTGTATTTTATCAGCATGTAGTGGAGCGGTCATTGTTGTTATTCCATGGGTCTTAAGAAAAAGTACAACCTTTAGCTACTACTGTCCTCACAAATATTATTATTCCACAGGTCTTAAGAAAATCATGCACTGTTTCAAACAGAATTATGTAGGTCCCTATCAAGGATTTACTTCCAGGTTCTTGTGACACATGGATGAGATATATGCTAAACTACCCGAAGTCTAATATCAGACCCAGATATTAGCTGACTTGTGCTCTGTCTTCAATGACACAGTTGTAGATGGGACATTAAACTACAGTCTTCCTTACTTTTTCACCCATCCCTCAAAACAGTGTCTAATATCATTCGCAATACAATGAGTGAGTGACTTTTTCTTCCCTTGCTTGAGTGAAACAATCACTGTGAATCAGTGTAATGCTGAATTTTCTAAAATGAAATGTATCTTCCGATGGTCTTCTGCAATATAATACTGAGTTCAGGCACTGTTGTACAGTATGGGCATGTTCATTCATTTCCTGCACAAAACACTTTGTAAATACATAGCAACATTTAATAATAACCCTTCTCGTCCACTTCTAAATTTCAGCATTGGTTTACTTTCTTGTCCATTAAATGAAATTTTTTTAATGTCCAAAGATCTCAGTATGTCATCCCTATCTATGTCTACATAGATACTCCACAAGCCACCGGTACTCTGTACCACTACTTGTCATTCCCCCTCCTGCTCCACTCACAAAGAAAGCAAGGGAAAAATGACTGGCTGTATGCCTCCATATGAGCCCTAATTTCTCACATCTTATCTTCATGGTCCTTATGCACGATCTATTTTGGCGGCAGTAGAATAGTTCTGCAGTCAGCTTCAAATGCCAGTTTCTAAATTTTCTTAACAGTGTTTCCCAAAAATAACATCACCTTCCCTCCAGAGATTCCCATTTGAGTTCCCGAAGCATCCCTGAAACATTTATGTTTTCTTTGAACCAACCAGTAACAAATCTAGCAGCCTTCCTCTGAATTGTTTCAATGTCTTTCTTCAATCTGACCTGGTACAGATCCCAAACATTCAAGCAGTACTCAAGAGTAGGTCACACCAGTTTACAGGTGAACCACTCTTTCCTAAAATTCTCCCAATAAACTGAAGTCGACCATTTGCCTTCCCCACCCTAGTTTCCACATGCTTTTTCCACCTCAATTTGCCTTGCAACATTATGCCCAGATACGTAAACAACATGACTGTGTCAAGCTGGACTCTAGTAATACTGCATCTGAACATTACAGGTTTGTTCTTCCTACTCATCTGCATTAACTTACATTTTTCCACATTTAGGGCTAGCTGCCATTCATCACCATTTTGACCACTGCTGTCTCAAATGCCTTTTCTGGTGTGACAAAGAGGCCATTCCCTGCTTCTCTCATTCTCCAGTAGCTTTATCTATCAAATATGTTGGATGCTTCTGCCTGTGGGGCAGAGAGAGCGACCATTCTCTAACTCATTCCCACTCCAGTACCGTAAATAGCATTGTAGCAGCAGTTTTGCAACCCTGGCAGTACAGTGTGAATGGACAGTTCAGATGCCATTTGTATTTGTGAAATGCATAACAGAATATAATTTCTTGTTAGTTTTCAATAAAGAGCGTACCTCTGCCATTCCTCTCGAAGGTCAGTGGTGGCAGTAACAGCACAAGTGAGGAAAATTGCATACAGTGCATTTCAGCAATGTCTTGTGCGTGGGTTTTTTAACATAAAATACTTGCCTGTAGAAATGCTCCTACTCAGATTTTCCCTCAATTACTTTCAAGTCTTGTATATACTTACAGTGTCACACCCATCTAAGTCATCCTGTTACTAATAAAGGGATTTTTTTTTTCACCTTCATTTACAAGCCTACTATAATCCTACAGTGTCAGACTCCTCTAAAGCAGTCTTATAGTGACATCATTGTTTTTCATTGTTTTTAACACACTGGTAATTCAAGGGTAAGCTCCTTACAGTGAAATGTAGAGTTGGTATGTAGCAGCATATGTGTGCTAATTGTTTAGCATAGGATATCAATATATTAGTTAAAATATTGCACTGTGCTAATTGTTTAACCTGGAATATTCATATATTTGTTCGAAATATCACACTGTGCAAATTGTTTAACAGCTAAACTCCCATATTTCTATTTGTCTCCGTATGATGATCTTGAAAAGTGCAAGAAAATCAGTGATATTGCAATAAATTACTCCAAAATTGTAAACAGCAATGGGAGGTGGTCGTAGGGACTGCCTACAGAAAATGTCAGTGGCTACATTCGTTTGAGATTCTCCCGGTGGACTACATAACTGAATCATTCACATAAATGAAATTTTAAATAACAAAGAAATTTTACAGAAAAACAAAACAAACCTGATTTATGCTTCTGTAGCTGGGCATTCTTGATTCAGACCGTATATATGAAGTGAAACACCATTCACATAGTTTTGTAAGAGTTCTTACACAATAACTGTACATGTTATTTTTGGAAAGATAGCACCATTTTAATTTTCCTGGAAGAATGATGTTGTATCTGTGCAGTTACAGCATTGTACTACTGAAAAACACTAGTTTTTCTGTGTTCCTCGTCGCAGAATAGAAGGACTATTATGAGAAAACACAACAAAACGGGTTAAAACACACAATGTTTATTGCAATACAAATATTCAGAAGCAGCAGCAGAAGAAGAAGATACTGATGGATTTAACACAGTTCCTGTTGGAATTACAGTTAACACATATATTCAGAATTAAATTTTCAGTCCTCAGTCAATATGTTTTGTCCAAACAGTTTGCAAACCTCTATTCACTTATTACACTCAAGTGCAAAGAAACTGGTATAGGCACATGTATTCAAATTCAGCAATATGTAAACAGGCAGAATACGGCACTGCAGTTGGCAACAACTAATAAGACAACAAGTGTCTGGTGCATTTGTTAGATCAGTTTCTGCTGCTACGATGGCAGGTTATCAAGATTTAAGTGAGTTTGAATGTGGTGTTATAGTCAGCCCACGAGTGATGGGACACAGCATTTCCATGATAGTGATTAAGCGGTGGTTTTCCCATATGACCATTTCACAAGTGTACCATGAATATCAGGAATCCAGCAAAACATCAAATCTCCAACATCACTACAGACGGGAAAAGAGCATGCAAGCACGGGATGGACAACGACTGAAGAGAATCGTTCAACATGACAGGAGTGCAACTGCTGTCGATTTCAGTGCTGGACCATCAACAAGTGTCAGCATGCAAACCACTCTACGAAACATCATCGATATGGGCTTTCGGAGCTGAAGGCCCACTTGTGTACCCTTGATGACTGCACGACACAAAGATTTATGTCTCGCCTGGGCCCATCAACACTGTCATTGGACTGTTGATGGCTGGAAACATGTCGCCTGGTCGGATGAGTCTCACTTCAAATTGTATCGAGAGGATGGACATGTACAGGTATGGAGACAACCTCATGAACCCATGTCAGCAGGGAACTGTTCAAGCTGGTGGAGGCTCTATAATAGTGTGGGGCATGTGCAGTTGGAGTGATATGGGACCCCTGATATGTCTAGATATGACTCTGATGGGTGACATGTACCTAATCAACCTGTCTGATCACTTGCATTCATTCATGTCCAGTGTGCATTCCGACGGACTTGGGCAATTCCAGCAGGACAATGCAACACCCAACATATCCTGAAATGCTACAGAGTGGTTCCTGGAAGACTCTTCTGAGTTTAAACACTTTCACTGGCCACCAAACTCCCCAGACATGAACATTATTGAGCATACCTGGGATGCCTTGCAACGTGCTGTTTAAAAGAGATCCCCACCCACTTGTACTCTTGTGGATTTATGTACAGCCCTGCAGGATTCATGGTTTCAGTTTCCTCCAGCAATACTTCAGACATTAGTCCAGTCCATGCCACATCATGTTGCGGCACTTCTGCATGCTTGCAGGGGTGCTACACGATATTAGGCAGGTGTACCAGTTTCTTTGGCTCTTCGCTGTAGTTGGTAATAGAAATCACATTTTTCAGCTATGATGGACTGACACATGTCAAGTAAGTCTTTCTTACAGGTGCTTTTGATTGGCAAACTTTATCATACAAGATAGGGAAAACTTAAATGTTAGCTGGCAGTAGACTGCTTTTCTTGGTACATTTCAGCTTCTTTGAAACTCTTTGGCAAATAAACACCTGCAGGATGGTATAGTGTTCCCCTTACTAGTGAAGTGTGGTTGTCAGAGGAAATATGCAGCCAGACATACTCAGTTAATTTGAATGAGCCTCTATGCTACCCTTTGTCTAGTGGGCTAATACCCCTAAAATCCTATGATTCCATGTTGCAGCCAAGGAATCCATTGTCCTTGGTGTCAGCAATGACTGGATTCCAGTTGTCTGGGTGATATACATGAAAACATGAAAGGATCTTTTGTTCTTCTCTATAATGTAAAATCTCTATCACATGGTAGAAAGCTATGCCCTGTAACTAGGAATTTCTGGCCTATAACAGTGAAATATTTATTAAAGTGTTACACTACCATATGAGAACTCTACAAATATTTAACATACACAACTTTTTGGCTTTGTGGATTATTAGGAACATCTTTCATTTTGAGTAGCAGTTACAATGTTGTTCCACTCACCCCATCAGATGGCAGTTTCCTAGGAACAGGACAACTTTTCCTCAGTATATAAGGACAACCACTTTTCCTTCGTGCCTTGCGTTTATTGTCCTTTCACTCACAGATATTAACTTTTTGTTGCCTTCCTTTACTGAAGCACATTTGCACTCCATTCTCTACCACAACATTCGAGGCATTACGCATGATGCCCTCATGTACAACATTGTTTGCCACAGCAAATAATTATGTGGTTGGAAAGTACTACCAAATAACAAGATGCAGAAATAATTTAAGCAGGAGATGCATGACATCAGGTACAATGCTTTTCCAACTCTACCAACAAAAATGTTCAATACAAAGTTGTTTGGACGAATGACTCGGTTGTGCCTTGTACACCCCCTGTTGATCAGTCTGTAGCATAACAAAAATATAAGGCTGAACAATATATTGCAGCTGTGCTGATAGCAGGTGAATGCAGGATGTTGTCACTGTAATAATTCAAGAAGGCTGACACAATTTGGCACAGCAGGTTAGCTTGCTCGAACAGCAAGCTCAGTGGTACTTCACAAACTCATGCAGGAAGGGGCAAGGCATATTTCCACACTGGCAGTAGCCGTGGTGTTTTGAGACATGAGACTGGAAGTGGTGCATGTGTACAGCAAGACACCATTACCAACTATAAGTACTGAACACTTTGTAACAAAATTATCCTCTGTCTCACAGCTCTATTAGAATCACAGGGCTGTGCTGGACAGGGTCACCACATGCACCAGCCAGTAGAAGTCACCAGTTTTATGCCATGGCAGAGCAGCAGTTCTATGCATTAAGTTCCTCCCAGACTTATGCATTAAGTTCCTCCCAGACTTAGTGACACAGCACAGCTGGCCATCCCAGATCTACTTCAGCAGCATGGTCGACTCCTGCCCAGATGGCAGTGGGTTGCTTCCTACTCACACCAGCTGTCTACTGCCATCACAGGACTGGCACCTTGCCACAGTGCAAATCCCCACCGTGACATGGCCAAGGTGCCACCAGGAGCCATAGTGGCACAGAAGCTGCAAGGCCAGCTTATGTAACAAGGTTGCCAGTGCAGCAGGGACTGTGTCACCATCAAGGGTCATGCAAGTAGCCCATCTGGCAGAATCAACTACTGAGCCAGCGTACTAAACAGTGCAGATGTGTCAATAAAGAACTTTGTACCTTTGCAGCCACCTTTTCCTGAAGCTCCCTGAGCTCCCACCTTGCCTCCACTACCTGCTCAACCATTGTGGCTCACAGCTGCTCCTCTCTGCAATGGGGCCGCTGCAAGTCACAGGCAGCAAAATAGATTTATTTTTGCAAAAATTATGAGCAGCATCCAATGAACATCAGGAAATCTTCTTTAGATAATTACCATTAACTGATATGTGTTTTCTGTGGCTTAGTGCAGCATGACATAGGTTCTCTTCATGTAACTAACTCTGTATGGACCTCACTGTTGCAGACTCGACCTTCTTAGATTACATGATGTACAGCATCATCAAGTATACTGTATGAGGGTTCCAGGGATCAAGTTCTGAGTCATTATCTCTTGGTCATAGAAAACTCTTGGTCATAGTGCTTGTTTTTCAGTGACCTACTCTCTTCAATGTGCAAACATGCTAAGTGACGTAAAGTTTGCAGTTTGTTCCTCAGTTCTCTGTTCCTGCCAGCTAAACTCCAAACTTGGGTTTTTCTGTTACATTCTGGGCATACTGAATCTTCATCTGTAGTATAACATGTGGTGGTGGGGGAAGGTGTGGGAAGTACTTTGTGGTGCTATGTGACAGTTTGATGAATGCAAACGCAGTAGCTGATCCATCTACTCCTGTTAATTTGATCTGAGCAATTGTCATAGTGCCACAAGAATTCTGTAAGTGTTTCATATTTTTGTACAAGATATCATTACTTTTCTTATGATATGCACACATATGTGCAATAATTTACATATGGTGTGCACAATTTTACTACGGGAATTTCTTCTTTGACTGCTGAGAGAGGTGGAAGGTGTCCATGACACATTACTTATTTTCACTAATATATATGGGCTACTATGCTGGCATCCAGTCATTGGGTAGTTAGTAATATCATCCTGGTATGTGGGTTCAAATGGCTCTAAGCACTATGAGACTTAACATCTGAGGTCATCAGTCCCTTGGTATGTGGGGATTTATTCATTTTGATACTCTGTGAGCATTCATTATGCCCTTGTGTCATTACTGCAATATAACACATTATTATGCCTACTGAACAGAAAAAGTGGCATTTGCAGATCTTGATGCATAATCTTGTTCTTCTAACATCCACCACAACAACAAATGTACGGGCCGTGGCTCATTTCAGACCATGTAATACACGTTTTTCAACAGGTATTCCCTGTTGTACTTCTGTGAATGATGCATTATATTGTTCAGCAAAGTCCACTTTTGTTTGGTTTTGTGATTTGCATCTTTGCCAATAACTGTCACAGCCTGACCAGTCGCATTCCAATTTGGGACATTATAGTTGGAACGCCTCACAGCCATGAGCATAATTCTGCCTTGGTAGCAGTTTGACACTGTCTGGCTGCACACCTTGGCTGTAGTCAGTTGTGTCATATCACCCACCAAAACTGGTCGGTTGGCCGTCACGTGCTTGTGCTTGCTGTTCCTGTGCTTGGGGTGGAAAGAAAAACATTAGAAAAGGGTAAAACTTGAGAATGTGGGGACAGGATTCCCTCTGTACTTTCAGTATCTGCTGGCTGAGCTATTGTTCTAAAGAAGATAGAGAGATGAATATTTCAAGAAGTCAGACATGTTTGTATATGTTGCTGGAAATTGTCAGAAAACAGACAATTAATAATGTTTAAAGACACAAAAGATATGACAATGTTTGGTGTATCAAATTATAGGTTTCAATACAGTGATTCAGAAAATGTACTCACATTCTACCATAGTGCAATAACCAAACAAGACAGATAAACATAAAAGTATAGAGGCCTCTTGTAGTTATAAGTACTTCACACACCATTAAGTTTACACATTTGGTGTTTCATGTATTTTTGTTAGGATACTTGTGAATTTTAGTAATTAAGAGTAGAAAAATGCCTGTCATTTAGATTATTTTCATGTTCTATAACTTACAATTGTGCCAAAGTAATGAGAAGAAACTTTCCTATAAGATTGTTGTGCTGTCAGTTATACATATATTCATAAAGGAACATTTAAGTAATTTGTGGTACTGATGCAGTTGCTTTAAATTTTAATGAACAATTATGAGCATAGTAACATATGACAAATCACGTTGTTTGTTGTGATATTTTTATATGTTTTTGGTTCAAAAATGGCTCTGAGCACTATGGGACTTAACATCTATGGTCATCAGTCTCCTAGAAACTTAGAACTACTTAAACCTAACTAACCTAAGGACATCACACAACAGCCAGTCATCACGAGGCAGAGAAAATCCCTGACCCCGCCGGGAATCGAACCCGGGAACCCGGGTGTGGGAAGCGAGAACGCTACCGCATGACCACGAGCTGCAGACTATGTTTTTGGAATATGTGCAATCCAAAGGGTTCACATTTTATGAAGAGAGACAGAGTTTTTGGTCATTAGTTAATTACAACAAAAAATAAGCATCCCATCACTGATGGGGTCATTAGCTCAGACTGGGGAAGGATGGAGAAAGAAATTGACTGTGTCCTTCTCAAGGAACAATCCCAGCATTTGCCTTTTGCAGTCTAGGAAAATCATGCAAAACCTAAACCTGAATGCCCAAATGGGGATTTGAATCATAATTCTTTTGAATACGAGTCCAGTGTCTTAGCGTTATGCCACCTATCTCAGTAATAATGATGCTGCACTTGGAAAATCCACTGTAATGGTAGAAATAAGATCCCACAGTCAAGGGGTTGATTCTGCACTGAGCCGAGGCAGCAAGAGGTCGCCTGCCACAAGCACTCCAGAGGCCCCAGCAGTGATTCCCAGTATCTAGCACTTTGGGTTTATCCAAGCATTTGTTTCATTAGCTGTTTCCTTAGACGATGTTCTTAATCGCTACCTGCTACTGTTCTTTGGAATTCATCAGTTCTGAAAAATAATCTTTTCACTCCAGCTTGCAAAAGATCAAATTTTCCATGACTTTTTCACTAGTACATCAGTACTACTGCTACAGCTACACTGCACCTTCCCTACCTAGACTCACCCACTTTGTGGTGAGGGGAGATCAGAACCTAGAGCTCATTTACGTCAGACTATAACAATGCTGTAGTCCAATTTCATCTTGTTCGCACTCTCTAGCACCTGTAGCAATAGGAACTTCCACTTCCATAAGCCAAATAATAGCTAGAAAAGAAACTGAGTTGTGGCAGCTCTCACCAAAGCTGTTGACACAGCGGAGATGCAAAACAGTGAGAGATTTGTTCAAGGCATTCACATCAACATTGCAACTCCCAGTGGCCTGCCCAATGAAGAAAAACATGTGCCATATACTCATCTGGTTAAAACTCCCCTCCTCCACCTCTTACATGTGGCTGGGGCAGTACATGTCACTGCTGACATCATGATATCATCATTCTTAACAGTGTCAGCACAGTTGGGTCTCCTTGTGGTGCAGACACCTTCAGGGTTGTCAATACACCTGCCAGTTTGTAGAAGAGGAAGATCATCTCCATCACTGTCACCCTGAAGGGCTACAGAATTTTATTGGCTCATGCTCCATGTGGAAACTATGGCCTTCTCCATGACAAACTTTTCGTTTTTTGCAAAGGGCATGCAACCACACACCAGCTTCTTTGCCTGGTTGAGGAGGAGCTGATTGCCACAGGATGCTGGGAGTACTTTGGAGCAATGCTATTTTACATATTCTGTGCATTCACTTCCATAAGATATGATGGCTGTTTCCTGGGCTTCTTTTACTGTGGCTCCCACTGTCAGATGTGGACCCCCTCAGATCTTATCTCAGGGGAAGAACTTTTCATGTATGTGCCCAGGACGACATGTCCAACAATACAAACAATAAAGCAGGAGTGGCAAAGGAAATGGAACTCAGTCCAGAGGACACACACTAAACATGACACATCAGACCTCGGGGCAGCTCATGTACAACTAACATTGTATTGCAGCTGACACAGCACTGGAGATTTGCAGCATAAATGCCACAATTCTGCAGCATCACTTATTAGTAATGTTGATGATCTAGCTGGGTGGGAAGCAAAATGACACCTGACATTCACTGCCAGGAAAACAGGTTCTGGCAGTCTGCACAAAACCTCTGCCACAAGCAGTGGCCCCTGTACAAGTCTGAGGCGGGGACATGACATGAGGTGACCCGGACTAACCTGAAGTTTGCACTTCAACATCACAGTGAAGGTGACAGGATGGATGAGCATCCTATATCTGTTGCTCAACTCATTGTCATTGTCCCCCCCCCCCCCCCCCCCTTCCGAGGTGGGGATTACCATATACAATACTGTGATTTAAGCATTGCTGAATTACATGGCACTAGCGTGGGGTAATGCCACAGACACTCATGTTGCCAGATTGGAGGCTGTCCAAAATAGGGCACTACCCATGACACCACATCTTCTATTGAACTTCAGGATCACAGTGCTACACCAGTTCTCCAATACCACGTACTTGCTGCACCAGTTCACCCACACAGCTAACTATTTCCATGAGAAGGCACAGAGGATTAGGAATGAGAAGATTCAATTGCTGGGTATGGTTGTGAATGACCATTTGATCAGGCTGCCTACACAGTTGAAGAGCTGTACTTCTGTTTTATTATTATGTATATTTCTCTTGCGTGAAAATATGTATGTCTTCTTTAATGTTAGAGTGAAATGTGGTTACTTCCAAAAGCACTGTCTAAAGTGATAAACATGCTTTACCATTATACTTGCATAAAATATGAAAGTGCAAAGTCTGAAGATTAGGTCATGGTTGACATAAAATTTGTGAGTGTTGTGTTACACGAAATCCTGTAAATTTTCTAAGTCCCACAAAGCACCAGCTTGCTGAAGGTATTGCAAGAAAAATGATGTGGTCATCTGGGCTTATCCTCCAAAAAGGTCAGAGAAAAATCTCCAGAGAATATTCTGGCCAGTGGTTGGGGCAGTCTGATTCCAGTCATGTTACAGGCAGGATATGTGTTATTCTGGACAGCAATTTGGCCACATCATTTTTCTTGCAATACTTTCAGCAAGCTGGTGCTTTGTGGGACTTACAAAATTTACAGGATTTCGTGTAACACAACACTCACAAATTTGATGGCTACCATGACCTAGTCTTCACATTTTGTGCTTCCATATTTTATGCAAGTATAATGAATAGCCTACACAGCACAAATTTGCTGTGGTTCTTCAGTTTCTGTTGAATTTATTATTTTATGTTTATTTGACAGTTAACTTAAGGAGTTTATGATCAGTAGTATTTTTGCTTTTTCACAAACTAGTGCTTTTTGGTTGTTTTAAGCAAGTTAACTACTTGTTTAGTCCAATTTCTGAAATTCGGAACTTCATTTCCAATTTTTTGTGTCCATAGTTCCCTGACAGAACTTATATTGATTTTATAACTGAATGGTACAGACATTGTGAAAATGTGAATTCAACAGCTGATTTCCACAGTCCTCTAAACAGAGACAGAAATACTGCAAAATTTGATATCATTGTTTTAAAGATGGTTCATTGAGCACAAAGTATCACTGCAGCAGTATAAAAATTTTAAATACACGAGCCTTGTAGAGTTGCATGTATCAGTTCATGTGATATACATTTTTAATCATGTGTCATGTATGTCTATGAGTGACTTGTGGCATTGCTTTAGCAGAGTCCACACTAATTTGTTACTGAGCTTGGTAACTGGTGGTGTTGCCTTTTGCTGTCATGGCATGACTCAATGGCATTCCAATCAGTGGCTATGACATTGCTCAATTCTGTAGATTCGGAATAATGATATTACATCATGGTTTTGTATTCCACTTCAATATTGAAAGTTAAAACTGTGTTCCTCAAACTTTATCATCACATTCATTTGTGAGATGAGGAGTGACAGATACTCTTTAACCAGAAGAATAGTTTGTGATCTATATTCACAGTGAATCTTAAGCCATATAAGTACACCCATAAGTGCTTGACAGCCTACACCATAGCTACAAGCTTTCTCAATAGTACTACACTTACCTACTGCATTATTTAATGTTTGAGATGCACAGGCAATAGGGATAGTTCTTGTATTCTCTCTCTGGCTTAGAACAGCAACCAGCAGTTCCTACCTGGATCAGTCCAAAGTGTAAGTAGTTGAACGAACTCTAGATCAGCAAGAAACAGTGATATGGCTAACTTCTGTGTTAACTCTTGAAATGTGCCTTCTTGCTCTTTACACCACATTCACACATTATTCTTGGGCAAGGTGTGCTGTGATCTTATAATGTGGCTGAAATTGTGGAATTGAAAGTAATATCCTATTACTTTAGCTGATGTTGGTATTTGGACATGGGCAATTTACTACAGCTTATACTTTTGAGGAATCTGATTGGAGTTTAGGTGACATTACTACATGGCTGAAACAGACCACTTTAGTCCTAAAAAATTCACACTTACCCATCTGTGACTTTAAATAAAGCTGGGACAGATACTCAGTTACATCAGACAGCCAGTTATATATTACTTCAGAAAAGCTCCAAATACAACATCATCTGGTTAAATGAATTGCTTCTCTCTATAGTGTTCCATGAAAACAGAATTCATCAGCCTTCAGAATTGCTTGACACAGTTTTATATCTCATTATCATTCTTTTGTGCTGATAATGACTACAGGGCTCTGAAAACAATTTTTTTTCATGTATTAACACTTCCTGTATTCCTTTTACTATCGGCCACAAGTGGATTACTAATGTGCTTTTCCTAAGCCATAGAGAATCTTATGAATTTTTGGTAAAGAGAGTGACATATCAACTCTCCTTTCATTTAAAGGCACCAATCCCCTATCCATTCCCTCTTCTGTATGCCATTAGCATCCTTCTTCTTTGACAATATGATTGTTGGAATGTTTTAACTGATCTTTCTTACACTAGGCTGTTACTGCTGTAAAGCCACCTTCCCTGAGTGTATTTTGTCCTTGTGTACCCATCCTCCACAGAAGGAATTGGTGTCTGATCCTCAAGAC
Source organism: Schistocerca serialis cubense (assembly GCF_023864345.2). Taxonomy (NCBI): domain Eukaryota; kingdom Metazoa; phylum Arthropoda; class Insecta; order Orthoptera; family Acrididae; genus Schistocerca; species Schistocerca serialis. The sequence continues at coordinate 256,191,011 of NC_064640.1, forward strand.
ATTTTCCTTTAATGGTCATATTGTTATTGTGGTATGCTCTTTTACTTGTTTTGATTCTGTAGTGGAAACGGATTTGTTAGCTTTTGTAGCTTTTCACACGTAGCTCTGCATCTACCTTTCTTGAATGTGTCTTGTTTTCTTCTTCCCTCATGAAACTGCTCTTGAAGGGACTCTGTGTGTAACTCATTCTGCTTACTTAGGGCTTGCTGTGGTTCCAGCTTTAGCTTCTTTTTTAGTACATCCCAGTAATAGTCTTTTGTAGTTGGCAAAATGTGTGTCTATTTCAGCACTTTTCATTTGACAAAATGTGTCTTTTCCAGTATGTCATGTGCATTTATATAATGCCAGGTGTCTGCCCAGTCCTGCTTATGTTCCCCTATCAAGAACATGCCATGGATGTAGTCAATTATTCCCTGCTGATGTACAAGGAAATCACACCCTCCTATAATGCCTAAAGCCAGACTGACCACCCATCCCATAATATGGAAAGGCTATTTTGGTATGGTGTAGAATGAGAGATTCAGTGGTATTTTTGGATCAGTTGTCATAAGAACTTCTGCATATCACATCAGAGTGACCTGAAACCATGGGTCCTTTTAACCTAACATTTTGAAGTGCTTTTGTCATAGGTCTGGAGGAATTGCGTAGTATGCCTGCTCAAGTTATATCAAGCTTTTGTGCAGACCATGTTAGATAACAGGTGCCAGGAATATGGATCAGCAAGACAACACATTTAAAGATCAACAATACTAATGACAATTTGGGGAAAGGAGACATGGAAGGGTGAAGTGAGATTAGCTACAGATGCATCACAAAAATACGTCACTGATCTGCAGTTGCTGGTATTCAGTCTAGTTGAGTGACCAACTTGGGGAATGGTATCCAAAAACTATCCAAGAGTGAGAAAGCCATTTGGGGTTAACATGAAAGAAGACCTAGTGATGGGTGTGGAACAAGTCTCAGTCCTTAATCAGGATTGGAGTTGACACCCACCAAGGTCGCTGCTGACGTACAGAGTCATTTTCAATTTAATGGCATACAAGAGAGATTATGCTCTTGATCTCATATCCAAAATATTATTTAACAATATTTGAAAACAGCACTGTAATTATACTCCAGTCTACACTGATGGGTCTAAGCACGGAGATAGCCATGACTGCTCTGGGGAACGTGCATTCTTGAGTGCAATGGCAAAGACAGTAGTCAAGCTACAAAATTCCTTATCTGCTCCAACTGCCTGAGTTCTTTACAAACCACCAAGTTCATGTATCCAGCCAAGAAACCAATCCACTCAGTCCAAGACACTCTGCCTTCAGCTGCGTCTAGGCAATGAAGCTACCACTGCGAACCATGGGATTTGCGAATTTGTGGCAATGAAGAGATAGATGCAGTAGGATGAGAGATAGTATGGTATCTACTGCTGTTGAGGGTGAAGTACTTCTACATACTGTGATACTTGCTGTTTGGGCACAATGCAATATGACACTGAAAGGAGTGGTAGCTGGAAGTGAGAGAGAACAAACTGTGATCAGTGAAACCAGCTATACAGTCATAGCATCATTATGTCCAACTCCAGGGGTGTGATGAAATATTCCGAACTTACCTCCAGATTGGGCACAGCCCTGTGATGCTTAGATCCCTCCTCTGACAAGGAAATCCACCAGTGTATAGGGTTTGTGGCATACAAATATCAATATGCCATATTTTAACTGAATGTGTTTTACATTATTAAAAGTAGACAACACTTGGTTGACCAGTTCATCTGCTCTCTCTATTTAATGTGACTAAGAGATGATTGTGCTGACCTTCCACTTGAATTTTTATATAGGAGATTTTAGTGTGTTTTCTGGGAAGTTGGCACATATGTAAGTGAACAACCAGCAAAAAATCCTGATTTATTGTTTTATTCCCATCTGTTAGTGTACCACAAAGGATTGATGAAGGACATTGAAAAAGTTCATGGGAGAGCAGCTTGTTTTGTATTGTTGCAGAGTAGGGCAGAGAGCAATAATGCGAGTTGGGGTGGCAGTCATTCAGTCACCAACTTTCTCCTTCAAATGCAAAAATATGTTGTTGATATCAGGCTACATATACAGAAATGATCATTGTACTAAAATAAGAGGACTCAGAGCTTTCACAAAAATATATGTTCATTTTTCCACATGTGCTGTTTAAGAGTGGAATGGTGGAGAAATAGTTTGAAGGTGGTTTGATGAACCCTCTGTCAAACACTTAAATGTGAACTGTGGAGTAGTCATGAGCTGTATCTTTATTTTAAGAGGACATTTTAAGAAAAGGACATATTAGCAGTTTTAGATTGTACGTCAAGAGGGTTCAGTGTGCTGATGGCATGAACACCTTCTAATCATCAGACAACTTCACATACCACTTCACCTCTGTATATTTTCAGGTCTCCAGGGTAGCTGGTTATGAACAACAGAAAACCTTGGCCCTGCTTATTGCACAGTGCTGAAGTCAGCTGATCCCTGCAGACCTCCAAGGAACTGTACCATATACCATTACACCAAACTGTCCATTGGTAACCACAATGCAAGGAGGGAAGATTAGCATTTAGTGTCCTGTCAATAACAATAGCAGTTAATGTCCTGTCAATAACAAGGTGATTAGAGATGACACTCAGACTGAGGTTGGGGAAGCAAATTGTCCACAACCTTTCAAAGGAACCATCCCAGAATTTGCCTACAGTGATTTAGGGAAATCACATAAAATCTAAATCTGGATAACCAGAGGTGAATTTGAACTTCTGTTCTCTTGAGTATGAGTCCAGGGTATTACCACAATGCCCCCTTGCTCAATGTAACATTGCATACATACGCAACATTGGCAGATGTGTAAATAATTAGAGCTGCAGTTCTCTGGAACAGTTGTTGTTACCCAGCCTGATAAGTTATACGAGGGTGATGAACAGTAACAGATGTTGAATTATCACTGTGAATGACACAGGGAGGTCATGTACTCATCTGAGACTGCATTATCAGCACGTGACAAGGTTTGAAAGGAGCAACATTGTGGTTCTCCATTCGGCCAGCTGGTTGAATTGTGCAGTATCCAGATTTGTGGGTCATTTGGATATGACAGTGACCTGATGTTGAGTTGCACTGGAACAGGAGGACAGGCACACTCGTCAAACATTACAGTCAACCACATCTGACCACCACATGGGAAGAGCGCTGTATTGTGCACCAAGCACATTGTAACTCCTTCAAATTTGCAGGAACAAGTAATGGTCTCCCTGCAACATCCTGTGACAGCCTGCACCATTGGTCAGAGACTAGCAGCAGTGACATAAGAATTACTATCCCATGCATAGGCTACCATTAACACTACAACACAAACTTCTCTATTTGGAGTGGTACCATGACCAGGAAGCATTAAACTGCTGATGGATGATGATGTATTGTGTTCAGTGATGCACAGTGGTTCTCAGCTACAACAAAAGAGCACTGTCAGTGAGTATGGTGCTGACCTGGGGAGATATCCAAATCTCCCAATGTTTAGGAGAGGAAAAGCTGTGTTACTCTTGGTGTCAAGGTGTGGGGGGCCATCGGGTATAGCTTCAGGTCATGGCTGGTGGTGGCTGAGGGAACTCTGAGGACACAACAGTACATCACGGACATAATGCATCCTCATGTGCTACCTCTCATGTGACAGAATTGTGGTGCCATTTTTTCAATAAGACAGTGCTCACCCACAAATGGCACATGTCTCTATGAACTATTTGCATGCTGTTGAGGTACTCTCGTGGCCAGCAATATCCCCAGATCTGTCCCTAATGGAACGTGCTCGGATGTCAAATCTGCCCCAGTGTCAGTATCCGTGACATAAAGGACCATTTACAACAGTTGTTGGCCAGCTTACCTCAGGCAAGGATAAAAGCTGTATGCTACCCTTTCCAACCAAAATAGTGCATGCATGCAGGCCACAGGGGTTGCAATGTCATACTGATAAGTGGGCTTATACTGCCAAGTTCTTTGTAAATTTGACTCTATATTGTAATCACTGAAATAACATTACATACCCTTTCAACCTGTAAAGTTTCATTTCATTTGTTCTGCCCATTGTGTGTACTTCACTTTTTTAGGTCAACCAGTGCAGACTGTAATGTTACTGGCACAGCAAAGTTTTAGATGCCACGAGAAAGGAAATAGCAAGTGACAGCCCTGGTGGGCTATTTCCAGACAGATGCGACTTCTTGTCATACATACAACTACAGTAAAAGTAATTAACATCAGACACTTTCCATCGACATTGCTTAAACACACAGAAATAAAAACTTAAAGCTATCTGTATATCTCTGTTACTTCACTGCTGCTGAAAGTGTAGGGCCATATTAAAAACAGTATATTGCTGCAAACAACACCTGGAGGAAGACAGTGAACAGAAGTGCAGCTGTCATTAGAGACGCAGCCAAAATCAAAGGCTTTTTGGAAAAATTAATTATATAACTGGGAAGGAACAGCAGTAGTTTGAGCAGCACACAAGAAAACTATTGCAATCAGATTCTGACAGTTATTTCAATAGAGTTTACAGAATACAGTAACTGCAAAACAGTAAGGAATTTAAAAGGAGACTATGTCATTAATAGACCTTCAAGTTGTGATCACTATTATCAGATTATAACTGATAGTATGCTGATAGATCATTCTGTTGCTCATTAACAAAACGTACTAATAAGTAAAATATTTAAAAATGAAAACCAAAACTGTGAATAACCTACAATATTTCAAAAATGGTTTTCATTTTCAATATAAGCTAGATCAAAGAGCTATACATTTCAGCACACTAAAAACTGAATAGCTCTTTGCAGTTTTCAAGTTTATATATCACAGCTTTTAACTAAAAATAAATCTACCCATGTGTATAAGACACACATGTTATCATGTTTTCGTTTTGTTTCTGCTACTACAGTATGCAAGTTAAAGCAACTGGATTCCACACATCACATTGCCACTTATCCATGTCAACTGTCAATACCAATAATTAATCTCACCGACTATATACGAGGCATGTTTTATAAGTAGGTACAGTTTTGAAATTAAAAAAAGACATGCTAAGATATCTCAATAATTTTATTTTTACATGAAAGCCTGTACCTTAATCTACTTTTCTACATAATTTCCGTCAATACTGCGGCACTTGTCATAACGTTGTACCAGTTTTTGAACACCCTCCTCATAGAAGTCTGCCGCCTGACTTGTTAACCACTGCATCACCACTGTTTTGACTTCATCATTGTCTTGAAGACGCTTACCATCCAGGTGTTTCTTCAAGTGCAGGAACAGATGGTAGTCAGTGGGTGCAAGATCGGGGCTGTACGGAGGATGATCTAGAGATTCCCATCGAAAAGATGTGATGAGATCTTTGGTCTGAATCACCACATGCGGACGGGCATTGTCTTTCAGCAAAACGATGCCCTTGCTCAACTTCCATGGACTGTTGCTTTGATTCTGGTGTGACGTAGGCCGCCCATGTTTCATCGCCCATAACAGTTTGGCTTAAGAAATCATCACCGTCGTTGTGGTACTGCTCAAGGAAAGTCAATGCACTGTCTAAACGTTTGATTTTGTGCATATCCGTCAACGTTTTCGGTACCCAACATGCGCACAATTTTCGATAATTCAAGTGCTCTGTCACAATGCCATACAAAACGCTACAAGAAACATTAGGAAAGTCTTCTCACAAGGAGGAAATCGTAAAGCGTCTGTTTTCTCTCACCTTATTGCCAAATTCCTGCACCACTCCATTGTTCATCATGCACATTTGTGCAGCCATCTTTAAATGCTCTCACTCACTTTCTTACCATTCCATCACTCATAATGTTTTCTCAGTAAACTGCACAGATCTCACGATGAATACCAATCACTTTTAGGCCTTTAGCACTAAGAAATCTTATAACAGCCTGTACTTCACAGTCGGCGGGACTCACGATTATTGGAGGCATCTTAAACACTCAGTTCACTATGTAAACAAGGAAGAATCAGAGTTTAATGGCATCAGTGCGTAGATTAAGGTACAGGCTTTCATGTAAAAATAAAATTATTGAGATATCTTAGCACGTCTTTTTTAAATTTCAAAACGATAGTTACTTAAAAAACACGCCTTGTAGTTTAATGTTGATTTCAAACCATGGTGCAACTTGGCATTTTTCACATTAACAAATTATTTACAGAAGTGACTACAGCAATAAGTGATGAATGTAAATGGGTATGTTGGACGAGGATGGGCTGTCAGGATGCGCCGTATTAAAACTCGTCTGAGTTTCCCAAAAGATTTATTATTTCCAGCTACAGTACCCCTGTTCCTCTCAGTCTGCATCACCAGGACCCACAATGCTGAGGACACCACTTCGCTGTCTGTGAAATGGATTGGCGTGGAATGGCTGCCTCAGCAACCCATGCAACGTGCTGCTGTGCATCGGCCTTGTGCGGCAGTGGAGTTGTGACGACGTCAGGATGCGCCGGCAGCTGACTCAGCGGCCTCCATCCCCGTTGTCTCAGCGCCACTTGTGGGAAGCCGCAGGGTGGCCCTCTGCATGCTTCTTTGCCATCGTGGTTAGGATCATGGTGACAAGCTCCTGTGATCCGACAGCCAAATCTGTGGCCCTCGCATCGGGATTCCTCCTGTGTGTGTTGGGAGCCAACAAGATTGCCCATTGTAGCGAGCCGTGGCATGGCCCACCGCTGGCTGGCTGCGCCCCCGCGTTGGCCTCAGAGGGTCAAACCCGCAACCGGCCGTGGACTGGAACGCTGGCGCCCCATCTGTTGCTGTGTGTAGCCTGTGGTGTGACATGCCCCGCGGTCCAGGAGAGCTGTCACACTTGAACGCCTTGTTAGTGGACCGGTGTTGATTTATACACAGCTGTGCGCCTCTGTTTTGCTAACGCGCCCCTCTGAGTCATGTACTCATAACACTTGGGTTGGGCCAGTGGGCCCCTTCTGCCTGCAACTTGCACCATGCACACTGCTGCGTTTACTCTTTTCAGTGGGTCTACGGCTCTGTGGCCTACATTCTACTTCACAACCACTGGTAGTGTAACTTACTGTCAACAGGCCTTGCTGTAACTTGTGCGCTCAGAAATATTGCACTGAAGATAACTTTTCCCCATCTTAAATGGTGGTGCCACTACATTATTCCCCCCCTTCATAAAAACCTGGCCCCCGGGTCGACCTCTAACTACTCTTAAACTTGTTTGGGTTGGCACGTACTTATGACATATTTACTACTGCTATTAGGAAACTTAGATGTGGTCTCGTCCTCTTAAAACACATGACACGAGACAGAACGTAAAAATTCCTTACTGGATGACCACTCCACTTAATGCTCGATAAACCCCTTACCTACCCGTCTTACGCCCTCGGTATCCAATCCACTGGGATTTTTACTACCGTCAGTTCCCTCTTGGAATTGGCTATCCGCCTGATCAGAATGAAAACAACACACAACAAAGTTAAGGCTGTGATGGCACTTGGCTCAAAACAATCATTACTTGTCGCTGCCTTTCCCTATATTGAACGAAATGCTGCACAAGCTGTTCAGCTGATATGCACCCCTCTTGCTCTGTAATGAACTGGTTTACGGATCTCAACAGACATGACTCCAGAGTTTGATTTAACAAGGTCAGATTCTGCCTTGTCAAAACCCTAAAGTTGCTTCTGGCCAGTACAGCTGTGGCTGTGTAGCTTTCAATTGCGAGACTCCTGAAACTGATGCTGGCAGATGGAAGGTTGGTCCTATTATGTTATACTTAGGTCCACTGATTAAAATTCTGCTCACCTTGAGCTCTATACGTTTTGCTTCGGCAAGGACTCCCTGCTCAAAACAACTTGCTACTACTACTAATTTTTCACAGGTGGAGAAGACCCAATGCATCCTGACCCATCGCAAGCTCAATTTTGGCTCCATGGTGTCCCTTGGACAGCCTAATTCATTCCCCCTGGCTAAAAATAACTGCATCATGCATATGTCCTGAATGGTGCTTATCACCCTGGCTGGACATACCATTACCTTCCCTCTATGGCAGCTCCATAATTCCTCCCTTGTCATCTTGGCGTACCAGCTATTAACTGCCGAGATCAGCAATACCTCCTCAGTTTTTTATTTCTGCCACCTTGCTCAATGCTCCCTTTTTCAGTGACCTGTGGACAGTGATCACCATCACCCTTCCTCCCTCTTCAAAAAGACTGATGTCCCCAGTAGGCTCACAATACTCAAAAATACATACAACATATGAAAATACAATGCCTAATTAATCTACGCAAACCCAGTGATACAAAACAAGAAAACAAAAAACTAAAAATACACTACTACCTTGTGGATCGCAAAGCATATAGTACATCATGCTGTACTCTATTTTCTTGGTTTTCTCTGCGCTGAACACTTCTATCAACTCTTTCTCTTCCTCTTCCCTTCCTGTGACATGCCTGGAATCACATCCACACAGCCCTTAAATGGCCGCAACCGCCCAATGTGTACTATTGTTGTCCTAGTTGGCAGCTGAAGCTTAACATTAGCGGGGGATGTGGTTTCAGCTACCTGATACCTCGTGATGAACTTCTTCGTTTTTCCTTTCGGGGTATAGGGGCTGGATGGCATTACTCATTGCCCTACTCTATACTGTGGTAAACTTCCTTTCCACTTCACTGCATCTTCCTGTCTTTCCAAAGCCTTTGTATTCGCCTTTTGTACCCATATCCAAACATCCCAAATTGTCCTCGTGAATTGACGTACAGATTCACTGGTCCTTCCTTTCTGTAGTTTCACTAAATCAAACGGTGACAGCATTTTTTCCCATACACGTCGTCACATGGAGACAAATCGGTATTGGTATGGACTTTTTGCATCGTATACGCATACAATATGCTTCAAATACTCATCCAACTGATGGTGATGAGAATCCACATAAAAACTCAGCATCTTCCCAATTGTCCTGTGAACCCGTCCTGTCCTTCCGTTCGCCTGTGAATGCAACGTGCTTGTCCTCAACTTCTTTACATTCAACAATTTACACAGTTCCTTCATTAAACCCGACATGAAGTTGGTCTCTTGGTCAGTAATTATTGTCTCCGGTACACCAAACTTCAAAATCCAGTTATTTACTAACGCTTGCGCGACCATTGCTGCCTCTTGATCTGGCATAGCCACCATCTCCACATACCTCGAAAAATGGTCTATTATTGTCAGAATGAATCTGTTCCCCGATGGTGTTCAACTGAATGGTCCTAAGACATCAATTCCCAACATAGAAAATGGACATATCGCTTCCAGCAATCGTCATAGCTGTATCCATTTCTGACTCAAATCTGCTCTCTGTGCACATGGTATACAATTCTTGACATACTGATCTACATCCACTTTCCTACCTCTCCACCAATACCTCTCTGCCACTCTCCTATTCGTTGCTCTACACCCGTCATGACCAGATAACACGTGATCATGTGCTTCCTTTAAAACCTCATCTCTCAGTTTCGCTCGCACTACTAACCTTTGCCCTAACTTTGTTTCCCTGCCCAGAAAACCATCGTATATATTAAATTGTGGCTGTGTCCGATACAATTTACAATCATTGTCAGCATCCTGTAATTCTTGCCATACTGTTAGGCATACTGATGACTTTACTTTTACCACTTTTGTACTAAGTGCATCCGCATTACCGTGCTTCTTTCCAGGCTTGTGTACCACCTCGTACTCGAATTCAATAAGCCTCACAGTCCATCTAGTGAGTCTAGTGGACAGATCCTTCAACCCCAACAACCACTTCAATGCAGCATGATCTGTCACTACCCACATAAATAACATTTAAAATATGTGATTCCATAGATTACGCTAAGCATCTCCCTCTTCGTTGTTGAGTAATTCCTCTCTGCTGCATTCAACTGCCTAGACACAAAGGCTACAGGATGATCTTCCCCATCAATTTCCTGACTAAGAGCACACCCTAATGCTTGATTCGATGCATCACATGCCAGTATAAACTCCTTTTCAAAATCTGGGAACACAAGAACCAGACTTGATGTTAACACTTCTTTCAGTTTTTCAAACACTTTCTGACACTCTTCTGTCCACTCAAATTTCACACCCATCCATAACAATCGCGTCAATGGCTGGCTAAATCTGCAAAACTCTTCATGAACTTTTGATAGAAATTGCAAATTCTGAAGAATGATTGCACTTCCTTAACTGTTTTTGGCTCCCGAAAATCCCTTACAGCCTGTACCAACCTTGGATCTGTTCACACTCCATCCTTACTGACAATATGACCCAAATATTTTACTTCTTCTAATGCAAAATGACACTTCTCCAGGCTCAACATTAAATGAGCTGCTCTTAACCTCATAAAGATTTCCGTTAACTGCTGTCTATGTTGCTCCATACCACTTGAAAACACTGTAATGTCATACAAATAGACAAGAAACTGCCATGCTTTCAAACCCATCAACACACTGTCTAGCAACCTCTGAATTCTTGCCGTAGCGTTTTTCAAACTGAATGTCATTCTGATGTACTGGTAATGGCCTCCCGGAGTAGAGAAAGCAGTTTTTGGATGATCCTCTGGAGCCACCTCTAACTGATGATAACCACTTGTCAAATCCATCATAGAAAAGTACTGGCACTGTCCTAAGTGATCCAACGTCTCCAATATGTTTGGAATGGAGTATGCATCTGTTACTGTCTTATTATTGAGGTATTGGTACAGAACCTGTATGTCTTAATTCCATCCATAGATTTTTTAGGCACAATGACAATGCCCGCTCCCCAGCACCTATTACTATGCTCTATAATACCGTCCCCAAGCTGTTGATCAATGAAATTCTCCACAATCGGCTGCAAATACCTCGGTATTCTGTATGGTTTATGATAAACAGGTGCTTTGTTCCCTGTTAGTATCCTATGTTGAACTATGGAGTTGCTGGTAATGGCCCTTGCAGAAAAGACAAATCCTTAAATTCCCACAACAATTTTTCCATATGCTCTTTTTCTCCTCCTTCCAAATGCTTAACTTTGTAATGCAATGCAGTTCTATCACCAGTTAGTGGTTTATTGCTACGCCTACCTCTTGAACACCAGTCTTCATCATCTGGTACATCCAAATTCCCTACTAAAACCCCTTTTCTCAAATTCGCATCTACAGCACTTAAATTATTCATGTTCACGGGGACTACTCAACCGTTGTTTCCCTGTTGTACGCATACATACAACGAGTTACAAAACAACCTAATGGATCCAAAAAATTCATTATCCTCCAATTGTTCAAAAACACATACCATACCCACAGGTAGATCTGACTCTACACTTACCCAAAGCGACTTCCCGGTGCCACTAGACACACACTCATGCAAATTAAGCCTTAATGCTAATGTACGCGGTTCAGTTGGTTTGTTCATTATGTTGAACGCCCCTCGCAACAGCTCTGCATTGACAACAGTTTCCCCTAGCTGAATTAACATTCCACCAAGTTCCACAGTTCGTTGTTCAAGGTTAATTTTGGCATGATGCTGATGCAAGAAATCTACTCCTAGGATCATGTCGTAGCCCTCGCTTACCCATGGTACTACCTCCATGCATGCATCAAATCACTCTCCCTATGTGAAAGTCAACTGTCACTGACCCCAAAGGTGTGACCTCTTTATCCCCCACTCCACGCAGCCTTATAACATGGTGGGTCTAACTTCTTTCGTCCCATTAAACTCTTAGTAGTCACTGACACTTGCACTCCTGTGTCCAACAAAATCTTAAACTTTTTAGTTCATATGGCTCCTACCACTGAACATTTCACCTCTGCATATGTATTTGTAGCATTGAAATTAAACAGGAGCTCCCTTAGGTGGGTCTTGGGCGCCCTTGCCATTTAACAATTGTTCACCTCTTACTAACTCCACTTCTCCATCCTCCATGCTGTTGATTTCCACCCCTTCCTCTATTCCTCGGCGACTGGGTGCATTGCCTCTGCACATGTCCCATACGACCACACCTATAACATTTTATACCCACTGTAAACACTGCTTGTTTATCACTTACCCCTGTTGCCATGTCTATTTCCTCATGTTGAATTGCCAGCTGAAGGGCCGAATAAAAATCTTTTGGAGCCCCTTCACCCACTTTCCACGACATATGTTCCGGTAACCCCCTCAAAAATACATCAAGTGCCCTTTGCTCGGCCTCCTGTAACAGAACACTGTTTGCTTCATCGCTCTGACCCAACTCGTAAGTATACTCATTAATTTCTCTCACCCTGTCCGCAAATTTCTTTACTTTCTGCCCCTGCCTCTTCATCATTGTACTCAACCTCTCCCTGAAGTACTGATCACTATTCTGTTTCTTGTACCTCTGTAAAAGCCCCTCCTTCAACTGCTTAAACTGTCCTGCCTTTCTTAAGGCCTGAGAACACCTTATGTCTTCACTTCACCCATTAATCTAATCTTGACTACATGTAACAACTGTTCATCAGACCAACCATTCATCACAGCTGAAGTTTCCAAGTCCTCCACAAATGAAGGCACATCCTCAGGTGTCTTGCCAGAAAACGGAATAATCAAACTCGCGGCAGCTGGATCAATCTCCTGCTGCAGCACTCTAGGCAAAAACGACTGCTCCAATGTGGTTACCCACTCACTTCTAGATGTTCATTCACTTCTCAACTGTGTATTGTCCGCTGTCAATTGTGCTACCTTTTTCAACAAAATCCGTACCACTTCCGGTTCCGACACACCTTCTGTCCCTGACTCTGCCATTGTGTTGCTTTTGTTCCCATTTAGTCCCAAAACAAAACATTTAAGTACAAGAATAACCTGACTTCCTACAGCTCTGTATCGTCATACTCAGTATCACCATACATCAATACAAAAGTAATCAAATGCCATGAAAAACAACATCTTACTGCCCCAAACACACTAACTCTTATGCTGGAAAAAAAAAAAAGCCTACACACAACATCTAAAATGGCCTGCCAGGAACCATACTCAAAACACAAACAAAAAATGAAAGAAAACGTCCAACACTCAAAAAGAAAAATTGGTCAACACTCACCACATTTTGTGAATGTAATGCAGGTGGTGGGCTCGAATGTCGTACTGTACAGATGACACCCGCTACTCTGACACCCAGTGTAGATGGATGTTTGATGTGGATGGAAACTGTCAGGATGCGCCATATTAAAACTTGTCCGAGTTTCCCCAGCGATTTATTATTTCCAGTTACAGTCCCCTCGTTCCTCTCGGTCTCCGTCACCGGGTCCCGCAATGCTGAGGACACCACTTTGCTGTCTGTGAAACTGCTTGGCACGGAATGGCTGCCTCAGCGACCCATGCAACGCCCTGCTGTGCATCGACCTCGTACGGTCGCGGAGTTGTGATGACGTCAGGATGCGCCAGCAGCCGACTCACCGAGGTCCGTCCCCATTGCCTCAGCGCCGCTTGCTGCGTGCTTCTTCGCTGTCGTGGTAAGGATCGCGGCAACAAGTGCCTGCAATCTGACAGCCAAATCTGCAGCCCTCACCTCGAGATGCCTCTGGCATGTGTTAGAAGCCAACAAGACTGCCCGTGGTAGCAAGCTGTGGTGTGGCCCACCGGTGGCTGGTTGCACCCCCGCGTTGGCCTCAGAGGGTCAAACCAGCAACCTACCGTGACTAGAACACTGGCGCCCTATCTGCTGTTGCGTGTAGCCGGTGGTGTGACACGCCCTGCCGTCCAGAAGAGCTGTCACACTTGAATGCCTTGTTAGTGAATCAGCACCTATTTATACGTGGCTGTGCGCCTCTGGTTTGCTAATGCGCCTCTCCGAGTCATGTACTCATAGGTGTTGGGCCAGTGGGCCCCTTCTGCTTGCTTTTGCGCCATGCACACCGCTGCGTTTACTCTTTTCAGCGGACCTATGGCTCTGTGGCCTCCATTCTACTTCACAACTGCTGGTAGCGTAACTTACAGTAAACAGGCCCGCACCTGGCTGTAACTTGTGTGCTCAGAAATATTTCACCGAAGCTAACCTTTCCCCATCTTAAACGGCGGTGCTGCTACATAAAAAAATCCTTGGGTAATTAGAGTATTGAACTTCAAACCTTTGGATTCGTATTCTAGGGTTTACCCATGAGCCACCGAGATTACAGCAGAAAAATCGGAAGCCACATTCCATCCTGTGTAAACAACCTCCACACAAAAATACTTTCACCATGTGTCACAACAGCCACTGTTGCCTTCAGGTATGCATTGTCACTCATGTGGTTCTTGACTTACTTGTGCCCTGCCATTGGTGAGTGCCAATGTGTACCATGACTCCATTAGTCCAGGCAACCATTTCCCATACTTTGAGCATCTAAAGGTGCTATTCCTGTACCAATGCTAATCACAGCCCTGTGACAAGTGGTAAGTAGACACACACATGTGGTGTAGTGGCTTCTGCACTCCATATTAAGGTAATGTTTGGGATGGAGGGGCTTCTCACTGGTCCTCATTGTTTAACACTGGACTGTCAACTGATCTGCAATGCCGTGACCCCATTATCCACTGTCACAATGCACGACAGTCAACAGTGACCGCTATCATCAACATGACATTGTCCATGGCAGTTGGCTCTAGTGACAACATTTTTCCCTCAAGTGAGGTACTCACAATACTCCCTTGACATCTTGGAAGGAAAAAACCTGAGATGGAATGTCCATTGAACCAGGCACCTAAAATTTGGCATGATTGAATGCACTGATACTGTGTGTCTCACAAGAACCATGCCACTGACCAGTGTTAAAGTTTGATGACATCCTAGTCACACATCTCATTACTTGTTAATAATAAACATTTTTACACATGTAGCAATCACCTGCTGTATGGAGGTAAGTTTTCCAGTAAAAAAAGAAAAAAAAAAAAGAAAAAGTCTTCTGGCAGCTTACTTGTAGCAGATGTATGGCTCACCAGTCGAGCTCTTTCTAATTCATTTCTTACTATGCTGTTTACATTAATTACACTTTACATATTTTTTAGAGCATATCTAGCTTGAATTCTTTATTATTACTGGGCAGATTGTTCACTACATAAATTCTTTAAACAATCTCCTAACTTTAAAATATGTGAAAAAGCATATAAAAATAGATTTGGCTCCAAAGGAGAATAACTGAATTAAAGATTCTCAAAATGAAGAATGACTGAATTTTTTGCAGGTTTCTAGTAAAATATTTCACAAAAATCTCATATAATGAATTACTGAAAGACAGACATTGTTTCCAACATAATTTTTATATTTTGAAACATTTACAGTATACACATTCATAATACAATACGAATTCACACAGTATGGTATTAGTACAGTTTACACACGCTCCGTGCATACCATAGCCAACAACCACCTTCCACATGAGAACAAAAACATGTATATCACAGTTTAAACCAAAATACTAGCCATATTTTTGTTTCCTTTAGTAATATTTGTACAGCTTTCCATTTTAAAATACAATCCTCATCTCATCTTTAGAACTAACCAAAGCGTAAAAAAGACTGAAAATGAAAAAATGAACAGATACAATATGTAATGGTTATGGCTTCCTTTTCCGAGACGAACGACGCGATTCATTGTGTTCTTCAAGAAGCCACCTGTTCTGTCAAAATCATCTGCCTAAAACAAAGAAAGGAAAAATATGAAAAACGCTGCAGTCATTGAGTTCACATAGTTGCTTTAGTGATGACGTATACTCTTCCCCAAGTACTGTGTGTTATTAAGCCCCTGCTTTTTCAAAAATGAGACGTGATAGCAAATACATTTTCTGATATGGCATTACCAGTGAAACAAAAACTTTTTTTTTTAATTTTGCTTACTAAATGGAACATTTAATGTTACATTTTCATAAAAGCAAATTACCTTTTAAGTATCTAATACTGAAATGACTGCTGCACTTTGGCTAATAAATATTCACTCTTATTATCTCTGTTCTGTACTGTATTGTGAAAGTTCCAAGAGCAATATTAAGTAATTATTCATAAGTGTAACTTTTGATTATGATTTAGTGTAGACACCACATTTGGTATTTTCATAAATAGCTTTGTATTTTTGGTGTTTATTCAGAAGCCATATCACTTACTTGTTATAAGCTCAGTGTTAGTTGCAGCTCAAGACATGCCATAGTTGCTCTGAGAAATAAATGGCCCAAAGTACTTTAGAGAATAATTTTAATGTCATAAGAGTGTTTGTCAAAACCTTTTATCCATCCCTGTCAAAGATACACAATGTGTTGCCTAATGGATGTCCATCTATTTTTTTAGCCATGTAATTCTGCATTAAATATTTTTCTTCAAATTCAGAGGTGCCACAAAAAGATAACATTATACTGGAGCAACCTCAATAGTGCCATCCATGTCCTGCATGTCTTAAAGTGAATGAGATTCCATGCTCTGGGACCAACATGTTCCACTCTGCCATAATCATCCCCCGCTTTCCATCAATAGACATCAGATGTCAATATGAAATTCAGGGAATGGGAATGACTAACAGGGGTACGAGGCACCCTCTGCGATGCACTAATCTGTGGCTTGTGGAGTACATATGCAAATGAAGATGTTGAAGCTATCTGTATTTTTTAGAAACTGCGATGCATCTAATAACTCTACCGTGCCTACCAAATTAACAGCCAAATGACAAACAAAGTTTATACAGGCAAACAGTTAATGGTGCTATCCCATAACATTGTATGTTAAGAGCTGGATAAGCTCTAACAAAAAAGCTATGACATTTTCTCTGGTGCAAGAAATAGAATAGAAAAGGTGTACACAACCTAGTTACAGATGCTGGTCCAACCAATATGTAATATACTATGAATTTGGAAATATTTTGTTAATGTACATTTTGAGGTGAAAGTAAATTCATAGCCTGAACTTTCTACTAGTTACTGAAATCTGTAGCACCACAAAAGATTTCAACCTGTTAGGAAACTGTCCTTTAGTGTATATCAGCAATGGTTTAGAAGCAAAAGCTCTCAATGTAACACTTAAAACTTACCAAAGTGTTTCAATAATATTTGAGTTAATACATTAACCTCCTCATCTAACATACTATAGCTGGTCTTAATGTCTTCCAAATGTAATGTAATGTTCTAGTAATAATGTGATGTCATCTTTAAGGACTGTACACAAGCCTGGGAATAGAGCCTGTGTCATATGATGAATCTGCTTATCTGAAAAGCACACAACAGTCACTTGAAGTAACATCATGTTTGAATAAGAATGTGGTCAGTATGCTGGTTTCAGTCAAATCATTAAAAAATAGGGCTTTTGGACTGTGTGTGAGTAAATCCACAACAATTATGAAAAAGATGACACCTTACAATGTTCTACTTTTCTTCCAGTAACTGGATGTAACTTATGTACTCACTGCACCAGGATGGTTCCATAATCAAAGCCACACTCAATTTCACTCTCTATCCTTAGTCCAGCAAATCTTGATACTCTGTTATGAACTCAACAGCAAAGGAACGTTAAATTCTTATTCTTTCTTGGCATTTAACTTTTTCTTATAAAACAAGAAGCTTCCACTTGTACAAGAATTCTGTTGCCACCTACAACTGGGACTTTTATAGGCTCCTGAAACAATCATTTTAATGTTTGGCACAGCCCCCAATTGAGAACTGTTTCTTATTACTCTTCCTCTTATAGCATATTGATTTTAGATAACTTTTTTTCCTCTTATAGCATATTGATTTTAGATTTTTTTTTCACAATACATTAAACGAACAGGTGGTATCCACTAAAGATGCTCCAAATACATATTTCAAATTGTGAAAGATGATCAACAATGTCATGGTAGTGCACTGATTGTGAAAACTGGTTTGTGCGGTAAAAATAGAGTAGATGCAAGTATTATTTTAATGTCAGAATACCCCAGATATTAAAGACATCAGAAAAGTTTAAAAAATTAAAAATAATGTCACACATACCATGTGGTTTAGAAGTTTCTCCTGATATTTCACTTCATTTCCAATTTCAAGTGTAACCTAAAGAAATAGACACACAAAATCTACATAAGTATATAATGGATAAGTACATCAGTTTATAACTTCTTGTAAATACAGAATTATCTGACAGTTAAGTAAAGGAATCCCGACATTTAGCATATTTTATATTGAAATTATGACAAATTTTGCACTTACATGAACAGAATTTTCCATCTGTGCTTGACAGAATATGACATCAATAGGAAATAATTCCCTTATGTTCTGCAACATATTATTTACTTGGTCATGAACTGGCCTTCGGTTTCTTACATCATCAGGTGACAACTGCATGTCACAGGCACAGACAAAAAATATTTTGCAGAACATCAGGAAAGTGATTCCTATTTAATATTACACACATTCTGTTGAAAATCTATTACAGACTACCATCTTTTTCATCTTCTGTAATACCAACTGATGATGACATTTTGCATATGAAATATAAGACATATTTTACAAATGAAATGTGAAAGTTCTTGGACTGACACAAGTATGGTGGTAATATGACACAAATATGGTGGTAATATCAATGCTATCCTGTTTTGTAATGATTTTGTTGTATGTTGTAAATTAATGTAAGTCAACATGATCAGCAAATTAGTTCTGTTTGCATGGTTTTCTAAAGTAGTCTACAGGTGTTGTGTGATTTCCATTCAAAAAGATGAACTAGAATATTGTTCATGAAGGTGTATTCCATCTTTGCAACTAAATGAAAGACGGATTTTTTCCCCCAAATGTGTCTGTTGATAGAATACTGTGTTACCACAAATTTATTTGTTTTGGTTGTCTTACAAGAAACAGAAAATCATCCAAAATTGGTGAAGTTTTGTAAGGAGTCTGCTCATTCATTTTCATTTAAGAAATGAGTAGCTGCATTCAAACATGTTGCACAGATCTTGAAGATGATTCCCATGAAGGATATTCAAAAAGTATACATCACAGATAATTGAAATATTGATAGCAGTGTAGGTGAAACTATTATTTTAAAAGTTTTTCACTACTGTTGTATGAATATTTACAATTGTTACTGCTGGTTGATGCTGTTGAGTTTTTCAGATTACTAAGGCACAATATGAATTACTTTCTCAATTAAACATTTACATTTGACTGCTATTTAAAACTTAACTTAATAAATATGTTAATGCCTCCCAGTGAGGTGCTGCAAATTTCTGCTACCAAGAGACTTGTCAATGACAAATGCAAATTCGAGAGATACATCTAACTTCTATAAGAATTACTGGTGCCCAAAAATCCAAGCACAACAGCCAGTATGATTTTAATTGATGTACAGTGAGAGGAGGGGATGTGAACACTGTGTCTCTGATTGCATTCATGCGTTCAATTGTACCAATGGTATCACAGTGTCATACCCATTCCAAAATAATTCAAGCTTGTGGTAGAGGTGCATGAAGGAAGGCATATTTAAGGTAAACATCTAAAATTCCATTAAATGCCATTTCTTGATACAGGAACTTGGCAAAACTAAACCACATTTTGCTTTTTTTTTTAATTTTTAGATACTACGCACAAAATATTTTCCTCAAACATAACTCGTATAATCTATCAAACAGAACACTATGGTGCCCCGATTTATGCATCCCAGTCATACTGAAATTTGCTCATAATTTTTTGTCACTAGAGGACAACCTTCAGCCTTCTACTTCCTCTTTACTAGATGTGAAATGAAATATTGCTGAGCTTTTCCCAAATTCTGCTATGTTCTAACTTATGCAATAGTTTAACATGATCCACACAATCAAATACTTTCATTAAATCAAAAGTGATATCTAACTGCACTCAACATTTCATTCAGTCCTTCAGGTATCTTATACACAAAGGAATTAATTACATTTTCTATTCACACTCCTCTCCTGGAAACAAACTGTGAGCTTGGCAATAAACAGTGTGTACAGAGATATGTTACTAGTTTTTTTCTAAATGACCTACCGTATTTACTCGAATCTAAGCCGCACTCGAATCTAAGGCGCACCTGAAAAATGATACTCGAAATCAAGGAAAAAAAATTCCCGAATCTAAGCCGCACCTGAAATTTGAGACTCGAAATTCAAGGGGAGAGAAAAGTTTTAGGCCGCACCTCCAAATCGAAACAAAGTTGGACCATTGTAATATGAGACACAATTTAGGTCGAATGAATGACGATACAGCTACAGTAGTTTGGTTCGAGTCGTAAGCTTAGCAGTTAAGCTTTACCAGGTAGGCTGCTATGCATCAGGCGCTCTGTCCGTATTTATACGGGTACCCTTCCTTTTTCACGTGCTTCGTCTGGTTTGAATCGATTGCTTATTTTTCTTTGATCTGATAAGTGTCGTTCTCCTTGTTGTAGGTGTTTACGTCACTCTAGGCTGAAAATGCATTATTGTACTGTGTCATGCATTGTTTGTCGCATTCTGATAATGTGTGTTTACGACCTGTCGCCGCTTGCGGCATGGCTTGCTTTTGTACGTGCTACCGCCGCTTACAATAAAAAAGAGGAATTGTCACATTAGCGAAAAAACTGAAATTAGAGTCATCTTAGATTTAAAAATCTAGTCAATTGTCGTGCTTCATTTCTGACTGTATCACTATTAGGCATAAGAATAATACGAATATACACATGACATGATATGTAATTCTTCCGCGTTTGCTGTTCTCACACACTAGTTTCGTAGTTTATTAGGCAGACAGGATTTAAATGAGATAGCAGTAAACACAAAAGAATACATGGCAAAATGTTTATATTCGTATTATTCTTATGGCGAAGAGAATACTGCATGTGATTCACAATTCATAAAAGTTCCTATTAGCAACCATCTCTTCTCACAGGTAGGAAAAAATTCAGAACGTAGAGTTGGCCATATTGACAAACATCCCAAACAGTCTTGCCAGTCAGATTTTTGTAGTACATTGAAATACTGCTACATTCGAAGATGAACAATACGGAATTTGTATTTACTTCGTTGGATAATGTACGAAAATGCAGTGGTCGAAACTCGGGGCGGAGAAAAAAAGCTCGTCTTACACCTTTTTTAAAAATTTATTTACTGACGCAGAGGTTTTGGCGCCAGTATTTATCTTTGTGCCTGCAAAGCATGCCTGTGTAGCGCTACATATATTCGAAGGCTGAAGTTGTGGTGGCACCTACGAACATTTTTCAGAACTTCTGCTTACTTTGCACTCGATTCTAAGCCGCAGGCAGTTTTTTGGATTACAAAAACCGGAAAAAAAGTGCGGCTTAGATTCGAGTAAATATGGTACTCAAAAACTTTTAAAAACAATGATAGTAAGGAAATCAACCTACAATTCCCTACATTCTCTCTTTTTCCCATTTTGTCAAGTGGCCACACCTAAAAGGTGCATTGCACAGGTACTTAAGTATGTGTTTCATCTCATCTGTGTTTGTTACATGTAGCTGTCAGTCAAAGTAGATGTCTTGAAGTTAAGGTTCTGTGTATGTTCCTGGCCAATAAAACTTGGATATAACAGTTGACAGAAAGTGATTAATAAATATTTCACACCCAACTTCTGCTTCGATATGCTTCTCACAACTGTGGATACAGTTTCAAGTTTGTTGGAGTGGTCATTTTCCACATAACCTATATAACCATCTGTTTATAAAAATTGTACATTTTTCATGCTGCAGTATTTTCCCAGTAGTGTTTTGCCTGTTATGTGATGAAGACCTTCGCATAAAAGGTGAAATCTGTCTGACAAAGTAAATATTAACACTGCAGGAAAAAGTATTTTGTTTATAAACTAGTACTGATATTGTAATGGAAAGCACTGGAGGAATGTAAATAATTTAAGAAAAATAAAGCTAACAGCTCAGTAAAGTCAGTCAATCTCCCCCCCCCTCTCTCTCTCTCTCTCTCTCTCTCTCTCTCTCTCTCTCTCTCTCTCCCCCCCTCCCCTGAAGAAAAGCATTTGTTTGAAAGCTAGCAAAGTTCTCAGTCTTGTTTCTGTATTTGACAACAACTCAGCACGTCTACTATTCAGCAACCTTTGTTCCTTAAATTATTTAAACTGAATTGATATAGTTTCAGTTTTGTTGTGAAAGATCAATAGTTGGCATAATGTGTGGTTCTAGTCTGTTGAATTAAATTCTCGAGTACTTCTCAGTGTTGTATGTAGTGAAATTTATTAACTGGGCTACATTTAATTTCTTCCAAATGCTATTTTAATAGCATTAGCCATTGAAATGGCTCCTTATCACAAGTACACTTTGGTTTGAAATATTGTAATTGATGAGAAACTATCAAAGAAAGTGATTCAAGTTGTGAGTAATGTGAACTTTTTGGCAAGAATAGCTTTCAAGACTGTCTTTGAAAGTTTGTATTAAAGTAGACCCACGCCACTAAATCCCTTGTTGATCACCTTTGGATATAATTCTACTGTACTGCCTCCCAGTATTACTATTTGTCCATCATGATCTGATAGACTATCACTCACCCCCAGCATCCCCCTCAACCAAAAGAAGAACCTATGGTGGTAGTTAGGACAGTAACAAGTTGATAATTAATGGAAATTTTGAGAGATGGATGAGGGTTCATAGCAACTGCCTTCAGAACAAGAGGGTTGAGGGCGATAGGAGGAAACTATAGGGTCCTGGAAAGAGTAAGACCTGTGATAACTGAAACCGTAGGATATGTAAGGCTTACGTGGTTCCTAGGTCTTCAGATAACAATGTCAATAACTATAATTACTTTTAGATTAAAGAAGACCACTGACCAAAAACCAGAAGCATTGGGTTGTTGATAGGCACGCACAAAAGAAAGAAAACTTGCTAGCTTTGGGAGTTATCCTTTGATGAGCTAGAGTAAAAAAAAAAAAAAAGGCACCACCCACCCACCCACACACACACACACACACACACACACACACACACACACACACACACACACACACACACACACCTGCCTCGGCTCCTACATTCCTACATGGTGGACTAACAGTACACTGTGTATGTTTCCTGTATGCATTACTCTAGCTCGCTTTCTTTCATGTGTGCCTAACAACAACTCAATGCTTCTGCTTTTTGGTGAGTGGTCTCCTTTAATCCAAAAGTATTTGCACTGAACAAGAACTTTCATACAACATCAATACATATAATTATTTTACTGCTTTTTTGAGAATGTACTGCAATGACAATGTCTGTTTCAGTGTCAATGTGACCTCATGAGGACTGCCTTCCTCTTCCTCTTCCTCCTCCTCCTCAAGTACTTTTTGCAAAGATGATACACTGTAGCAACAAAGACTAGTAACCCAATAAAGACAGGCTATAAACAGTAATCACCAACCACAAGTCAGTGCATGATGATATGGAAGAAAATTTTACTACATATAAAGGCAAATCACCTCTGGCATGTTTTCATGTTACAAGAACTGATGTCTATTTGTAGGTGGCATTCTAAGAGTGGTTGGGCTTTCAACTCATATTAATCAAATACCAGATACATTTGGCTGTAACAACATGGGTTTTATTTGGAATAATATCGGAATTTTGCTTTCAGTTGCCCATCTGGGACTGGCACATGATAGAAATTATATAACAAAACTTCAACACCAATTCCAAATGAAAATTGTATTCCATCAGATAAGATTCTGGACATGAACAATGAACACAAAGAACAAGTATTTAATGTTATAATTGATGAAATGAGCCAGAAAAGTCAGCATGGCAGCTTATAGCCCAATTGATATAATAATTTAATTTGGAGTTTTTTTAATTTTTTTTATTAAGATTCTTCCAATAAATTCACCACTGTCATTATAACTGATAACTAGACACAAAATACATGCATTCTGCTTTTAATGGGGAAAAGAATGTTTCCTGGGCCTTTTAAATATGCTTTACAGGAGTCCAGTAAAATAGCTATCAACCTCACATACATTTCAATATTCACTGTATGGTGATAATGTTTCCAAATATATTACATGCTTTAAAAAATATTTAAAAAATGAGGATTTCTGTGCTCTTATAGAAAATAAAACCATTATTCAAAGTATACATACAGCTTTCAAATCATGAATCTTGTCTCTTAACAGTGCAGTCATCTTTTCATTTTCTTCTTCCAGAATATCTCCATGGTCTACGTTTGTAGGAACTGGTTCGTAAAACTGTCCTGTTAAAACAACATTTACAGTACTATGAATTTTGTGAAGTACAGGCAAATATTTTAAGTAAAATGTTTACTAAATTAAATACAAATTTCTGGATGAAAACAAATTTGTTGAAAATGAAGAACAGACTGCTTCAGAGTTCCACATCAGTATGTGTGTTGCAGTATCTAATTAGTAATTACAGATAAAATATATGGCAGGCAGAAAACTGAAATTCCTTTTTTTCTGCACAGATAGATTTTTAATTAAAATATAGTACATATACACTGACAGGAAAAAGAAATCACAACACCAAAGAGTAATTAAAGTACAGGTATGAAATTTTAGGAGTACATTTGTCGAGGTATCATATTCAAGTGATTAACATTACAAGATCACAGGTTAATGTAAGTGAGAGATAAGCCATAAATGAACATTACAAGATCACAGGTTAATGTAAGTGAGAGATAAGCCATAAATGTGAAATGCTGGCACATTAATAACCAGTGTAATGGCCAGAATGTTGAATGCAAGCATGCATGTGTTGTGTTGTACAAGTGCCGAATGTCAGTTTGTGGGATGGAGTTCCACGCCTGTTGCACTTGGTCAGTAAATACAGGGATGGTTAATGATGTTTGTGGATGATGCTGAAGTTGTTGTCTGCTGATGTCCCGTATGTGCTCGACTGGAGACAGATCTGGCGATCGAGCAGGCCAAGGCAACATGTCAACACCCTGTAGCACATGTTGTGTTACAACAACGGTATGTAGGTGAGTGTTATCCTCTTGGAAAACCATTCCTAGAATGCTATTCATGAATGGCAGCACAACAGTTTGAATCACCAGATTGACATAGATTTGTAGTCAGCATGTGTGGGATATCCGCTAGAGTGCTGCTGCTGTCATACAAAATCGCACCCCAGACCATAGCTCCATGTATAGGTCCAATGTGTATAGCACATAGGCAGGTTGGTTGCAGGCAAACAACTGGCCTCCTCTTAACCGACACACGGCCATCACTGGCACCAAGGCAGAACCAGCTCTCTTCAGAAAACACAAAGAAACCTCCAACAACCTGCCCTACAATGAGCTCTCGCTTGACACTACAGAAGCTGCAAATGGTAGTGGTTTGGGGTCACTGGAATGCAGGTTACAGGGGGCCTGGCTCGGAGCTGTCCTTTAAGTAACCAGTTTGTAACAGTTCGAGGTATCACTGTGGTGCCAACTGCTGCTCAAATTGCTGCTGCAGATGAAGTACAATGTGCCAGAGCCATATGTCAAACACGATGGTGTTTTCTCTCGGTAGTGCCTTGTGGCTATCCAGAGCTTGGTCTTCTTGCGACCGTACATTCTCGCAGCCACTGCTGCCAGCAATCAATATTCCTGCCAAGTCTTTCTGCAATATTGCAGAAGGAACATTCAGCTTCTCATAGCCCATTCACACTCAGTGAGGTACTGATAATGGTGTCTTTGTCACATTAAAGACATTTTTGACTAGCATGAACGACCATGTCCAACCTCAAAGGAAGCTACCACTTACGACCATTACAGTGTGTATTTAAAGCAAACCTGATTTGCATCCTCATAGTGGTGCTACTAGTGCCACTCTTATGTGACTGGTGCAAAATTTGAACAGACATCCTCTTTCAAATGTAGAAACATGCCTACCAACTTTCATCTATTTCAGACAACTCCTTCTTGATATTGTGATTTTTTTTTCTTTTGTCAGTGTGTACTGTAAAAGTCAGTTGTTTTATCAATGAATTTAATGCACTATGTTATGACAGTAATCAGTACATGGTCTGCACAGAGCCGTGTGTGTTTATTTCTCAATGTAGTCATCTTTTAGATCAATTCACTCTGTCCAATATTTTTGCAATGAATAGTTTCTATAATGTCTGTGTAGTACTTCTTTAGATGCAAAACAAGGTCTGAGTCAGAGGGTACCAAGTCTGGTACCCAACAAGTTTTACTTCAACAAGTTTTACTTCAAACTAACCCCAGCTTTGCCATTACTGAAGTACCTAAGTGGACTGTTGCATTTTCCTAGTGAAAGATTTTTTTTTTCCTTTCTATTGCAATCATAGTCTCTTTCCTCATACATTTCCATTAAGACCTTTCTGAAAAATGATTTCAAGCTCATCTTTTTTGGCACAAAGCCACCAGTTTTCATTCACTGCTTTGACAGTTGTTCACTTTTGCACACAGTAATCAAGTCGTGTCTCATGCACAATAACAAATTAGGGCACAAAATTAATAACATTCTTTTTACAACAGTTTAAACATTTCTGACAATTTTTTCTCATTTTCTTTTGACTAGCATTCAAGATTTCTTACATTTAATTCATACAAAATAGACCATACTTTCCCTTCTGGTATGAATACAATGTCAGCTGCTTCATAAACATTTAACTGCTGATTACACAATGTCATAGTGTGCTATTTTTTTTATATTTACATCAGTGACTGCAGAGTGGCAAGTCCTTAATGTGGATCATCTTCAAGGGAAGTAAGGACATATTTGAATACAGCTGTTCACTCTTTTAGTGTTGAAAATGAAGCAGTAGGCTCTTCATAAATGAAACTCCATTGGTGATAAACACTCCAAAACAAAGATTTTAGTACAATATTTTACGTAATACATTTGAACAATAAAGCTCAATAAACAATACTATTCTGTAGATGACACTTGCCTAACAGTATTATGCAACATGCACCAACACAAAAATAACATTTTTTTTCCTACTTGCTCAATGATCTCTGGAACAAAGGATGAACTTACTACCACTCTCAAGCCAATTCCAATCAACTGAAGAGCTTGGTCCAGACATATTGACCTACAATACCACAGAAACACAAAATACACTTATCTGAAGCTGACAAGGGAACCTCCCCATCGCACCCCCCTCAGATTTAGTTATAAGTTGGCACAGTGGATAGGCCTTGAAAAACTGAACACAGATCTGTGTTCAGTTTTTCAAGGCCTATCCACTGTGCCAACTTATAACTAAATTTAAGGGGGGTGCGATGGGGAGGTTCCCTTGTGAGAGTAACATCTCAAAACAGACACTTTCTGGCAGAACCATTGTATTAGTCATCTACTGTCATCATTTGCTTGTGTCAGCATCAGTCATGTGTGGTACATACTTAAATGGTTTTAGAAAAGTCCTCCTTGCCAATGTCATTGTATTATGTAGTAATTTATTATGACTAATTTATTAAAAACTTTTGTATTATATTCTCACCAATGCAGAAATTGTTACTCCATAATATTTAAAATATTTTGGGTGTAAGGATGATATCCAAATGGTATACCTGCTGTCAAGTGATATTTTTCCAGACCTGGTTATAGAAACGACACAGTAATGGCACACGCCTCCCTAACTCTGCATAAAGCTGAAACTATTCAGTGGTGGAGAAAGAATACTGGCTATTATTTAGGTCATCAATAACCTATAACACCATATTTTTTAGTTGTCATTATAGAGCACCATTTACTTTATTTGTCATTTAAAGCATAATCCTGGCCACCTTGAAAGAGGGGCTTGAAATCTCCAGGGGCATGGCATTATTGTGGTGCACATGAGTGGATGAAATCATAACTGGATGACTACATCTTTCTGAGAAATCTAGAAAAAAATTCTCAAGAAATTCTGCAGCACTGAATGGGAAACTGAACAACGGAATGCAGATTCAAAGCTGCCACCATGCCTCGAATAGTACTTTATATGGTATAATAAGAAAAAACAGGTGGGGTGCTTTGTTAAGAAGTATGTTAGAGACAACTGCTTGACATCTGTAAACCCAAAAACTTAAAGTTGAACAGTATCTCAATAACACCAACAGCTAGTCATCTAGCGCCTCTTAAGATTTACGGCACAATCAATAAATGATTTTATTGGCCACATCTATTCAGAGGTGTTCACCGCGTATAAAATGGCTGACAATGTCAGACATGGAATGCCTTAGGAAGGAATAACATGCAACAGACGAAACTGAATATTTGTTAGCAATTGTAAGTGGGCGTACTTTATAATTAATAAATAAATAACGCGTTGGAGAATTTCTTCCATTTAGTTGGCCGACTGGGAGTGTCATACCAATATCGAAAGGCACAATGCATTTGATAGAACTATAAATGTGCTCTTTGGATGATTCCCAATTATGTCATGAGAAATTATTATTAGTTACTGAAGTAGATATACTACCAACAACACTCTGCTCAGAAATAGTCATAAGAAGCCCAACTGATTGTGGCAGCTGACATACTGAAGTGCAAGTTCTCAATTTTTTTGCTACTGCAGCACGGTAAAATTTTTCAGTACAAGCCTTTATCAGAGGTTATTCATGCTGTCGAATGTCATACCCAGTGACTATCTATTACTCCCAAACAAATTCTGTAACCAAACGTTGCAACATAAGCCATTGGGCATGCTGAACATGCACATTACTGATAAGTAGAATAAGTAGGATACAGTACTGTCATTCATGAGATTTCCCAAAACAAAAGCCAAACAAGATACCTTAACAATTTACATCCCTTCTCTTACTGCATGGCTGTAAGGTACAGCTGATGTACACACTTGTTCCATTTGTTCTTTAACATCTGACTTAATGATACATGATAAAAGATAAGGTTGATAACTGACATCAATATCATGCAAGATATTCTACACTTACATACAGTACTGATAATCTCAGGAGGTCTTGAGTCTAGATATTAAGGTCTTCACATCAAAGAAGGTTCTGAAATAATATTTTGGATTGGGGTTTGGTGACGACTGGGTGTGAACATTTTGACAGCCTGTAGAACTGAGCAAAGAGCTGTCAACAATTTTTATGCTAGCCTTTACAATGACCCTAAACTTAGGATGTTCGTGGATTCTAACACCACCTAAGTTACTACTGACAAGAGGATAAGTTCCAGCCCATTGATAGCACTGGATGGTAAGAATAATTACCTGAAAACAAGACCACTGATATGTCACCAAAAACATCAGAAGACACGAATATCAGAAGAAAGAGTCCATAACTTGCTCACACACTATGTTGGCAAAACAAGGGGGCACCATTATTTTTCTACACAGGAAGTAATGCCATAGTTTTGAGGCTACGACTATAACATGTGAACTATGCCTCCAGCTAATGGACCTAACTTGTCAACGTCATGCCTGTTGCCATACTATTTAATTTTATGTTAGATGCTCAGACTCTGTGAGGTCACTGTTGTGCATTACAGTCAATACAAGCCTTTAAAGAGGAGTTTACAGATACAGTTGGTGGTTAACAGTTGGTCAGAGGAAGTACAAATTTTCTGGCTGCATGTCAGAAGGAAATTGAATAATAACTTGCACGTACGGAATTTCACCCAAGATTGGAGCATTCATGATGTTACTATAGCACAGTAATAGTTTTTGAGAAAGAATATATTAAACTAAACCCATCAATCTATTGTGCTTGATGAACTCCCACCAAGCAATTACTATTAATTATGAAACATTCCACATCTGGCAAGGAGAGGAGTAACTATTGACGAAGTGAGCAAGTAAAAAGGGATCGTCACAAATTCTAGAAAGAACAAGATTTAGTGTGTTGCACATCTCTGTACTCATATAATTTTTCAACAGATTGCTTCAGATATGCTCTCCACCAGCTCCAAGCAGTTGTGAATCTCAATCAATCAACTTTGCTTTCTGTATTTTACTGATGCCATGGTTTTGCATATATTCAGAACACAGCATCCCAACATTTCGCCAGAAGATGATGGGTATGAAACTCATCGAAACATTGCGACAATATGACGCCACCACTCAGCTGATAACCTGAGAAGAATTCATCAATCAATTTCTTGGTTCAATGTTTGATTGCCATACAGATTCACAAATGAATGAACTTGATACTGGTACCCCTCTCCCTCCCCCAGTATTAAGAAACAATTAAAATTACTCAAAACAAACATAGCATCAGACACTGATGGAATACCAGTTAGATTTTACATTGAATTAGCCCTTTCCTCGATCATATTTATGGACAATCGCTTGTGCAGCAAATAGTCCCGTGTCACTGGAAAACAGCACAGGTCACATTATTTTCAAAAAAGGTAACAGATAAACCAATATTGCTAATGACAATTTCTTGCAGGATCCTAGAGCATATTCTAAGCTAAAGAATTATGATGTTCCCAGAGGAAAATTAGCTTCTCTCAAAGAATCAGCAGGTATTAAAAAATAACTGCTCATCTGAAACACAGCAGTCTTTATTCATAAATGACACCTTGCAATCAATAGATGCAAGTGAAGAATCCATGTTCCTAGATTTCAGTAAGGCATTTGACACTACTACATTGTCAACTACTAACTGAGATACGATCATATGAAATATCTTCACAAATATATGATTGGCTTGAGGAATATTTGACTAACAGAAAACAGAATAGTCTTTTACATTATGACAAAGTAAAATACTCAGAAAAAAATTTATATCAAGAAACTGGTGTTATACTGGATGGCGGATGTTCCACAGAAATGAACGTAACATTAGGTATGCCATGAGGAAGCATGATAGGACCTCCATAATATTTTCCAAGAACATAAACAATTAACCAGAGAGGATTAGCAGTACTGTAAGATTGTTCACTGATGATACAGATGTGTATATGAAAAGTTGGACAGTCTTAATGAATTACAGAAAGATTTAAACAAAATTTCCACTTTGTGTAATGAATGATAGCTCTCCTTAAATGTGAATAAATGTAGATAATGCCTATAACAAAGAGAAAGAACAGTACAGAATCTGATTATAAGATTGGTGAAGTTTCTCTTCAGAAAGTCAAATTGTATGAATATTTAGGGGTAATACCAGAAAGGAATATGAAAATGGGATGATCACCTACAATCAGTATTAGGCAATGTGAAAGACTTAAAAGTGTTGGAAGGATTCTGAGAAAGTGCAGTGCATCTGTACAATAAATTGCAAGCAAGATGCTAGTGCAACCAACTCTAGAATGTTGTTCCAGTGTCTGGAGCCGTTATCAAGTAGACACAAGAGCAGACACTGAATGAATTTAGACACATGCTGCTAGTATCATAACAGGTTGGTATAGGCCACACAAAAATGTAAAAGATATGCCTGGAGAACTTAAATATGAGCAAAGTGATGGCTACTAGGAAATAGAATGCTGATACTATCTGCTCTCCAATGAAAGAAGTACAGAACACAAGAGTAATATAATCAGAACTCTGTAAACTGTACTGTGGGAGGACTATGACTGTATCTTGCACACACATGCCATAATCAATTGGTCACATAACTAAATAAACTGAGATATGGCTTAGAAAAGTTTGATCTTATCTTTTTTAATAACATGTGCTGCTTTTCAGAAGCAGGTGAGAATTTTTAAGTGCCAACAAAATTAATGATAACAATGTAACCAAATATTATGGTTGATCAGGAGAAGGCAGTTCATCACAGGAAGAACTGCAAACTTGCTCAATGCAAAAAAGTGTATGAGGAAACTTAATCATCAGGAAGGTGTTACGTGTGCTTCGACAACTGGTAAGCGTGTTCCAGCTAAATTGTGTTTGAGTGAAACCTTGTATTGCCCTAAGAGATGCAAGGATAAGATAGCTCAAGAAAGAAAAGAGCAGACATCTGCTACCTATTTTAAGGCAGATTATGTAATGAAAGATATATCTATTAAAGACCAAACAAATGTCAGAGACAAAAAGAAACTTAAGTACACGCAATCTATTTCATATGCCAAGAACTAAAGTAAAAACTGAAAATGGAGCTGGCAACATTGTGAAAACATAGTACTTTCATGACACAGGACACATTCGCAATGGAACTAAAACCCTAAGATAAAAAAAAAAGTAGTTAACCGAGTAACCTCTGCTACCATTAAAACTGTGTACTTTGCACTAGGTAACACAGTAATCTCATAATGGCATTCCTTTCTGGGGGTCAATGCACAAGCAAATATTTGTTATGCAAAAATTAATTGTCAAGATCATGATACGAGTACCACCACAAACACCTATCAAGCCAATCTTTAAAGAACTGGGAATATTGCCTTTCCCATGCATACACATCTTAGAAACTGTTTCATTTATAAATAAGAATCTCACATCTCTCTAAAACAACTCATGATGCGAATGATAATCACACCTGTGATTATGGTAACATTCATCTGAGAAATCATTCTGATGCCTAACTTATGGAGACTAAATTATGTCTTCTAAAACTTTAATTTTGTCCAAAATGTATTAACCATTAATGTGAAATAATGTTCAATAATAATAATTTCCATGTTGACTTTGTATTGTAAAAAGAAGAACACTGCTTAGAAACTAATGTAATGAAAATGTATGTATATTCTGTCCTTTGAAGTGCATATATATTTAGGAAGCTACATCGCAAAAAGGTTTATGCTCATTCAGCTATGTACTGTTGTGTCTTTTATCTCATACCATGAACATGATTTCATGGATAAATAAATACATACATACCAAGGCATTATTGGGGTATTTATTTATTCAAATCTTCTACTGACTTCCTTCTATTAGAAAATATCTTGACAAACAGGGTTAGCATATCTCCTATTGAGGCAAATCCTAAACAAGAAGTCATTTCCTAAAGAAACTTCCTGCATAAAAGTCACAATAATGCCATGGAGACCCTGTAGTACCATATTAGTGAAACTAAATGTAAGGTTACGGAATCTATACGAATTCCAGCAAACTTTTAATCAATCTAATCTATATTCTTAAAACCTAATGAACAATACTAGTTATAAAAGTGATAAACTGAAAAGTCAACACAATTCCTTGGTACAATGTTCTAGAAGAAACAAGAGAGAATGGAGCATCACATTCACTTGCAGCCAACAGATGTGAAGAAGGCAAACCCAGGAACCATTAAGGAAGCACAATTAAGTATCATATTCAATAAGTACTGCTGTTCAATTTGCAGGAAAATTAACTGTCAAAATGTTAATAACTGGAGTAGCGTATCATAAGCGATTTTTCTGTATGTATAATCTTGTTATTAACGATGATTATTCAAGTGTGAAGTACATGAATGTCCAAGTGAAAATGTGTCATCTAGGAATGGCTGAAAAATTGCATCATGTTTTCAGAAACAAATAAACCCAAGATTTTATCACCAAATAAGACTTGTTGCTGCTATTACAAAAATTCCTAATTTGTTCAGTGATTCCTGCAGAATGCAAAACATGTTATATTTTCGTTTGGCTCAACAAATAAAGGTAATTAAACATAACTTTTTAAAAATTCCTTGCCATAGTTTTTCTACCTGGACCAGTTTTTGAATGACGAAAAAAAGAAAAATCTCATCATCAATACACATTATACACTGATAATCTGTGACATAGTCACAAAAGAATAACATACTCTCTTGTTAACAAAATTACTACACAGGACATTCTCATCCTCAGTTTCAAGAGCCTATATCAAAAATTAAAAAAAGAAAAATGCAGATGAGCAAAAGGTAAACTGTTCTGACATTTATCAGCTATCACTGCAGTAAATTGAAACAGCAAACTTTTCATTAAATATAATTTAAAACATGCGAATTTGTAAAAGTTAGGCCATGAAAATTATTGACTCATTGATCCACCCAATGTGTTTCATAAATTTTGTCATGAAGGAGAGTCTTCAGGAGTGTGGAAGGAATCAGTTATACATGAACAACCAGAAGCTGAAGAGTGGTATTTACAGTTCTGAGCCCAAATATTCTGATAAATTGCAGCAAGAGTGGCTAATGAGGTATTCTTTTACTTTGTGAATTTTAAAATGTATTCTAAGAAATTTGGGGCTCACAGACGGTCATCGTCAACTTTATACTGCACAAGATTTCGACTGGGCATCTGTCAGTCATCTGCAATTTAGCCATCAGTCTTCGGTGGTTCAGCTGAGGATGACTGGCAGGTGGCCAGTTGAAACATATGGAGTGTAGCTGATGACGACTGGCTGCAAGCTTGAAATTTCTTCAGACATTCTTCTACTTTGTTTTTGAATATCTGGGATTTTCAATTTTCTTCCTAATTTCTTCCAGTAAGTTGTTGTTAATTTTTGTACCAGAATGTAACACTACATTCAGAAACCTAGACAGAGACACATTGTCCATGTGGAAATTGTTTTTATTTCTAGTATTGTGGCAGTGAACTGTACAGTTCTGCCTTAATTTGCCCTTGTTACTAATCCCAATGTATTGACTTCTGTACAAGAATCCCCAGGAACCTGTAAAGTTTCAACAATATGTTCCATTGTATTTACACAACATTCTTATATGCGTGTTTCTGTGGAATACATAATCTGTTGACTTAACTGTATTGTCCTAGAAGATTATGCCACAGAACTGTATTGGGTGAAAGTGTGTAACATATGCTAGCAATCCCATCTGCATATAAACATGGAGAGATTACTAAGTGCAAAGCACCACAATTTTCATAAGAAATTTATCACTGAACATATCACCGATGCTTATCTATGACAACCGTAGTAATGGTTCTCAATTAAGTGTCCCCCCCCTTTTTTTTATAAACGACGTTGTGGCTAACATAGCACAAATGGGCAATCCAAGATGTCCTTCATACAAGTCAGTCTTTTGAAAGTACAGTATTATTACAAATTTCTTTATTAAATGGTGCTGTTATACTTATATTTTATTAAATGGTTTGTAATTCTTTTGTAGCCACAATACAAGAAAGATATGTTCATTATATTGTATGCTGACTTTTCAGTAACGCTGAACCCTGAAACTAAATATCTCATTTCCATGAAAATGTAGGTTAGGCACCAACAACTCAAAGCATCCAAAAAAAAAAAAAAAAAAGCTTTCGACTTTAGTATTGTGATTTGAAACAAAATACTGTACCAGCATGTGCCCTCCTCATGTTTGGTGTTTTTTTGCCAGAAAATGTTGGCGCCAGTTTGTCCAAATCTGCAAATTGAAATTTATTAATTAATTATTAAACATGTAATCTGTGAATACTGCATAAATAAATAAATAGATTTCCTTGCACAACATTAGTCTCCTGTATGCAACTTGCTTTCTAAATGATATTGGACAGTCTCTAAAATATGACAAAGGAGGAGGAAGAGGATGAGGAATGAAAACAAATTACAGTGTGACATGTCATCAAGGTCGTTAGAGACAAGACACGTGTTCTTTTGGAATGACAAAGTGAAAAGAATAGGCTGTGGTATTTTCAAAGGATTCTAATATAATCTATATGACTACACAGAGATTTGAACCCCACTTTCCATGAATATGAGACCAGAGTCTTAATCATTGTACTAAATCACTCGGTTAGGGGTGAGAGGAAGATAGACAGAAAAACAAGAAAGAAAGAAAAGACGGAAAGGGAGAAAAGTACGAATAAGCCAGGTAGTGATGCTCTGGCTCTAAAGATTTAGAACTGTTGCTTACAGAATCACAATTTGGCAATAGGAAGTTGGTGGAATACTTTAACGATAAAAGCTCTTGATTCCTAAATATTTCAAGAGAGTTGCCTCAAGGTTCTATGCTTGTTCCTTTATTGTTTACACTTTATGTGTTTGACCTGCACAGTATCATACCATGCATGTCTGTTCCTTACACAGATGATACCACATTCATTACTCCTGGAAGCAACAGAGGATCTAAAAGAACAGAGAAAAGCCAACCTTATAGTTTTCAGTATCTGATTTAACTTTAGAACACTAATACTATGTAATATGCATGTATAGTGGTACACTACAAGTTATAGTTCCATAATAACCATCATCTGCAATATATGTCTGTGTCACATTAAGTGCTTCAAGCATGCAGTAAGGAAATGAAATCCAGTAGGAGCAGACATGACTAATAGTTGAAATGTCAACAATGGGGTCAAAAGGCAAATTCACTACATCAAATTTACGTATAGAGTTTATAGAAAATCTGTCTATGTAAAGAATATGTGCCATTAGTGTCAATGGTTGTTAGAAGTTATGTGCGATGCTTGGGAGTTTTAGCACTTGTGTGTACTATATATATCTGTGAAACAACATTTCAGTTTAAATGTTTACTCTATGAAGGTGGCATACAATATTTGTAAGCACTGAGCATCAGCGGGCTAAATATTACTGTGTTTTCAGTGTAATGGAGAGGGTCCTAAGCAATGATGAAGAAGACAGAATGTGTTAGATGTCAATGCAGTCATGAGGATCCTGACTTTTCTCCAGATGAGGAAGAAAATGATGAAGATGAAAATCCATTATATAGAGTCCAAGAGACTGAAAGAGGGAACAACATAACAAAGAGAGATTTGTCTGCACCTACAAATAAAAAAAGAATAAGAAGTAGCTCGAGAAGTAACTTTCTTATATCTTATAATGAAGAACAAGCTGTGGCTACTACTCTTTTAGTAACTGAGAATAACAAATTCACTGGGAAAGCATGTTACTACTGGAAAACACAACCAATTAGGCAAGGTGGGAAAATACCAATTAAAAATATATTACCAAAGATCTGGAGCCACAAAAAACACTGATCCTCATCCACTGAGGTGCTCCCACCTCCTTTTGACTGAAGATATCAAAAATGAGATTGTTCTAAGAACAAATAGAATGACATCAGTAAAACTACAAAATAATGAATGCTACACTAAGGGATATCTGTAAGTAAGAATTTCAAGCATTGATTGTTATCTTGAGTCCCTCAGCTGTTATGAAAGATAGTCAGCTATATGCTAGATTAGTATTTAATAACACCTTCTGTGGTGATTATTATTGTGCCATTATGTCTGGAGACAGGTTTATGTTCCTAATATACTGCACTAGATTTGATGACAGAGAAACCAGGGAAGAACAGAGGAAAGGAAGTAAACTGTCATCAATCAAACATATGCAGGAAGCATTTGTAACTAACTGTATGACAAACTATAAGCCAAGTTCTTACTGCAGCACTGATGAACAGCTCATTGGCTTTTGTGGAAGATATCCTTTTATGGTTTACATGAACAATAAGCCAAACAAACACGGCCTGAAACTTGTCATGATTTGTGGTAATGCTAATAACTACATGATAAAGGCTATTCCATATCTTGTGAAAGGAACAACTCCAGATGGGATGGCAGCTGTTGACCATTTTGTAGAACAATTGGTAGGTAAAATGAAGGGCTCGTGCAGAAATATTACCGTGGACAACTGGTTAGTGAGTGTGCCTCTTGTGAGGGAACTACAAGCTGATTATGGTTTAACTGTTGTAGGAACAATAAAGAAAATAAAAAAGGACTTCCAACAGAGTTTGTGGACTTGAAATACCCAAGCAGGGGAGACTAAACATTTTTCTTATTTTCAGCAGATATGACAGCTGTCTCCTACAAACCTAGCTCAAACAGACTTTTAACTCTAGTTTCAGGCATGCATGATGATGCCTCTATTTAGATCATATAAAAGAGACAGAAGTAGTACTCACATACAACCAGACAAGGCAGCCAGTGTTACTGTAACTAACTGTGGTCAGAAAACATGAATGGCGCCAATGTGTTTGTCTTACAGCATTCTGAATATTGCATCAATAAATTTGTATATCATATATGCCCATCAACACTTCAAAAAGGCTTGAAGCAAAACTCTGTTGACAAGATTGAATTTCCTGTTGGAACTGCATCAACAATTTACACGTCCCTGGCTCATCCAATGAGACTCTGTGTCAGATCTGAGCAAGGACCTAAAGAATGCAATAAAAAGGGATATTACAAATGAATGTGCAAGAACAGCAAGGACCTCTTCCGCAACATGCCTGAGGAAGTACTGTTCTTACTGCCACTACTCCAAGAAACATGTGACAATAGTTTGCTATGCACCCTGTAACAAGCCAATAAGCAGCAAACATCAGAAAAAGGTGTGTATTGATTGCCCACAATGCTCCCATGTTTAATTTCATACATACAAACTGTGATTTCCATTTTATATCTAAATAACAATCTGCATACAATATGTCATAAATATAACAGGCTAAAGATCGCAAAATAGCCGCATATCTGAATAAAACTGAAAATGTAGACTTTAGTTTATGTAAGTCTAACACCGACTGTACGTTCATTAAACTGCTTACTGTACGCTTGGATTCCAAATTAACATGGAACCACCACCAGACTTTATATTTATTAAACTATCAAGAGTCATATATTTATTACAAAGATTTAGAGCATGTCTGAGTGAAAACATTATGCTTAGCTCCTATTA
The DNA here is from genome assembly GCF_023864345.2 of Schistocerca serialis cubense. Lineage (NCBI taxonomy): Eukaryota > Metazoa > Arthropoda > Insecta > Orthoptera > Acrididae > Schistocerca > Schistocerca serialis. Next base: position 256,229,323 of record NC_064640.1, read on the forward strand.
TGCATTTTTTCATATTGACATAACATATTGCATAATGATTTGGGGCAGCTCCTCCAGGGCAAAAGAGGGCAGTCAGATGCATAGGTCATGTTTTCAAAAACAATGTCTACTGTACATCACTTTCCAACAAAGTGAGTATCATGACAGTCTCATCATTATTTATACTCAACTGCCTACTCTACACAAAAGAAAACAAAGAGGGCTGCAACAGATGTCAGTAACTTCATTATCATAATACGAGTCACAAAGAAATTATTGACCAGACAAAGCAAGACTCCTAATAGGTACACATACCAGGGAGTTAAACTGTTCAGTGCACTGCCATCAGAATCAGACACTAGCTCATTAAAAACCTTCCCAACTGTTATGAAATAGGATTAAATGTGTGTGTGTGTGTGTGTGTGTGTGTGTGTTTTATTCAAGCTCAAAAAAGATTACTCTGAAACTTAGCAAATTTCCTTTTTCTCTGTGTGCCTATCAATAACTCAACACTTCTGCTTCTCAGTGAGTGGTCTCCTTTAATTCAAAAGTATTTACATTCTACCAGAAACTTTCCTATAGCATATGTATTATTTACTTTGTTCAAACTAAGCCACAATCATTAGTATGTAAAATACTCCAAAATCGAAAAAAATAGAAATAAATGAAGCAATAAGGTGTTTAGTGGCAAAACTGTTGAGCTGGACAGAGTGCGTGGATGATGAAAGAAGTAGCGAGGACCAAAGTTTTAAGTTAATATATGTGTACATAGCAACAAGTGGTTGAGTGTCAGGTTACAAAACCAAAGATCCTAATCAAAGTCAACCACAAGACTTTCTTCTGTCAATTGTTGCTCCTTTCACCACTGGCAATACTTTGTTCAAGTGAAAACTGTTACGCTGCACTGTAATTCAGATTCTATATTAAACTGTGGGTCCCCCTTTGACTGGCTGTGAAAGTCAGTTCTCTGGTTGGAGGAAGACAATGGCATACTAGATACTGTGTTCTTTATAGATAACTAAAACTGCAATATAAATTCAGAAATGTTGAAGTATATAAATGAAGTCGCTGAAATGTGCATATTATGTTCGTACACAAAAAAAGCAAAATACTGTGGTGAACCTCGAATCTCATCGCATTTCTTTCTCTTTATTTTTCTTCTGGACATTTCAAATCCAAAACTGCTTGCATCAACAGTTATCACTATTTTGCAAAATACACATATCAAAAAGACATAAAAAACAGCATGGCTGAAGTTCAGAAAATAGTAAAATATTTCAAACTATACAGCACAGACCATCCAAATGAAGATATTAGTAAAAAAAAAAACTACTTTCAAGCTGCTTTATTTGGTAATCACAAGTTGGTGACACAAAAACACAAGTGAAATCCTTAACCTAAAGTACAAATCTACAAGTAAAATATAAGGCAACAGCTTATTAAATTTCAAATCAGACAAAATGCCTCTACTTCCATCTCTAGTAAGGATCACATTGTTTATTACTGCTATTTGTTGATACACCCATCTCACAAAGAAATACTGACATGCAAGAAGACAAGAATTAATGCATGCCACTTCTTTGAACAAAAAGGTGATACTCATGGATGTGACATTTCTGCAGTGCTGATGGGAACAGGTAATTTCAAGGCATCTTGTTTTGGAAAGCCAGGGGCTCCACTGAATGAAATAATGAACTGATAAAAATTAACTGACATAGCTAGTTTGAATGAGGATGATTTTATCATGTTAATAGGAGGATCAAACAACATCTATAGCAACAAGATATACAAGGTTACTACAGAAATGAGGAAATGTTCAAGTAATTTAATTTACATAAATGTACTTGTGAATATCCCACATCATGATGATTTACCACCCTGATGATGTGTGAACCACGAAATTAGTGCTGCAACAAGAATATCATTGAAGTATGCACTCACCTTAAGAATCTCGTTACTGTAGACATAAGCAGCTTGGAGAGAAGTTTTCTTACTGTCCATGGACTTCATTTAAATGTGCCAAGAAAGGCATTGCTAGCCAAAAAAATATGTACTCACATTTTGAGGAAGAGTGAATAAAAAATGATAAATGGCAAACAAATGAAGATTACAAAGTGTTTTAGATGAGTTGCAAACAATAATGTCATGGGCCAAATGCATGATACCATGTGGTTTAAACTGTATAAACCAGAAGTAAATAATCAAGTCATCTGTCAAATGCAAATTATGAAACGGTTTAAACCAAAGAGGACACAGAAGAATGAAGCAAAATTTGTACAAGCTCCAGATGTTCTCTTACCTATTAATTGTCACCAGCAAATAGATGCCAGATACAAGAAAGACACCAAATTTCTTTTAGGGTATGTGCTGTATTAGAAGTACTCTTAGATCAAGAACTAGAAAGTTTCTAAATGCCCAGATTTTGTTGTGTTACACCATAACATTCAGTCAATCACAACTAAAATTACCAGGTTGGAGGCATTACTCCAGTATAAACTAAACATAGACATAATTTGAATTACTGAATATTGGATATGAAATGATGAAATAAAATTAACTTCACAAAATGATGAAGTAAAACTAATCTTAATCTCAGGATAAGCATTAGTAAGTCATTCTAGGCAAGAGTTCTCCAAATATGGTGGCTCTGCTACCTTTGTGAAAGAGCAAATATAAATTTCTGTGATGTCAATAAAAATTATATTGACCAAATTAAAAAGACTTCAAAATTTCCATTACCAAGCTGCCAGAACTTAATTTCATAATTATTAACATATATCGAGCACCTAGTGGAAATCTTCCAGTCTTCGTGAGTAAACTAGAGGTTCTGCTGAACAGCATCAGTGCATTAAATACGAATATAGTCCTTTATGGCAATACTGATTTTTTCAAAGACAGTGGTTCCAGAGATGCTTTGATAGATGTGACCTATACATACAATATGATCCCCACAATACACTGTCCAACAAGATTCACACAATGTACAGACTCCATCATTGACAAATATTCGTCTCATACACAAGTTACAAATTCACAAACAGAGTACTGAGCATGGGTTATAGTGATCATGAGGGGCAGCTGCTGTGTATAGAAATGACAACAGGTTAGTAACATTTACACAAAAAGGAGTTGAAAAAAGAACATTTTCTGAACATTAGAATTCTTAATTTCTTAGAAGCTAAGGAAAATTGGGAAAGCATCTAAATTCAGAATAATGTGGATAGAATTTACATGAGTTTTCAAAATATCTTTCTTTACTACTCCGAAGCACCAAAGACACTGGTATAGTCACGCGTATTCAAATACAGAAATATGTAAACCTACAGAATATGGTCAGCAATGCCTATCTAAGACAAGTGTCTGGCACAGTTGGTAGATCAGCAACAGCTGCAACAATGGCAGGTTATAAGATTTAAGTGAGTTTCAACATGGTTTTATAGTGGGTACACAAGCGATGGGACACGTCTCCAAGGCAGCAATAAAGTGAGGATTTCCCGTATGACCATTTCACGAGTGTACCGTGAATATCACAAATCCGGTAAAACATCAAATCTCCAACATCGATCCGGCCAGAAAAAGATCCTGCAAGAAAGGGAGCAGTGGCGAATGAAAACAACCATTCGACACGACAGAATTGCAACCCTTTAGCAAACTGCTGCAGATTTCAATGCTGGGCCATCAACAAGTGTCAGTGTGTGAGCCAGTCAATGAAATATCATCAATAATGGCTTTCAGAGCCGAAGGCCCACTCGTGTACCCTTGATGACTGCACAACACAAAGTGTTACACTTCGCCTGGACCCGTCAACACTGACATTGGACTGTTGATGACTGGAAACATGTTGCCTGGTCAAATGAGTCTTGTTTTAAATTGCTACTGCTTCCCAATATATTTATTCCTTAATGAAATTTGTCATTAAAAATATATCACTTTTTCAAACCATTCATGGAATCAATACTAGAAATAAGAATAATCTTCACAAGGATTTAAAGTCACTTAGTCTTGTACAAGAAGGTGTGCATTATTCAGGAACACACATTTTCAATAACTTGTCAGCAGCCATAAAAAGCTTAACAACCAATGAAATTTAGTTTAAGAGAAGCCTAAAGGATTCATTGGTGGCCAACTCCCACTCCATTGATGAATTTCTCAGTAGAACCAACTGATTTGTGTGTGTGTATATATATGTAAGTACAATGCAGCTTCTTCACAATTTCAGTGCAGTAATGTGTTCATTGTAAATAAGTGTGTGTGTTTCAGTGCAGTAACGTGTTCACTGTAAATAAGTATTATAGTAGTTGTATTACACATTTATTACCTTATAAATAAATAAAAAAACTTTTTATTTTAAATTCAGTGCACTAGTATTTGTAAAATGACTCTTTCATATAGCGTTCATTAAAAAATGATGATCATTCCACTTGGGACCTGTGGACTGGTACATTAGCTTATTTGTTTTAGTTGTAAATATTTGTCATGTATTGTTGTTTTTCTGACGTGTTCTACATCCTGGAGGACCTCCTCACTACGGATCAATTTGAATGAAAGTAAATCTAATCTAGTCTAATTTGTATCAAGTGGAAGGACATGTACAGGTATAAAGATAACGTAATGAATCCATGGAACATTCATGCCAGCAGGGGACTGTTCAAGCTGGTGGAGGCTCTGTAATGGTCTGGGGTGTGTGCAGTTGGTGCGATATGGGACCCCTGATACATCTAGATACAAGTCTGACAGGTGACACGTATGTAAGCATCCTGACTGATCACCAGCACCCATTCATGTCCATTGTGCATTCTGACGGACTTGGTATATCTGGGATGCCTAGAATGTGCTGTTCAGAAGAGATCTCCACTCCCTCATACTCTTATGGATTGATGGACAGTTCTGCAGGATTAATGGAGTCAGTTCCCTCCAGCACTACTTCAGATATTAGTCGAGTCTATGCCACATCGTGGTGCAGCACTTCTGCATGCTCACGGGGCCCCTACATGATATTCAGCAGGTGTACTAGTTTCTTTGCTTCTTCAATGTATTTTAATGCAGCATTTCTAAAAGAAGTACAAACTGTAAAATCTAACAATAATAAGCAATGGGTGACTAAAGGCATTAAAATTTCCAATGATAAACACAGATTTCTGTGGTACTGTTGTAAGAAATTTAGAGGTACCCACGAGTTTGCAGATTATTCTAAAGCCTACAAAAGATGGCAGAGTAGACTGAGAGGCAAAAATTATGTGGAATGACAGTTTGGTAATAAATTCATCTAATAAAATATGATCCATGTGGAGAGTTATAAAGAAAGAGAATTGTAGTTCAGTATCAGAAAAAGAGAATGTATCATTATCACCAGAAGGCTCAAAAGCCACAGACCCAAAATTAGCCATGACAAAATTCAATGAATACTTCACTTCACTAGCTGAAGACCTCATTCAAGTAAATTGTAAAGGATCAGTCCAAAGTTTCTCTAGCAAATCAGTGATCTCGGATGCCTCAATATTTATCAAACAAATCCTGATGAAATTGTAAGGAAAATTAAATCATTACACAATAAAATGTCAACTGCCCTTGATGAAGTACCAGATTTCATATTAAAAGCATGTGCTCACAACATAGCAAAACTGTAGGCAAAAATTTTCGACCTCTTTCTCTCTAGAAATTGGTGTCTTTCCAGATACTCTCAAAATAGCAAAAGTTTCACCATCTCTAAGAAAAAGGTTCTTCTGATGGAATATCAAACTACCAAATTGTGTCACAGTTAAGTTCCTTCTCAAAAATTCTACAAAAACTCTTTTATCAAACGATTTTATGAAAAACCATTTTATAACAGGTTTTTAAGTTTCATAAATAAATATTCTCCTCTTAATATACAACAACATGGTTTTAGAAAGCCTAAATCCACACAGACAGTGATTTTTGAATTCTTAGACTGTGCTTTGAAATCCCTTGATCAACATAAATTAGCTGCAGGTATTTTCCTAGACCTGTCAAAAGCCTTCAACTCCTGGACCAGAGCAGTCTCCTTGAAAATATACAAAGATGTGAAGTAAGAGGTGTAACATGTGGCTGGTTGTGTTCATACCTAAAAAAAACTGTAGGCAGAAGGTATCAGTTCAATATGAATTCAAGGCTAAGTATAAAACAAGACAACTCTTTCCTTTCTAGCAAATTACCAACAAAATGCAGCATACAGCAAAGCTCAATCTTAGGTCCACTACTCCTCCTGATTTATGTTGACAATTTTGTTGAATGTACGAGATCTCAAAAAAACTATCTTATTTGCAGATAACACCAGTGTATTGCCTACTGGATCCAGCCCAGAAACCTTGCAGTCAACAGCAGGAAGTTCTATGGAAAGACATTCAGAGTGGTTCACCAAAAATAAAACCTCATTGTAAATCCTGAAAAAACTGTGTGTGTCAACTTTTATTGATTTCTTCCATCTAACCAAATATCTATTCAAGGACAATCAGAAAATGATACCCAAATATAAGTGTCACAAAACGTTTTGGTCTGTGGATTCAGCAAGATTTAAAGTGGGACACAAATATAAATAACTTGTCTATGGAACTATCATCAGTGTGTTATGGTTTAAGAACATTAAAGTCAACAACAAGCAAAACAATAGTACTGCAGGTACACTATGCACAGTTCCACTCACTGATTTGATATGGGATCATTTTCTGGGGACACTCAACTCACAGTGTAGATGTTTTTAGTATGAAAAAGAGTTCTAAGAATAATATGTGGTCTTAAAAAAGATGGAGTCCTGTAAATCTCATTTTACTGAGATTGGTGTTCTGAATGTCACATGTTTATTCATTTACGAAACTATCTTCTTGAAAACAGGCAAACAACTACGGAACAAAAATATACACCACTATTGAACCAGAAGGAAATCAAATATACATAAAAAATATCACAGAATGACAGCCCGTCAGAGGAGCATAACTGAATTGGTATAATACTACATAATAAGATACGAGAAGAAATAAAAATTGGTACATACCCAATATTTAAAATTAAACTAAAGGCATTTCTAATAAAGCCTTGATCTATTCTCTAAAATAATTTCTGAATACATAGCAAAAAAGTTATTTAAAAATTAAATTTTAAGAATAGGTATCTAACTTTAATTTGGTTACTATTTTCTAATGCTATGTATTATTGCAGCTTTTCCTTTACCCGTTCAATAACAATTTTACAGTTTGTGCTGTATGATAAAACTGAACCAATTAAAAAAAAAACAATCAATCAATCAGTCAGCATCGAGGATTGTTGGTGCTTATATGCAACAAAAAGTGGTGGCGGATAGTCTTTTGCGTCCAGTGCAGCCAATACCAAACTTTCAACTCAAATAATACTGTGCATGGTGACACAGTCATAGCCATTATTGAACACTGTGCTTTATATAATTATGCAGTATTCAGACTCTTTATGCTGAAATGGGTGATGGAGTTTCTGGTGCCATCTACTTCTCAGAAAAGAAAGCTCACTATCCACAATGAAGAAAGCTGCTTGTTACAATACAAAAAGCAAAGGTATAGTACCTGCACTGCACAAGAAAGGTGCACCTTGCTCCTTCCACACTTTGTATCTGTCAACAGCAGTCTGTGATGTATGAGGCTTGTACCGTAACCCCCCCCCCCCCCTTCCCCCACTGCACAATTCCTATAGTGGCACTCTCCTCTATTAGCACATTAGCACACAATCAAAACTTAACTGACTGAATGTATACAGGATGTCCCAGGAGGAATGGTCAATAGTCAGGTACATAAGGGGGGCCTAGTGTAGCAGGGGATACAACCCGTCGGCTTTGGACAATGACGTCACAAGTCGCCAGAGAGCAGTTTACCATTTTCGCTTTTGCTGTTATGTTTGTTTCGTTTTTTTACTGATTGCTTAATAAAGTGGATCTGTTTATTCTATCTCGTGAGATTTTTTTTTTTTTAAAAAAAGCCAAAAAACACTTATCAGCCACTGAAGGGAGCTACAACACTAAGAAGAATCGCTTCTCGATTGGCCACTTGTGACGTCATTGTGCAAAGCCGACGGGTTGTATCCCCTGCTACACTAGTCCCCATAAGGGGAATGAACATTCAAAGCAAAAAGCTCTGGTAACCATAGGTTCTAAAGTGCATATCTTAAAAGCTATGAGCACTTGTTCATCTTTGCTACTGTGAAAAGCACCTCTTCTACTGAACCCATGCTCACAGTTCTTATGGTATGCATTTTAGAGCCCATGTTTACTATACAATTTTTTCTTTTTTTGGTCCATACTACCTTCTAACAAAACGTGGAAAGCAAAGAGCTTGCAGTAGAAGAGATTTTTTCACAATATCAAAGCTGAAGTGCTCCTAGATCTTAAGATACACATTTCAGAGCCTATGTTCACTGGCTTTTCTGCTTTGGATGGTAGTTGCTGTCACATTGCTGAATTTTGACCATTCCTCTGGGACACCCTATATACACTGAGGTGACAAGTCATGGGCTACCTCCTAACATCATGTTTGACTTCCTTTCACCCTGTATAGTGCAGCAACTTGGCACGGAAAGGACTCAACAAGTCATTCATAAGTCTCCTGCAGAGATATTGAGCCATGCTGCCTCTATAGCAATTTAGAATTGCAAAAGTGTTGCTGGTGCACGGTTTTGTGCACAAACTTCTCTCTTGATTGTGACCCATAAACATTTGATGGGATTCACATCAGGCAATATGGATGGCTAAATCATTTGCTTGAATTGTCCAGAATGTTCTTGAAACCAATTGCAAACAACTGTGGTTCGGTGACACGGCATATTGTCATCGATAAAAATTCCATCATTGTTTGGGAACATGCAGACCATGAATGGCTCTAAATGGTGTCCAAGTAGCTGAACATAACCATTACCAGTCAATGATCATTTCAGCTGGACCAGAAAACCCAATCCATTCCATGTACACACAGCCCACCCCATATGGAGCCACCACAAGCTTACACAGTGCTTTGTTGACAACTTAGCTCCATGGCATCTGCACCACAATCAAATCCTCCCATCAGCTCTTACCCACTGAAATTGGGACTCGTCTGACGAAGCCACGGTTTTTCAATCGTCTAGGGTCCAACCTGTATAGCCACGAGCCCAGGAGAGGCACTGCAAGCTATGTCACGCTCTTACCAAAGGTACTTGAGTCGGTTGTCTGCTGCCATTAATACCAAATTTCGCCACACCATTCTAATGATTAAATTTGTTGTACAAGACATACTGATTTCTGTGGGTATTTCATGCAGTGTTGCTTGTCTATTAGCACTGAGGACTCCATGCATACTCCCCTGCTCTCAGTCGTTATGTGAAGGCCAGCAGCCACTGCACTGTCCTTGATGAAAAGTAATGCCTGAAACTTGGTATTCTTGCAACACTCTTGACATTGTGGATGTTGCAATATTGGATTTCCTAATGATTTCCAAAATGTCCCACGCACTTAGCTCTGTGTTCAAAGTCAGTTAATTTCTGTCATGCAGCCATAATCATGTTGGAAAACTTTTCACGTGAATCACACTAGTATAAATGACAGCTCCCCAAATGCACTGCCCTTTAATTCCTCGTATACACAATACTACCACCATCTGTATACACTATGTGAACAAATGTATCCGGACACCTGGCTGAAAATGACTTACAAGTTCATGGCGATCTCCATAGGTAATGCTGGAATTCTTACGGTGTTGGACCACCCTTAGCCTTGATGACAGCTTTCACTCTAGCAGGCATACGTTCAGTCAGGTGCTGGAAGGTTTCTTGGGGAATGGCAGCCCATTCTTCATGGAATGCTGCACTGAGGAGAGGTATCGATGTCAGTCGGTGAGGCCTGGTATGAAGTTGGTGTTCCAAAACATTCCAAAGGTGTTCTATAGGATTCAGGTCAGGACTCTGTGCAGGCCATTCCATTACAAGAATGTTATTGTCGTGTAACCCCTGCGCCACAGGCCGTACATTATGAACAGGTGCTTGATCATGGTGAAAGATGCAATAACCATCCCCGAATTGCTCTTCGACAGTGTGAAACAAGAAGGTGCGTAAAACTTCAGTGTAGGCCTGTGCTGTGATAGTGTCACGCAAAACAACAAGAGGTGCAAGCCCCCTCCATGAAAAACACAGCCACACCATAACACCACCACCTCCGAATTTTACTGTTGGCACTACACAAGCTGGCAGATGACGTTCACTCGGCATTCACCATACCCATACCCTGCTATCAGATTGCCACACTGTGTACCGTGATTTGTTACTTCACACAAAGTTTTTCCACTGTTCAGTTGTTCAATGTTTACATTCCTTACACCAAGCAAGGAGTCATTTGGCATTAAACAGCATGATGTGTGGCTTATTAGCAGTTGTTTGAGCATGAAATCCAAGTTTTCTCACCTCCCGCCTAACTGTCATAGTACCTTCGGTGGATTCTGATGCAGTTTGGAATTCCTGTATGATGGTATGGATAGATGTCTGCCTATAACACACTACGACCCTCTTCAACTGTTGGTGGTCTGTCTATCAACAGATGAGGTCGGCCTGTATGCTTTTGCGCTGTAAGTGTCCCTTCACATCTCCACTTCACTATCATTTCGGAAACAGTGGACCTAGGGATGTTTAGGAGTGTGGAAATCTCCCGTACAGACATATGACCCAAGTGACACCCAATCACCTGGCCACGTTCGAAGTCGGTGAGTCCTGCGAAAGGCTCCATTCCTGCTCTCTCATGATGTCTAACGATTACTGAGGTCACTGATATGGAGTACCTGGCAGTAGGTGGCAGCACAATCCACCTAATATGAAAAACATGTTTATGAGGGTGCCCAGATACTTTTGATCACATAGTGTATGTGCAAATCGCTATTCCATGACTTTTGTCACCTCAGTATACCTCAATGTATAATTATGTTCCTAGTGGCCTGATAACTTAATATAACTGCACATTTCCATTCACAATGAGTTATGGAATCATTTTCTGTGGAAATTAGATGCACAGGGAAAATATTTTCAGAATACAGAAGAACAATATAAGAATTATATCTGGTATGAACTCTGAAACATTATGCAAAGGTCTCTTCATAAAACTCGGTATTCTGACAACTACTTCATAATACACATATTTGTTGATCTCCTTTGTCATTGACAATGTCTCTTTAACTAAATTGGACCCCTTGGGCCATAAACAAGCACTACAAAGACACCAAGGAGCTAACACTAGTACAAAAAGGAGTTGAACGCAATGGTACCCATGGATTCAACAACTGCTCAAAGAAAATTAATGCTATGTAGATAAAGCAGTGGACTTGAAGGCTGAATTAAATTATTACACTACTTTCTGTTGGTCAACTTCCCCTACTCTGGTGAAGAGCATCTTCACAGAATCTTTTAAACCTGATGTTTTAGGTTAGTTTGTATTTACAGTTAACACTGTAATACAGTGAGTACAGTCACTTTGCAATAATACACTTTAATTAAAATAAATACACATATCTGACTTCTTTACACATCTGAGAGACCACCCTCCAGGACATCCATGGAATTAAAAAGTTCAAAATGACAAGAAGATACATCATTGCACTTGTGTTCGATACCTGAATATGTGTCCCAATCTCCCTCTTACGGGTCTCTGTGAATCACCTATTAGCATTAACAATGTCATTTCTTAATCCATTCTTTCACAGAGTCTTTCACAAATTACATATAACTTATGTTTGTGGGTTGTTATTTGCAAATATTCATTTCCCGTAGTTGGTGTGTACAATATCATCATTTAAAGTGTCCAAAGTCAAAATGACTACGAAAATAGGATGTTAAGCATTAGTTGATAGTAAAATCAGACATACACCAAGTTCAAATTTAATTTTTGTATACAGTAACCATGTCTGTACCAAGTCCACACAAATCTAGATAGCAACATTGAAAATTAGATTGAATGGAATTACATGGTGTCACAAACTACATTAAACCAGTTGTAACCATTTTCAGTATTGTGTACGTATAGATATTACTGTCGGCTTAAAAAAGCAACTTCCTTGCGAGAGAGATCATTTGTGTAACAATTCAATTCAAAGAATTACTCCTAAACAGTATTATAACTGAAGGGATCATATGGCGTAAGAGAAATACCAGCGCAAAGAAAACCATGGATAGGAAGCAGGCTTGACCTTACTTAATCCACAGTGGCATTCACTTCACCTGACGAATTATACAGACAATCACAATTGAAAGTGGAATCCTATTCATAGAGAAAAACTGAGAACCCGATCCAAACAATACAGACTCTTGGTAGGAAACTCACTCTTATTGAAGAGAAAAATGTCAACACTTGTTCGCGTATCAAGCACCACACTTTTCTCGCTTTTTATTTCACTCTATACAGAACTTCACAGAGTTAACGCATTACACCCAGCATTCGTTGCAGATTTTAATGTGCCTGCGTTTAAGCGACAGGCTTTTGACTTCGATTGCGTCAGCCTGTTCCGGTGAACAGTAATCGTATAGTATGTGACTCTACAAGTTTTCACTTGAAATTGAAAGCAGGTAATATACTATTTAAAGCAGAACGGTTCGGATTAAAGTTTCACTATTGGTTCAAACACGTAACTCGCGCTCAAAGAAAAATTCCAAACAAAAACTTTATAGTCGCTGCAAATATTTGAAAAGTTTCATGTTTTAGTACGCATAACGCGTTACTAACCTGGTCACCAATACGTTTGTAAACACTTCGCAAATATTAATTGAACGCTTACAGATGTAAACACTACACCTTTAACATTTACCACAAACACTGTTTCAAAACACCCCCAGTGACGCTGTCATAGACACGTCCACACAAAGTAACTTCTTTGAAAAGACATACAATGTGGGAAAACAGCTGATCACCTGTTCCAACTCGTGGCTAACCCCTACTGTCTCCAAGATCCCGAACTTCCACGGAAAGAACCGATTATCTACAACATCGACGCTGTCAGCAGCTGTGTCTAAAGTAGCAACTTTCGGAACCTTACTTTTTTTCTAGATTGTTTTTTGTTTTGTTTTATGTATTTTATGCCTCTTACAACTCACTGAAATATGATACTCTGGCCATTGCTTACTTTATAGGGGCAGTTATTCGAGAAATAACGAAAGAGTTGATTAACAAGAGAGTTGTACAGGAATTCTTTTCTTATCAGACGCAAGGCTGTAGTAGTATACACGGGTACTGTCTTCTAGGCCCGCCCCCACGCAAAGGTCTGTCTGCGCACATGACGTCTGCGCAGACAAATCGATACGAGGAATTATTGTCTTTTCTTACCAAGGCTATAGTAGCATACATGCATATTGATTTAAAGGCTTGTCGACACGCAACCGTCTATCTACGCACAAAACATCTACGCAGATAGAATGTTGTGTGTGGACAGGAGATTTGTGCAGATATGAAATGTGCGCAACCGTGGAAGTTGGTAGTTAAAGACGTTTGAGCAACATTGCTCATGTCTGTGGGCACCAACCACGCCTGCGCAGACAACTTGTAACGTGTGGGGAGGAGAAACGTGTTTGAATTAGCAGTTCGTTCAGTCTAGTGTTTCTCACCTGTGTGTCCACGATTAACTTCGAAATGGCAAATACACGTCAGACTGGTATAGAGTTCAATGCTGAATTTATTAAAAAGTATAAGAGTAACACATGCTTGTGGAAAATTAAAAGGCAGGGATACAGCGATGGAGCTAAGAAGGCACCTGCTTATAATTCTTTGCAAGAGAAATTACAGGCAGTTGACACTACAGTAAATAGGGAAGCCAGAAGAAAATTCCTTGAGGACTGTTTGCCGCAAAGAGCTAAGCAATGTAATGAAATCCATTCCCTCTGACGACGGGGTCGAAGAAATACGTAAGTCAAATTTGTGGTATTGCGACCTCCTCTGCTTTCAGGTAGGGCATTGAAAATTCCGAATCAGAAACAAACAAAACTATAGCCCATCGACCAAGCCCACGCAGAGGAAATAGGAGTAATCCGCTGAATTATATACCCATACCACTAACGACGGTTAGCAGTTGGGTTTTCGACCATAGACTGCCTCCAAAATTATTAATCACTTCGAAGAAAACGATTTATTGACAAATAGTCAACATGGATTCAGAACATATCGTTTCTGCGAAACACGACTAGTACCTTATTCTCACGAAGAACATATCTATCTACATGGCTACTCTGGTGGTGGGTTCATCAAACCACCTTTGCAATAATTCTCTGTTATTACACTCTCGAACAGCGCGAAAGAGGGAACACCTATATGTTTTCACGCGAGATCTGATTTCCTTATTCTGTTATGATGATCGTTTCTCTCTATGTAGGTCGCCGTCAACAAAATATTTTATTTTCGCGTTCGAAGGAGAAAGTTAGTGATCGAAATTTCGTGAGAAGGTCCCACGAGAAACGTCTTTGTTTTAATGATGTCCACACCAAATCCAGTAACATGACCAACATGCTCTCTCCCTTATTTCTTGATAATACAAAACGTGCTTCCTTTCTTTGAATTTTTTCCGTGTAGTCCGTTAAGGATCCCACACTGTTCCGAAGTACCCCAATGGAGAACGGACAAGTGTAATGTAAACAGTCTCTTCTGTAGATCTTTTGCACCTTCTTAGTGTTACAGCAACAAAACTTAGTCTTTAGTTCACCTTCCCCACAATATTTTCTGTGTGTGCTTTCCATTTAAGTTGTTTCGAATTTACGACCTTTAGATTTGATTGATTTATCCTGTAACCGAAGTTTAACGGATTACTGTCGGCACTGACGTGGATAATCTCACACTTTCCATTGTTTAGAGCAAATTGCCAATTTTCATTCTACACAGAAATCGTTTTGAAATTTGTTTTGATCTTCTGATGATTTTACTAAACGATAATCGACAGCACCATCTGCAAAGAACCGAAAACGGTAGCTCAGATTGCCTCCCAAATCATTTATATAAGTAGATAGGGAGCAGCAGAAGGTCTATAAACTACCTTGGGAAACGTCAGAAATCAGTTCTATTTTACTCAGTGACTTTCCATCAGTTACTACGAATGTTGACCTCTCTGTCAGGAAATCACACTTGTCAAGTTCCCCATGTCTTACCAAAATATTTTTTATTCCACAGTCAACGAAAGAGAAGTAGGGCAAAATAAATAATAAAGAATACAATATCATCAAATGTCAGTATCCAACTAGAAGTGATTTTCAGCAATACAGAAGTTTTCAAAGGAAATTAACATTAAAGTCGTGTACCAAACATTCAATATCTAGTTAACAAAAAACGAGGTGTGGAAGTGCTTCTGAATGAACCACAAACAGATTTCTTATGCCTTAGCAAGCATTGACTAAATGAAGCAGAACTTTACAATCTAATAATAGGAGACTATGATATCATTAATTATCTGTGTAGACCAAAATATAAAGGTGGAGGTGGTGCTATATAGAAGAAGGAAATTGGTAGTTTACAAGATACTCAACACTGTAAATGTATAAACCTCCCAGCTTGCATGGAAAAAGATTCTGAAATTACTGGCATAATTAGTGAAGAACTAGGAATATTCTGTGTATACAGGCTTCCAAGTGGCAACATTGCAGAAAAAACTAGCAAAATTATTACTGAAGTTTAAAAGAAGTATGTTGTAATACGTAGAGACTACAACATAGATATGGCTAAAGAATGAAACAAAAACAAGAATTAAAAGAAACGCTATTACAGTGTAATATAAAGATAGTAGAAAATATACACATAAGAGTGACTCATCAAAGTCAGACCATTGTTAATAACATTATCACTAACATTGAAAATGAAAAGTGTGAAGTAAAAGTTCTGCAAACAGCAATCTCTGATCATCATGAGTTAATGTTTTGTATCTACAAAAATGGGTGCTCAAAAACAGCAACAAAGCAAGACAAAAGAAGTGTGAGGGCTATAAATATACAAAACACGAACATTTTTAAAATAACACTGAGGAAAGGAGATTGGCCGAAACAATGAAAGCACATAGGACAAATGGGAAGTATGATGCATTTTGTAACATATTAATGCATCGTCTCATACTGTCTTCTCCAAAAATGAGCTGTCAGAAAACGCGAAGTCACAGTAGGGAATGGAATGCCAAAGAATTAATTGAACTCACGACTAGAGCGAAGGAACTCAGCAAACGGGGACCATGGAGACGTAGAAACAGTATAAGAAGAAGTACAGGCAATCAATAAGAGAAGCAAAACCCAGTTCAATAAACAGAGCCATAGCAAATTCAAAGGACAGATGTAAAAGAGCTTGGGATATAATCAACATTGAAAAATGTAGTAAAAATAGTGTGAAGGATAGAAATCTGATTAAGAGAATGAAAACCGAGAACAATTTGGTAAGAGATGGAACAAAAATCGATAGTATACTCAACAACAATTTTATAGGTGCTATGAAAAATTTAAAAGTGGAAAGAAATCGCGAGGGGTCAAAGCATTCTAGAACGAGTAAAAAAAACAGAATTCATAAAAGTAATTCAGAAATAAAAATCTAAGGAGTCTGTAGGAGATGATGAACTATCAAATTATCTAATAAAGTCTGTGAATGAAGAAATAACAGAACCTGTTTTATAATATAACAAACACCTCATTCAGAGAAGGAGTATTTCCAGAAAAAATAAAAATAAGCGAAGTATTATCAATATATAAGAAAAGTGACAAAGATGAACCAAATAACTACAGACTAGTATATTTAATCTTTCATTTCGCAAAAATACTATAAATGCTCCTGTGTAGTAGGGTGACCACATTCCTTGAGAAACCTACGATTCTTATTCCAGCACAACATGGTTTACAAAAAGGGACAGAATCTATAATAGGTGCATAGGTGCAATAGATAATAACAACTCTGTGTCTCTTATGTTTCTGGATTTGTCTATACCTTTTGATACCATCACCCCCACAGTACTAATTGAAAAACATGCTATTAATTACTTAACTACATTGTTTACCCAGAGAGGAGCTAGGGAACGGGATACTGAGTGAGGGCAGGGGTACAAAAGAAAAAAAATTGCTTCTCGGCTTTTGACAATGCCAAAGTGTAATTTATTAACAAAACAGTTAAATATTTTACTTCTGCAGGTTCGTGATGTATGCTGTTCTATACACTATGATACACAGTCATATCACCAACAAAGGGACATGCATTGCAATGGATAAAATCGTTTGATCTTGACAGAAAACAGTAAGTGACAACACAATCTGGATGCATATCTGAAATCAAGTGTATTCAATACAGTGTGCCTGAAGGATAGATACTTGGTTCCTTCTGTTCAACCTACTTGTAAACAATATTAAAGTGAGTGACAAGGATAAAAAAATACTGTATGCTGATGATATAAGAGCATGTAGAAGAAAATCTGGAAACATTAGAGAGAAGTGAATTTACGTCAACACATAACACAGTGCAGTGGTTCATACAGAATGACTTAATTATAAATCTAAAAACGATGATGTTCATGGCATTCACAAATAGATGAAAGGAAGATCACACACATATATTCATAGCTGAAAGAGATGCAAAGAAGTTACCTCTATAACATTTTTGGGGATTACAGTTGACAATAAGCTCCAATGGAGGCAACATACAGACAATGTCTGTTGCAAACTAAGCACCTTAAAATTTATTATAAAAAACCTTACTCATCGTGCCAATAAACATCTCGTATGTACAGCGCACCATGCTCTATTTGAACCATATTTAAAATATGGATCTACTGTTTGGGGAAACTCTAACAGCAATAACACAACAAGAATTTTTGTGTTTCAGAAAAGGACATTAGGATCATTTTGAATTAAAAAAAACAGAATCACATAGAACTGCCTCCAGTAATCTAAAAATACTGATGTTTCCACCGATTTACTTGTACAAAACAATAAGTTCATCAATCATAGGCAATTCATCATCAGAAAAAATGCAGATGTTCATTGATATGACACAAGAAATAAAGGTCAGCTGAGAAGTATACCTCACAGACTGAGAGCTGCTGAAAAAGCTCCTTGATACTCAGATGTACAACTGATGAAGCATCTTACCAAGAGTCTACAAGATAGTATGAGCAAAGAACATTCCAGAAACTTCCGAAGGATCACTTAATGGAAAAAGAATTTTACACCATAGTGGATTGTATATGTAAAAAACTGAGGAATGCTGTTATTAATGTACATATGTACTGTAATCAGTTGGAAATACTGTAGTATCATGTAGTTAAATAACTAATAGTATGTTGTTTTACACTACACACTCTGTACATAATGTAATCAAATGGGACCAAATAAAAATCAGTCGATCAAATCAATTATGAATGCAGAAAAAATTACAGTATTCAAGATGCAGGAAGCATCACTCGAACCTGCTACAGAGTGTGAAGCACAAATTCATGTTCCTCAAAACTAGCAATTGAAAATATTTATCTTGTATTTCAGTGAGTGAAGTATAGTACCTACAGTAGAATTAGATCTGAATTACAAAACACAAAGAAATTCTACCAACAAAAATACAAGTAAAACAAGTTTATGCCATTTAACTGCTTTCATTGTTGCAAATTTGTTTTGATGTTATTTAACTGTTGCTGGTTTTTATGTAATTGTTGCTATTTTTTGTTATTTCGTTTTTGTTGTTCAATTTTGTTCATGTTTCTTGTTATTGTTTAGTCTGTTTTGGTGAAATGCTCGATAAGTGTGAGGAATAGAGTTCCGAGTTTAAAATGCAAAATATTCTCTATTCCGACATGAGGGAAGTTCATGAAATTCAGGACACCCATCTGTTAAAAAAAAGTGAAAGGCAATGAACTTTGTCCACATTACGGAATTGCATTTATGAGATGCAGCCCATTTAAATGGCGTCAAGTAACGGTGCATGGATTCAAGTTGGCCGAAAATGGTCAGATGTGTCGCTTTAGATGCTCTCAATGGTCTCTATCATTTAATGACTTTTGTTTGGCCACCAAGAGAGAGAATTTGATAGCATCAGAGGTTTGTATTTTGTATTTAATGTGTCAGTCGCGTTTTAGTGAACTTTTTTGGTCCTAAGTACATAACTTACAAATGCTGTCTTAACATTTTTTGAGACTTTCAAGAGTGAAAAATTTCTTACGAAGAAGAGATGGATGTTCGTTATGTTATGAACTGTTCAGAGTGGAAGTGTCCAGAAAAATTTGTCCAGTTTTAATCACTGCCATCAGTCGTTCAGATTCAATGCTAAAGAAAGAGGTTCCAAACGAACTCCTCGCCAGGCTAAGAAGGCCCAAGTGATATCCACCATCTGAGAGTCACTCTCTGCCTTTCAGCAGCAGGCAGATGCAGCATATACATCTACATCCACATAATTACTCTGCAATTCACATTTAAGTGCTTGGCAGAGGGTTCATCGAACCACAATCATACTATCTCTCTACCATTCCACTCCCGAACAGCGTGCGGGAAAAATGAACACCTAAACCTTTCTGTTCGAGTTCTGATTTCTCTTATTTTATTTTGATGATCATTCCTACCTATGTAGGTTGGGCTCAACAAAATATTTTCGCATTCCGAAGAGAAAGTTGGTGACTGAAATTTCGAAAATAGATCTCGCTGCGACGAAAAACGTCTTTGCTTTAATGACTTCCATCCCAACTCGCGTATCATATCTGCCACACTCTTTCCCCTATTACGTGATAATACAAAACGAGCTGCCCTGTGGTGCATGTCGTTAGCACACTGCTCTCTTGGCCATTTTGCACACTTTCCAGACCGGGGGGACGATATTCGATACTGGTCCATCAAGTAGCTCATCAATTGGCATCACAAGGCTGAATGAGACACAGGAGTCAGGTGTGTCAAAAGTGTGAGTATGAAAAAAATAGGCAGTACCTGTCCATCTAACACAAGTGACTACAACAGACAACAAATCCTTCTTACAGTTTTATGCTAAACATGTGGAACACACTCAGGATGTTGCAAAAACTAACAATAAAAAGTAGTGAACAACTTTTAACAATGGGGGCATGGTGAGCCCGAGCCAGTGTATTTTACGGTTTGTTGTCGTTTTTATTCGAACACACATGATTACTCTGCAATTCACATTTAAGTGCTTGGCAGAGGGTTCATCGAACCACAATCATACTATCTCTCTACCATTCCACTCTCGAACAGCGCGCAGGAAAAACAAACACATAAACCTTTCTGTTCAATCTCTGATTTCTCTTATTTTATGTTCATGATCATTCCTACGTATGTAGGTTGGGCTCAACAAAATATTTTCACATTCCGAAGAGAAAGTTGGTGACTGAAATTTCGAAAATAGATTGTTTTTTGTTTTGTTTTATGTATTTTATGCCTCTTACAAATCACTGAAATATGATACTCTGGCCATTGCTTACTTTATAGGGGCAGTTATTCGAGAAATAACGAAAGAGTTGATTGACAAGAGAATTGTAAAGGAATTCTTTTCTTATCAGACGCAAGGCTGTAGTAGTATACACGCGTACTATCTTCTAGGCCCGCCCCACGCAAAGGTCTGTCTGCGCAAATGACGTCTGCGCAGACAAATCGATACGACTTATCTTAGAAAATAGATTAAGGTATGGTAAACCTACGTTTCTAGCATTTGTAGACTTAGAGAAAGCTTTTGACAATGTTGACTGGAATACTCTCTTTCAAATTCTAAAGGTGGCAGGAGTAAAATACAGGGAGCGAAAGAGTATTTACAATTTGTACCGAATGACAGTTATAAGAGTCGAGGGACATGAAAGGGAAGCAGTGGTTGGGAAGGGAGTGAGACACGGTTGTAGCCTACCCCCGATGTTATTCAATCTGTATATTGAGCAAGCAATAAAGGAAACAAAAGAAAAGTTTGGAGTAGGTATTAAAATCCATGGAGAAGAAATAAAAACTTTGAGGTTCGCCAATGACATTGTAATTCTGTCAGAGACAGCAAAGGACTTGGAAGAGCAGCTGAATGGAATGGACAGTGTCTTGAAAGGAGGGTATAAGATGAACATCAACAAAAGCAAAACGAGAATAATGGAATTCAGTCGAATTAAGTCAGGTGATGCTGAGGGAATAAGATTAGGAAATGAGACACTTAAAGTAGTAAAGGAGTTTTGCTATTTGGGGAGCAAAATAACTGATGTTGGTCGAAGTAGAGACGATATAAAATGTAGACTAGCAATGGCAAGGAAAGCGTTTCTGAAGAAGAAAAATTTGTTCAAATCGGGTATAGATTTAAATGTCAGGAAGTCGTTTCTGAAAGTATTTCTATGGAGTGTAGCCATGTATGGAAGTGAAACGTGAATGATAACTAGTTTGGACAAGAAGAGAATAGAAGCTTTTGAAATGTGGTGCTACAGAAGAATGCTGAAGTTTAAATGGGTAGATCACATAACTAATGAGGAGGTATTGAATAGAATTGGGGGGAAGAGGAGCTTGTGGCACAACTTGACTAGAAGAAGGGATCGGTTGGTAGGACATGTTCTGAGACATCGAGGGATCACCAATTTAGTATTGGAGGGCAGTGTGGAGGGTAAAAATCATGAAGGGAGACCAAGAGATGATGAATACACTAAGCAGATTCAGAAGGATGTAGGCTGCAGTAGGTACTGGGAGATGAAGAGGCTTGCACAGGATAGCATAGCATGGAGAGCTGCATCAAACCAGTCTCAGGACTGAAGACCACAACAACAACACATCTATTCTTTGTGCCTACTTACATTCGATGTAGTTTTTATTTGTCTTCAGGTGAAGCTGGCTTCAAACTGTTTGAGTAAACGGTTTAAAAAAAGTTAAATTTCTGATCCATGGTGTCTTCATGGTAGACTTTTTCTAATAGTTTTCTGTTGTAGACTTTTCTAAACCTATTGGCAGATTCATTGTTTATTATTCTGATATGTCCAACTTTGGTGTATACATTAACTGGTTTTCTGTTGCTGAATTTTAGGATTGCTATTTGACCATCATGATAAGATAAGCCATTTGCTACAGACTGTATTTTTATATTGTAACGTACTGTGAGGTCCAGGAAAATATTGTCAATCACAGTCTTCCTGCAGTCATCTACCCTTATTGGGAATAAGCTCAATGGGTGTAAAAATTGTGCATGGTTACTGTTGGTTGGTAGAAAGTCAATGTTAAAATTCCGACATAAAATAATTTTGCTGTTGCTCTTGTAAAATTTTATAAGGACAGTTTCTAACAGAGCAAAAAAATTTGGACATTTCCTACGTGTGTCCTACAGATAGTAATAATTATGATGACCTGCTTTTCTAGTTCTAGTTTGACTACACAGCAGTCAAAATCTTATTCAATTCAGTAATGACTTATATCTACTGTGTGAGACCTAAGAGTGTTATAAATGAAAATTGCCACACCTCCATTTCTTAAGTTAGTTCTGCAATACTTAGATCTAATTTTGTAAGTTTCTAAGTGTTTCTGTTCAATTTCTGTAGCTTCTATAACATGCTCTATTAAGCAAAGTCCATCAACAGCTATTTCGTCTAAACTTCTTCTACCTTGAACTGAAAGCAACAGCTAGATCGTTTTCTTTTATCCTAAAAAAACATCTAGAATGAATGTTAGAAAGTATTTGGATTGGGTGGATGCTGTCATGCTAGTTTATAATGCTATTGGTGGTATTATCTGTATTAAATTTTTTCCCTGCTCTATTTAAATACAATTCATGTGTAACTGCCCTCACAAAATGTTTCCTCCATAACCTACTGAAATGTGGGAAGAGTGAAACTACCTTAACAATTGTGTGTGTTGTTTTCTGAGCAACGTTAGCGATATGTCCCTCAACTCAGCGGTTGTAACCTAAAATATTTCCAGCACAACCTGTTATCAATATATGGTCTTGTTTATCAAGATCCTTCCCAAAAGATTTTATAACAATTGTAACATAACTGAGTCCCGCATTGGGCTTAATTATATCAGTAACTTGATAGCTTTTAGCTATGTATTGCTGTAATAATTCTGAAATGCCTCTACCATAACTGCTGCCAAGTTTTAGGACTTTTTGGTTTTATTGACTGTTTTCTTGTCTTGCACTCTGTTGACAGATTTATCAGGCTGCATTGGATCATCCTGAATATTCTGTGTACTTTCATGATGGTCCCTCTGACCACTAAGTTTCTAAAGGTCATTATTACTTTTGGAGCAATTCACAACAGTCTTGCTCATTTTAACACTGTATATATGAGGCACTGTCCCATACGTTTCTGGTCTAATGGAAGGTGTAGCTAGTGGTTTAGCATGAAACAGTTAAGTTGGAGATTTGTACTTACGATCGTCACATTTCCATTTCAGAGCAAAGATCTCTTTATTCTTCACAGGGGGATCCACTTCCCTGCGGCGAAAATGAAGACTTCTCTTGCACTGTCTACACCTAATTCCAAATTTTACAGTTTTCCAGCATTTGTATCAAAATGCAGTTCCCAAAGCAGTACTTGGAATTGGTGTACTGTCCACTTTCTGCTTTATATGTTACTCATAGCGTCTAGTTTCACTTCACTGTCTTCTTGTTGCTCAAGTATCACTTCATATTTATGATTTAGATATATGACCCCATTAATTAATGCAGTAACGATCTCGTTGATGCCATCTTTGTTAGTTTTTGGCCTAAGATGTCGTCAAATTTCGCAAATACACAGATTTTATGTTTGGAGTCAGCCCTCACACAACTACTGAGTTAAGTTACCTTGCAATCGAAACACCTAATAATCTTCGTCGCAATTTTTTACACGAGCAAGACTTGTCTCGTGTTTTGGGCGAGTGATCGTAGTGAGACGTCCTGGGTGTGGTCTCGAAGCCATTGATGACTCCTTTTCTTTTCATCTTGAATTTTTTAGTCACTTTTCATGTGGTACATCATGAAGCACACTTATTGTCACAGTAAATGATAGACTTTTTACAACTACATCACACTGTCTCGGCAATATTCGTTATATTTGTAAAATACCTTAACTCGTGATTTTCAAGTGGCATCATTCTAAAACATAAACATTTTATACCCAGTTTTTATAGTTAAAAGACCGAAATGTACATTACTTCCGTTGCTACTGAAATTCTGTCACTGATTATGTGCACATCCTTGATATTACTTACACCACATGGTCAATTTTTCCTTACAATATTTTTCATTTTCACACTGGGTGCAAACTAAACACTTCTCTAGGTAGCCATCTTACTTTCCTGAGGTCTTTCTGAGAGGTCTCAACACGGCTAGTAGGTGTTCCATTGTCGTAACTGCGTAGAGTTCAAATCACTACTTACAGTTTCCATTAAAACTTCCAATTAATGGTTATACTGTCATTATACGGCAGACTAACACTCAACTCCTCTACCAGGGCATATTATACCAAATGTGTCACCTGTTGTGTAGCTTGTTTCACCAAATTAGTCTTGTAAAGGACTGTACTCTTTACCACAAATTACAAAGATCATGACTTATCTTTTGTTGTATAACTCTCCTTTGCCACAGAAAACAAATATCATCTAATGAAGAGAGTTTTTGACGAACAATAACAAATACTGCTTTTTGAGTATGTGTAAAATTGATGCCGGCCGAAGTGGCCGTGTGGTTAAAGGCGCTGCAGTATGGAACCGCAAGACCGATACGGTCGCAGGTTCAAATCCTGCCTCGGGCATGGATGTTTGTGATATCCTTAGGTTAGTTAGGTTTAACTAGTTCTAAGTTCTAGGGGACTAATGACCTCAGCAGTTGAGTCCCATAGTACTCAGAGCCATTTGAACCATTTTGTAAAACTGATGACTGCTAAATTCTTCTAGTGAAAATCATTCATTCTTCAGAAAAGGCTACCACAATTTCCAGATAATGTTGTTTCATAAATTATAGTTTTTCAGTAGCGTATACTATGAAAATCTTAGGTAAATTTGTATCATTGGTTTTTTGGAGATGTTACGAAAGCGTGGCAAACACATGGTCTCCGTGTGTTGCTCAGTATATGAATTAGCAGTTAGAGTTGACTCCAAAGACTGAGTGTCGTACATTTTCTTCTTGACTATTAAGGTGCGTCCACATTAGCGCGCTGCCCGGCTCGCGCGCCTCTCGTGCGCATTGAATTCGTCATATTTGGAATGTGCGCGCGCGCTGCGCATACGCGACGCACCGCGGTTTTTCGAACGAACACTTCGAACGTCAGCAGTTCAGATTTGGACGGGAGGGCGAAAGGTTCGCCGTTTTTATCGCGCATGTGAGTATTGTTTTGCAAGATATTAATGAGGAAAGAGGGATTTTTAAGTTGAACTAAAATATTACATTTTAATTATTACCTTTAGATTATTGTCAGTCTTCAATAAAGGGATTTTATGATTGATTTTCCAGCGATTAAATATGGAGTGGTCGGAAGAGACTTTAGTTAAACAAATTGATGAATACAGAAAACAATCCATTCTTTGGGATCCTCAGCATAGGGATCATTACAGGAAACACATGAAAACAGATGCTTAGCGAGAAATATCTGCGGAGATGGATGTATTTGCAGACCAGAGCAGAAAAAATTAAATATTTGCTGTCTTAATACTGACGGGAAAAGGGCAAACTGAAAAACAGCATGTGAACAGGAAAATGTAAGTTGTGAATCTAATAAGATATTATGTATGTAAATCTCTTAATTGAGATAATTAAATTAGATGACAAGTTTAGCGATGTGGCCAATCACAACTGTCATTTATTATTACTTGAAGAATTTTGTATTTGGAAAAAAATATATTAAGAAAATGAGTGGTATTATAGAATAATAAGCTTCATTTTCATTTTAAGTGATTTACTTAGATACATCATTTCAACTTTTTAATAACAATCATAACTGCTATAAAGTTTTTTTAGACAGGGTTTTATTGCATTCTATATTCTATTGTTTCAAAAAGAGACGACATTTACATAAGCAGGTGGTTTGCTTATGAAGCTTTCAAGTTTCTGGAGGACAGGGACGTACCAAGAAAGGACTTACGATGGTAAGAAAATGTTGATGTACTCAAGCATATTTGTATTGCCATTCTAAGAATCCTCCTTTCATACAATAATCTGCTATTTCATCCCTAATTTTTTGAAAATAACTTAGGTATCGTCAGGGGACATGTCTCAGTGGTAACAAAGATGTCATATTATCTTCTCCCTGGACACTACATGACCCTTCAATTGAAGCTCCATTCTCTTTGTGGTCAATGCCAGCAGGAGTGTACAAATTTGGCGAATTGGTCCTTAGACAACTGTGTAACAAAATGACTGCCATCACTATCACCTCAGCTTTTTCAAGTGACAGAAGTATTGGTTTTCTTAGAACCTGAAACACTGAGCTTGATATACCGAAGGCGTTCTCGACTGTCTGTCGGGCCGTTCTCGAGCGATAATTAAAAATTCTGTGAGGGATTCCTTTGGCAAAGTCTCCAGAGTATGGCTTCATGAGGTTTTCACTAAGAGAAAATACACTATCACCTGCAAAGAAATAAGGTATTTTCATATAATGGCCTGGCAGCAGCTCCACTACCGGCAGTCCCAATGTGCTCCTAGTCATCATACTATGTAGCTTGCTCATCTGAAAAATTCATCCATCCGAAATTCTTCCTTGGCATGCCACGTCAGCAAACATAAAGTTACAATTCCCGTCCAGTAATGCAAAAAGCACAGTACTGAAGCTGGATTTACAATTGAAGTACTCTGTACCCTAGTTCATTGAAGCTTGTAAAACAACGTTTCCCGTCCAGAGCACCAACACAGTGAGGTAGGTTCCAACGTCTACAAATATATTGCTTACTTCCTTCCAAGCTGCAGGTGTCGAAGGGAGCTGAAACATAAATCATACTTAAACTTACTTTAAGCATGGGGTAGGTGGTTGAGTTTACATATTATATTTGTAATTGTTTTGGCGACTGGAAAATTACTGCGTTATTGGTCTGAGGCGAACGACAAGACTTAATGTTTTTTAATAGGCTCCTATTTTTACGTTAGTCACGTAATACCAGTAATACATAATTAATATTGGTTACTATTGGTTATTTCTTGTAATTTACAGGAGACAGATGAGATTATTAGAATTGAACATGACATCGAGTCAGGACTCAACATTTCTAAAGACCGCCAACAAGACCCAACAGGGAACAGGGTCAACATCCACTGCCAGACCTACTAAGCGTAAGCGAACTGATGCAATGATGAGTAGTGCGTTTGACATTTCACAAACTGCTGCAGAGAAATTGTTGAAAGAGCTGTGAAATAAGTCCAACGAAATCGATGCCTTTTTTACGTACATCGCATCAAAAGTGAAGAAATATTCGCCTGAAACACAGAAATCAGTACGGCATGCCGTGTTTGATGTACTTGTGAAAGCCGATAAAGGGTTTTTTGACTGGGTTCCTCCAAATGCTCGGCATTCCAACAACTGGCAAATCCCTCCAGAAAGTATATATCACCCTATACATTCTCAACGCTTTGCACACTTTGCAAACAGTACCTGCTCCCATACAATCGCCATCTGATTCCTTGACACCTATCTCTTCTCAACCATCTCCTGCTGCATCAATAACTTCAGAACAGTTTTCGGATTTTGTGTAACATAACTTTAGTTTAATGGATTTGATGCGTTTCAATTTGTACTTATAAAAATATTTAAAAAATAAAACAACTTCCAAAATTAAAGGAGTTAAACAGCAGTGTTAATATGTTACCTTGATATATCCTTGTAACGCATGCACAGACTTGGGGTATTATTAGTGCAATAAATTGTTTAGAAATCCTGGAACAGAAATAGTAGATCAGTCAATTTTTTATATCCACGCCCACCATTGCTTATTTGGTCAGAATCTTACGACAAATACACAGCGAATTATAAACAAGAAGTAAAGCAAATTATGTACAACAAATATTAATACTCACCTGTCTTGAGCGGAAATTTCTTTTTTTATAAAGTTCAGTGTGCACGAACGTCGACATTTCGTTCTGTTTTTCGACAGACTTGCCATTAAAAATGCCGCACCACTCATCGCCATAATCCCGAGATTTTCCTGACGCTTAGACATGTTTACAGCTTGGCTGCAAACTGAATACTTATATGTTTCTGGGTTTTCTGTGGATCGCTGGAGGTTCGTTGTAACGCATAATTCCAACGAACGAAAGGAGAGTGGCGCACGTGCGGCTCGCGCACAGATCGGGGTTCGTGGTGCGCAAGTGTGGACGCGGCTTTACTGAAGCGAATTCAGTATCGTTTGTGCAGAAGAGTGGGAAAACTGCATCATGCAGAATTCGACTATTAAAATGTATGTTCTGTACTTCGTTTCATAAAACTGATTCACTGGTCGCTAATGATTAAAACAGTGTGTTAGGTTGCATCTTCAAATTCACTAGGTTGATATGCAATTGGCGTTGTAAGAATCTCAGCAAAACAAAAAAAAACGTATATTATTCTAAAGTAACTTGTTCCACTAATAGCAAGCACTTGAAAGACATTTTATTCCTTAACTTCCCGAATCATCTATTTAACTTCAGTATTGCTTACGACCTGGCACAGTAAGACATTTTTCTACCTCGAAACTGTAATCCTCATCTCACAGCAGTTAAATACTGATTAAACTTCCTTTGCAACATTGTAAATGTATTAGTGAAAGTCCATCTCACATGGTATAAAAATCTTCATTGAATGCAACGCAAAACTAATCAGTGTTCCAGGCAGCACTACAGCATGTCCCTCACTTCAAACGCCATCTAAATCGTTACTGAGTTAATCTCATCTTGGTACTGAATAGCAGCACCCTTACACTCTCTTTACTGGGACTTTATTATTACGAAACAACTGACGTAGCTGCTCATTAGACTATTGTCCACTGCATAAGCAATTGCTTCTCGTAATCATTCTGAAGTTTTACATTATCAATTTGTCACTGCTCTCATTACTTTGCTAGTAATATACAAAACTTGCAACACAGGTTTAGAAAGCAAATACTGCACCCTGCCACGCAGCAAAACGACAAAAGGAGAACAGCAAAGTAATTTCATCTGGAAACTAAATCTAACAAGCTAGCATGACTCCCTTATTCCAAAATGCAGAACTAAAGTGACTAACTGAAACAGAGAATTAATATTCATAATAACATTAACAGACACATTTCATCTCCAAACGAAATCGCTTGTGCACAGAACAAAATACACACAAAAAACATTTGCAGACTATATTTTAATCCATTGACCTCAGAGCATAACGGCGCTAATTTATTAGACCATATCGAGGATGTACTGGCAGTGGATTGTCCTTTCTCTTCCTATATTCCTTCACAACAGTACCTCTATTCAGCCTCTTCTCTTCTGCTTGCATTAAGAATCGTAAGATTGCGTTAATCTGCTTATTCTTCCCTGTCGCTACTTCTGGCATCGATGACCATGAACTCATTATGCTGTGGCGCATCGGTGGTGAAACTGGCCTATCAATATGCTTTCCAGCAGCATTACTGATAAAGACTGTGGCACCAACATGTCTGGAATCAACTCCTCCTTCGTCTTCCATGTCATCAAACGCACCATTCGGTTCCTCAGGATCTGAAGCTGCTTTGTCCATACTATCACCGCTTCTACCTGACTGTCCCATATGAAAATCGGTCCATTTGTCACCAGACTCATGTACTTTTCTGTTTTGTTCCTGACCCATATTACCGAAACTTCTGTTTTTACTCTCTTCCCATTTTAATCATGCTTCACTTCTTGTTATTATTCACGTGATCCTCTAAAATAGCTTGCTATTGATGGCATCAGTTGTCTACTATACTTGCAAAAACCTATACTAAACTGACGCATATATATCTTAAAAATAACCCACAAAAGTGAACAACGCTGATATCGACGCCATACGTAACAACAACATTTATTGCTAAACCACAGACCAACACATACACAAAAACATTTTGCTGAGGAAGAAACACATGGTTTATTAAATTTGTGCCAGCAACTATAACTACCAAGGATCTAAATGGTGACAATCTTCTAACAGAAACTAACTGTTAATTAAATTGTAATTACCTGGCTGCAAATCAATTCTACATAACAACACCTGATCTCCAAGGCTTTGATTTTTTCATGGTATTAGTTAAACATTATTGGCCTCTTTGCATCACAAAACATTTCAAATATTTCTGAACCCTGGCAGGAAATGATAATTTATACAAAGTATCTTATTTTGTGGGAAGGTATGTGAGATAATTATACTGAACTTCTGAAGCAGAATATTCTATGGTACAGGAACCCCATTCAGTTATACTACTGTGAAATTAAACACAATAGGATATTTAAATGCAAATGACTAATTTGGGGCCCCTAGCAGTGAAACTGAGGTTGACACAGTGTATAATATTCGAAAATAACTACTATTATCTCCCACATAAATGAATCAAATTAATAAGTGACCAAAGAATGGTATCTTTTGAAATAACAGATGACATTCAAAATAACGACAGACTTATTAAAAAAGCAAGGCTGATACTGAACATGAATAGGCAGAAACGATCTTGATTATATAGAAGCTCCTGTTTAATGAAATAAAACATGTTCCGATGCACGACTGCCAAATCTGGGGAGAGTTGGAAATTAACTTCGACTCTAAATTTAACTAAGGATAATGCGATCTGACTCATTATTTCGTCTGACAGTGGCTGTTAATTGCCAAGCTGCAAGCTACCACAATATGCACATGTTGGATACCGACTGTTGATGTTTGAAAAAGCATGCTGTGGACTGTGAAACTTCACCTTACAGGTTCCTAATGCGATAGATTTGCGAAATGCTCACCATAAAACAGTGGGCATCTGCATTTTGGCAACCAGTGCGCCTCTATGCCAACTCGACCTATGGACCTCCAACTCCTCCTCACATCTCATGGTCGATGACCATGTCTCCAGTTCAAACATGAATATATAATCATAACTGCTTCGTGGCAAGCACCTGAATGAATAAAAACATCAGGGCCAAACCTGAATCGATCTATTCGTGGCCAGACCCCAAATACTCGCTCTAATTTCTCAGTCTCTCTACTACCATTTCCAAAAACACTTGTCTTGGAATACCCTCAAAAAGCTAAAATAACCACTCACTCTGCAGCAGTGCTTCTATACGACGGCTACACAATTCTCCACTCTCATTTTAGCCTACCTCAAGAAGACATTCCAGTTCCATTCCTCGAATCCTCTCACTTTCCATGACATAGAACAGGTGCATGGCGGTGCGTCTTCTGGCGTCACTGTCAGCACCCCAACCCAGATGATGTTTCTTCACTCGCTCAGAAAGTAGCTTGGTCTAGGATATGGATCTTTCAGGAAGGTCCACAAGAAAACATCAGGTGGATACCTGCAGAATCTGAAGAATGCACTCTCCTTGACAGTCAACAACAACTTGTCCTTTGCTATTCGGCTAAAGAAGTTATAAAAAAGTGTGCCAAAAGCCTCTGAGACAAATTATCTTGGCCTACTGGAAGCACTTCTCTGCCTTTGGATACGGGCCTCCTGCTCGTTAGGCCCTGTCCACCAGTATGCGTACTTCTGGGTGAAAACAGTGACTGAGGTTCGCAAGTGCAGTCACTATACCTACGTCCACGTTCCTTGCTTGACACTAAAGCGGCCTTTTTCGCCATCTACGCTCTGCAAGCTATCCTTCGCCCAGCTGCGGTCATAACTGGCAAGAAAACACAAACTCAGACTTGTCACCTCAAAATTACTTTGTGCAATTGACTACCAGCGAATTCAGTACATAACCACTGTCAAAATTTAATAAATATCATATCGATCACAGTGCCATCCTAACTCGAGAGAAATACCCTAATTGCATGTGTGCACGTGAACTAAGTAATTAAACTGAAAACTGGAAAGTCCAAAGGACTACCCACCGTCCAGTGTCATTATAAAACACTAAAATGTGTAATAACAGCTCAGCAATTATGACAGTAAATAATTGCGAACATGTTCACATAAGCATGTTGTTCTCTTTCCACATTCAATTGACAACTAAAGTGACATAAAATTTGTCATTTCATGAGCATACAACATTAAATTTACGCTGAAGTATAGTAATACCAAACATTGGAAAAGGTGATCGAACAACAGCCAGTAGACAATACGAAATTAAACAGGAAGATTACAAATTCTTTGCTTAAACTCTACAATATACAGCAAGATTCATTTTTGGAGCAATCCCTTGGCTGTAGCTATACCAGTTCTTCATGATACACCTATTAAGAATGCTAGTCCAGCAATAACACAGCAGATTTTGTATGAAGTTTGGAAAGTGCCAGAGAGATACTACCAAAATTTTAGGCCTGAGGGGTGGTCATGAGTGGTGCTTGAACAACTCAGATAGTAATAACATTGCTGCACTAAGTGAGATTCCGGGATCGAGTCTCAGTTTGATACAAAGTTTTCACTTTGTGGCAGTATTGATAAAATAGACAGTGCTCCCAAAAATGGTTTGGGATAACAACAAACATAGGATGATATTCCAGCAAAACTATGTGTAAAACTTTATTCAGCTTTGAGCATCTTTATATGCAGTTAGTGTCCTCAAAAGTGAAAGAAAAAACATATAGGAAAGCAAAATAAAAAAAAATTTAGCATTATATCACTAAGTACTAGAAAATAGTAAAGTCTGATACACTGCATAACAAAGTAAATGACACAAACGCTAAACAATTCCATAATGGAGGTAGTACAAGATAAATGCACTACATAGCTAGGTGTATGAAAAAGTACAAGACAGCAATAAAATAGTGATACCGCATGACCTACATGATCATGATATAAAGTATGTTGCTTATTTATAGTTCATTCTCATTATTCACACACTCAAGGAACTCTTGAGCAGAATAGAATCCGTTGCTTTTCAACCATTTCGCAATAGATGTTATCAATTTATTTCCTGGCACTATTTAGGCACTTTGAGGTAATTTCTTGAAGTGCAAATGACCAATATATTTGCATCATTTGTCAGTCTGTACCAATCAAGCATATAGCACATTATCTGTGTGTCCACTTCTTGTCTTATTCTAATAGAGTATTAAAATCAATTTAGAACATGTATACAACGAATTAATAAGCCAAAATATCAGTATTTGAAAGGATTTTCAAGAAGGTATAGTCGTTTCAAAACTCAAAATCCCAACTGAGAAAACAATCGAAAATATTAGACCTATTATAGTGTTAAGCACTGACTACAAAATATTCTTCTGTGACTTGGTAAATCGTCTCAAAATAATGATGAACACAATAACTGGCCAACACCTAACTTATGCAGGCAAAAACTGGACATTTATGAATGGTAAGTGGGCAGATTGAGTGCACTTGGGAGCTTTTTTGAGAGCCTAGTTTTTGAGAGCAGAGAAATGACAAATTTTAAGTGTAATATATTTTATTTCTTATTTCAGCTTATATTTCTTATTTTATAAATTTTTTGCTTTATTTATATGTATTTTTTAATATTTTTAATAATTCCATTGGGAAGACATTCTTCCTCTGGAAATACGATATAAAAAAGCATAAAAACCATTAGGAACCAATATATTTTTTTATACAAATAAAGTAAGGTAAAAATTTAATGGTATTCAGTACCAGCTGCATTGACATTAAAAATTCCAAATCAAGAAATTCATTATCGTTATTTTTAAATTTCTTCATTCTCTTGCATCTCAGCTCAATATTTCCATCTTCACAAAACTAATTAATTCGTAATACCTGTTTGGCAAAAATTTTAAAGTTGTTACTGAGCTCCACACAAATTTTCTCCCCATATCTGCTATTGAAATATTAATATCCAATCATGTTATATAAAACGTTTACATGAAGCTTACTAATTTTTTTAAAAATAAATTAGAATTGCTAGCATTTCTGAGTTTTTTGAATAAGGGCTCCATTTACATATGGAAAATTTTTATAAGAGTACAGAAATTATATGTTATAAATTGACAACAGTGACAGCAAAAACAATATGATTCAAGATATCGAGTTGTTTAAGTTATATATATTGTTTTTTGAAAAAAGAAAATTATTTCAGTGAAAAAGTGAAAATATTTGTGACTATAAATTGTTTAAAAATAATTATGCTCCAAACTCTGTTGAAAAAAAAATAGAAAAAGCAAAATATTCTTATTCTCACAACGAACA
This sequence comes from Schistocerca serialis cubense, assembly GCF_023864345.2. Lineage (NCBI taxonomy): Eukaryota > Metazoa > Arthropoda > Insecta > Orthoptera > Acrididae > Schistocerca > Schistocerca serialis. The sequence goes on from NC_064640.1 coordinate 256,263,457, forward strand.
GAAGAAGAGCTTAAAAGAAGTAATAAAAAACTTAAGAATAATCGAATTAGGCATATATACCAAATATGAATATTTCTATAATGATTATAACTTTGTTCATAAAATATTAAATATGGAAGAAATGGAGCTTTACTTATATTTCATCAAACCTGATATCTTAAAAAAAATATTTTAAAGATTTCTTCCTTTCTGGTTTTCACATTTTTAATGATTTTTATGTAATGGATTGCAAGAAAACTAGAGAGGAAACAGATTAGGGAACATAGAAGACAATAAAAACTTTTATTGTACTTATATAGGGTGGTCCATTGATCATGACCGGGCCAAATATCTCACGAAATAAGCGTCAAACGAAACTTGTCTGGCTTGAGGGGGAAACCAGATGGCGCTATGGTTGGCCTGCTAGACGACCCTGCCATAGGTCAAACGGATATCAACTGGTTTTTTTTAAACAGGAACCCCCATTTTTTATTACATATTCGTGTAGTCAAAAAAAATGGTTCAAATGGCTCTGAGCACTATGGGACTCAACTGCTGAGGTCATTAGTCCCCTAGAACTTAGAACTAGTTAAACCTAACTAACCTAAGGACATCACAAACATCCTTGCCCGAGGCAGGATTCGAATCTGCGACCGTAGCGGTCTTGCGGTTCCAGACTGCAGCGCCTTTAACCGCACGGCCACTTCGGCCGGCATTCGTGTAGTCCCCCCATGAACCATGGACCTTTCCGTTGGTGGGGAGGCTTGGTGCCTCAGCGATACAGATAGCTGTACCGTAGGTGCAACCACATTGGACGGCATTCTGTTGAGAGGCCAGACAAATGCGTGGTTCCTGAAGACAGACAGCAGCCTTTTAAGTAGTTGCAGGGCCAACAGTCTGGATGATTGACTGACCTAGCCTTGTAACACTAACCAAAACGGCCTTGCTGTGCTGGTACTGCGAATGGCTGAAAGCAAGGTGAAACTACAGCCGTAATTTTTCCCGAGAGCATGCAGCTTTACTGTATGGTTAAATGGTGATGGCGTCCTCTTGTGTAAAATATTCCCGAGGTAAAATAGTCCCCCATTCGGATCTCCAGGCGGGGACTACTCAAGAGAACGTCGTTATCAGGAGAAAGAAAACTGGCGTTATACAGATTGGAGCATGGAATGTCAGATCCCTTAATCGGGCAGGTAGGTTAGAAAATTTAAAAAGGAAAATGGATAGGTTAAAGTTAGATATAGTGGGAATTAGCGAAGTTCGGTGGCAGGTGGAACAAGACTTTTGGTCAGGCGAATACAGGATTATAAATACAAAATCAAATAGGGGTAATGCAGGAGTAGGTTTAATAATGAATAAAAAATGGGAGTGCGGGTAAGCTACTACAAACAGCATAGTGAACGCATTATTGTGGCCAAGATAGACACGAAGCTCACGCCTACTACAGTAGTACAAGTTTATATGCCAAGTAGCTCTGCAGATGACGAAGAAATTGAAGAAATGTATGAGGAGACAAAAGAAATTATTCAGGTAGTGAAGGGAGACGAAAATTTAATAGTCATGGGTGACTGGAATTCGGTAGTAGGAAAAGGAAGACAAGGAAACCTAGTAGGTGAATATGGATTGGGGCTAAGAAATGAAAGAGGAAGCCACCTGGTAGAATTTTGCACAGAACACAACTTAATCATAGCTAATACTTGGTTCAAGATTCATGAAAGAAGGCTGTATACATGGAAAAAGCCTGGAGATACTGACAGGTTTCAGATAGATTATATAATGGTAAGACAGAGATTTAGGAACCAGGTTCTAAATTGTAAGACATTTCCTGGGGCAAATGTGGACACTGACCACAATCTATTGGTTATGAACTGTCGATTAAAACTGAAGAAACTGCAAAAAGGTGGCAATTTAAGGAGATGGGACCTGGATAAACTGAAAGAACCAGAGTTTCAGGCAGAGCATAAGGGAACAACTGACAGGAATGGGGGAAAGAAATACAGTAGAAGAAGAATGGGTAGCTTTGAGGGACGAAGTAGTGAAGGCAGCAGAGGATCAAGTAGGTAAAAAGATGAGGGCTAGTAGAACTCCATGGATAACAGAAGAAATATTGAGTTTAACTGATGAAAGGAGAAAACATAAAAATGCAGTTAATGAAGCCGGCAAAAAGGAATACAAACGTCTCAAAAATGAGATCGACAGGAAGTGCAAATTGACTAAGCAGGCATGGCTGGAGGACAAATGTTAGGATGTAGAGGCTTATCTCACTAGGGGCAAGATAAATACAGCCTACAGGAAAATTAAAGAGACCTTTGGTGAAAAGAGAACCACTTGTATGAATATCAAGAGCTCAGATGGAAACCCAGTTCTAAGCAAAGAAGGGAAAGCAGAAAGGTGGAAGGAGTATATAGAGGGTCTATACAAGGGCGATGTACTTGAGGACAATGTTATGGAAATTGAAGAGGACGTAGATGAAGATGAAATGGGAGATATGATACTTCGTGAAAAGTTTGACAGCGCACTGAAAGACCTGAGTCGAAACAAGGCCCCGGGAGTAGACAACATTCCATTAGAACTACTGACAGCATTGGGAGAGCCAGTCCTGACAAAACTCTACCATCTGGTGAGCAAGCTGTATGAAACAGGTGAAATACCCTCAGACTTCAAGAAGAATATAATAATTCCAATCCCAAAGAAAGCAGGTGTTGACAGATGTGAAAATTACCGAACAATCAGTTTATTAAGCCACAGCTGCAAAATACTAACACGAATTCTTTACAGACGAATGGAAAAACTAGTAGAAGCCGACCTCGGGGAAGATCAGTTTCGGTTCTGTAGAAATATTGGAACACGTGAGGCAATACTGACCCTACGACTTATCTTAGAAGAAAGATTAAGGAAAGGCAGACCTATGTTTCTAGCATTTCTAGACTTAGAGAAAGTTATTGACAATGTTTAGCGGAATACTCTGTTTCAAATTCTGAAGGTGGCAAGGGTAAAATACAGGGAGCGAAAGGCTATTTACAATTTGTACAGAAACCGGATGGCAGTTATAAGAGTCGAGGGACATGAAAGGGAAGCAGTGGTTGGGAAGGAAGTAAGACTGGGTTGTAACCCATCCCCGATGTTATTCGATCTGTATATTGAGCAAGCAGTGAAGGAAACAAAAGAAAAATTCGGAGTAGGTATTAAAATCCATGGAGAAAAATAAAAACTTTGAGGTTTGCCAATGACATTGTAATTCTGTCACAGACAGCAAAGGACTTGGAAGAAGAGTTGAACAGAATGGATAGTGTCTTGAAAGGAGGATATAAGATGAACAGTGTTCTGTCTTGGGTCCCTTAGTGTTCTCAATATATATTAATGACTTGAGACTCTATATTCATGAAGATGCAAAGTTAGTTCTTTTTGCTGATGACACAGATATAGTAATACACCCCACAAGCAAGAATCTGCTGAGGAAATTGTAAAAATGTCTTTCAGAAAATTATTAAGTGCTTGTCTGCAAATGGACTCTCACTAAATTTGGAGAAAACACAGTAATACAATTCTGTACTGTAAATGGCGAAACACCATTGATAAATAAAGGATTTGAACAGAAGTCTGTTGCTAAGACAGAATATTCAAAATTTCTAGGATGTGTGCTTTGATGAGAAATTGAAATAGAAGAAACACATTGATGATTTGCTGAAACAGGTTCATCTACTTGTACTACTAGGGTTATTGCAAATTTTGGTGATAAAGATATCAGTAAATTAGGCTACTATACTTGTTTTCATTCACTGGTTTCATATGGAATAATATTTTTGGGTAATTCATCATTAAGAAAGAAAGTCCTCATTTCACAAAAGCATGTAAGGCAGAATAATAGCTACAGCCCACCCAAGATCACCTTACAGACATTTATTTATTGAACTCGGGATATTCATGTTACCTTCAAAATACATATATTCACTTATGAAATTTATTATCAATAACCTACCCGAGTTCAAAAATAATAGCGAAGTTCATAGCTGCAACACTAGAATAAAAGATGATCTTCATTATTCTGGATTAAATCCGAATTCAGTACAGAATGGGGTGAATTATGTTCCCTCAAAAATCTTTGATCATTTGCCAAATAGCATTAAAAGAGTGACAGATAGCCGATCAACATTTAAAAACAAGTTAAAAGAATATTTGAATGACATCTCCTTCTACTCAATAGATTAATTTTTAGGTATGAAGTATTAACTACGTGGAGAAAAATTGTCACGAAATTTTAACCCTGATAGCTGATGCCACTAGAAAACAAAATTAATAATGTTTTGTAGGTCGACAACGCACCATGGAATGCAAATATGGAAACTTGACTGCTCCCACATCGAATTGTCGTGGGATAGCCCTGTTGTTGGATGCTCTAGACAATGCATAACCACAAATCCTTTGCCTGCCAGAGATAGCAATGTATCCAAGGTGGCCACACACTCGTGGTTGCATGCCAGCTGTCAACCAATGAACGGCAACAAGGGAATCCCACATACAATTGGAATCCGTGGCGCCAAGTTTCCATAGTTTAAAAATGGTGCATTGTCGTTCTACGCAACATTAGTAATTTTGGTTAAATCCCAGGGTTAAAATTTTGTTACACAATTTTCCTCCACCCTATATATATAAAGTATAGTCTAAAGGAAATATGTTAAAATGACACATTCCACATCACTACGAAATGTCATATTCAAGATCTATGGAACAAGTATTAATGCAATGTAATGTAGATACGATCCCACAGGGAAATATGTCACAAAACTAAAGAAACATCTTTAGTTCGCATCTGTTTTTTCATGTCCCTATCAAAGAAAATGTCGTTGACATCTATGAAACTGGAGGCACCACGTCTCAGGACTGCAATGAAGTTCCATAAGGGTAATTTCCAGACACATCCCATAGTGAACGCTAGGCATGGTGCAGGCTACCGCTCAGAGAAATTGATTGTGTAGTATTTAAACAAATATTATGCTTACCCTTCTGATTTATCTTTACATAATATTACCCACTTGGTTTCTGTGCTTTCCAGTTTGAAGATTCCACCTGAAATGAGGTTAGCTATGTTGTACATTAAAAGTATGTATAGTTATATCCCAACAGAGCATGTAGTTATGACTGTATGAGAATTTAAGTAGCAGCAGTAATCATCCCCCATCTGAGATTAATGAAGTTATCAAGTTGTTGGAACTGGTGCTGAAATACAATTATTTTAGCTTTGGAGATACTACATAAGTTCAGGAATGTTGATTGGCCATAAGGTCACCCCTGTCATACTGTTTAGCTAACATCTTCATGACCAGGTTTGAACACGATCATGTCATTCAACACACCTCGTTTGGTATACAAACTGGATTAGGTTTACTTACATGGATGACATCTTCTACTTTACAGTATCTTTACTGCAGATTGTGATTCTTTCGTCTGTTATTTAAATGCACAGCACACTGATATTCAGTTTACTCAAGGTCCAGTTTGTCGTTACATTTGAGGGAAATGGGACATTTGGTAACAAGTGTTGAAAACTACCTTGACATTTTATGCAGTGAGAATAAAGGGAGAATGTTAGATATTTTAGAAGAAATACTATCCCTTACCTGGGTCTGGCCATAACTTTAAAAGACAGCTTTTTTTTATATTTATAGGAAGCACACTACGGCTGAATTTGTCACCCATTCTTCTTCCAAGTATCCCATGAGTTACGAAAAAGCAGATCTCAGCATGTTCTTACATCGCATTCACAATGTTCCACTCTCCTCTGAAGCTTTTAAAATTGAACATGATACTATTGTCCACACTGCTACTTCCAATGGATGTAACAGCAGTTCTGTTCAAAGCATTAACAATGAGATTCTCAAAAGGAAGTCTGGTTCGTCTCCACATGAGTCAGGGATTTTCTCCACACTAGTTCTCTTACACCTTGACCTGCCCATGGTCAGATATCACCATATGCCTTATTATGGAAGTTGTCAGAATGCATATGCAGACACATAAGAAAGAAGGGTATTATACACTCCTGGAAATTGAAATAAGAACACCGTGAATTCATTGTCCCAGGAAGGGGAAACTTTATTGACACAATCCTGGGGTCAGATACATCACATGATCACACTGACAGAACCACAGGCACATAGACACAGGCAACAGAGCATGCACAATGTCGGCACTAGTACAGTGTATATCCACCTTTCGCAGCAATGCAGGCTGCTATTCTCCCATGGAGACGATCGTAGAGTTGCTGGATGTAGTCCTGTGGAACGGCTTGCCATGCCATTTCCACCTGGCGCCTCAGTTGGACCAGCGTTCGTGCTGGACGTGCAGACCGCGTGAGACGACGCTTCATCCAGTCCCAAACATGCTCAATGGGGGACAGATCCGGAGATCTTGCTGGCCAGGGTAGTTGACGTACACCTTCTAGAGCACGTTGGGTGGCACGGGATACATGCGGACGTGCATTGTCCTGTTGGAACAGCAAGTTCCCTTGCCGGTCTAGGAATGGTAGAACGATGGGTTCGATGACGGTTTGGATGTACCGTGCACTATTCAGTGTCCCCTCGACGATCACCAGTGGTGTATGGCCAGTGTAGGAGATCGCTCCCCACACCATGATGCCGGGTGTTGGCCCTGTGTGCCTCGGTCGTATGCAGTCCTGATTGTGGCGCTCACCTGCACGGCGCCAAACACGCATACGACCATCATTGGCACCAAGGCAGAAGCGACTCTCATCGCTGAAGACGACACGTCTCCATTCGTCCCTCCATTCACGCCTGTCGCGACACCACTGGAGGCGGGCTGCACGATGTTGGGGCGTGAGCGGAAGACGGCCTAACGGTGTGCGGGACCGTAGCCCAGCTTCATGGAGACGGTTGCGAATGGTCCTCGCCGATACCCCAGGAGCAACAGTGTCCCTAATTTGCTGGGAAGTGGCGGTGCCGTCCCCTACGGCACTGCGTAGGATCCTACGGTCTTGGCGTGCATCCGTGCGTCGCTGCGGTCCGATCCCAGGTCGACGGGCACGTGCACCTTCCGCCGACCACTGGCGACAACATCGATGTACTGTGGAGACCTCACGCCCCACGTGTTGAGCAATTCGGCGGTACGTCCACCCGGCCTCCCGCATGCCCACTATACGCCCTCGCTCAAAGTCCGTCAACTGCACATACGGTTCACGTCCACGCTGTCGCGGCATGCTACCAGTGTTAAAGACTGCGATGGAGCTCCGTATGCCACGGCAAACTGGCTGACACTGACGGCGGCGGTGCACAAATGCTGCGCAGCTAGCGCCATTCGACGGCCAACACCGCGGTTCCTGGTGTGTCCGCTGTGCCGTGCGTGTGATCATTGCTTGTACAGCCCTCTCGCAGTGTCCGGAGCAAGTATGGTGGGTCTGACACACCGGTGTCAATGTGTTCTTTTTTCCATTTCCAGGAGTGTATCTGCATGTTTTATTCCTTGTAGAGTCTGCACCAGATATAGACATAGACAGTGATGTGACATCAACTTGTATGGTGTATTCCATATAGTGTAATGATTGTGAGGGCACATGTACAGGTCAAACAGGTAGGGTTTTTAGCATGCAGTGGAACATCTCAATGTGAAGAACTTGAGGTCCACCTTGTGGTTACATCTGATTGAATCAGGACATTTGGTAATGAGTGTTGAAAAATACTTTGACATTTTATGCATTGAGGACAAAGGGAAAATGTTAGATGTTTTAGAATAGATACACATTTTTAGGGCTATCAAGGAGTCCCCTTTATAGATATTGAACAGCCAGATGTGCTTAAGACATTGGAGTCTGTTACTGAATCTGGACTACTTATACTCTCCTCCTGCATAAGTAATTGTTACTGTCAGCTAGACCAAGTTTTGCTATATTTCTTCTCTATCCCCAACCACCTCCCATCCACCCTCCCCACCCTCACCCTGTCCATGAGGGTTTTTGGTAGGTTTAGAGAGATTATACTTAGGACGTCTTTGTCAGCTATGGTCTACATTCACTAACATCCATCATAAGGTCTCTATTTCTCCATGTTAATTTGGATTGTTCAAAAATGATAGTGGTGGAGTTTTACATTAACTTGGTCTAGCATTACTTTCCACCATTTTAGATATTTTGTTTTTATATTTTTACACTTCTTATATTTTATACTGGTATATCTTTTTGGATTTTTGTTGGTTTAATACACTCTGCTATCAAGAAGTAGGACTTAAGTCGGGTTCTGTTACCTTGTTGTGGGTGTAACCAGTTAGTCGAGTTTCCACAGTTGTAATTCTATGTGTACCTTTGTTCTCATAAGTGTAATTATTAACATTTTCTGTCTCTCATACTGGATTGTTATTTAACACTGAGAACCATTTTGTTACGGCAATTTCCAAGTTCTCGACTGTGTGTCGTTAAACTTAGTTTCTACCGCTAGATGTCGCGATTTTCAACCCTTGAAGGGCTGACACATGCTTGGCTTCCCAGTATTCGGTGTGTTGCTAGTGCGGCAGCATCTAATTCTATTTGGCACTTGCCAATATATTTTAGTATGCTGACGACTCCAAATGATTATGTGCGTTTTAATTCTTTGTTTACCCCGTAGGATTTCCCTCTTTTATGCACTATCAACACTGCGAGCTGTAATTTAATTTCCATTACGTTCATCCTGCAGTGTTTTATGCTTATAGGTTTCATCCTAATATAGGATTGTCATGTGCTGTCCTGCCTCGCCTTTTGACAGTGTTTTGGAAATGTTTTACTGCTCATGCATAGTTCAGATGGATGTCCATCTGCCATTTCGTCCAAGGTTTTACCGAGGAGTAACATGTTTTTATGTGCACTTGCACATTGGACGTGGTGCCACATAAAGTGCTAGTTTTGTGAGTACATGGCTTCACTGTCCACTTTGTTCAGTAGGTTATGTTGACTATTAGCGCTTTTACTTATGTAGTTTTATTCTATATTCATTTATGACCTTAAGACATACCTCCAGGGTATGAATCCGGTCGTCATACAGTGAAAAAAAAATTAACAGCTATTACGGATTCGGAATTTCACTCAGTTTAATATAGACTACTTTACCATCTGTGATTTTAAATTGCTTCGGTTCTAGGCGCTGCAGTCCGGAACTGCGTGACTGCAACGGTCGCAGGTTCGAATCCTGCCTCGGGCATGGAGGTGTGTGATGTCCTTAGGTTAGTTAGGTTTAAGTAGTTCTAAGTTCTAGGGGACTGATAACCTAAGATGTTGAGTCTCATAGTGCACTGAGCCATCTGAACCATTTTTTTTAAATTGCTTATTTGTCCTTCACATTATGTACATATTCTGATTAACAAAGTTTATATCTTTATTATCTAATCGATCATCCAACTCTATCTCATAAAATTGTTGTAAACCTGTAACATACTCTGTTTTACTCATATTTTGTCATTGCGTAGTAGACTAGCCTCCACGTGGTGCACCCCGGGCAACGTGAGTATATCGCGGCTAAATAGTCTACAAACTTGGCTACCAGACTATCCTTTGGGATCTCCTGGTAGTTCAAACATGCAACGAAGTGACCAAACGAACGATTCCTTTGGGAACCATTCGACTAGAAGATTGGGACCATCAGTCCGGATCTGCCAGCTAAATATTGAGGGAATTAGTCGATCCAAATCTGAATATCTTTCAAAGTTTGTATTGGACAATAGCATCGATGTGGTACTCCTTCAGGAAACACATACCGACTCGCAGGAAGACTTACAAAGAAGAGGACGTATTCAAGGCTTACAACAAATAGTCGCAACATATCATCACTCCTATGGCACCGCCACATATGCCCGATCCGATATTGAACATGCACACCTGCTGTCCACAAGCACAGAAAACAACATCCATGTTGTTGATATAAAAGTAGACAACATAAGATTTATAAATCTCTACAAACCACCAAACCAAATCTGGCCAAGTATTGTACTACCCGTACATGAACACCCAACGATATATGCCGGTGATTTTAATAGCCATCATGAAATGTGGCGATACACCCAAAATAATGAACATGGAGAAGCCCTGGTGGAATGGGCCGACGAGAACAATTCATGCCAAGGAGAGGGGCACATTCCACTCGGCCGCCTGGCGCAGGGACTACAATCCGGACCTCTGCTTTGTAACTACCGATAACGAGGGAAAACCAGTGCCTATACATAGAAGGGTTGCCACAGATTTCCCACACAGCCAGCATAGGCCTGTTATTTTAGACATCGCTGTCACTATACCCCTGATACGGTCCTTCCCTCGACATAGATGGAATTTCCAAAAAGCTGACTGGGAGAAGTATTCAGCGGACCTTGATAAATGCATACGGTTTATACCGTCACTACCTAAATGCTACGATTGTTTCAGGAAAGCTATAATTACCACAGCTAAAAAACACATCCCTAGGGGGTTTCGAAAAGAATACATCCCAGGATGGGATGCAAAATGCCATCAGCTATATGAGGATTTTACTAGTAGTGGTGACCAAGAAATAGCTGATGACCTCCTCCACAATCTAGATTCCGCAAGAAGACAACAATGCACTGAAGCAACTGAAAGAATGAATTTCACTCAATCAAATAGGAAGGCATGGAGTTTGTTACGTAAACTCGGAGGTACGACAAGACCAGCCCAGAAAAATCTAACCATAACACCAGAGAAAATTGCAAATAACAGTGTCGAAATGTCAAGAGCTCCGAGAGACAAACCACACACCAGGATGATTACGCGCGAACTCAGAACACTAAAAAAGAATACTCCAAATATATCAGAGCTTTCCAGACCATTCACTGAGGATGATGTCATTACTGCCCTCAAGGATATGAAACCGGGCAAAGCCCCAGGTTTTGACAACATACATCAAGAATTTCTAACCTACGCTGGAAAGAACGTAGTCAAATGGCTGGCAAATTTCTTTTTGAACATTTTGACTACAAACCATCTCCCTAGAGAATTCAAAAAGGCAAGAATAATAGCTTTGCTGAAACCAGGGAAACCAGCAGACCAACCGCTAAGCTACAGACCAATAGCACTTCTTAGCTGTACATACAAACTTCTCGAACGACTTGTCCATAATCGAATTAGCAGCATTATTATGGAGAACCTACCTATAGAACAGGCAGGCTTCAGACCTGGCCGTAGTTGCTGTGACCAAGTTCTGGCATTAACATCCTATATAGAGGCTGGCTTTCAACAGAAATTGAAAACAAGTGCTGTATTTCTAGACTTAACATCTGCATATGATACTGTTTGTAGAGATGGAATAATTTACAAACTCTTAAGAGTGATTCCTTGCCAGATTCTAACATCCTTAATACATAACATGCTGAGTAACAGAACCTTCCAGGTCACCCTAAACGGGAAGACAAGCAAAACATAACTTATTAACAACGGGCTTCCGCAAGGCTCCACATTGGCCCCTCTTCTGTTTAACCTCTATATAGCAGATGTCCCAAACACAAAGTCAAGAAAATTTTGCTATGCGGATGACATAGCACTGGCTACCAGAGACAAGTATCTCTTCAATACAGAGGAAGTCCTTAATAATGACGTTGAAATACTATACAATTATTTCAAGAAATGGAGACTCAAGCCAAACCCTAACAAAACTGAAGTATCTACATTCTATCTTAATAACAAAATGGCAAATGAAATTATTAACATAAAACTCGGAAACACCAACCTCAAACATAATAAGTTTCCAAAGTACTTAGGTATAACATTGGATCGCACTCTTTCTTACCGAAAACATCTGGAGAACACCACAACAAAAATTGGAACACGGAATAACATCATCCAAAAACTTAGCGGTACTACTTGGGGAGCTAACGCAAAAACATTACGCACCTCATCTATCGCCTTAGTGTTCTCTGTTGCTGAGAACTGCGCTCCAGTCTGGATTAATAGCTGTCACACCAAACTTATTGACAGGCAATTAAATAACACAATGAGGTTGATTTCTGGAACTGTTAAATCAACGCCCACGTACTGGTTACCGGTGCTATGTAATATCCTGCCCCCGTAGAAAAGCGGCCCTACTGCACGAATTCAGAAAGATTGAGACAAAACTGGAACTACCAATTAAAGAAGAATTCTCACAACTGCGACACACTCGATTGAAATCAAGAAAGCCACCCATACGCACAGCTGAGCAGCTTCAAAATAATAACTATGACCACATGAAACAATGGAGACTAGATTGGAACCAAAAGACAAATGACCAACTACAGACCTGGTTTGAGAGCTATAACTGCCAAATATCTGGAATGGAACTAACACGGAAAACATGGTCCGCATTAAATCGAATACGTACTGGACATGGCAGGTGTGCAAATTCACTACACAAATGGGGAAGAGCGATGTCACCAGAATGCGACTGCGGTGCCCCTAGACAGACGATCCAACACATTCTTGGTGAATGCTCCTTGCGAGCATATGCAGGCATCCTGGAGGCATCCCCATCGGCGCTAGAATGGATCTCAAACCTGGATATAACCTTTTAACTGACCAATATAAACATAAATTATATTCATGATTGTTATAAGATTTTAATGTCTAACACTTGATGTATTAATGTTGCATGTATAGCCATACGCTAAATAAAATAAAATAATTGTCGAAATTCTACCCATTATGAATTCAGCCATGTCGTAGCAACATCTTGTTTCCCTGGATATCCCTTTATCTTATCATAATCGAATTCAGTACCACTTTTCTCTTTCACTATTTTCATATATAACTTATCATGAGGATTACTTCCAATTTTATTTTCATAAAGTCTTTTACATAATTTGCTCACAATTTGCTTTTATTTCTAAAATTCCACACATCATAGATATTTAAAACCTTACATCCTTTTCCACAGCCCTATTTACTTCTTCAGTTGTCCAAGTTCCAATAAGACTTATTTTGTCGACATCATAATTAAATTTTTTAAAATTTTTCTTCTACATATTTGATATACAAAGGATACAAAAGGTTTTAATTTTTATCAATTTTTATCCATGCCGATGAAACTATACGATACAGTCCTCTAGGTGGTAATAATTTACATTTTATAAACTTGTACCAATTTTTAGTATAATATCTTGGTTTATATAAATCTTTTGATGTCGTTTGGGATAATAATCATAATATTGTGCAGTGGGGCAATGACTACACACATCAATGTAATTTATTTTTGTGGTAATGCCATCCGCTTTAGCTCTCAATTTTATTGTATCAGTAGAACCACTGTAGAAGGTATCCCTTGGATTCAAAGGATCAATAACTTCTGGTAACTGTTTTAATTTATTAAGTCCTTTTTATATTCTACTGAATTAATCCATTCACATTTCCAAGTCTATGCTAAATTGTATCCAGAATTTCGTATTTTTGTGCTTCTTGTTAAGGTTTTCTGTTATACATCGCCTATAGATTCGTTATTCTTATTGCTAAATCTTTCAGTTATATAACGTTTTGTACAACCATGACACAAACAACCGTGATATTGATAAACAGTATTGGGTTCTTTATCAAAAGCATCTAATTCCTCTCCAACTATACTTACTTCATGATCATTAAGACAATGTTGTATATTATTATTGTTTTATAGTATTTAGCCAAGCAATGGACTCTTTACTGTGATTTTCTTTTCGTTCTTTATTCAGTATAGCAATACAGCCAAACAAACTCCTGCAATTGTTAAATAACAGAATGGATATATATTAGCTATTTCTAGGAACTGTTTCCTATGTTCTAACCAATCTCTTCTCAATATATCTGCATCAGAACTACAGTTTTCATTCATTTCTTTAGTCCTATTGAAAACATACTTTTCTTTAACTTTTTGACTATGCCATTTGAGAAATCATTCTCTATCTTTTGGTTTCATAGTTTCAACACAATAATATTTGACATCAGCAATAGGTCCTGTATAACTTTTATTTACTTGGGCACTGAACAAATGTGGAAAGTAAGTTTTCTTCAATTCTTTCAACTCAAATGTTTTTGGGAAATTATTAAATGGGCCTTGTACAAAATTGCTTCTATCTATAATTTTTAATTCTAAATGCTTTACCTCCAGTAATATCAGTTTAGTTCCTGTGTAGATAACATATGGCTTCATTGTATTTTTAATACAATACTTCAGAATGAATTGCAAATCACAACAATTAGTGTAAAGAGCTATAAATAATTAATTATGATGTTTATTGGATGTCATTCACATACAGGATTCATCATTTGTCCTAAATTTATGAACAGCATCACTATAAAAATAGTGAATGATTATTAGATTTCGAATACATATACCAGTTTCTTGATCAGCTTTATAATCAAACCACATGTATCTTTCACGAAAATTACAAGGAGTTCTCATTGGTATTCCCTTTTCACAACGTTTACAGTGATAAGTCAAAACGTTACGACCACTGCCCAACACAATGGGTGCCACCTGGTAGGATTGTGGACACGTGACATGGTAAAAAAAGTATGTAATCCAAGCAGACACGGATGGAGAAAGACACTAGCGAAAATATGGACTGGAAATGGGGTAATCCATTGAGATAAGCAACTTTGACAAAGGGCAGATTATTATTGTGCAGAGCCTGTGAATGAGTATTTTGAAAAGGCCGAACTACTCAAATGTTCACATGCTAATGTCGTGAGCATGTACAGAAAGGGGTCAAAGAATAGTGAAATTACCACCAGGCACTAAATAATTGGATGTCTACGACTCTTTACAGAATGTGAGGTTTGGAGGCTGGTCTCTGTAAAGTAGGATAAATAGTGCTGTGTGGCATCTCTGCCAAAAGAGCACAATGCTGGGGCAAACACAAATGTTTCACAGCACACTGTTCTATATCTATATCTACATGGATACTCTGCAAATCACCCTTAGATGACCAGTAGAAGGTTCATTGAAGCACCATCACAATAACTCTCTATTGTTCCATTCTCGAATATGTAGGTCACGACAAATAGAAATACCTTTGTTTTAATGATGTACACCCCAAATCCTTTATCATCTCCTTGATGGTCTCTCCCCTATTTCCAGATAATACAAAACTTGCCGCCCTTCTTTGAACTTTTTCAATGTACTCAGTTAATCCTGTGTGGTAAGGATCCCACACCGCACAGCAGTAATCCAAAAGAGAATGGACACGCTTAATGCAGGCTGTCTCTTTAGTAGATTTGTTACATCTTGTAAGTGTTCTGCCAATAAAATACAGTCTTTTGTTCGCTTTCACCACAACATTTTATAAAACCATAATAATCTCTTTTAGTATTTTCTAACAATTTGTATGCCTTACCATGTTTTTTATGGGAAAATCCATCTGAAATATTAGTTAGCATGATTTTTTTTAGTATGAATGATTATGTTATTACAGTATAAAGGCTCAGTGACATTTATTATTTAATTCCTGAGAAAACTCAGTCACAATGTGTAGCCCATAAATACGTCATTGAAGTAGATTTATAGAAATACAAAGAAATATTCTTCATAACATGAAAAATAATTTCTAATAATATATAACCATTTGTTCATTGTTCCGTAAACATCAACTGAAAACAAATATATCTCATACAAACAGAGAGACAAATGAAAATAACCTCAATTATAGGCAAATGATTGTATGTTTAACATCACGTAACACTTAAGGTATAAGTATCGAGTAACATCTGTTGAAAACATTACACCACACCACAAATAGTATACTTATGACAATATATTAATACTGGTGTAAAAGATATACTGAATATTTAAGAGTGTATTTACTTTCCCATCTAAGAACCTATTGATAACAGATATGAACTAATAAGCATATATATATATATATATATATATATATATATATATGTTTATACATATATTTTTGTTTTTCAGACATTTTTTCACACTCTTTTCCATTGAGGAGTAGGAAAAATATAGTGATCGTTGTTACTGAAGTACATAAGGATTTATTGTATTAATGTATGTTTAGGTATCATTGTAGAACAGTTCTCTTCATATATCTCTCCTTTTGATCTGTGACCGATCTTTGCTTTATTGCAATATTGTTCTAAGAGGATGTTTGGGATGTAATCTTTCATGAAGAAAATGTCTTTCATTTTTGACAGATCTTTCTTGGCCCATTGTACATTAAGGGAAAGACGGCCTTTGCTGGTGATTCAGCTTCACCTCTCAGATAAAGATTTACCATTTTATCCAGGTCATTAAATTGTTGCTTAAAGTTTAATTTTATTGAGTTATCCATTGAACATGAAAAGGTAACTGCATCTTTCAATCGGGTGGGTTCCTTTAACTCAGTCTTTGTTCTGAAAGTAAAATGTGTTTTGAGGTTCTCCTTCTGCATTATTTTCGCTACTATGAACTTCTTTCATTGAGAAGAGTTTTCTATATTTCCTACCCATTGTTGTGGAACATACACAACCGGTGCATTCCTTGTTACATAGCTTTGTATATAGCCAAAATTTTGGTCCAAAGGAAGTATCATATGGCTTCAAAATGGGGAACGATGCGCTTCATGTTCAAAGACACCAGGAGCAATTAGGTATGATAAAATGCTACCATAGACTAATTTTTGTTTTGGCTGCAACAGTTATCACTTATATAAGCAAATTTGTTTCTCTCACATTAAATTTCCCGGTTATGCTTCTTTAAACAGTTTATGATCTACTCTGATCCACAGCCAGCAGTTGGTTCATCCCAAATATGGAAGTAACCTAGCCCAGACTGTCATGTAGACTAAAATCGTAGCACCACAACTTCCTGGATTAAAAAGCTGTGCCAGTACTCAGTTTAGCAAGAGGCAGTGCTTGTTGGAGTTCGAATGTGAACATATAAGTACGTTCTTCACCTTTTGCTAAATCTATATTTTCTTTTATTTTTGTAAATCCAGCTTGTCCTCTTCGATGGTGCAGTTGGTGTTGAACTTCTAACTCATTAAGTTCCTTGCTAACATTTTATAATTTGCAGTCTATAATTTTCAAGGAAAGATTGTCACATGTTTTACATGTGTCACTCTTTGGATGCTTGAAAAATATATTCAATGTTCTGAAGATTTTTCTGTACTTGTAGAAGGAAACTGGCTTTAGTGCCTTTTTTTGTAGAAATTATTGACATAATCGTGATAAATACATTTAATAGAATGTTCATGTGCAATATAAACCCTGTATGGGTTATGTTTCAGGCTGTGTAATTCAGAATTTTTTAATGTGATCAGTTACATACATTCTCTGATTGTCACTAAAAGCATTATTTCTAGTTCCACGATGGCCTCTCTGATCGAAAGGACGAGTGTTCTGACCAATTGCTAGTTTTTTTCAACTATAATTTCAAACCTTCCCCTTCATTTTTGAAGTCTATGTATGTTTAGAAATGCTACTTTACAAACTATCACTTCCATAGAATCTATCAAAACCATATACACCACACTATTAGATCTTCAACTTCCGTCACCCTTCTTCATGTAGCTACATTTAATTTAGATGACTATGATTCGTCCATGAACATATGAATTCTGGAGACCTTAGTTTTTCATGCCCCAGAATTCTGAAAATATTTTTTCCCTAATTTCTTGTTGAATCTTTACAAAAGGCTGTTTCTTGCAGTCACAGTAATGGCGTATTTCCCATTTTCCATAATTATTCCTTTGTTAACCATTGTGTACTCAAGCCCTGCATTCCTCTTCTGTTTCTTTTCCTTCATTTTGTTAATTTTAACTTTTTCAGATTAACATTTTCATTTCCATCTTATGCGTTTTGTTCCTGCAGCTCAAGTGGTTTTGTCATGGTTTGCATAACGATTAGCCTATTAGCTTCAGAGCAGTAACCCTCTGCAAATGTTCATTTCACAAGTGCAAAACATGGTAAGCAAATTAAACACACACTGACGATGACAGAAATTAGTTCCATAGTTTATAATGCATAAAAGATAGCCTAATAATGTTTTAAACTATACTTTTTATTTTTAATATGCACACAAAACACGTGATTAGTTTCCAAGATCAAAAAAAGTTATCCAATATAAGCTCCTGGTGTGAATGTAGTGGGGAACTGAATGGGGAACTCAACGAGGCTCTCCCACGGAACTGTAGGTTCAGCAAAAAGGACGAGAGAATCGCTGTATAGGAATCAAGGATTTGTACCCTTCTGGCTGAAACAGATCTCACGAAATTCGAACTAGATATATTGAAGGGGAAAAAAGGTTGTACAAATTGGGTAAAGTTAACAAGCATTAGGCGAAAGGGAAACAGCTCATCAACTTCTTCTACACTGAGCTATCAATATCGAATAAGTTTAGCTTGTTACCTAAAGTAGGAGGGGAAGAGCTTCATACAGCTGTATGTTACAGTAGGGTACAGCAGGTTTCTAGCTAGGAAACTCAGTGCAAGTCGGTACGAAAAGAGAGTAGGAAGAAAAGAGTCTTGCTGCTAGGTAGTAGCTATGGCAGGGGTGTAGGCCATATGATGCAGGAAAAGGTGGGAGCAGTGTACCAGGTCACAAGTATTGTGAAACCAAGTGCTAGCTGTAGCCAGGTGACAGAGGACATAGGAATATTGTGTGAAGGTTTTGGGAAAGACGATCAGATCATTATAGTAGGTGGAGCAGGTTCAAATGGCTCTGAGCACTATGGGACTTAACAGCTAAGGCCATCAGTCCTATAGAACTTAAAACAACTTAAACCTAACTAACCTAAGGACATCACACACATCCATGCCTGAGGCAGTATTCGAACCTGCGACCGTAGCGGTCGCTCAGTTCCAGACTATAGCGCCTAGAACCACTTGGCCACACCGGCCGGCGATGCAACCTGATTGAGAACAGTAGCCTGATTAAGAACAGTAGTTACAGCATGGGGATGACCTGGATGAAATAGGTGTAGCAACCACACACACAAATGTGAGTTTCATGGAGGTCCTGCAGCGTCATGACCAGCCCTAGGTTAATACTGCTGTGAGCCATGTTAACTGTGAGTTGAGCAGGTTACTGCTGACTGAAATGAATTCTCATATGAGTGCAGTACCTATAGCTACAATTGGGAGATGGGGTTATAGTAGACATGACCTGCAGCTGAATAGGAGAGGGAAAGATAGGTTGACTGAACTTCTTGCAGGAAATGCACGACAGGCCAGCACCACACAAGACAAGGTCCCTGTGCTTACTGGTGTCAGAGTGGCGCCTTTTTTGGGTTATAAGCAAATTTCAGACAGCCTGTTTTGAAAGAAGTCACTATAACAGAAGAGCTCCACAAGAATGCAGAGAGAAGTAAGGTTAGCTTATTCCACCTAAATATTAGAGGATTGAGTAATGAGGTAGAAGAGCTTCTTGCCTGCCTGCAAAATTTAGGGGAAAAGATAGACATCCTGTGCCTGTCTGAGCACCACATAACCACAGGGTTAGGTAAGTTGCATATAGAAGAGAACAGTCTAACAGCTTACTCATGCAGAACTAATATCGGAAAAGGAGGAGTTGTTGCATATACAAGGGTTGGAACTTAAATAGTGGCAACTATTTATTCACAACCTATACAAAAGAGTTACATGTTTGTACCTATTACTATCCTTCGAAGTAGTCACCAGCGTTGTGTAGAACACGTTTCCAGCGATGTGGAAGGCGTAGTATACCGTTAGCAGAGCTTGTTCTGTTGATGGTGCGAATGGAGTGGTCTACTGCCTGTCGAATCTATGGAACAGTTCTGAAGCGAATGCCACGAAATGGTTCCTTCAACATAGGAATCAAATCAAAGTGACAACGACTTAAGTCTGGGGAGTATGATGGATGGTACAGTACTTCCCAATTCCAGTGACCGATCAGAGCAGCCATAGCTTGCACTGTATGCGCCCACGCATTGTCGTGCAAAATGATGGGAGGGTAGGGCAGAAAGTGTCGCCGCTTCAAAAATGGTTCAAATGGCTCTGAGCACTATGGGACTCAACTGCTGAGGTCATTAGTCCGCTAGAACTTAGAACTAGTTAAACCTAACTAACCTAAGGACATCACAAATATCCATTCCCGAGGCAGGATTCGAACCTGCGACCGTAGCGGTCTTGCGGTTCCAGACTGCAGCGCCTTAACCGCACGGCCACTTCGGCCGGCGTCGCCGCTTCTTTCGCAAAGCTGGTCATAGGTGTTGCTCGAAAAACGAACAGTAATACTGTGCATTGACGGTCTGTCGTGGAGGAACATAATGCGTTAGGATAACACCATTGCAATCGTTCACGAGAATCACCATAACGTTCACCATACTGGCACTCTGATGTAGTTATGGTGATTCTCGTGTATGAATGCCATGGTGTTATCCTAATGCATTACGTTCCTCCATGACAGACCGTCATTATATTTATCGTACCTATTTTTAATATTTGCTAACACATTCATTACATATATAAGAATGCTTACCCTTTGTACGTTTATGTGACTGAAAATTATCAGTTAACTTCTATAATTCACAATTTTTACACTTCTTGATTTTTATTGCTTCCATTAAATACAGACAGTTTTTATTATGTATAAATGAATTATTACATAATAAAATGAAATGTCATGTGGCTAGGGCCTCCCACCAAGTAGACCATTGGCCTGGTGCAACTCTTTTCAGTTGACGCCATTTCGGCGACTTGCGCGTCGATGGGCATGAGATGATAATGATGAGGATGACACAACATCCGGTCCCTGGGTGGAGAAAATCTC
Organism: Schistocerca serialis cubense; assembly: GCF_023864345.2. Lineage (NCBI taxonomy): Eukaryota > Metazoa > Arthropoda > Insecta > Orthoptera > Acrididae > Schistocerca > Schistocerca serialis. The sequence goes on from NC_064640.1 coordinate 256,284,137, forward strand.
TGAGCACAATCTGTGTTAGAAGAGTTTACTAAAAATCCGAAAACATGTAAAAAATTAAAACCACATCATTTTTTATTCAAGGATGAAGAATTTAAAAACGTTTTGAAAAAGAATTAGGAGAAATTGAAAATTTATTTATATTAATTTATTACCATGACAATATTAACAGTATAAAAACATAATAGATTTTGGGAAAATAAAAAGCTAATTATCTTCATTGTGGTATAAATGTTTGTGATTTAGCTGGATTTAAGAGTTTTTAACATTGTGCAGCACTGTCAGCAACTGTGATGACTGAACATGTAACACATCAGTCTCAGTTGCAAATAGGAACCAAACTTGGTTTCTATTTGCAACTGAGGCTGACGTGTTACATGTTCATTTAGCTGAATGTGTTGTAACAGAGGCAAAATTGCGTGAAATATAAATTTACAAAACGATCAACAAATAAATATTGGTGCTCAATATTTATTCATTGATACACTAGCTTTGGGTAATTTGAAGTCATAGAATTCTGTTAACAATATACTACTTTCATTTGCCTTCATTTGTTCATTATGATAGATTTCAGTAAAGATATGAGAGAAGCAAATAACGAACAGTAGTGATGACAGATACATCAACAATACAATACTTTTGTCAATACATGAATCAAGAGAGCAACAGCAACTCATTTATTACTGTATATTTAAACTTTAATTAATAAAAAGTGTTATACAAAATACATGCAACCATAGATCTGGCATAGCCTAAAGGCTGCTTCAGCAACTTCTTCATGAACAACAAGCTTGCATGCAATGGTAAGGAAGTTTTAGTGATAGCTGATAAAATGAATAATCCATAGCTTAAAGCTAAAGTTTTTCCTGAAATACTGGAATATAAAGATAGTGGTTATACAGCAAGAAAACATTCTGATGGAGTAGGCAAAAAATATTTGAAAATTTAATACCAGAGGATTCCTCAGGGTTAAGAGGCAGTGAAAAATAATCAATATTTATCAATGAACCAGGCTTATATTCCTAAATTTTTGAATCAAAAAGGAAGAAGGTACACAATTCAGAAGATGGGCTGCACAAGAAGTTTTGCCTTCAATTAGAAACATGGTGAATACAAACTAAAGAATGATGTAAAGCAACTTTATGAAGGTCTAATGGAGCATATAGAAAAAAAACAATGAAGAACAAGTAGATGACTTAAGAGATCTGAATAAAATTAAGGACAATTATATACAAAAATCAGACGAAAGATTTGATTTAGCTACATAATTGTTAACACAAAGAAATAATGTAACTGAAGAAATGGCCCCGTGTGTTGTTCCTCAATCAATAATGAAAATTTAAGACCGACATTCATTCTTTTAAAATCATTTGATAATGATTATGAATATAATTAATGTGAGTAGAGCACAAATAAGTCTGCAAAACACTCAACAACATTAGAGCCATACATCCAGATTTTGAAGAACTGGATATAATTATGATCCCACCTCAATAAACTTGAACCAGAGAATGAAAGAAAATTTACACATTGTTTGCTACTGCAATGATTTCAATATTTTGGATGGCTACAAACAAGAAGATTTGAGTAACGGTTTAATAAATCTTCATCAGGTGTAGCTACTATAAAAATATCACTCCAAAGGACAAAGATCCATATCTTGCAAATTACTACATTTTATCTCATTGTGGAGTAAGTACTAATGCAAGTTCTGGGAAGCTAGACCTTGAAGATTATTTTAAAAAAGTATTGATAACAGAACTAATGGTATTTTAGATGACAAATATTTGAGACCTGCAGGTTTCATGGTATTGCAGGTTATACGAGGATATACTCTGAAAAATTATGATTTGGGTTCCCAAACCCTAGATTAGAAGACCTTCTTGAACTAAAAGGATATAAAATTAAGAGAAACAAAATGATATAGAATGAGTCAATGTAGTCAAACGTAAAATTTAAGTGCCACACTAAGTTATGTCATCTTATTTTCAATAAAAATAAAAACTAAATTCGTTTTTTCATAATCAAATTTTGTATAACTTTCATAATGGTTTTATATACATCTAATAAACTATTCATGTTAAATCCATTTCATTTAGTAAACTCGAATTTAAAATACTAAATGATTTTGATCTTATATCATTCTTATTAACTTTTTATTTAGTATCAAAACAAATTTTCCCTTCTTTAATAACATAGTCAGCAGAATTAATAATATAATAAGTATCTTCTGGTAAACCTTGCGGGATGTAAGGTCGTGGTCCATGAAACTCTTCAGCTCCTAACGTTTCGTCCAGTGCTTCGCTGGACATCTTCAGAGGGGTGTTTCTCCTCCAGTGAGTCTTGCCAGCGAAGCACTGGACGAAACGTTAGGAGCTGAAGAGTTTCATGGACCACGACCTTACATCCCGCAAGGTTTACCAGAAGATATTTCATCCGGTCGTGAAAGCCTTCATATTATGAATATAATAAGTACCAAACACTTTTAAATTTTCAGTTATAAATTCCATTCACATATATACAAATTTTATAATTTTTTTTATTTACCCAATTATTGTGTGATTCGTCAGAATCCAACAATTTCACATGTACTTTTTGTCTTTTCTTTCACGAAACTTTCTCAACAATATATACATCAGGATACTTTGTGTTTTTTTTTTTTGTAATTCTTGATCATAAAAATTTCCTTTGAGTTCTTCTCCATTCAATGCCATCATCTTGTGTGTGACTGGATTACAAAAAATAACATTTTCAATTACTAAAATTTCTTTTGACCAATAGGCTGTGTATCTTGTAATGTCACAATAAAATATAAGATGGTAATGTACCAGAACGCTGCTAGGTTTGTTTGACTTGTGGGACAGTGCCACTGAGACGTTGAAAGAACTGAACTGGCAGACTCTTGAAGATAGACATAAATTATTCCAAGAAAGTCTACTAACGATGTTTCAAGAACTGGATTTAAATGATGACTCTAGGAATGTACTACAAACTACTAAATGTCGCTCACAAAAGGATAGTGAGGATGAGATTAGATTAATTACAGCATGCACAGAGACATTTCAACAACCATTTTTCCCTTGCCCCATTTGTGAAGGGAAAGGGAAGAAGCCCTACTATAACTAAATAACTTATTTTCATTGTTAACACTTACACTACCAGTATGTTTAATTATTCAATTAAATCTTACATGTTGCTATAGTCTTCTGCTTTGTTCGAATGTTTTAGCTGACTTTTCAGAATCATTTACAAGAGTAAGATGTAATTTTTTTATTTTCATTTACCCTGTTAATGTTAGATAAAATTTTGTGATAATAAAACGAAATCGAAACATTTAAAACGTTGGTAGAATGGTGCTCACTATTTCATGTCTCATAAACTACATTTGAAAAAAATAATTGTTTATACTCTGTTCTAACAGGAGAGATATAACCGTTGGACACTTCATTTATATCAGATAGTTTATCATGGTGGAATTTAGCGCCTTGTACTTATCATCTACAAAAATTCAGTGTATTCATCCAACAACTTCACTGAGATTGAGTGACCACTACCACCCAACCTGAAATGTGTGATGTCATACATGAAATGTAAAAGTCCTTATTGTCTCTGCTGTTCGTCCATAGAAGAGAAGGTGTCATATTTTGGAGAATAATACTTTAAATTCTAATCCAGTCGTCCACATGCAAGATTTCCCATAGTTTCCCTATATTGCTGAAATAGTATAATTCCAATGAAATGGATGCACCCCATTTCCTTCACAATGTGATCTTGTGTTTCGTCTCTAATGATCAAAGGGACGTGGAACACCCACCTCCCACCTTGCATGCCGTAGCATGGCCTTGATGGCTTCCTTGCCACGAGCACAATATATTTAGTGAAACATCAGCCGGCATCCCTGACGTATGACTGTCTTGATGTAAAATACACACCTGTTACACATTCTAAATAAATTTTTAACTTAAACTTATACGAATTTATGCGCAATGAAGTAGGTCCAATATTGATTCATCTATTGCACGACAAAACCAAAATTTTTATATCTTCTAAACAAACTGTACGGTACTTAAATTATCATCATAACAGCAAAATATATAAGCAACTCTTACTGTGTAAATATCACGCCACGCCAAAGTGCTTGCGACTGTTTGTCTCATAAAATGTTAATTACACCATTATGACTATACACTGATCAGTCAGAACATTATAACCGCCGACCTACTACCGATGTAAACCCATCAAGGCCATGGCAGGGTCTCGTGGCGAGGAACAACTGCTAGTGAGACACACACAGTAGCAGGTAAAGCAGGCAGCACACTTTGGCTTATTGGTAAAATACTGGGGAAATGCAATCAGTCTACAAAGGAGATTTCTTACAAGTCACTTCTAAAGCACATTCTAGAATGCTGCCTGTGTGTAGAATGGGGGAGGGGCATGATCTATCTGAGTTAGGCCAAGGGCAGATTGTGATAGCCCAAAGGCTCAGCACAAGCATTTCGGAAATTGCCAACTTGGCCAGTGTTCAAGGAGTGCTGTGGTGTGTCTTGACCACATGGCGAAAGTAAGGTGAAACCACGTCCAAACTTTGTGAGGTAGTGCGGCCACCCATCATTACAGATGTCAGACGTCATAGGCTGAGCAGGTTGGTAAAACAGGAGAGGCAGCAAACTGTGGTGGAACTAACATCAGACTTTAATGCTGGATAGACTACAAGTGTGCCTGAACACACAGTGCACGGAACACTCTTAACAATGGGCCTCCGCAACCGACAACCCATGTATGTTCCGATATTAACAGCACAACATCAGCAACTACAACTGAAATGGGCAGAGCATTGCATGGCCTGATGAATCCCGAACAGCTTCTCCACAATGCTGATGGGAGGGCGCGAATCCATCGTCTTCCAGGGCAACAGCTCCTTGACACCTGTACTGTGGGATGGAAACAAGCTGGCAGTGGCTCCATTATGCCTTGGGGAACATTCATGTGGGTTTTATGTGTCCAACGGAACTAGTGCAAGGCACCATGACAGCCAAGGAGTATCGTATACTGTTTGCAGACTACAGACACCTCTTGATGGAGATCACTTTTCCCAATGGCAGTGGCACTTTTCAACAAGATAATGCACCATATCACAAGGCCAGGAGTGTGATGGAATGGTTCGAAGAGCACAGTGGCGAGTTCCAGTTGATGTGCTGCCCCAAACCCCCCACTCGCCAGATATAAACCCGACTGAACACATTTGGAATGTGGCTGAACGTGGCGAATTTACGAGAATTAGGTGACGTGTATGTGCAGACGTGGTGCCACCTCCCTGCAGGGACGTATCAACGCCTCGTTGCTTCCATGACACGACGCGCCGCCGCTCTTGTCTGTACCTTAGGTGGACATACCGGCTATTAGGCAGGTTTCCATAATGTTCTGGCTTATGAGTGTAATTTTCAAACCCAATTACAGTGATGCTGCTACATTTGATGCTGTAATGCTTATTTGCAAAAAGAACACAATGCGAATGATCTTATATTACCAATAAAAATTTTGCAATTGTGTTTAGCTAGAGAATCTAATCATAGTATTTTATCATCAGCCATTACTCTGCAATAACTTCGGCAAATTGTTTATCAAAGAGTGACCAAGAAAAATATTGACGGGAGAGGCAAGAACCACCGTGTTATGATTGACGTTTTTAATTCCAAAATCTACTGTTAATATCCATGTGTCTTCAGTCTTCATATTGAGACCAAAAGACGAAAAACAGGCATCAATTACTGTCCGGAGAGGGAACACGGAACAGGAAAAGACTTATGAGCTTTGTCTATGGAAAAGGCGGTATCGCGTGAAGGTGAGATTAAACTCTACTAGGGATGCGCGGTTGTCTGTTGTGAGATACGCACGTCGCCAACCGTGTAGAACATTTGAAATGACTAAAACAAAACAGGATCAAATCTGTCCACAAACACACTGTACCTTTTGAAACTATCGATAAGTAATTTAAGGGTCCATATGCTATGCCGACAAATAGATAGATAAGACACGAACTTTGTGAGACTGTTACGCAAGATTAGATAACACATTACATTTATGTAAACAAGATGCGGGGAGGTACGACGTTAAATAGCTAGTGTATTCATAGCGTGCGCTTTAATAAGAGGAATATATTTGTCAACAAAAAATTTAAGTTCCGTCGTTCCGCACTGTTGTACCAGCACGTTGAAGGTATGAACACTTAAAAGTTACATTATTTTTGTGGGTATGTACGGACAATGTTAATGGATGCTTTGACAGATTCCAACACGAGATTCTTTTCGCTCTGGGGGGTCTTATAGAGAAAGTAGCCTCGCAAGTCCGTTTAAAATGACACCGAATGGTAGAGAAATTTTTCCGCGATTTGTTACGCGGGAAATTACAAATTTATTTGAAGTCTGTAGTACACTTTTGTACGAAATCATTTTTTTTATTACTCATTGTTGTAGTAAAAACGTAAATAAGTGAGTAATGAGCGCGTTTACAAATTGCACTTAACATATTCACGGAAACACTGAGAGTATTCTTCTAAACCAGTCAGTCTCAACATTTGTAGTGTGTTGGAAGATTGACCATAGCCATCAACCTCTTTTCTTGTTTGTGTCGATGAACGATTTATATTTAAAAAAAAAAAAAAAAAAAAAAAAAAAAAAAAAAAAGTAGACTGGAAAACGTGTCTGTCGGATGTTCTCTTGCAAGGCGCTGTCCCTGCATGCTATCAACTAAATACATAATTAATTTATGAGTAGAATGAGCAGAGAGACTATTCACTGATTAGGCTGTTTTCTGCGTGGCAGCATTATTGTTGGACAATCTTAATGATTCCAGAACAACCAGGTCAATATTGACCCTTCACTTCATGTATAACAATTCACAATAAATGTTATTAAGTCACGAAAATGTGCAAAACGAGAAAAATTTCCCCTTATGTTTGGTCGTGCAAACGTTTTTGCAGTTTCATGCCGGCTGATGTTTAAGTGTGTCACTGTTACAGCATACCAATCTTCATTTCAGTGCACATAAATCCTTTCTTGTACAGATATGTTCCTCTACAAACAGTAATTCCCATGTACCAGATTGATTGAGTTGGCAGCTCCACATCACTAGGGTTATCTGCATTTGTTTTAACCACTAGTCTTTTCTGCAACTGAATTGTTTTGCTGTTCATAGACCACATCTGTATAAGTGGTACAACTTACTGAAAGAGTGATTGATACTTCTAGGTAACTCACACCAGGAATTATTGTCAGATAGGTGGTGAAAACACATTAAAGTTGATGCAGAATGAGGGTACAGCATTTACCTACTAAACAAACTTAAATATCTGGCCTGATATCCTCTTGGGACACAGTACTTGGAATCTCTGTACTAGAAGACCTTGCTTCATTGAATACAATTTAACCATAATCCTTATGACTGTGGAGTGAAATTTCAATGACACTGTCTCTTACAATATTTATATTCCTTCATATCTTGCAGTTAGTATGGGCTATATGCTGATAAAAATAATTTTGTGATGGGCATTTCAGCAAATTTAGTGGTAAAGCCAGCCGCCAGCCAATCATAGTTCTTTCCCGAGCACCAAATGTTCACTGTGTTACCTGGTGGTAGGCTGCATTCTGACAACACTGCCCTCTGCCACTGCAATCTGTCAATCATAGAGTTATTTTAATCTGAGTATAGAGTGTGATAGTGCCACCGTGGCAAGGCTAATAAATGTGAATGCAGAATAAAAGTTGTGGTAACATATTGTTCTGTAGTGTTGGACAATATCTACTTTTGTGCCATAAATAACACACTTTTCATTATAGAAACATAAATTGTAAGGTAATTCCAGAAAAGCTGTTTAGATTAGATTAGATTTACTTTCATTCCAATTGATCTGTAGTGAGGAGGTCTTCCAGGATGTGGAACATGTCAGAAAAACAACAATACACGACAAATATTTACAACTAAAACAAGTAAGCTAATGTACCATTCCACAGGTCCCAAGTGGAATGATCGTGATTTTTTAATGAACACTAAGAGTCATTTTACAAATACTAATGCACTGAATTTAAAATAAAAAAGTTTTTTATTTATTTATAAGGTAATAAACATGTAATACAGCTACTGTAATACTTATTTACAATGAACACATTACTGCACTGAAATGGTGCAGAAGTTAGATTATACTTACACACACACACACACACACACACACACACACACACACACACACACACACACACACAAATTTTCAATGAACACATTACTGCACTGAAATTGTGGAGAAGTTATGTTGTACTTATATACAAATCAGTTGGTTTTACTAAGAAATTCATCAATGGAGTAGAAGGAGTTGGCCACCAATAAATCCTTTAGGCTTCTCTTAAACTGAATTACTGTATTAAGTAATAGATAAATGCCCAACAAGCATTTTGGTGGATGCGATGTACGTGTATTTTATATAAAGTTTAAAAAATGCAAATTATTACCATTAGGATGTAGCAAAAATGCTGTCTATCTTGAATGTCCTTTATTTGTGATTGTTCATGTTTGGCAGCCGATTGATCCATTCAATGTGGGGTTCAAACTTTCATCAAGTTCTTAAAACTGAGGATGGTGCTCTGTAGCAGGTTTATAGCATGAAGGAAGTTAACTGTATGAAGGGAAAAGTTTAGCTCACAGTAAAAGCCTGCTCTTTCAAGGGCTGATAATACTAAATAAAACAAAAGGTTTGGCACCTGAATAATTTATAGTGTTAACATTACAGAATGTGCTTATGTAATGTGCATAGATAAAGTTCAGAGAATTGAGCTCTTGCTTGCAATTCTGAAGTAATGTGGACTCTTTCCTGTAGATAAGCTCGTGGTACTGAACCTGAAAGGACTGTGATTAAGACACTGGATTCATTCAAAGCCGGGTTGGATTATTTGTATACATTTGGCATTGAAATTAATGAATTTATGTTGGCACAGTTTTCACAGTAGTGCAAGTGAAATTGATCTACAGATTGCTTTTGATTATATGCCATTCAAAATATCTTGTTTTGTGTGTATTTTGTTAATGTGCTGTACTTGGAAGATGTTGAATATGATGTAGCTAGGAACATCCCAAAGCTGTAGCTGTAGATGAATACCTGAAGAAAGTGTACGCTATAATATTGGACTAAGAGTGAATAAAGGTGTACGAAACAATATCATCAGCATACTGTGAATGATAGCCAAGAAAAAGTGGGATTAATAAAAAACATGATACTTTGCCTACAATCCGATGACGTTATTGCCATGATAGAGATATGAGTCTTGAGAAATGACCAATAGATGATGGCACTAACAACACAAAAATTTCAGCAAAACTAAAAATGATGAACTCATAGGATGGGCTGTTGTGATTAAGGCTTTGTAACATATTAAAAATCTGAAATTTCAGACCACAGTAGGAGAGTATAAGTTTTCACCAGGGATGTAATTGTAACTATGGAATAAAAGAAAGGTGTCCCTTTCCAACCTAACCCAAGGCTAGGGCTATGCTACAAATAGGTCTGTCAGCATGTCTTCATTGTAAAAATAACTTTTTATTATTAAATATTTGTTGCCCTCACCAACTCCCAATCAAACCAAAGTATCAGCTTACAACTGAACCTAGACTTCAGGCACGACAACTGCCATAAAAAAGTGCAAAGCAAAATGGCAGTTTTGCCTTCTGTAATACAACTGTAATCTTCACTACACACATGTAGGTCTAGTATTCAACATTATCTAAGCTATGGTCCACAATAACTAAATCACATTACAACTAAAACATGACAGACACCAATAATGTAACATATGATATCACACTTAAAAGAATATACTGATGGCTCCTGTTGTTCATTAATACAAGATGGGTGCCACATCTGGTGAATTCTGGCCAAAAACAAATGCAAAAATGTGTTTGTCAACAATATTTGAACAGATTTAAGGAAACCAAACTGATTCTGTTCAACAATTTGTTACTGTAAGTGATATCTGGCTCAGTTTCTTCGTGCTAAAACTGAAAGAGCAATTAAACCAGTGTGTTGAAGCTTGTCCTCCTGCCCAATAAAGGAAAATTAAATTTCATCTGCCAGAAAGAATATGGCAGATGAAGTACTGTAAAAAAATATTCTGGACCATCTAGCCAAGATATTAATGAGAAAAATCTTTGATTGCAAAAGAAAAAATGTTAGGATAATGCATTTTGTAGTTAAGGTGTTTTCAAAATGTAAGAACTAAGAGATTCAAAGTGTGAAGTTTTTGGGACAGCCACCATATTCAGCAAATATGACACTCTCTGACTTACACTTAATCCCATATATAAAGAAAATTATGTCTGGAGAACATTTAGAGTCATTGAGGAGGTTTATTTGCTGACATTCCACAACTGCTCATCAGAGGTGGAAGGTCCTTACTGGAAAAATCTTCGACAAAGTGTAATAATCAAGAAGTACACTATAGCCACCATGGCCCCTTTTTCCATCCATATTCAGAATGTTGAAGCTTCAGATCACTGTTTAGCTAACCTGATTGAGGTTTTCCAATATCCTAAATAAACTTGTCTTCCTTCCTTTGGAAAATCTGTACTGGTGTGAAATGTGTTTTATTTATCTCATTACATACAGAATTTCAGAACATTCTGATATACAGGAGACGTGTCAGAGTTACAATTACTTGATTAGGGATCCAGCTTGAGTTGTATGAGTGTTGAAAATGATTTTTTTTTTAGTATATCAGGTCTGCTGCATAGGAAAATCTCTCTTTAAAATTTGAGGAGAACAGGTTACTTAATTTGTTGGCCGTTTTTAAACTGTGTGATTACTGAATTGTGGACAGCTACCTATTTCATGCAAGCTTTTGTTTACACTCTGGTACTCCATCCTAAGTGGCAGAGCTGTAATGCGGTTTCTATTGATGGTCTAGATGTAACATAAGATTGTGGAAGTCAACACTGTGATCTCCAAACCATTCCTCATAGCATTTGCTAGATTCTTAGGTAAATTGTCTTGAAATATATCATCATCATTTGAAAAAGAATGCAAAAGTGTCAAACATACCCATTCTGCAAGGAAATGACTGTACCAGAAATGAGCAATATATTTCTGTCAACACTAGAGGTTAAAGTTCTTGCTATGTAGATATCCCCTCACCATACAGCTGCAGTCATCAGTCTGCACTGAGGACACCATTTATTTGTCCCAATAACACGTGGTAACCCGCACAGGGATTAAAAAACAGTGATTTTTCAACACAGTTGGTCTTTGATTGTCATCAGTCCAACTGTAATGCTTCATGCACTAATTATGAACTATGATGTGACACTAGATTAATCATGCGTGAATACTCACTACCTACAGAGTGGCAAATCTATAATTATATACAGTGATCTTGCATGAATATTTGTTTCAGATGTTATGTGGACTTACAACTGAGTTAGCAGTTGACTGAGGTGGTTATAATTCATTGCATACCATATGTAGACTTGAGCAACATTTTTAGCATATTTGTATTTGAATTTTGGTGTATTTACTTTTTGAATTTGTTTATATGCTCCTTTCTATCTTCTCTTATTTGTGTTGTAGCTATGGTTTGATTTATTCACTGCCATTTCAGTTTGTCTGAGGAATGTTTATTGTTAAATGAACTGTTAATGTGTCTGATTTCTCACTACACCTTTTTAGTGTTTATTTGTTATTTGAGATTGTGTATCTGTTAATTAGACCATAAAACTCCTTTTAGAATATCTAGCTCTGATTTATTAGCACTGAAAAACTTGATACAAATATACAAGGAAATGCTGTAGTTTGAAATGAAAACTTTAAATACAGTAACAGATACTGTAGTGTATGCAAATGCTGAGAAGAAACTACGAAGCAGAGTGAAACATTAACCTGTCAATTTCACTTTAGTGTTGCTCATAGTTAATCATTTTTGTATTTTCAGGAGCCATGGCAGCTGCCCAGAAGATGTTGAAGAACTTACCATGCAGCTTTACATACTTTGCGAGGATGGTAAGTGTAAATTTACATTTTTAGTAATATACATTTTTTAAGTTTGAGTACCTGTTAACATTTAAAAGTTCCAGTGTTTATTTTTATGGAATGCTTCAACATTTTACACCTTCATGCAGCATGAAACTGTGATTGCTGAAAGTGATTATACAACAGTCTTTTGAAGACAGCATTTAATAAAAATATTTATTGATGCAGAACAAGCATATGACTAATTGGAGTCACAGTGATCAGGGTTTTTGTGGTCATTTGCTTGTAATTAGCTTGCAAATGAAGGAAACTAACCAGTTTCCTGAGCTTATTTGAGCTTCATGATTTATTTCAAGATTCTGTGGTTACCAAACTTACATAACATGAAGGAACATCCCTGAAGGCATTGAACATCTTTCAGTGCTTGTCACAGGTCTTTGAGAGCAATCTACTCCGTTTTCATGAAGCTTTTATGTGAGACCAGCTAGAATATGTGTACACATTATATGTATACAAAAATCTCAAGAAAATAACATCACCAAAGCTCAAGAACATCTTAATCATCTACATATATGCCTACATCCACATTCTGCAAGCCACCATATGGTGCATGATGGAGAGTATCTTGTACCACTACCAGCCATTTCCCTCCCTGTTCCATCAACAAATGTAGTGAGGGATGGCTGTCTATGTGTCTCTACATGAGCCCTAATTTCTGTTATCTTCATGGTCCATACACAAAATGCATGTTGGTGGCAGTAAAATTGTTTTGCAGTTAACCTCAAGGAACACTGTGGTTAGGATAGTGGTGCCCCAAGGGAGAAGTAGGATGTCAGAAGGTTGGCTGACTTCTGGAGGTGCTGTCTGCAATGCTCTTCCAAGTGGTGGAGAACAAGGGATTCAGTTTCAGAGATGTGATGTATTTAAGATGGAACTAATTACATGTGGGGTCCCACAAGGTTCCATTTTGGGGCCCTTACTTTTTCTTGTGTATATCAATGACCTTTCATCAGTAACATTACCAGATGCCAAGTTTGTTTTGTTTTCTGATGATACAAACATTGCAATAAATAGCAAATCAAGTGTAGTCTTAGAAAGATCAGCCAATAAAATATTTGTGGACATTAATCACTGGTTCCTAGCCAATTCTTTGTCACTAAACTTTGAAAAAACACACTACATGCAGTTCAGAACTTGTAAGGGGTGTCCCAAGAGTATATGTCTAACATACAATGACAAGAAGATAGAAGAAGTGGACAGTGTTAAATTCTTGGGATTACAGCTTGATAATAAATTCAACTGGGAGGAGCACACCACAGAACTGCTGAAGCGCCTTAACAAATCTCTGTTTGCAATGCCAATTTTGTCAGACATAGGGGATATAAAAATGAAAAAGCTGGCATACTGTGCTTACTTTCATTCCATAATGTCATATGGGATTATTTTTTGGGGTAATTCATCAAGCCAAGCTAAAGTTTTCCGGGCACAAAAACGTGCAGTAAGAGTTATATGTGGTGTGAACTCAAGAACATCCTGCAGAAGCCTGTTTAGGGAACTAGGGATACTAACTACTGCTTCCCAGTATATTTATTCCTTAATGAAATTTGTCATTAAAAATATATCACTTTTTCAAACCAACAGCGCAATTCATGGAATCAATACTAGAAATAAGAATAATCTTCACAAGGATTTAAAGTCACTTAGTCTTGTACAAAAAGGTGTGCATTATTCAGGAACACACATTTTCAATAACTTGCCAGCAGCCATAAAAAGCTTAACAACCAATGAAATTCAGTTTAAGAGAAGCCTAAAGGATTTATTGGTGGCCAACTCCTTCTACTCCATTGATGAATTTCTTAGTAAAACCAACTGATTTGTATATAAGTACAACATAACTTCTCCACAATTTCAGTGCAGTAATGTGTTCATTGGAAATTTGTGTGTGTGTGTGTGTGTGTGTGTGTGTAAGTAAGTAAGTAAGTATAATCTAACTTCTGCACCATTTCAGTGCAGTAATGTGTTCATTGTAAATAAGTATTACAGTAGTTGTATTACATGTTTATTACCTTATAAATAAATAAAAAACTTTTTTATTTTAAATTCAGTGCATTAGTATTTGTAAAATGGCTCTTAGTGTTCATTAAAAAATCACGATCATTCCACTTGGGACCTGTGGAATGGTACATTAGCTTATTTGTTTTAGTTGTAAATATTTGTCATGTATTGTTGTTTTTCTGACATGTTCCACATCCTGGAGGACCTCCTCACTACGGATCAATTCGAATGAAAGTAAATCTAATCTAATCTAATCTCTGCACAGTAGCAGTATCTTATAGAAGAAGCAGAGGTGGTTCTGGGATGCCTAAGCCAGAGAGATGTGTTTTTGCAGTACCAGGTTTGTGAGGGTCAGGGACCGAAGGAATCTGAAAAGGTGAAGGTCATTGTGAAAGGAAGGATGGGATCCACAGATTTTTGTGGTTAATTCATTAGGGAGAATTCGATGGTTAGGCAGCATTTAAGGAACAGGATGTGTAACTGGGTTTTAGTCAAGAAAGGGATACTTTCCTGAAATGATGCAGAAAGATGCAGCCATGGTCCATTGTGGCAGGGATGGCATTGGGAAAGTGGGAAATGACATAGGAAGTGGGCAAGTGAAGGTGTTAGGTGGTTGTGAGAGGAGCTAGATAACAGAAAAATATCTACGAAAATGCGTACAGACGTGTAAATATATATAGACAAATGTATAAAAATATGCACAAATACATAAGAAAGCACAAAAATGTCAGAAAAATGTATGGAGCAAATGAGGTTTGGGAGTGTGTGCGTGTTGGTGTAAGGGAATTTATTTTGTATTTATTTATTTATCACCCCATCTATCCAACTGTGATAGACTCACAAGGATATAGTGTGTGCCAGTAAGCAATCAATGCAAAGGTAGTAGTGAAGCAGTCAATCAGTCAAAAGTAATACGACATGTTTGCTATACATATATGTGGTAAGAGTGACAGATTACAACAAACATTACACATAGAAAGTGAAAACAAACTAAAAACCAGTGAAAATTACTATGAATGTTACATGGTATGGTACCTACATCACTGCTCAAACTTAGACTATGGTATATCACAATCAAAATATCTGATCCACAGACCTAGATGGTTTTTTCATTGTGGCAAAAATACTTTTCTAAACTGTAAAATGACCTTTCCAGTAGAAATTGTTTAGGTGCTCCCTAAACGAGGAATGGTTATCAAATTTGTATTTAATATCTGGAGGGAGAGCATTAAAAACTTTTGCACCAGATAGATGCACACCCTTTTGCACCATGCTCAGGTTTTTACATTCATTGTGGAAATCGTGCTTTCTCCTAGTATCATATCCATGGTATTGACTATTTCTTTTATGAAACTGAGTATATTTGCTGATGAACCCCATAAGAGAAAATTTGTACTGGGACATGTCAGTAAGAATTTTTACTTTCTGGAAAAGGTTTCTACAAGTACATCTGAAGTCTAACACTGCTCATTATTCTTACAACACGTTTCTGGGCCAAGAGTATTTTCGTTACTAGTGTTTGGTTCCCCCAAAATATAATACCATATGTTATAAGAGAATGGAAATATCCATAGTATGCTACTTTCATTGTATGTATGTTTCCGCTCTCGGATAGAATGCGTAGGGCAAAAATCGATGAGCTGAGTCTTTTCTGAAGATTTATTATATGATGAGACCAGTTTACTGTGGATTCTATTAAAATGCCTAAAAACTTTGTTGTTTCAACTCTTTCTGTTGACTCTGTTCCACATTTCACAGTTAATTCATCCTCCATTTTAGCAGTTGCAGTGAACTGAATATAAGTAGTCTTATTAAAGTTGAGTGGGGGGGTCTATTGAAGCTAAACCATTTCACTAAATTGGTAAGAATATTCTTAACAGATCCTTGAAGATCTTCACATGTATAACCATCAATCACAATGTTGGTGTCATCTGCAGAAATGGTAAAAAAGCATTGTAACATTGTACATTGAGGTAGGTGATTTATAAACATGAGGAATAGTACAGGACCAAAAATGGATCCTTGGGGCACTCCACATTTAATGATTCTCCATTCAGATGAAACCACACCACTATGGAGCTCATTGGTACTATCTACTACTACATTCTGCTTCCTATCTTTGAGGTGTGATTCTAACCACTTATTTGCTAAGCCACTTATTCCTAATAGGTCTGCTTTCTGTAATGGGATGTGGTGGTTCACAGTGTCAAATGCTTTTGACAAGTCACAAAATAATCCAATTGTTACCATTTTGTCATTGATTGATTCCAGAACTTTATTTGTGAAAGCATAAATTGCTTATTCAGTTGACCATCCCTTCCGGAATCCAAATCAACTTTTGCTGAGAATGTTATATTTATTTAGATGTTCCAAAATTCTCGTATACAGAAGCTTTTCCATTATCTTAGAAAAGGCCATTAAAAGGGAAATTGGCCTGTAATTTGTGACTTTGGTTTTGTCACCTTTCTTGAAATGGGGTTTTACAACTGCATATTTGAGTCTGTCAGGCACAGTTCCTTGTTATAAGGATGCAATAAAAATTTGGCTAAGTACATCACTAAAGTAAGGACAGCACTGTTTTAGTAAATTATTAGAGATATTATCTACCCCAGTGGAATAAGAATTCTTGAGGGAGATGATTATTCTTTTAATTTCAGATGCTGTGACAGGTGTAATGTGAATTTTACCTGTATGTTTGGGTATAGTCTTTTGCATATGACTCAAAACTTCATTAACAGAGCCCTTGCATCCTATTTGTTCTGAAGCTGACAAGAAGTGGTTGTTGAAAATATTGGCTATGTTATCAGGATCGTGTACTAGATTACCATCGTTTAATTTTGAGTTCTTCAGAAGTTTTTATGGTTTTCCCTGTCTCCCTTCTAACAATGTTCCAGATAGTCTTAATTTTGTTATGAGAGTTATCAATTTCTTGATCATAATACAATGCTTGTGATTTTTGTATTACCTTCTTTCGTATCTTACAGTACATTTTGTAATGGTTAGTTTTTGTAGTGTCCTTAGAAATTCTAGTTGCAATGTAAAGTTCCCTCTTTGTTTTACATGATTGTTTAATTCCCTTTGTGATCCAGGGTTTGGTCTGTGATGTACCAGTTTTGCTTCTAACAAACTTTTTTGGGAATACCTCTTCAAATAAGGCTGAGAACTCATTTATGAATATATTAAATTTGGCATTAACATCATCCACCCTGCATACTGGGCTCCAGTCCATCTGTTACAGTTTGTGTTTAAGGACTTCAAGTGAATCACTAGTCATTGTCGTAATAGATTTCCTGGTGGGGTTAGCTTCATGCAGAGTGAGCAGCTGTCCATCATGGTCAGACAGACCATTCAAGACAAGGGTGACAGTGAAGCAATGGTGCCTACTTAAATCTATAAAAATATTGTCTATCAAAGACTGACTCTCAGGTGTGATTCTGGTGGGAAAGTCAACTACTGTAATAAGATTATATGAATTCATCAGATGCTGGAGCTCTACTTTTAATTCTATTTGCATCAGAGAGGCCCTAAAGTTAGTTCCAATTACCCTGTAAATTGCCACTGCTATTACGGGGGAGCTATCTACTGTAACTTCAGTTGCACAGGCTTCATATAGTTGTTCAAGACAGTATTTCCTTACATCTATAGCTCCAAATATGACATTATTTTTAACAAAAATAGCTACACCACCTCTTTCCTTGTTGTTTTTAGAGGAGTAGCTTGCAATGTTGTAGTTAGTATTTAAATGTAATAAGTTACTGCCCTTTGTGATATGATGTTCTGTAAAGTATAATATTTGAGCATTGTTTATACAATTTGTCATTTATATTAACTGACAGCTGATCTACTTTGCTGCTAAGTCCCCTTATGTTTTGATGAAAGATGCACAGGTTAGCCTTGTTTGTAGAGGTATCACTTATCTTGGGTGCTTTTGTTCTTTGTACCTGTAGTTAAAAAATCTTTAAGATGTAGTGGGCATACTACTTTCTGTCTACTTGTTGTTCCATGTGCAGTCTGTTTGGCTGTTGTGTTTTCTTCTGTTGCTTCTTTTTCTTCTGCAGGTGACGTTATGCGTAAAAAAATCTTGGTGTATTTCATCCTTTCTGGATTGAACCATGTCGTAATTTGAGGCTGTATTATGATTTAATTGTTCGTTTCTGGCCTACTGGGTTTAAATCACTTCGTGATTTTCAACTGATTGGGGGCTTTACTGTTTGCTGCTCGCCAAAAACAGTTTGTAATTTGCATTAAATTGCTACTTGTCTTGGTTTCTTCATTGTCAGGTGAGATATTAGTAAATATTTTATCAGCAAAAGCATCTTTTCCTGATGTGTTTAAATGAAGGGTGTGAGCTGTATAGAACCTTCGCTCTAAAATGTTTGTGTCTATAACATCAACATTCTGGAAGTGAGTACATATTTCCGCAAAACTCTTGTTAGTGACACTAATTTCGTGGTTCTCGCATGACCATCTCGGTAAGTCATGACGGTGTGGGACATCCACAAAGAGAACATTTGTATGAGTCAAGTTATTTAGACAATTTCTCAGTTCTGTGATAGCCTTGTATGATTCATTTCTATAAACTTCATTAGCTCCTCTGAGCAAAGCAACAAAATCATCCTTCGTCAAACTACTTCATTAGATTTTGTTAGGTTTGTTAGTTCTTGTAATGGGGCCCCAGGCTCCACGAATCCAGATTCCCTGAAATTGTATTTTTTCGTTAACACTGCAGAAATTCCCCGGGCGTAACTATCCCCTAATACACAGATCTTCTCGCGTTTTCCAATTTTCGCACTCAGAGGATCAATTAGTTACGGTGTGCTTACTTTTTGTGATTCATTTCCAAAGTTTTCGGCTCCGACAGGCGTGTTCAATGAATCTGCAGCAGTGTGCACAATAAAGTTTTTATGCACTTGTGATTGACTGTTTTTAAGCACTAAAGTTTCACTGTTTTTACACACTGTAGTTTTAGTGTTATTTTGAGATTGGACTTTCTGGGAACAAGATTGGACTTCCTGGGAACAGTTTTCTTCCATTTTTCACTTGTTTCCTTCTGATGAATCTTCTTTGTTCATCAGCGTCTCACGTATTCGGGATTGAAGTTTCTTCATGTCCGTTTTTAAAGCACTGATTATAAATTGTGAACTGGAAATTCATTCATTAAGCCTTGAAATTTTGTCCTTACAATTTACACACATTCTCTTTTTACCACCGAAATTTACTTTTTTCCACAGAGAAGCACGATTTACTTTTACACTTGCCACCATCTTGTATATAAGGAGGGGGGGGGGGGAGGTGGATGGAGGGATTGGTTAGGTCAAGGTTAACTAGTTTGTGTGGTATTGGTAGATGTGGAAAACACCATGGAAAAACGTACAAGAATGAAGGAGGAAATGAGATTGAAAGGAGTAATTATAATTATCAGCAGGAAGAATTTGGGGCATGAGGGCATGAGACGCTGCACCAACAATCCCCGCTGTCACGTAGCTGTGTGTTGTGTGAGGACAAGACCTTTGGTACAGTGTGACTCAGATGTCAGAGTGTGTTTGGAAGGCAATGAAAAACTGTAGGAACGAAGAGAAATAATGCATACTGGGTAGAGTAATACTTTAGAGAATAGTAATAAAGGAAAACATCACAGAGCTGTGGCATGGAAGGAAAGCCATTATATATACTGCCCAATAGAGATTACTTTTATTTATTGTATTAATAGTCTGAGGCACATGCCCATTATCAGCAACATTTGTGTTACAGAAGACAAAATATCTTTCAAGTTACGTTTATCTCCATGTATAGTGTTTCATATTAGCTACTTGATGTGGTTGCTACATTGTGCAGTCACATTAAGGAATATGAAACACTGTACAATAGAAATAAATGTAATTCAAAAGGTATTTTGTATTTTGTAATGCAGATGCTACTGATGATCAATCAATAAAATTAATAATCATTGGGCAGATTACAGTGTAGGTGTGTGTTTTTTTGCAATGTGCAGAGCACCACTTGTTTGACTCTCTTCACTAGGGTTTGCAAACTAAGGTAAACAAAAAAGGAACTGAATGATCTAATTAAACATTTTTTGGCAAAATAAGACCCTCTCCCACAACCTGTCAGAAAAGAACACACACACACACACACACACACACACACACATATATGCGCGCGCACTTTTTCCAGGGAGCCTGGTAAATGTCTAGAATGATAATAGATTTCAAACTGGAACTTCAGACTGGTGTAATTGTGCTTGGTAGCAACAATTCAGTCTTCTGAGCTAATCTTGTTACTACTCATTCATTGCCTCTGTAATTCGTATTTTCCTTCATTATCTATGACCCAACACATGATGATAAACACCACAACAAATTCCCACCTCTGTCTAAAACACAACAGCAGAGTAACTGATGGTGTAGACCTTGCAAATGATGAGGTCCTTACCCTGCTGCTGTGCTCGGTGGCTCTAAAGTTTCACAACAGCGATCGACATACTTCCTTTGGAGTATTCATTTCTGAAAAAATTAGGAACCTTAGAAGCACATGGCTCCAGTCTCTGGTAGAAATGCGCATCAATAAAGTAATTTTTTTATTTGCGAATTGACTCGGAAACCCAGCATCTAATCTCTGGTATTTCTTCATTAGCCATCAGCCAGTCCTTGTATGTTGGAGATCCCAATGCATTCAGCTTAGCCCATGAATTAAATTAATTGGAGCAACAGCAAAATGTCCACATGTTTCAGAATCTTTCTAATGCTTTAGTCTATGAGCTCTCCAAATGAAGAAAAATATGCATTAGTAATATAAACTGAAGACTTTACAAACATGTCACTTTGATGATTGTTACTTTTTTCGTAATATAAAGTTTTCTTGTATTTAGAATTCATCATTATGATTACAAGTCTTGCGAGATAAAATACATTTACGTACATATTGTTTATCTGTTCATTTGTAAATGTTCAGAATCTAGCAACTGTTTTGTTCCTCTCAGGATTCCTTATAAGTGATACTGGCTGTAGAACACTGCAGCTTCGCGGGTGCACAGTGCAGTTACACCTGGTAAACAAACCCACTGGCAGCCACACAGGCACATTTAACCTCAACTGCAGCTTGAACTAAGTAGTAGTGTGTGCACTGCTCCGTAGGTGTGAATGCAGTCACTTGTGCACTCATGTTGAGAAAGGGGCATGCATGCGGGGCAAGCACAGGCACACAGCAATTAGGTGCAATGCATACAGATGTAAATGTGACTTAACGTATGCTATTGTTAGACACCTCCTTCAGAAAGGTAGTAGGAGAGATATTAATAAGTATTGACTAGGTTCACTAATAAATCAATTCACAGAGGTGCTGTAACAGATAGTGTGTTGAAGAATGGTTGAGCATATCTGGAAATATAAGTTTCTGAGTTGGTCACCATTTGGATTCTAGAAGGACCTCTCCAATTAATTCGTATAATGTTGATTGTCAAACCACATTATTCTGGAGTAGCTTAAAGTTTATGGATTTCGAGGTATACTAAATAAGTGGCTCACTTCATATTTAACTGATAGGAAATAAAGGGTCATATTATGTAGCTCGTGCAGGTCTCATAATGAATTTTCTTCTGAATGTGGACAAATAACTACTGACAGTCCAATTGGGTCAGTTCTGGGACCATTCCTGTTCTTGCTGTGTATATCTACATGTGCATGATTACTCTGCAATTCACACTTAAATGTCTGACGAAGGGTCCATAGACCCACATTCAGACAGTTTTTGTATAATTCAAACCTTGATAGCATGTGGGGGAAAAAAATCAAGACCTAAATCTTTCCATACAAGTTCTGATTTCTCATATTTTATCACGATGTAAGTGGAATTCGACATAACATTTTGACGTTTGGAGAACAAAGTTGATGAGCATAGTTTCATGAGTAGATCTCGCCACATTGAAAAACAGCTTATTTTAATGATTGCCACCCCATCTCAGTTATCATATCAGTGACACTGTCTTCCGTATTAGTGAAGTTTTTTGATGTTCTTCATCAATCTTATCTGTTAACTATCCCATACTGTGCAGCAGTACTCCAGAAAAGGATGGACAGGTATTGTGTAGATAGTCTCTTTAGTAGATTTGTTACATCTTTTAAGTGTTCTACCAGTAAAACGGTCTTGCCCATAACGTTTTCTATATGATGGTTCCAATTTCAGTTGTTCTTAATTGTAATTACAATGCATTCAATTAAACCAGCACCCTTTAAATTTGTGCAGTTTGTCATACTCATGTGGAGGACCTCACACTTTTTATAATTCAGGGTCAACTGTCACTTTTCGCACAATGAATATATCGTGTGTAAATGATTTTGTAATTTGTGGTGATCTTCTGATGACTCCACTAGATGGTAAATGGCAATATGATCTGCAAACATTCTAAGAGTGCTGCTCAGATTGTCTCCTAAATTGTTTATATACATTAAGAATAGAAGAGTGCCTACAACCCGTCCTGGGGAACGCCAAATCTCATTTTGGTTCTGCTAGTTGACTTCCCATGAATTACTACAAATTGTGATCTTTCTGACAGAAAATCACATATTCTGTCACAAAACTGAAACAGTGCTCCGTAGGTTGGATAATAAGCCACTTATGAGAAACATTGTCAACGTCATTCTGGAAAGCTCGAAATATGGAATTGTTACGAGATCCCTCATCAGTAGTGCTTATTATTTCACGTGAATAACGAGCAAGTTGTGCTGGTTGTGTGTCAGTATATAGCTTTCTTTGCGGTATTTCGTTATGTTGCCACACTGCAAATTGATGTCAGTGATATCAGTCTATGATTCAGCAGACTACTTCTATTTCCTTTCTTGTGTATTGGTGTAGCATGTTCAGCTTTCCAGTCGTTGAGCATGGGTCCGTTTTGTTGAGTGGGCTGTTGTATATAATCACTAAAAATTGAGCTATTTCATCAGAGTACTCTGAAAGGAACCTAATTGGTATATAAACTAGAGTGGAAGATTTTCCTGTATTAAGTGACTTAAGTTACTTCACAACACTGAGGGGTATCTACTTCCAAATTACTCATAGTGGCAGCTATTCTTGATTTGAATTCTATAATATTTACTGAATCTTCTTTGGTGAAAGAATTTTGGAAGACCATGTTTAGTAACTCCGCCTTAGTTGTGCTGTTGTTGGCAACATTACCATTGCTGTCGTGCAGATTTTAAGACAGAGTTTCCATGTCAAAACTATTTAAAACAACTCACATTGAAGTCCACACCAGATTTCAAGCATCTGTCACCAATTGTGCACCGATAAAGGAAAAATTGTGCTCTTTGCTGGTGTAAGTTTCATAATTAAGCCCAAAGAGCTGCAACAATAGAATGAGTATAAAATATTGTTGATTGGTTCTTGGTAAATTGTGTATCATAAAGGAAAAATAATTTTTCCATTCTGTGCAAGGGCAGATATGTTATCTTTAATATCAATAAAGAACAGGGAAAGGAAATATGTAAAATCGATTGTTCAGAATTCCTGGTTGGGCATATTGATCAGAACTTGAATTGGAAATCACATGCTGTATTACATGAGACATTTTCAGAAATTAAGTGAGCTAATTTTTTATATCTGTTGTAGAAAAAGTATATTTAAAAAAAGAGAGATATTGTTGATACACTTTTTGACTATTTTTCCACATAATCGCCGTCCCATTCAGTGCATGTGGTGAGTTGCATCCCAAGCTTCCTGATGCTTTCCTTGAATAACTCTTCCGCCAGCTCCGTCCTCCACCTCTGAACTTCTTTCTGCACCTGCTCTTGAGTTAAACATTTGATTCCACTCATGGTGGGCCTTCAGGGAGGTGAAATGAAGATAATATGAAGGCACAAAGACAGCGGAATATGGGGGTGGGGAGTCTAAGAGCACTTTGGTGGCTAAGGCTGTGTGAGGTGTCATGCAACAAGCCCACTCCCTTTGTCAGAATCCTCTCCTTTTGTTTTGACTGCTCCTTTTGTGTTTTTTAGAGTCTCACGATGTTGGGAATTGGTGGTGAGGAAGAAATTCAACCAAAATGATATCCTTTTGGTCCCAAAACATTGAGACCATGATTTTTTGCTCAAAATTGTGGTTTTGAATTTTTTGGCAGATGAGGAACTGGTGTGACGCCACTGTGGTGACTGTCTTTTAGTCTCAGGCAGCTAATGAGCCACCCACGTTTCATCTCCAGTCACAAGAGAGCTTCCCGCCCCCCAGGGGACTCACAACCACAACTCTTTGGTAGGTTTGTGCTTGGCTACCACGGGGCCTCAGCCTTTCCGGCTCTTTTCCCTTCCATGATGCATATTTATCCTCTTGCTATTCTTTTTCCCCTCCTTTGGAGAAGGTGTCCAGGATGCTTTCGGAAATGTGTTTTGCATTTTCAGTAGCCGGTATCAGAACAGTCTCTCCACTGTTTTTTGTTCCTTTTTTTCTTTCTTCGTTACCCTTCTCGTATCCTTCCTCTGCTTTGGTGTTTGAGGTTTTTCTTTTTCCTCCCTGTGTTATCCTGAAGGCCAGGCCATGCATGTGACTAGTAACAGGTGACCGGGTAACGCGTAATTCCCAGCCCCGGGTCGACAGGTAGGGTTCGCATGTACCCCCTGGTACAGGCCAAGTCCAGGCTGCTACCTTCTCAAACTGCCGATTGGACCCTCTTGTCAGGTGTTGGGGAGGTGTGACCTACGGTGTGAACGATCACCTAAGGCAGATGTGCTCCCCTCTGAGATGGGAGGGGGGGGGGGGGGGCAGTTGGAAGGAGCACACCATCAGAGATGCTGGCAATCTTGGGGGCAGTGAACCAATCTTCAATCTTCGCCTTCACTGTCAATGTCTACTAAACGTAAATGGAATGAGGCTAATGATTCAAAGAACCTCCCAGCTGCACCACGGTTCCTTGTGGTTTCATGCACTGAAAATGGTCAGTCTTTGCTATGATAAATATGTTTATTATTCTGAAAGGTGTTGATGCAGTTGCCAGCCCTGTGAAATCCTGCTTTCATTTACGCAATGGCACTTTGTTTTTGGAGACTACTTCCGATTCTCAAGCACAACCACTGCTCGCAGCCTTGCTCCTCCACGGCTATCCTATTTGTGTTGAGGCCCATCGAACATTGAATTCTTCACATGGTGTTATTTACACTAGGCTGCTCGATGGTCTGACTGAGGCAGAAAACTGAACGTACTTCTCTGATCAGGGTGTCACTGTCGTCCATTGGATGACGATAAAGGCGAATGCATATGTAGTGCCCACACGCACTGTTTTTTCACCATCAAAGTTCAAAGCAGGGTACGGAGTTATCACAGTCGGATAACTG
The DNA here is from genome assembly GCF_023864345.2 of Schistocerca serialis cubense. NCBI lineage: Eukaryota > Metazoa > Arthropoda > Insecta > Orthoptera > Acrididae > Schistocerca > Schistocerca serialis. The sequence goes on from NC_064640.1 coordinate 256,309,511, forward strand.
CTACCAGTGTTACACTCAAATGTCCTGTTGACACCCAGCCAAATGTGTAACCTGCGGTAGGGATGCTCATGAGAGTGATTGTCCACCTCCTTCTCCCTGCTTTATCAATTGTGATGGCGACCGTGCTGCCGCCTCCTGAGATTGTCCTGTGTGTCTCTATGAGCGCGCTGTCCATGAGATCTGGGTGAAGGAAAAAGTGCCTTACCCAGTCGCTCGCAAATTGTTGGCTAGTCGGAAGCCCTGCGACCTACCATCTGGCACTTACAGTACTGTTCTTGCTACATCTCACTCCACAAAGGATATGGCCACACAGACGTGACCTCAAATTCAGCACCACAGTTGTAAAATACCCAGTGTCATTGTAGCATCCCCGTCTCCTGGATGCTCCTCCAGCTGTGCAACAAGCCACCCTCACAAGGCAAAATCACCTGCTACACAACCGGCAGGTTTGAGAGCACAGATGGAATACTCCCACGAAGACTTCTTATGTCCCTCCTGCCAACAATCATCTGAGTCTTCCTCTGCTAACCGGAAAGGCTCCAAGAAATCAATCAAAGGCAAACAGTCTTCTCCTTGTTCCATCATCTTTCGGGCGTGCACTCGGGACAGTGACAATTCTTCTTGCGATATTTCGGCTAGAAACCTCCCAGCCATCTTCAAGGCGAGTCGGAGACTAAGGCTGGGATGATGATGGCTGGGAGGTTTCTAGCTGAAATATCGCAAGAAGAATTGTCGCTGTCCCGAGTGCACACCCGAAAGATGATGGAACATTATGTCCGCCGGGAAAACTTCAAGGGTCTTCTCCTTCACTGACGTGGATGTCCTCTTTCACTGTGTCACCATATGATACCCTCACCTGGCCAACCTCTGGTCACTGGTGTGCGCTGTCAACCGTTTTTCTGCCCTGGACTCCACAGACTTACAGAAAGAGAATGCCGATACCTCTGTAGATCTCATGGAGCAGGATCCTTCAGCCTCTGTATCTTGTAGCAGTGAGTCTTCAAAGGCTGGCAGTCGGCAGCGTGGAGGTGACACACCTTCATTTTCTCACTCCTGCCCTTTTCTCGTCATGACTCTCCTCCAAAGGAACGTTCACGGCCTTCGATCCAATAAAAAGGACGTATGGCTGCTCTTGGAATCACAGCATCCACATGTTTTCTGCTTCCAGAAAACAAAATTGTGTCCTCATAATTACTTTGAGACCTCACATTTCTTCCCGGTCCGCTTTGACCTTCGCCCCCTGAGGACAGCATTCTATCTCAAGGGAGAGTCATGCAGCTCATCTGGGATGACGTTCATAGTCAACCTATATCCCTGACTACTTAGCTTCAAACAGTTGCAGTCCAAATTTTCCTTCCTCACTTCACCTTTCCCCTTTGTTCCGTTTACATTCCTCTGTCATTTAGTGTCACCAGGGTTGGCTTCCTCCAGTGTAATCGACAACTCCCTCACCCCTTTCTGGTGCTCGGTGACTAATGTGTACCATCCCCTTTGGGGCTTTCACAGAACCTGTCAGAGAGGTGCCCTGTTGGCTCTCCTTTTCGATCAACTTAACTTCATCTGCCTTAACACGGGAGCACCCATGTACATGCACACCCAAGCTTTCTAAGGCCGGCTAGAGACTTTACTCCTCCTTGGGAACCTTTGGTGACCAACATTTCCCCATTCGTAATGACCAGATAGAATATCTTACAAACATTATCCTTACCACTGTGGAATGTTCCATTCCTAGCATTTCCTCTTCACCGCGCCATGTCCCGGTCCCTTGGTGGACTAAGGCATGCTGTGATGAAATTTGTGTGCAGTGATGTGCCTTCTGCGTTTTTAGCCGTCATCCTACAAAGGCATACTGCATTCATTGTAAACAGTTGCGTGCACTGTGTTGTCACATTCTTCGGGATAGCAATAAAGCTAGCTGGATTTATTTTACTAGTTCTTTTAACAGTTCCCCTCCCTTTTCTGTTGTGTGGGCCAACTTCTGACAGCTCTCTGGGACCAAGGTCCATTCCCCAATTTTCGGCTTGACAGTAGCAGATGATGTCATAGTGGACCCTATTGCTATCTTGAACACCTTGGGCTGCTATTGTGTGGAGATTTTGAGCTCCACCCACTATTACCCTGCCTTCCTCCATTGGAAACAAGTGGGAGTCTTTTGGGTGATGCCTTTCTCTTCTCAGAATAGTGAGTGCTACTTTTACTATGAGGGAACTAAATCCTGCTCTCATTTCATCCTGATGCCTCACCCCAGAGCCGGATGATGTTCACATTCAGATGTTGCAGAACCTTTCTCTTGTGGACAAGCACTTTCTCCTTCATACGTACAATCGCATCTGGCCAGAGGGCAAGTTTCCCAGTTGCTGGCATGAAGCAACTGTCATACCCATACATAAGCCTGGTAAGGGCAAACACCTTCCTTCTAGTTATTGCCCCATTTCTCTCACCAGCTTTGTTCACAAGAAGATGGAACATATTATTTGTGCCCAGTTGGTATGGTGGCTTGAGTCTCGAAATTTACAAACCACTGCACAGTGTGGATTTTGAGCATGCTATTCTACAGCTGACCATGTTGTCACTTTGTCAACCCTCGTCATGACTTGTTCTCTGTGGAAATACCAGACTGTGGATATGTTTTTCGATCTGGAGAAAGCCTACAACACCTGCTGGAGAACTTGTATCCTCCATACTCTCTACACGTGGGGCTTCCATGGCCGCATGCCCTGCTTCCTTCAGGAATTTTTAAAAGATCGAGTTTTCAACGCATGTGTGGGTTCTGCGTTGTTGGACACGTTTAGCTAGGAAAACGGCTTGTCTCAGTTTTTGTCCTGAGCGTTGTCCTCTGTACTATTGCCATTAACCCTATTATGGCCTGTCTTGTGCTGGACATCTCTAGCTCCCATTTCATTGATGATTTTGCGATCTATTGCAATTCTCTGTGGACTTGTTTCCTTGAGCACCGGCTTCAGCAGTGTCTTGGTTGTGTACTCATGGAGCATTGACAGTGGCTTTTACTGTTCCACTGACAAAACCATTTGTATGAATTTCTGGCAGCACAATTGGTGTCTTCCACCGTCTTTACATCTTGGGCCTGTTGCTCTTCCATTTGTTGAAACTATGAAATTCGTGGGGCTCATGCTTGGCAGGAAACTTCCTTGGTTCTTCCATATGTCTTACCTGGACGCCCGCTGTACGCAGGCCCTCAAAGTCCTATGTGTCCTCAGCAGTACTTCCTGGGGAGTGGATCAGACCATTCTCCTCCCTTTGTACCAGTTCCATGTCCGTTCGAAACTAGACTATGGGTGTTTCGTTTTTGCATCATCACATCCATCTCTCTTATGGCATTTTAATACTAACCATCATCGTGATATCTGTTTGGCTACTGGCATGTTTTACTCTAGCCTGGTTGAGAGTCTGTATGCCAAAGCTGTCGAACTACCACTTTTGTACCGTTGTGACTTTTTCCTCAGCAGATACACACGTTGTTTGTCTGCCATGCCTGGCCACCCATCCTACACCTCCTTCTTTGATGACTCCTTTGATCACCAGTATGGGACATGTTGCTCTTCTCTTTTACTTCCTGGAGTTTGCTTTCAGCTCTTGCTCTGGCAGCTTAACTTCTTGCTACCTGCCACTTTCCTGATGGGTGTGAGCCCTTCACCACCTTGGCTTTGTGCGGCAGCTCGTGTTCACCTTGGCCTTCATTCGCTTCCTAAGGACACAGCTCCAGGCTTGCTCTATCACCATAAGTTTCACGACCTTCTCACGGAACTTTGTTATTGTACCTTTGTGTACACTGGTGGCTTTCGAACAGACTGTGGTGTCAGGTGTGCCTTCGTCATTACCACCGATTATTTTTTAGTATCGGCTTCTGGAACACTGCTCAGTACTCACAGCAGAGAACTTCACCCTGTACCAGGCAATGCAATACATCTAACAACACAGGCTTTTCAATTGAGCCATCTGCTCCGAATCTCTGTGCCCTTCAGAGGGTCTGTATCCTGTACACCCACCATCTCTTAGTGCAAAGGGTCCAGGAAAGCTGTAACTTGCTCACTCTTGATGGAGTCACTGTGATGTTTATGTGGGTTCCTGATCACGTCGGCCTGATGGGAAATGAGGCTGCTGCCACTGCTGCCAAGGCTGCAGTCCTCGTACCTCGGCCCGCTAGTTCTTCCATTCCCTCTGATGATATGTGTGTTGCTATCTGTCAGCAGGTGGTGTCACTTTGGCATCACTACTAGTCCTCCCTTCAAGGGAACAAGCTGCAGTGAATTAAGCCTCTCCCAGTGGCTTGGACGACCTCCTCTCGGCCCTCTCGCCATGAGGAGATCATTTTGGTTAGGTTGCATGTTGGTCACTGTCTTTTTAGCCATCAGCATTTGTTAAGTGGTGCTCCCCCACCACTTTGTGCTCATTGCCCTCAACCTTTGATGGTTCACCATTTCCTGATAAAATACCCTTTTTTTAACCATTTACTTTCTAATGTATTTTTGCATTTTAGTGAGTGATGCATGGGCTGTCGACTGCGTTTTACTTTTTATCCATCATAGCAGTATGGTGAGGGACATTATCTTTAGTTCAGGGCCTCCGTTTCTCTACGATGTATTTTATGGACCTTTCTCAAAGTTCCTTGGTTTTAGCGGTCTTTCCTTCTGTCGATTGGGCTTAACATGTAGTCGTTTTAACTCCTTTTTTGTCTTTGTGTTCTACGGATCTGACATGGGCACGTATGACCCTAGTCATTTTTGCGCCCTAAAACAAAACAAAGCAAATAATAGAGCTCAGAAAATCCTCACCCTCCAATTCAAGCTGCTCTAGGAACTCATGGGCACTATTGACCCGAGTTTTCTTGTGCTGCTCTTTCCCTTGTTTTTGGACCCACCACATGCAGTTTCCAGTATTCCAGGATTTCTGTGAATGTCTCATATGAATGTTCTGAAGAGTTGTGAAGACATTGCAGAAATTTTATCCACTGTCAATCAGCACATTATTCACAAACAGTTTCCTTGACTTTTTGCACCAACTCAACAGTCAAAGTGGAAGGTCTTCCACACCTCAGTTCATCATAAACATTTGTTGTGCCTCCTCTAAACTCCAAAAACACACTTTGTATTCACAACACCTTCACCATAAACCATTTTCATCTGTGAAAAAGTGTCAGTAGATGTTATTCCTTCTGCGAGTAGGAAATGGATCGCAGCATGTGACTCACACTCAACGGGATCTCTCATCGACATCTTTCACACAACTGGTCACTACGATGTGAGTTTATGTACTACCATGTTCCAGCAATGATCACTCTGGTCAAGGGATCCCTCTCTAGCACTCAGTGTTGCCAACACTCGAAGAACAAAAAGACCACAGCCCCCTATGGTCACAGTACACTTCACTTTCTGAACGTGTCTCGTGAATCTTCTCAAACACATCAGGTTAGAAACATTTGTTCTGTATGCACTTTCTAATTTTGATGATGAAAGCATCAGAATACTGTATTAGCTTACTTTTTGTACCTCCACTCTTTGACACTATATGAATATTTTTGTGGGGCAATTCCACACTTTGGCACAAAGTATTCATTGCACAGAGAAATACTAATAATAATGTCTGATATCCATCCTTGAACTTCATTTACTCCCTTATTAGGTGTGTTTGAAAAAAACAGGTATTGATCAAAAACAATAGTAGTTTTTATCAGTATAAAACTAGGGAGAAGAGTAGCCTCTCCACCATCTGCAACTTAACCTGTCTTGCACAGGAAAGAGCAAAGTATAAAGCCATGAAAATTTGTGACCACCTCCCTTATGAATTAAAGGTGCTGGTTGAAAATGAAAATTTTAATAACAAATTGAAATCATTGCTACTTGCCAAATACTTCTATTCCATAAATAAATTTCTCAGTAGACAGTATTTATGTGGCTGGGTTACATCTACTCAATTTTGTTGTAGATTAAGATTAAAGTAAATGATACAGTTATGTAAATGGCCCACAGCTAGCCATATTTTCACTGAATAAATGTATCTTATTAGTGAACCTACTGCCACATTCTGCATCATCTACATCTACATCTACATTTATACTCCGCAAGCCACCCAATGGTGTGTGGTGGAGGGCACTTTACATGCTACTGTCATTATCTCCCTTTTCTGTTCCAGTCGCGTATGGTTCGCGGGAAGAGCGACTGTCTGAAAGCCTCCGTGCGCGCTCGAATCTCTCTAATTTTACATTCGTGATCTCCTCGGGAGGTATAAGTAGGGGGAGGGGGAAGCAATATATTTGATACCTCATCCAGAAACACACCCACTTGAAACCTGGTGAGCAAGCTACACCGCGATGCAGAGCGCCTCTCTTGCAGAGTCTGCCACTTGAGTTTGCTACACATCTCCATAACGCTATCACGGTTACCAAATAACCCTGTTACGAAACGCGCCGCTCTTCTTTGGATCTTCTCTATCTCCTCCGTCAAACCGATCTGGTACGGATCCCACACTGATGAGCAATACTCAAGTATAGGTCGAACGAGTGTTTTGTAAGCCACCTCCTTTGTTGATGGACTACATTTTCTAAGGACTCTCCCAATGAATCTCAACCTGATACCCGCCTTACCAACAATTAATTTTATATGATCATTCCACTTCAAATCGTTCCGCACGCATACTCCCAGATATTTTACAGAAGTAACTGCTACCAGTGTTTGTTCTGCTATCATATAATCATACAATAAAGGATCCTTCTTTCTATCTATTCGCAATACATTACATTTGTCTATGTTAAGGGTTAGTTGCCACTCCCTGCACCAAATGCCTATCCGCTGCAGATCTTCCTGCATTTCGCTGCAATTTTCTAATGCTGCAACTTCTCTGTATACTACAACATCATCCGTGAAAAGCCGCATGGAAATTCCGACACTATCTACTAGGTCATTTATATATATTGTGAAAAGCAATGGTCCCATAACACTCCCCTGTGGCATGCCAGAGGTTACTTTTAACGTCTGTAGACGTCTCTCCATTGATAACAACATGCTGTGTTCTGTTTGCTAAAAACTCTTCAATCCAGCCAAACAGCTGGTCTGATATTCCGTACGCTCTTACTTTGTTTATCAGGCAACAATGCGGAACTGTATTGAACGCCTTCCGGAAGTCAAGGAAAATAGCATCTACCTGGGAGCCTGTATCTAATATTTTTTGGGCCTCGTGAACAAATAAAGCGAGTTGGGTCTCACACGATCGCTGTTTCCGGAATCCATATTGATTGTTACAGAGTAGATTCTGGGTTTCCAAAAACGATATGATACTCGAGCAAATAACATGTTCTGAAATTCTACAACAGATTGACGTCAGAGATATAGGTCTATAGTTTTGCGCATATGCTCGACGACCCTTCTTGAAGACTGGGACTACCTGTGCTCTTTTCCAATCACTTGGAACCTTCCGTTCCTCTAGAGACTTGCGGTACGCGGCTGTTAGAAGGGGGGCAAGTTCTTTCACGTACTCTGTGTAGAATCGAATTGGTATCCCATCAGGTCCAGTGGACTTTCCTCTGTTGAGTGATTCCAGTTGCTTTTCTATTCCTTGGACACTTATTTCAATGTCAGCCATTTTTTCGTTTGTGTGAGGATTTAGAGAAGGAACTGCAGTGCGGTCTTCCTCTGTCAAACAGCTTTGGGAAAAGGTGTTTAGTATTTCAGCTTTAAGCATGTCATCTTCTGTTTCAATGCCATCATTATCATCCCGGAGTGTCTAGATATGCTGTTTTGAGCCACTTACTGATTTAACCTAGGACCAGAACTTCCTAGGATTTTCTGTCAAGTCGGTACATAGAATTTTACTTTCGAATTCACTGAACGCTTCACGCATAGCCCTCCTTACGCTAACTTCGACATTGTTTAGCTTTTGTTTGTCTGAGATGTTTTGGCTGCGTTTAAACTTGGAGTGAAGCTCTCTTTGCTTTTGCAGTAGTTTCCTAACATTGTTGTTGAACCACGGTGGGTTTTTCTTGTTCCTCACAGTTTTACTCAGCACGTACCTGTCTAAAACGCATTTTACGATTGCCTTAAACTTTTTCCATAAACACTCAACATTGTCAGTGTCGGAACAGAAATTTTCTTTTTGATCTGTTAGGTAGTCTGAAATCTGCCTTCTATTACTCTTGCTAAACAGATAAACCTTCCTCCCTTTTTTTTTATATTCCTAATAACTTCCATATTCAGGGATGCTGCAACGGCCTTATGATCACTGATTCCCTGTTCTGCGCTTACAGAGTTGAAAAGTTCGGGTCTGTTTGTTATCAGTAGGTCCAAGATGTTATTTCCACGAGTCGGTTCTCTGTTTAATTGCTCGAGGTAATTTTCAGATAGTGCACGCAGTATAATGTCACTCGATGCTCTGTCCCTACCACCTGTCCTAAACATCTGAGTGTCCCAGTCTATATCTGGTAAATTGAAATCTCCACCTAAGACTATAACATGCTGAGAAAATTTATGTGAAATGTATTCCAAATTTTCTCTCACAAGGGAACCTCCCCATCGCACCCCCCTCAGATTTAGTTATAAGTTGGCACAGTAGATAGGCCTTGAAAAACTGAACACAGATCAATCGAGAAAACAGGAAGAAGTTGTGTGGAACTATGAAAAAAAAAGCAAAATATACAAACTGAGTAGTCCATGCGCAAGATAGGTAACATCAAGGACACTACTAGCTCAGGAGCGCCGTGGTGCCGTGGTCAGCGTGAGCAGATGCGGATCGAGAGGTCCGTGGTTCAGATCTTTCCTCGAGTGAAAATTTTAATTTCTTTATTTTCGCGAAGTTATGATCTGTCCATTCGTTCATTGACGTTTCTGTTCACTGTAATAAGTTTAGTGTCTGTGTTTTGCGCCCACACCGCAAAACCGTGCGATTAGTAGACGAAAGGACGTGCCTCTCCAATAGGAACCAAAAACATTTGATCGCTAGATCATAGGTCAACCGATTCCTCCACAGGAAAACACGTCTGATATATTCTATACGACACTGGTGACGGCATGTGCGTCACATGACAGGAATATGTTGTCGACCCACCTAACTTGCACACTTGGCGAATGGGTAAAAAGATTATTCTACCTTGCCCGATTTCAGTTTTCTTGTGGATGTGATAATCAGTCCCAAAAAAAGTGATGAAAACATAAGAGTTTGCCACACAAACTGCAACAAATGAATGCAACAGTTTCACAGTCGTACAGTTTTCCCTGTGCTCTGTCAAAACATATGTTTTTAACGTTTTCAAATTTTTCCTTGTGTAGACCGTCAAATCCTGCATATGTCCAAGCAAATCTGAACATGTCCTGGAATTTTGGAGAGCGAAATTGATGTGTGAGTGCCTGAACTTTGATAATTGTCTGGAAACAAAAAATTAAACTTTTCACTCGAGGGTAAAGTTGAACCGAGGACCTCTCGTTCCACAGGTGCTCACGCTAACCACGAGACCACGGTGCTCCTCAGGTCACATCATCCTTGTTGTTGCCTATCGTCTGCATGGACTACTCAGTTTCTATATTTTTCTTATTTTTTCATAGTTCCGCACAACTTCTTCCTGTTTTCTCGATTGATCTGTGTTCAGTTTTTCAAGGCCTATCCACTGTGCCCACTTATAACTAAATCTGAGAGGGGTGCGATGGGGAGGTTCCCTTGTCAGTTGTTCTGCCACTAATGCTGCTGAGTCGGGAGGTCGGTAAAAGGAGCCAATTATTAACCTAGCTCGGTTGTTGAGTGTAACCTCCACCCATAATAATTCATCATGGTGATGTGTCATCAGTATGAGTCACAAAAAAGGCCAAAAACAAAACTCAGTAGACTAAACCAAACTTCGAACACAGCATTTACTGTACAGCAGACTATCTGCTGTCTGTACAGTAACGGTGTCAAGACAGGGTTGTAGCCTCTCCCCGATGTTATTCAATCTGTATATTGAGCAAGCAATAAAGGAAACAAAAGAAAACTTTGGTGGAGGTATTAAAATCCATGGAGAAGAAATAAAAACTTTGAGGTTTGCCGATGATATTGTGATTCTGTCAGAGACAGCAAAGGACCTGGAAGAGCAGTTGAATGGAATGGACAGTGTCTTGAAAGGAGGATATAAGATGAACATCAACAAAAGCAAAATGAGGATAATGGAATGTAGCCGAATTAAATCGGGTGATGCTGAGGGAATTAGATTAGGAGATGAGACACTGAAAGTAGTAAAGGAGTTTTGCTATTTGGGGAGCAAAATAACTGATGATGGTCGAAGCAGAGAGGATATAAAATGTAGACTCGCAGTGGCAAGGAAAGCGTTTCTGAAGAAGAGAAATTTGTTTACATCGAGTATAGATTTAAGTGTTAGGAAGTCATTTCTGAAAGTATTTGTATGGAGTGTAGCCATGTATGGAAGTGAAACATGGACAATAAATAGTTTGGACAAGAAGAGAATAGAAGCTTTCAAAATGTGGTGCTATAGAAGAATGCTGAAGATTAGATGGGTAGATCACATAACTAACGAGGAGGTAGTGAATAGAATTGGAGAGAAGAGAAATTTGTGGCACAACTTGATTAGAAGAAGGGATCGGTTGGTAGGTCATATTCTGAGGCACCAAGGGATCACCAATTTAGTGTTGGAGGGCAGCATGGAGGGTAAAAATTGTAGAGGGAGACCAAGAGATGAATACGCTAAACAGATTCAGAAGGATGTAGGTTGCAGTAGGTACTGGGTGAGGAAGAAGCTTGCACAGGATAGAGTAGCATGGAGAGCTGCATTAAACCAGTCTCTGGACTGAAGACCACAACAACAACAACCTAGTCCAAATATTCTGATAAATTTTCACACTCTGATAAACCATTTATTACAGAGCTCACATCTATTCATAAAAGGCAGCTGGTTTTATGAATAGTCAGTTGTTGTTTTACTATAGTTCTATTCTTCTTGGGAATGTTGCCGGAAGTATCCAGCCAGAGTTTGGCATCATTAACTGTCGGTATCCACAATGAAAGCTATGATACAGGATTTTCCTGTATGACACTTTCACAAGTGTACCGTGAATATAAGGAATCTGGTAAAACATCAACTCTCCGATATTGTTGTGGCTGGAAAAAGGTCCTGCAAGAATGGGCCCAATGACGACTGAAGAGAATCGTTCAGCGTGACAGGAAATCAACCCTTCCACAAGTTGCTGCAAATTTCAGTGCTGGGCCATCAACAAGTATCAGTGTGCGAACCATTCAACGAAACATCATCAATATGAGTTTTTGGAGCCGAAGGCCCACTCGTGTACTCTTGATGACTGCACAATACAAAGCTTTACGCTTTGCCTGGGCCCATCAACACTGACAATGGACTGTTGATGACTGGAAACGTGCTGCCTGGTCAGACGAGTCTCTTTTCAAATTGCATCAAGCAGGTGAACATGTACAGTTACGGACACAACCTCATGAATCCATTGACCGTGCATGTCAGCAGGGGACTGTTCAAGATGGTAGAAGATCTGTGGAGCATTTGCAGTTGGAGTGATATGGGACCCCTGATACATCTAAATACGACTCTTGACAGGTGACATGTATGTAAGCATCCTGCCTGATCACCTGCATCTATTCGTGTCCATTGTGCATTCCGACGGTTGTGGGCAATTCCAGCAGGATAATACAACACTCCACACTCCAGAACTACTACAGATTGGCTCCAGAAACACTCTTCTGAGTTTAAACACTTCTGCTGGCCACCAAACTCACCAGACATGAACATTATTGAGCATATTTTGGATGCCTTGCCACATACTGTTCAGAAGAGATCTCCATCCCCTTGTATTCTTATGGATTTATGGACAGCCCTGCAGGATTCATGGTGTACATTTCCTCCAGCACTACATCAGACATTAGTTGAGTCCATGCCACATCACGTTGCGAAGCTACTGCTTGCTCGTGGGGGCCCTACACGACATTAGGCAGGTATACCCGTTTCTTTGGCTTTTCAGTGTAGATAGACCATGCTGTGGCATGACACTTCCATCACAGCTACGTAAAACTTAGCACTTATGTTTGCAGCCAACATATAGCATAGTGTCTTATGTTTGTCACCATAGAGTTACATACTATATGTGTAGCATTTTTTTTTTTTGCACAAAGAAGTTATCAATGAACAGTCATGACACTAAATGAAATGTTTGATTAAACTTAGCTTATAAGTAAGACTTCTTAAATGTGTATTCAGACTGGTCAAACAGTATACACAATTGAGTACCTCTTAATTACTGGGTTGGCCATAATAATGAACATTTTACCTGATTGTTCCATCTATTCTTGGAAGTCTATCATGATAATATTTAAAAAGCACCCTGTATTGCTTATGATCTACAGGGTTAATTTATCACATTAACTGGTTTTCAGCTTACAAGGTCATCAGACTTCAGCTGACTATTGTCAACAAAGAAGTTACATTGTTTGTAAACAACATTGGAAAAGATGTTTCCAAACATAAACTGAGAAATAAACACTTTGTTGCACTTCAATTTAAGAGGTAAAAAGTTGGATAAAAGATAAATGTAAAGAGAGCAACAGGAAAAATATGAAAACATTCTGGCAGATTAAAATTGTGTGCCAGACTGAGGCTCGGACTCAGGACCTTTGCCTTTGTCGAGGAAGTGCTCTACCACTGAGCTGCCCAAGCACGACTCATGACTCATCCTCACAGCTTTAATTCCACCAATACCTCGTCTTCTACCTTCCAAACTTCACAGAAGCTCTCCTGCGAAACTTGCAGAACTAGCGCTCCTGGAAGAAAGGATATTGCGGAGACATGGCTTTGCAGGAGAGCTTCTGTGAAGTTTGGAAGGTAGGAGATGACGTACTGGTGGAATTAAAGTTGAGAAGACAAGGTACTGGTGGAATTAAAGCTGAGAGGACAGGTCATGAGTCATGCTTGAGTAGCTCATTGATAGAGCACTTGATCGCGAAAGGCAAAGGTCCCGAGTTCGAGTCTCGGTCCGGCACACAGTTTTAATCTGCCAGGAAGTTTCCATATCAGCGCACACTCTGTTGCAGAGTGAAAATTTCATTCAGGAAAAATATTAACACTATACTCGAAAACCATGCATAAACAACACTTTACTTAAATAAACGTACCAAGTAAAATAAAATATATGATTAGGCAACTCCAAGAGGTAATTAACATGGGAGGTAATATAGAAACCAATTAAAAGAAAGAATTAGCAATTGTAACAATAGAACATGTTGATTACATAGGCAATTTCAATAAATACAGGAAATGAAATGTGAAGGAACAGGCAGTGTGGCAAGTAGTGGAAAACTGGAGGATTGTGTGAAGTTTAGAAGAGGGGAAATTTTAAGGTGTGTTTGGTCATTTAAGATTAGATCAGGGCTGTGAGCTAGGTGTTGGTTGATTTCCAGGACCTCCAGCAGAGGCCTTTGGCCTTTGTTTTGCCAAGTGAATGACATATGACTGTGACTGATAGTTGTGGCCATGACTTAGTACATATTCAGCAAATGTGGAGTCAGGATTCTGCAACCTCCAGCAGCGTAGTTGCTATATATATCTGCCTGCTTTGAACTTATCTGTTGTTGCTGATGAAGGCTAGTCAATTGTGTAGCTCTCGTGGTTTATCAATGTACATTCTATCTTGCTGCTTGTCAGTGAACTGCAAAGAATTACATAGACCACTTTTTATGTCGTCTTCCCATGGTTAGTATCTAGAGTTACATTTATTTAGCAATCATTGCAGTCCTGAATTCATATGAGCTTGAGTTTATGAAAACTGTAGTGTAGAATATTTACTCATTATCAAGATGTTTCTGTCAAGCTGGCAATATGTAGTGTAAATTATCCTTGTCCTAAGCATGAATGATTGTTGCTCAGTTTTCTTGTGAGTCCAGTGGGGGGAAACGGTACCTGTCTGATTATAAGAAAGTCAACAGAAATTACTCAGTTGACTATTAGCTGATGTGTTTTGATTCATAATACACTGAATGAGTTAATGGTGCTCAGTTAAGACATTCATAGATGATGTCCTTCCACCATAAATTCTTTGTCTGGATGTATCAATCTCATGTAGTCCATATTGATGGTACCTTGCTGGTTTGGTGCTTAGGGCAAACAGCTTGTAATCATTCATTGACATGAAAATGATATGGAGAAAAGTAATAATTTATTACTCATTCAATTGCAGTTTAATCAGGACATGTGGCCATGCTGTTAAATTCTGTTACCCACTATGACAACACTTCTGATGCCGTATGCCGTGTTTTTGACTATTTGAAAAGAACATTTGTGCAATGTTTCTGCTATCTTGTATTTTTGTGTACTGTGACTCTCCAGAATTATCACATAACATAAATTGAACATCTTCAATACCTTTTTGTGAAAAAGATGAATTTATAAAATATTATCTGTAAGAAATGCATATTCATTTGCAGATGTTCCACACTGTAATTTTTCATATAAAATCTTTTGTTTCCAGATTTCTACTACCCAGCAAAGATGTTTGAATCTTATGGAATACCAGAGCAAAGTACTGTTGCAAAACAGTGGAGTTACTGTGCAGAACTTTTTGATGGCTGAGAATCCAGCAGATGCAGTGGATATTTCTAAGAAATTAAGTAAGTGGGTTAACATTCTGTTGTTTCATCCATTATGATTTTCTTGTGGTTATTGCTGTTGATGTGAAACAGTTTTCATCTATGATTCATGCAGGCTAAAAGATTGTTTTCTTCCTGTAGTATAAAGTAAGAGACGATTCACACCCACAGTCCCTAACAAATCTCAAGTGGTCAAACTGATCATTGACTTCCTCGAGTTTCCCCAATGGTGTCTTCTTGTAGGGGCTTGTGTAACAACTATGGTCATTATAGTAAGAAAAATTAATAACTTCTGAGCAGTGTCTGTAAACTACAATTTTCATTGTGAAACATGGTGAATTAAATGTGATATTTATGATAGTGCAAATACACTGAAGTGCCAGTGAAACTGGTATAGGCATGCATATTGAAATACAGAGCAGAATATGGCACTGCAGTCAGCATGCTGCTAAAATGGCAGTTTATCAAGATTTAAGTAAGTTTGAACGTGGTGTCACAGTAGGCGCATGAGCAATGGGACACGGCATCTCTGAGATAGTGATGAAGTGGCAATTTTCCCATATGACCATTTCACAAGTGTACTGTGAATATCAGGAATCCGGTAAAATATTGAATCTCCAACATAGCTGCAGCCAAAAAAAGATCCTGCAAGAACAGGCCCAATGATGACTGAAGAGAATTGTTCAGCATGACAGAAGTGCAACCCTTCCACCAATTGCTGCAGATTTCAATGCTGGGCCATCAACAAGTGTCAGTGTGTGAACCATTCAATGAAACATCATCAGTATGGGCTTTCATAGCTGAAGGCCCACTCGTGTATTCTTGATGACTGCATGACACAAAAGCTTTACGCCTCGCCAGGGCCCGTCAACACCGACATTGGACTGTTAATGACTGTAAACTTGTTGCCTGGTCGGACAAGTCTCATTTCAAATTGTATTATCGGATGGACGCGAACAAGTATGGAGACAACCTCATGAATCCATAGACCCTGCGTGTCAGCAGAGGACTGTTCAAGCTTGGTGGAGGCTCTGTAATGGTGTGGGGCGTGTGCAGTTAGTGATATGGGACCCCTGATACATCTGGATACGACTCTGGCAGGTGACACATACGTAAGTATCCTGTCTGATCACCTGGATTCATTCATGTCCATTGTGCTTTCAGACAGATTTGGCAATTCCAGCAGGACAATGTGACACCCCACATGTTCAGAATTTCTACAGAGTGGCTCCAGGAACACTTTTCTGAGTTTAAACACTTCCGCTGGCAACCAAACTCCCCAGACTGAAAATATTGAGTGTATCTGGGGTGCTTTGCAATGTGCTCTTCAGAAGAGATCTCCAGCCCCCCTGTACTCTTATAGATTTATGGACAGCTCTCAGGATTCATGGTGTCCATTCCCTCCAGCACTATGTCAGACATTAGTCGAGTTCATGTCATGTCATGTCATGTCATGTCATGTCATGTTGCGGGGGCCCTACATGATATTAGGCAGGTATACCAGTTTCTTTGGCTCTCCAGTGTAAATATGAAATTTTACACCAAGAAAATTGGTGGGCTTAATGTTTCCAGACAAGGGAGGAGTCTCAATTCACGAAGACTAGCAGTGCAGAAAAAGTTTCTTTTTATATCAAATTACGTTATCTTGTATGATTGTTTTCTTTTGATAACTCCTCTGTTATCTTGTTTCCTTTGCACGACTCCTCTGTTATCTTAATCTTCTTCTTCTTCTTCTTCTTCTTCTTCTTCTTCTTACCATCTTTCTAACTTATTCATACTGTGATTTTCATATGTAACTGAAAACCTTATTGTGGAAATCTGTGTTATACAAAGTGTCAAGGATTTCTGATTTAGGTTGGAACTTTCAGTCATTATTATTTATTCTTTGTTGCTTATTGTTGCTGTATCACCTGTGTAGGTCCGATTATTTCTGATCATAAATGTTATTTTATCTGTTATATGTGCATTATTTTATGTTATTGCATAGGTTTCCTAGGCAGTTATTGTTTTTTTTTATGAGCTGCATTCTATTGATTTTGCTGCTCAGTGGTAAAGTGTCAGAGTTCGCATTCAAAAATCTTGGACTCGATACCCGGTTGCTCGCAGGTTTTTTATTTATCGATTATCACTAATCTTGATTATGTTGAGCACCACAGCTGACACTGTTCAGGATTAATAAAAACCACCTCAGTTATATTATTACACATTTATTGTGTTTCAATTGGTCTTATTCTTTGAACATCTTGGCAACCTGGAGATATTCAAAGGACGAAACCTCTTGTAACACAGTGAATGTGTAATAATACAGCTGAAGTGATTAATGAAAACCAATAACTTATCATGCATGTGCTCTATTGTCTGGAGTGCATATTAAACTGCAGCTCCCCCTACAACTGGTTGTGTCAGTTAGCTCATAGGCCAGAGGAGGACAGCATACCTCCCTCAATAGGACAATGTCTATTAAAGTATTGTGGTGCTCAAACCAACCTCTGCGTTGTATGACAGCTTTATCTTTACCTCTAGTCTACAGAGAAATGCATTGTTGTTTTACACAACCTATCAGATTATCAGATTATTTTAAATAAGCACAAACTGTGTGGAGCAGAGTGATCTGAGTTTGATTTTGAAATGTTTTCATTTATAGTGTGCATTTCTTACTGTGTCAAGCAGTTGGATGGTTAAAGTTTCAGTGCTTAATATCGCTTGCTCGCCATTGTCGTTACATTAACATAGTTACTGATCATTCTGGTAGTATTCCTGTGTGGTATGCATCACATTAGGCTTACAGCATATTGACATAGTCTGTGCTTTCATGAATTCACAGTTCGACTGACTGCTGTCAGCTCATGTCTGGCTATTATAATCTCATCCTTTGGTGGTAATGCCTTACTTCATGGATCTTAGTGATTTGTCAGAGAATGCTACAGCAATTAATTTTACAAAAGTGAGATTATAAAGGTGACCAGCCTGGCTTTTTAGAATCATTTACATCATATACATTCAGTGTTTTGTTTCCTTGTGTTTCACAGAAACATAAGGCACTGTTGTTTGATATTGTAATGATACCATACTGCCGTATTCAACAAAAATGTGGTGGTTTCGATGAGAGCCACCATTTATAATTTATTTAAGAAGTTTAAATTTTGAATATTTCCTTTAAAACTCAAAATATGAAAAATCTAAGATCATCACTGTGTTTGGAAAATTCTGGGCTTAAATATTATCGGAACATAATTTCGAAATATTTCAAGACATCGTAATATTGGTACATTGAGATCATATCTTAATTAATTAGCAACTTTGAAATTATAGAAATTTAAGCTAGAATAATCTTTTTTTTTGGAATTGTGAACAATTGGTGTACAAAGTAGGCTGTTTGTTCTTAGGTTTCAAGTTCGACACATGTATTTCTGTATGCTGATGACATTATGATATCTTCAAATCCTGATACCCCTGAATTAATTAAATTAATGTGAAAAAAATTACACCACAATGTTCCTGGTTGGATAAAGTACCTATTTTTGATGATAAGAAGTTGAAATCTTTTGCCAAATGAGAAAACTAATAAATACGTGTAGTCTAATGTTGCGGTCATGATTGTATAGTTGTGATAATGAGATAATGAAGAGTGCATGTAGCATGTTAATTACTTATTTATTATAATTGCTTATTTATTATGTAGCATTTGGCTAGTATCACATCACACAAAAAACTTTCTTTAACAACATGTGTACACTTATTTAACACACAGAAAAAAAAAATTAGAAAAATTTTAATTGTAAGTTAACTAAATTTACGGTATTTACAAAGCACAGACTGTCACAGACATATATTAAACTGATGGCTTTGGTTTCATCAGGAACCCATCCTGTGACACCCCCCTGCAGGCCTGGGGCTTAGAATAGGCCCGAGGTATTCCTGCCTGTCGTAAGAGGTGACTAAAAGGACTCTCTCACATTTCGGCCTTTATCTGATGATCCCCTGTAGGGTTTGACCTCCATTTTTCAAAATTTTCCCAAAGAGGTAGCCAACTGGGGAAGGGCACTTTACATGGTGCAACATGTCCATTGTGTATTGAGATGTATAGCCCACTTTCACGTCGTGGCATTGCAGTCCCGCTCATCCTCCATCTCTTGAGCGAGGAAACCTTCCTTGGTGTGTTTTCCTCCACCCACTGTGCAGTTTCGTTTTTTGTGCCGATGGTGACCATGGAATTCTTTGCACCTCATATCCAGCACGGTAGCCAGTCTGTTGTGGTCGGACCACCATGTACCCTGTTGATTGTAGCCCCTGACCACACAGGGATCGCTCTGCTTATGCCTGCGCCATTAACTCCTCACTTATGCCAAGGAGTAGATGCCTGTCACCCTGGGGCATCGGGACTCCTGGCAATGGCCATTCTGCCAGGTAGCCTTTGCTGCGGCTGGGTGGCACCCCTGAGGAGGTCCCCAGGTCGGAGTGGGTGGCATCATGGCGGATGACGTGCAATGAAGCGTACCACATCATCACTTGCTGGTGATCAAACACCAGCAGTTTCTAAGTGCTCCAAGTCTCAGTACAATGCAAGGATGTATGATCCTAAGTTGTTCCCCTCCCTGGCCACACCATGGGAGTAATGAAAGGCTAAGGATGGCAATGAACCTTATGGAGACATCTTTTGTCTTGATGAAGGCTCAGTTTTTTGTAGAGCATTTAGAGGACAAGTTTGGAGAGGTGGAGGGCTTGTTCAAAACGTGGCCAGGCTGGGGGATGTTTCCGTTACCATCATGCCTGATAAGAGCATGGTCCAGGGTATTATATTCCACAGGGACCTTCCTTCGCAGTCCGACCACGAGCTGCGTGCCAACTTAAAGCGACAAGCAGTTCATTTCGTCCGGCGCATCCATCGGGGTCTGAGGGATAATCAGGTTGCCACCATTGCCTTCATCTTGGCCCCCAATGCCGTGCTTTAAGTGCTGGAAGTTCGACCATGTGTCTTCCCGCTGTACTTCCAGCATCACATGTTGAGATTGTGGACGTCCATCCCATCCCAATACTCTATGTGCCCCACCTCCCATCTGTGTCAACTGCGGAGAGCATCATTCCCCTTGCTCACCAGACTGCAGGATTTTACAGAAAGAAAGAAAAATCGTGGAATATAAGATTCTGGACCGACTGACCTACACTGAAGCCAAGAGGAAATTTGACCGCCTACATCCTGTGGCTATGACCTCCTTTCCCACCGCTAAGGGAACAGTTGTAGCCTTATCAGTTCAGCGAGCTCCAGTCGGCTCTCAGAGCCGGAAGACTACACCTGCCCCCTTGATGGTGGGGGCCACTTCCCTCCCTGTTGCTCCTGTACCACCTACCTCTGGGACACTGTCTCCCCTCCCCCCCCCCCCCCCCCCCCCGAAACCATCGGTGACACCAGTCCCCACTTCTCAGCTGCTCCTCTTGCTAGGAAGGAGCACGTACCTCACGAGCACTGTCCTCCCAACCGTTGGGGACACCAGTCCCCACTTCTCAGCCAGAGAAGCATAAGTCTTCTTCAGCTCCTCTCGCTAGGAAGGAGGAAGGGGTCCCTTGGGTCACTCCCCACTCCCTTCCCAGATTTCTGCTAGTGGGAAAGATGATGCCCACCAGTGGCTGAAGTGCCCACAAGCAACTGGTCTTAGGGCTTCACAATCACCCTCAGTCCCAGAGATTGAATCAGTGAAGCCCTCACAGCCAGAGAAACCCAAGGATCAGTGAGAGAAATCCAGAAAGAAGACCCCCAAGCCCAAGGGAATTGCGGTGGCACCCACACCACCGTTGCCTACAAGCTCTGCGTGTGAGGATGAAGTGAAGATTCTGGCGTCCGCTGAGGATCTAGATCTCGCCAGACCCTCAGACACAATGGATATAGCCTGTTCAGGAAATAAGTCGGTGGGAGCAGGTGACCCTGAGGCATAGGCTGCCTCATTGAGCGTTTCATGCCTTCGCAGTCTCATGATAACGTCATCCTCGAGTGGAACTGCGTCGGTTTTTTCCACCACCTGGATGAGCTACGCAACTGTTAAGCTTCACACCTGCTTTCTGCATTGTCCTTCAGGAAACCTGGTTACCGGCAGTGTGGACCTCTGCCCTTCACGGCTACAGGGGATATTACAAGAACCGTAGCGAATATAATAGAGTTTCAGGTGGATTTTGCGATGTCCTGAACTCGGTATGTAGTGAACCTGTGCCCCTTCAAACTCCTCTTGAAGCTGTGTCTGTCAGGATACGGACGATGCAGGAAATAACTGTCTGCAATGTATATCTCATTCCAGATGGTGCGGTACCCCTGAATGTATTGGCTGCACCGACTGATCAACTCCCTAAACCTTTCCTACTTTTGGGAGATTTTAATGCCCATAACCCCTTTTGGGGTAGCTCCATGTTTAATATTTTTGTGGGATCTGAAATTTAAAAACATCTCTCACACCGGCCTGATTTAGCTTCACTGATCAGGATGGTAAAAAAAAAAAAAAAAAAAATGTGTGTATTAAGGGAATTTTCATTCACAAAGCAGGCTTATCACATTCACACAGTTCATTACTGTTCTATCCTGATTAAATTGAGTTTAACTTAAATTCCATAAGGCAGTGAAGCAATTTTGAAGTCTCGGTGTGACAAAAATTGTCAGTCGATCTCCTGAAAACATTTGTAATAATTATTAACTTTCGGTGATCACATGGGGAAGACCGGAGATCTGCTGGTAAGACCGTGTTAGCCCATTTATTGAAAGTAATAAACTGGATATCTTGAGCGTACAAAACGGCAGGTTCGTCCAGTGTAAATCAGACGTTCCCCACTGATCCCGTGCAACGCAGCGGAGTAAGCAGACACTGTCAATAATAATCAGTTAAATAATATGCGAACACACTTACTTTAGTTTAGTTCATGTATTAAATTCCTCCTCATACAGAATCTCATCAAGATGGCGACTAGCTCAACAATACATACATATACAACTTCGTTCTTTCACGGCTAATCGGCAAGATCTGAATCATTCTTTTCATGAGAGAAAACATAGATAGCAGAGAAGCTATTCCATGGAATAAATGCACGCTCCAAGGAATAATAGGGCTTGAAACTGCTTTGCATTGATAATCATCGTATAAGTTTAGGAATCGTAAGATAAGAAGAGATATTTCGAGATATGTACTGAGTTATATAATTTATAAAATTTCTGAAAATGTTGCGGAGAGACCGCTGCAAGAGACATTACACGTGCTTACTGGCTGTGGCAGAGATGTCGAAAATTTACTGTCCCAACTTAACCTCTGCCTCTTAAATACTGGGGCCGCCACACATTTCAGTGTGGCTCATGGTAGTTACTCGGCTATTGTTTTATCAATTTGCAGCCCAGGACTTCTCCCATCTATTCACTGGAGAGCACAGGACGACCTGTGTGGTAGTGACCACTTCCCCACTGGCATCATGCCCACAGACGCCTACCCCGATGGGCTTTAAACAAGGCAGGCTGGGTAGCCTTCATCTCTGCTGTCACCGTTGAGTCTCCCCCACGTGGTGCCATTGATGTTGTGATTGAGCAGGTCACTACGACGATAATTTCTGTGGCAGGAAGTGTGATCCCTCATTCTCTAGGTTGCCCCTGGCAAAAGACAATCGCTCGATGGTCGCCAGAAGTAGCTGAGGCAATTAAAGAGTGTCTGCGAGCTCTACAGCAACATAAGTGGCACTCTTCCTTTAAGCACCTCATAGCCTTTAAGTGGCTCCTTCCCGTGTGTGCCAGCTTAAAAAAACAACGGAAACAGGAGTGTTGAGAGAGGTACGTGTCTACCATTGGGTGCCATACGTCACCTTCTTAAGTGTGAATGAAGATCAGACATCTATTTGGGTACCAGACCCCAACAGGTGTCCCTGGCATTAACATCAGTGGCATGTTATCTACTGATGCAAACACGATTGCCAAGCACTTTGGTGAGCACTATGCTCAAGCCTCTGCGCCGGAGACTACCCCCCAGCCTTTCACACCCTCAAACGGCAGATGGAAAGGAAAGTCCTCTCGTTCACTACACGCCACAGTGAACCCTATAATGCCCCATTTACAGAGGGGGAGCTCCTCAGCACCCTTGCACATTGCCCCAACACAGCTCCTGGACTGGATCGGATCCACAGTCAGATGATTAAACATCTCTTGTCTGACTACAAGCGATATCTCCTCGTCATATTCAATCGGATCTGGTGCGATGGCGTCTTTCCATCGCAATGGCGGGAGGTCACCATCATTGTGGTGCTAAAACCTGGTAAAAATTGCTTCATGTGGGTAGCTATTGGCCCATCAGCCTCACCAACATTTTCTGTAAGTTGCTGGAACGTATGGTGTGTCAGTGATTGGGTTGATTCCTGGAGTCACGTGGCGTACTGGCTCCTTGTCTGGGCAGCTTCCACCAGGGTCGCTCTACCACTGATAATCTTGTGTGTGACCTGTGTTCTGTCTTACACTGCAAGGTTTTTCAACTTTGGGAGGCAGAGTGGCATAACAGCATGCACAACAGACTGCGTATCATTAAGGATACTGTGAATGTGTGGAAGTCTTCCCTGCAGGCTTGTCATAGGGAATCAGTTGTCCTTTGTCGGCTCCGCATTGGCCATACGTGGCTCACACATGGTTACCTCCTCCGTTGCGAGGACCCACCTCAGTGTTGCTGTATCTCCCAAATGAGAGTCGTCCACCTCTTGCTGGACTGCCCACTTTTAGCTGCTCTGCGGTGGACTTTAAACTTAACCAGCACCCTACCTGCAGTGTTGGGCAAAAATGCCTCAACAGCAGCTTTAGTTTTATGTTTTATTCATGAGGGTGGGTTTCATCATTTGATCTGAGTTTTAGCGCATACCCTTTGTCCCTCTGTGTCCTCCACCCTAGGGCTTTTAGGGTGGAGGTTTTAATGCGTTACAGAGTGGCTGGCTTCTCCATTTTTATTCTCATGGTCAGCCAGCCATGGTATTCTGCTTTCTTGTTTTTAATTTCTTCTCCATGTTTCTTGCATCTCTCTGTGGTTTTCTTGTCCTGTTTTGCCCATTGTAATATTTGTTGTCCTTCCGTCGTTCTTCTTTTCTCCTGTATTGTGCCGTATGTCTTCCTTGTTTTCTTCTTTCTCTTGGGTAATTGTTCTACCGGGAACAAGGGACTGATGACCTTGCAGTTTGGTCCATTTCCCCCCCCCCCCCCCCCCCCCCTCCCTTTAAACCAATAAACCAATCCTCCTGTGACATAGCAAGTTGGAACTATTCCATGTGTGATTACGTCCACCCCTGATGAGTAATAATTTTTCTTCCCAGTAATTACAATAATTATCGTACTGTTATGTGTTCTGTATGTATATGACATGTACCTAAATACTTGAAAACTTAACTTGGACTTTTCTGAGTCCAACAGTATAGATAATTGACATTAAAGTTTCATACCATCATAATTTCTATTGCCAATTTTGCCATTAGGCTTATTAAATTCTGAACTGTGATACTGTACCTTTCTTGTTCTATCAAATGACCCCCCTCACTAATTAAATTAGCCACTAATTAAGATTTTGAATAATTTACTCTTATCGAAAATAATTTGCAGTACAACACCTGTACTCATGAGTTATTCCCAATGTGTATGCATAAAGTAATCTCATGAGCTTTTCTAAATTCCTAGGTTACCACATTGTAAACCAAAATTTTGTCAATATTTATGGTACATCCTAATCAGCAAAATTTTATCTCACGGATGTTTCTTAAATGACTGTATAATTTCCAAAATAACAGTCTGTTCATACTCCAGCCTTTAAATAGTTGGAAGTCACTCAAAATGAGTCAGTCTGCGCCTTGTCCTGGTCGAGATAACAAGCATGTAACACCTCTGTTCCCGATATTTGCTCATGTTGTTGGTATGAACGATTTTTTCATGGGAATACCTGTACTTACAGCCACAGAAATGAAGTAATGTTGATGCCCAGAAACCTTAAAGTGATTTTTGAGTGTATATTTTGACTGAATTGTGTTGTGATGGGTAGGTGATTTGAGCTATCATTGTCACATGAGCGAGCTGTTATTGAGTGTCATGACTTTAATTACTGAGTGAACTATGTGAGATATTGTAGTGTACTTTACTCTGACAGATTACTAAACACCAGTATGGTATGCAAACTGTGATGTCTTGTGTAAGTATGGACAGTGTTTCCTGTCACACTTAATTACTTAGTTTAGGGACTGGTTAGAACTACCACTGATTATTGGACAGTGCTTCATTAATGAGCATTTTTTATAGTTTTGGAAATCGTAAGAGTAATACTACCACTGGAATTTGTTGTTTGTAAGTGCTGACCTTATATTAAGCACTAACAATTTCACGAAGGAGGAGAATTGGTCATTGTCCAAAAAATTGCAACCTACATTGGATTATTGTGTACATTTTTCTTGATCAAACACCATCAAACACCGAGTAAGATTTTCAGCTTCAAAAACACAAACTGAGGTGCTGCCAAGGAGGTGACAGAGACTACAGAAAAATCAGATTGTTACTTTACACTCTGAATTGCCAGGAAATTATTGGTTTGGGCACACACTTATGATATGCTGAACAGTTTATCATTCTGTGCCACAAACAGAGTTTGGCGATGTTAATCCCCATTTGTACATTGAGTCACTACAGCTGCTACTATTTGTCCTTATTCTATTGAACACAGACCAGATCAAGTGGTGCTGTTCAAAATAAGGTGGCCTGGATGAAATGCAGGGCATCTTAAGCTGTCCTGGGGTAGCATTGTTCTGACATATCTGTCCATTGGTCTGTTATTGTTACTCTGTTGTTCACCAAAAATTTTGCACATTGTGGAGGTGTTTCTGAAATAACCTAGTTAATATTGTTAAGTTTGTTGTTGAAGACTTGGCACATACTTAATGTTAGAATAAAATGCTGTAGCTATTTTAAATTTACCAAAAAACACAAAAACTAGCACTTATATCCTTGCCAGCCCCATAACAATAGTCATTAGATTCCTACTCACCAGTGAACTGTGTGGAGGTGTTTCTGAAATAACCTAGTTAATATAGTAGTCCATAGAGAGGAAATGTGATAAATATGCATTTCAACTGTTTCTTCTAAATAATTCCAAAACTGTATTGTCTTTCCGCAGATGCACAGTTTTGTAGATCACATGTTCCGTATCCCCTTCAGTACTGACTTGCTTGCTAGTAACATGGTTGCTAGCCTGCAGCACCATCTTTGTTAGGAAACAGAATCATTTGTTTTACTGGGTAAAAACCACACATCAACTGAGAGGTTTTTATCATTAAATAGACCTACTTTTTGGATTCTGCAGGAGCATGGCATTGCAGTTCAGTTTGTTAAAAAGGTAACCAAGCAACTTTAATCACAATTGAACCTACGATAATGGACAACTTCCGCAGAAACTAGCATAGTGATTTCTAGTGAACTTTGAATGTATTGTCCTGTATTGCTCATAATAGCAAACATCCTCTGTAGTGTCACTTTGGCATCATTTTTTTTCACAAATGAAGTCAGCATTTTTCCACTTTTGGATCTCTTCTTCATTCCACAACTAGTTTCTCTGTTAAGCTATTATTGTGTGGTTAGCTGTATAAAATAGCACACTGCATTACCATCATGAAATGAGCACACACAGTGTGAACTTAAGTGAAAGATAGTTACGTAGAACAAGCTGCCATATCTATGAAAATGGCAGCATATTCATATGATATAGATGTGGTCATTTTCCTTTACATATTGTACTGTTCTTGATTGTTTGATAAATAGTTGATGCACTTAAGACAAGAGAAATGGACAACAATATAATGTTGACCAAAGAATAAAACTCAGTATGGACTGGTAAAGCCAAAACAAGTTGTGCAATGAAGAAGAGGTCTAAATAAATACAGCCTAAGTGGGAAGGTACTGCCTTCATTTAGTAAATTTATAACTGTGGTATCCACTAAGAAAAAGGCCCTTTTTTCTGATACTGACGTTCTAAAGATAGTTAATGTATTCCTTGCCTTTTGGTAAAATGTACTATTTGAGTATGCTGGTAGTCCCTATTAAGTGCTGTGTGCATGTGTGCGTGCACGTGTGGGTCCGCGTGCGCATTGGTATGCCCGCACGTCATATTATTTTTCAGTGGATTAAGGTTGTGGAAGTCAAATTAGCTTCCATTTCATGGACTGCTTTCTCAAATACTAATGTATCAAGATGAAAAGAAAGTTCAAGTCCTAAGTCTCGTGCATAGCAGGAAAGAACATAGCCATTGATTAGGGGCTCCATTTTCGAATGCTGTGGATGATGGACAGGTCTCATCTAACATTGTTAGTCTCCGTAACTGCTGTCGCAGAACATTATTAATTGCAGTTAATGACAGTGGGCTTAGCCAGTTTGTGCCTGTAATCAGATAATTGTATGAAAAAATTCACTATGTGACATTTAAATCTACATTTATCTCCTTCAAGAATATTATCCTGCTTAGTAGAGGGTACATTGTGTACCATTTTTGCCTTCAAAGAAAAATTCCTCTGATTTTTCTTCCATGATCATTTTGTGAAATATGTGTCGTGAGAGAATATAATCAATTGCTTGACTCCTCTCGGAATTTATGATCTCAAATTTTTTTAACGTGAAGCTTATCTGATTCCCAAGGACTCTTACTTAGTGTCTGGTACTAAAGCTGGTTGAACAGCTGCATGACACTCTTCCACAGGTTACACAAACCTGTGATGAAATCTGCCGTTTTCTTTTGAATCGTTTCTATCTCCTTTTTTAATCCTATATGGTAAGTCACATACTGGTGACACATACATATGTCTCTTAGGTAAATTAAGTTTACTCAGGATTCGTTCAGTGAATCTATTTGGCACTTGCCTTTTCTGCATCTAAATTTGTGCTGTTAATTCACCTTAAATCAGTCTGGACACATACAACTAGATGGTTAGCATTATTTCCAGTGATTCATCGCTGATGATGCAACAAACTATAACATGAGTTTTTTTTTCCTTATTTATGCATAATACAATACATTTGTTTAAGTTGAACGTTGACTACCCGTCCCTGCAACAAGTGCCAATCCTTTTCAGATCTTGCTCAGCAAAACAAAATTGGTGTCAATTTTTCAATGGGGAGAAACTGTCAGGTGGAGCAGCAGCTTCAGGTGTCTTCTGAGGAAATGTTACAGAAACAGATAAAAGTAATCTGCTTGATAATATCAAACCTTCAGTGAGACTGTTTACAGTCATTGCATTTCCAATACCCAGATAGTTGTAAGAAAATCCAGGATGTTTTCAGTTCATTCGCAAAGTTACACATATTCGGTAATCTCATGTTTTGTTCACTATCCAGGCATTTCAAACTATCTTGAACATCTTTAGAAAGTTGAGGAACATATTCTCAGCCTGTGCTGTGCTGTAACTCTTGGAGAGAGTGAGCAGTTTCACACAGTTATTTCTTTCATGGTCTATGTAGTGTTCTACAGAGGAAGATGTGATTGGCTAGGTCAGAGAAAAATCAGAGAGATTCAGCAATATAGCTGAAATAGAAACCATTTAAGTTCATCCACATGTAGGGAAAAGTCAATCAGCGCACGTGGTGTCTTCAGCCTAAAGGGCTGCTGGAGTAAAAATGTTTGATTACCAGTTTTGATCATGCAGATCATTGGATGGTCCACAAAAAATCAAGGTGACATAATTATTGTTGGTAATACTGTGACAACAGTAATCAAATGTAATCTGAGTAGTTCTGTTATAACCATACACAAATGGAAATTTATGTGGCACCATAGATGTAATGGTTAAAAGACATTATTCATCAGATAATGAGTGCCAGTTGCCCTGGTGGATAGAATACTCTTACAACATTCCATGCAGCATTTAACTGATAACTGTCACATAAGACCAACCGAAATGTTACAGCATATCATCTTCTGACCTAATTACCATCTCATTATTTCTGCCCATGTTGCTATATGACAACACTGACACCTGCAACACTTCTCTCCCCTCTCTCCAGTCTGTTACAAGGGTGGGGTAATGTGTTTAGTTTCTTTTTCCAATTTAGGTGCCAGTCCTTAAGAACATGAAATTTTTCTACAATTTTCCCCTTTCCTGTGCAGCAGTATGTATGCAGACAATATGCAAATACGTTTACTGAAACTATAATATGATGTTAAATGCTGCTTAATTTTACAACCATTTTCAAACTCCCTTCTTGCTTCTGTTAGGTATTTGGTTATAAATCAAGCAAGCATGTGAAATGTGCAACGAAAATAAGATTGGAGAATCAGCTATATTCATATAACTGATTGTAAAATCAAACAACAAAGAGATCAGACAGATTGTAGAGGGTGGATTTAATGGATACCACAACAGAGCATTCAGTCAGAAAAAGAAAGGGCTATTGTAATATTGTAAATACTTCATCACAGAGTTTTAGTGTGAGACATTGTCCATACAATATACACAGAGGTGACGAGTCATCGGATATCCCCTAATATCGCGTCAGATCTCCTTTCACCCAGCGTAGTGCAGCAACTCCATGTGGCATAGACTCAACAAGTCGTTGAAGGTCTCCTGGAAAAAATATTGAGCCATGCTGCTCCAATAGCTGTCCATAATTGCGAAAGTGTTGCTAGTGCAAGATTTTATGCATGAACTGATCTCTCAATCATGTCTCATAAATGTCTGATGGTATTCATGTTCAGTGATCGGTGTGGCAAAATCATTCACTTGAATTGTCCAGAATGTTCTTCAGATTAGTCGTGAGCAATTGTGGCCTGGTGACATGTTTAGGGATGGCAGCAGATGATCTCCAGGCAGCCCAAAATAACCATTTCCAGTCAATGATCATTTCAGTTGGACCACAGGACCCAGTCCATTCCATATAAACACAGTCCACATCATTATGGAGCCACCACCACTTGCATAGTGCCTTGTTGACAGCTAGGATCCATGGCTTCATGAGGTCTATGCCACACATGAACCCTACCATCAGCTATTACCAGTTGAAATTGAGGAGTCATCTGATCAGGCCATGGTTTTCCAGTCATCTGGGTCCTGTTAGCAAAGGCACTTGATTCAGTCGTCTGCTGTCATAGCCCATTAATGCCAAATTTTGTCACACTGTCCTGATGGATATATTTGTTGTACATCCCACATTGATTTCCGCAGTTATTTTATGCAGTGTTGCTTGTCTGTTACCAGTGACAACTCTACACAAATGCCGCTGCTCTGTCATTAAGTGAAGGCCATCAGCCACGGTGCTGTCTGTGATGAGACAAAATGCCTGAAATTTGGTATTCTTGGCACACTCTTGACATTGTGGATCTCAGAATGTTAAATTCCCTAATGACTTCCGAATTGGAATGTCCCCATGTGTCTAGCTGCAACTACCATTCCACATTCAAGCCTGTTAACTCCCATCATGCAGCCATAATCATGTTGGGGAAAACAATTCACATGAATCACCTGAGTACAAATGACAGCTCCGCCCAAATCACCACTCTTTTACATCTTGTGTATGCGATACACCCCCATCTAGATATGTGCATATCACTATATCGTGACTTTTTTCACCTCATTGTAGGTGCTTATGAAGCAGTGTGTACCATGTCAGAAGCTTTGTCTGTTTTGAATAATAGAAGAGGAATAAATGTTGCAAGACATATTATGTGCGTAGTTTACATGGTTTTAAAATTCATGAGTTATCATGTATTTCTTTATTTCACTTTGATATTTGCACTAGTATTCAACATAAAGTACATATACATTATTTTTTATTCTATGAAACAAGATTACTGGTCTTTAACACAACTGAATCAATTAAACACTTAATCACTGGCTGCATTTAAGATTTTCAACTAAGGAGAACCTACGAATAATGTTCTAGAATAGTATCACTGCATTGATACATCGAATGATGCATTGTAATCCAATCAATCTCCGATCACATCAAGAAATGGTGGTAAAATGCTGAGCCTCTTTCAGTGCATAGTAAGAAGTGGATGCATTATTTGAAAGAAGATTTTAAGTGTGCTTTAAAATTAAATATTTTGAAATAAGCATACATTTTGCTACCAGGAATATCTAAGCATTGAATCTCCATATATTGTTCCAGTAGTGCCTGGATCGTTATCATAATCAAAGAATCATACTCAAAGAAACCATACAAGTTAATATGTGTTACATTAACAATTTACATAATGAGTCAATAAATACATTCATCTATCTTACCTACAAACAAAATTAGATAGTGGATCCAGTAAGCAAAAAACTATCAGTATGTGTATAGGCTGCAAGTAGCTTTACAGTATCACAGAATGAATTAGATTGTGCAAAAAATGCACTGAAAATTTTCAAATTGCATTACAGATAGCTTTTTGATTGTGTTATATTTATATTGAGGAAAAAATACCATTTTAATTTCAGAAGTTCCTGAGTATGTCATAAAAGCACAAGTGCTAGCAGGTGGTCGAGGGCTTGGTCATTTTGATAATGGATTTAAAGCGGTGTTCACATAACAAAGAAGTAAGTCTGTGTTGTTAGTATTTCTTGTGGAATATTGGGTTGATAAAAGCTTGTGTACAATGTGTGGTATATTAGTGCTTTTTTTATTCGTAACTTTCTGTAGTATAGTTTTTTTGTTTTGTTGGAAGTAGCATGTCGTAAGGTATGAGGAAGTAGGATGTTGATTTATTAAGAAATATTTAAAACTCATATGGGCAGAAACCACAAAGAGTGGCTATAAAATCTTTATTTCCTTTAATCTGATACTTAGTTTCATACTACCTTTTTGATATTCCTATGCGCTAGCCTCTGCACTCGCAGATAATTTTCACTCTATTTATGATATTACAATACTCTTTACCCATGCAGCCAATTGTGTATGTGACCTCAAGTTGAAATTTCACTTTCAGAGCGGCTGTGTGTGCTTAGGGACAGTATTACAGAACTACTGTATTAATGATGCCATTAAGAAAATTAAAAAAAAAAAAATTACATCCTGTCGTGGTGGTCTGTACGTAAGAGTGTTTGTGTTCAGAATATGTCAACAGATATTGCATCAAGAATGAATGAATTACCTTTAATTGATAAATAATTGGATACAACTGTAAATTTTCCTAGATAAGAAACACAGAGCTAATTAAAAACTTTGGGAATTGTGTGATAGGAAAACAAATGTGGTATAATCACAGACAAAACACTGTATGTCTTAAGAGTCTATCCCATGTATAACAAAGACAGAAGTGAAGAAGCCATAGATAATATGAGAAATACTATGGCTTATTGAGGAAATAAAAGAAAGGAATGACATCATTCATATTGTTTCCTATGGTCATCAGTCTATCTTGAAATATTTGAATGGCACATCTGTTCATCGCTGTTGATTTCTGTGCATACAATAAAGATTGTGCGCCATCCATTGAAGTTTCCATGGCCTGTGGATGTGGTAGTCATAAAATTTTTTTGGTAAATTCTTCTTCTTGGCATAGATTTTAACAGAATGTAATTTCATTTAGACCTGTGATGTATGTCACCACATGCTATTTTAGACTAGAAATTCTTGTCTTTATTGTCTTCATTTCCTGTTGCTCTTTTGCAGAGCATCTAGGGCTTCGATGAAGCTCCACCAGCGCACTTGATTTTGGGCAACAATCTTCAACTGAAAATGTTTTCCTCTCCTTCTTGATCTCTTCCTGCCCTGTCTTCTGATCTTTGGTCTTCCTTGTTTCCATTTACCCTGTAAGTTGCAGCAAAGAGCTTTTGTCTTTACAGCATCCTGGCTTTTTTGAAAGATGTGTCCAATGCAGTTCCACTTCCTTCTCAGGGTTTGGATGGTGACTGGTTCTTCTCTAGTTCTGTTCTAAAGGTCTTCATTGGAGATCACATTTGCCCAAGAGAGAGATTTTAAACCTTTGACTGCTGGAGGCACACCATCTTCTTGGCGCACTGAACCGCCACAGCCTGCGGCGTAATCCGTGCTAATAGCTCCCTGTGCTAAGTGCTTGTCTCGTGGAGCCGCCGTGGGGAGCGGAGCGGCCCATGCGGCCTGACCCGCCCTGTGCTGAAAACTTCTGGACTGCTTACAACTTGCACAGAGCCAGTGTGAATTTTTGATGACTTTCAGCTGTAATATCTCGGGCAAAAGTTTTTGTAAACAAATCAAATTTGGCCATCTTGTGCAACTTTATGCATTATCTTAAGAATAACAATGAAAAGAATCTGATGAGTCATTTTGAGCCAGAAAACTGTAGGTAAAATTGGCCAAAAAAAATAGGTGCCTGAAAAAATTTCAAATTTGGATTTTTGTGTCTCCAGCACTAATGCTATGACGAACGTGAAACTTGGCATGTATTAACCTAACAACACGAGGTTCTCAAATATAAAGTTCCATTTGTGTAGCACTTTCCAGTACTGACTGAATTAAGTGCGAATTTGAAGATTTTGTAAAAATGTAAAAAATGTGATATTTTTGTTCTGATTTTGCTGAAAAACCATGTTCTATAAAACATTCCAAGCTGTATAATTGGAATGAAAGTTGGGCGTGAAAATCGTGCCCAAAAACAATGTAAACTTCCAATTCACATATCTAGTAGAGTGAACACATGATGAAAATGAAATTTAGACAAAGATATGGAATCAAAATTTTTATTCCTCTACTATTTTCAAATAATCTACAAATTAGTCAAAAAGATGTTGATTCTTATGAAAAGATAAAAGCAGGGTATATTCGAAACATATTTTACAAATACCGGTTTCTGTTAATGCTTCAGAGCCAGCCTCAATCGAATAACCAATTTTAAGCCTCCCACCATCCCCAGGAGAGAGAGTTTAATTTCCAATATTGGCTAACAACAGAGGCAAAGTATCAAGAAAAATCACACTGAGAACAGAGTTTTAACTTTGGCATGTTATTCGTTGTTGATCAAAGGTGTTTGAAATCAGTTATGGAAAACTGGTTTTTTACAAGTGGACTGAATGTGCTCTGTATTTGTACTACTAAGGATAAAGGAATATAACTGTCTATGTCACATGTTAATAATTTAAATGTATCATATGTAGATTAATATATGGGTTATTGGCACACAATGTACTAGATATATTTACATTTTTCACAGTACACATATTGCGCCCTCTCAATCACCAGGTCCTTTCATTTGCTAGCAAACTGCTACATATGAAGAAGTCAGGCATTGTTTGAATAATTTTACATCTGTTACATCTATTTCCCATACTTCTTTTCGATCCGGACACTGGACTGGCACTGGCGGAGTTAAAAATAGATTTTTTTTAGTAATTCATTCAGAAGTGTCAACAAATTTTCTCAGGTTTAGTTCCCAATGATTAGTAATGCTTCTTTGTATGATAAGTCTCAAAGCAGGGTGCAGCACATAATGGAATATTGCAGGTTCTGCATTACAATCTAGTTTCCTGGTGCAGATTGTGTTTCATGCAAAACACACATCTGCACATTAGTGTACTTTTCTGCGAATGTTCACTCATACTAACAGCCGGAAAATGTCTCCCTGTAAATCGCAGAGGATTCTCGTCATCATAGCACCTTCCTCTACCAGCTTTTTTCCATTCTGTAGCATATTTTTCTACAGTCTCGTGTACAATAGAAAGGTAAAACTCCGTAAGCACTATTTTCCACTCTGTTACCGACTGGTGGAGAGCATGAGCATTTAGAATGTACAGATCCAGAATGTGAAAAAAGTGTTTCTTGTACCATTTCACAGTCTTACGCTCTGATCCCACAGAGATCAGTAACATGTCAAAATGGTCAACTGCACCCATACTCGAATTGTAATCTTCGATACATTGTGGTTTATATATTTTTTCGCCAGTATTTCTGTCAGTCTTTTCTGTTTCAACCATTTGTGTTGTGTGACTTGTGGTGAACATGCACACCTCTCTCTTATCATACCACTTGATAGCAAGGATCTTGTCAGTGGACTTAAACTCAGTTTCTCCTCATTTTAATTTCTTCCGCAGTTTTGGCATGTTGCGCCTATACTTACAAACAGTGCCACGTGCGGCTGTTCCGTGGTTGTGAAGCCAGAGGAACAGGTCCAGGCTGGAGCACCAATTATCGACACAGAATATGACCCTGTTCCAGATACAGTCCCATAAGAGTTGCCACTATGTCGCCACTTTTTCCTAAATTGTGGAACTCTGACAGTCGCACAGTACAAATGTCTTTATTCTGAATCTACTTTGTTTGGTTGGAGTAAATTGCTTAAAAGGTAATTGTCCTTTGAACGGCAAGATACTTTCATCTATACAAAGCTTGTGATGTGGACAGAATTAATTACAAAACGTCTTAAGAGCTTTGTCAACAGTCATCCTAATTTTAAATAGACTGTCACCTCCAGTACTCTGAGTTATCACTGAAGTGTAGCATTCTCGGGAGTAGACAAAAATGGTCTCAGGACCATTTCGCTGTAAACTGGTGTTTTCAGAAGTGTATCGCTGGACCAATAATCACTTAATTTTAACTTCTTAACTTGTGACATTAGAAGGCACATAGCAACAAAACAATACATTTCCTCAAATGCAGTGTCTTTCCACTTTGAGAGTTGAAAAATCACAGATTCTGTAGTACTTTCTCTGGTGTAAATGGAAAAACAATTTGTTTCATCTGCAATAAATTGCAACAGTTATTCAGACATAAATATCAGAAAAAATGAAAGAATGCTTGGATCACTATTTGTGGCCTGAAGTCGAGTCATCAAAGTAATGGCTTAATGGTTAGAAATCGGTTTCTTTCCAGTCAAACTTGTCACTTACGTGCTTTCTTTTCCGAACCATTTCACTGTCACTTTCTGATTACTCGAATTCGAACAAACTGCTGACCGTAATTCTTTCTCTCCCCCTGATGTAAAGGGCTGACGACTACAGATTCAAGATTCTGTTGAAGATTCATCACTGCTAGCAACATCAGATAATCCCATTCACTGTCGCTCCTAGTGAGCATGTCCAGGATCTCTTTATCAGTGCAACCAGGGCGACGTGACATTTCTTCCATAGAAAACAACAAAACTGACAAAAACACGGGAAGCAAAGTAAAATTCTGCAAAAGTGGAACACAGCAACAAACATATAGGCACTCTCGTACTATACAGTCAGACCACTGAACAGCTACTGAAAGAGCAGGGCGGAAAGACAGCTCTGTGTGTTTACACGTCTGCCGTGCTCAGGTAGCTGTGACTCAGTGTGCTTAAATTTGTCCCTAGCGCTGAAAAGGCCAGTGGCACGGTATGCATCAACACATCCTTACTGCGGTAGGGAAAACCCAAGGGCTGCGCTTAAACACATCTGGCACACTAGGGGTACAGTGATGCATAATGAATTAACACACCTCCAACAGTCGAAGTGTTAGGATTTTCCTAAAACATCTACTGTGGGAGACTTGCAAACTATTGGTGATTGTAGAGGTAATCTTCCAAATTTCGCATTCATGTAGCAGCAGTGCTTTCACATTTGTTCTGAATATTCATAGTTTAGTTGTCATGGAAATATCTCTTGCCCTCCATAATGGATATAGTTGTATGAAGGCCCCATTTGCCTTTTAGGTTCTTGCTCCAGCATCAGCAGCTACTCCTCACACTTCAGTAACTACACTCTCAAAGTGTGCGAGTTCGTTTACCATTTCAACTTCCTCATAGTTTCCAACTTTCTCATATTTCTTTTTATTGAGTTTCATAATCTTCATCTTGGCAGTCTCCAATTTCGGCATGACAATCTTGGCTTCATGCTCAAGGTCCTGCAGTGTTCTTTCCATGTCAACATAGTTCTGCAAGAGGAGGCAAATGTCACCATTAAACTTAAGATCTTACAATTGCTCATTCAATCCCCAGCATATCACTCTCTCCTTTTTCTCCACCACTTTCCTCGTAATTTCATAAAGCACCAGTAAAAAGATAGTTGGAGATAAAACACATTGTTGGCGACCTCCAGACTTAACTTGGAAGGCCCTCCATAGCTTTATACTCATTGATGAATTGGCATGTGTAGTTATTGTAAGTCTTCCTGACAACCTTCACTCTATTCTCTGTGGTAATGTACATTTTCAAAGATTTCCATGTAGGTCTCCTTGTAGTGGAGTTGAAGACATTTTAAAGTCAACAAAAAGAATGTGATGACAAGTAATGAATTCATTTGGTTGTCTGATGATGACTCTGAGTGTTTATTTGATCTGAAAAGAAAGGTTACTTCTAAAATTGGTTTGCTGTTTTCTTAGCTGCAGTTCAGCTTGGCCCTTAATTCTATTAAGGATTATTCACACCAACACTTTGCTTGAAATTGTAAGCAAGTTAATGCCACTCCAATTATGGCAGTTGGTGGTTTCACCTTTTTTTGGCAATTTAATTAAAATTCCTTCTCTCTACTCCTGTGGCATGCTCTTCAAATTCCTTATCGTTGTCAAAACAGTGTGGAAAATATTAGTGGCTGTGTCTGGCTCAGTGGTCAGAAGTTGTGGTCTTGTGTTATCAATGAATGGGGCTTTTCCATTGATTAGCTGCTTGATTGCTGCCTTGATCTCTTCCTTTGGAGGCAGCTCCAATTTAATGATATTTTCTAATATTTCAGGATCATCTTCATCTTTTGGTGCTGTTTTTTGTTTAGACTCTCCCTCATTGTCTCTATTCAGCACCTCCATAAAGTGCTCATGTCATCTTGGATGTTGTGCATCATTGTTGGTGAGGAGATGTCCTTGTTTGCTCCTTACAGGATGACTTCAGGAGACTTTCTTTTTGGCGGGAATCTTCACAGTTTTATGAGTAAACTGTCGAAGTATTCGTTATAAAGTTCCCAAATTTACTGCCCTTCAGGAAAGTTCTCACACTGTAATTATTCTTGGGGCTGAGAGCTGGCTGAAACCCAAAGTGGAAAGCTCTGAGATATTTAGCAAGTCGTGGAACATATATTGGAAATACAGATTAGAGGCCATAGGAGGGGGAGTTTTCATTGCAGTTGACAAAAATATTCTCTCTACTGAGGTCGAAGTTGAATGTGACACTGAAGTTGTTTGGTCACATATAACAGGTGTAGGTGAAACTAAGTTAATTGCTGGATGTTTTTACCGGCCACCTGATTCCACTATGGCAGTCCTAAAGTCATTCAAAGATAGTGTACAGTTAAGAGTGCATAAATACTCCGATCATACAATACTATTTGGAAGCGACTTTAACCTGCTGAGTATAGACTGGGATGTCTACGGATTAATTGTGGGGGGGGGGGGGGGGGTACAGACAAACAGTCAGTGATGCGAAATACTTTGGAACACATTTTCTGAAAATTGTCTTGAGTAGCTAGCTCGGCAGCCCACATGCAATGGAATTATCTTAGACCTTGTAGCTACAAATAGACTTGTCGTTACAGCAATTATGATGACAAAAATTAATAAATCAGTCAATAAGGCTGGGACAGTGTTTCTGCTAGATAGACCAGATAAGCAGTTATTAACATATTAGAACCAGTAAGATGGATGTAGAGGAATTATGGGCAAAGTTTAAGCAGATTCTAAATCGTGGTTGGGAGAGTTATGTGCCTATTAAGTGGATGAGGGATGGAAAAGACCCACCAACAGTTTAATAACGAAATTCTTAAGATACTGAGGAAGCAAAGGCTAGGTTCAAAAGAGGATGCACAAATGTCAAGCGAAGATTAGTAGAGATTCGTGCGTCTGTGAAGAGATCTGTGAAATCGCTAAGCGGGTCTAAGCTTCCGTTCAGTCTCTTGTTGACCAATCTGTTGTGGCAGTTGAAGATAGCAAAATGAAAGCCAAAGTTTTAAATTTCACATTCAAGAAATCGTTTACACAGGAGAATTGTACAAAAATACAGTCACTTGACCATCGGACAGACTCCCGTATGGACGACGTAGAAATAAGCATACCTGACATGGAGAAGCAGCTTAAAGATTTGAAAATAAATAAATCACCAGTTTGATTTTACAAACAGTACCCTACAGCATTGGCCCCTTACCTAGCGTGCATTTATCGTGAATCTTTCACCCAGCACAAAGTCCCAAGCATCTGGAAAAAAGTGCAGGTGACTACACTAAGAAAGGTAAAAAGAATGGACCCACAAAATGTACAGACCAGTATTCCTAACTTCTGTTTGTTGCAGAATCCTGGAACACATTCTCAGTTTGAATATAATAAACTTTCTTGAGCCTAAGAAGCTTATGACCACGAATCGGCATGGTTTTGGAAAGCATTTCTCATGCAATACTCAGCTTGCCTTTTTCTCACATGATATAGTGAGAACTGTGGATGAAGGGCAACAGGCAGGGTCCATATTTCTAGCTTTCCAGAAAGCATTTGACATGGTGCCCCATTGCAGGCTTTTAATGAAGGTATGAACATACGGAATAAGTTCACAGATATGTGAGTGCCTGGAAGACTTCTTCAGTAATAGAACCCAGTATGTTGTCATCGACAGTGAGTGTTCATCAGAGACAAGGATATTGTCAGGTGTGCCCTGGGCAGGGTGGGCAGCAGTCGGTTGTTTGCTGATGATGTACGGTAAGGTGTCGAAGTTGAATGACTGTAGGAAGATACAAGACAACTTATACAAAATTTCCAATTGCTGTGATAAATGGCAGCTAGCCCTAAATGTGGAAAATTGCAATTTAATGTGAATGAGTAGGAAGAACAAACCCGTAATGTTCAGGTACAGTATTACTAATGTCCAGCTTGATACAGTCAAGTCATTTAAATATCTGGGTGTAACATTGCAAAGCGATATGAGATGGAATGAGCATGTGAAAACTGTGGAAGGGAAGGCAAATAGTCGACAATTCCAAGTTGTTTCTGACATCCATTCCTTTCTTCTTGGCTTTCTGAAGCAAGCAATTTTTTGCAGCTGTGCCTCTAGCAGCTATTTTCATCTTCTCCCATTTTCCATCAGTGCCCACTTCTTCATCTGTGCAAAGGCCCTGAAACCGGTTTCTTGATTATAGTATGAATTCTTGGCTGCTACTTTAATTTTTCTATTTCTTACATCAATGTGTGGAAACACTTTCTTTTAATGACTATCTTGATGCGAACATGTGCAACCATAAGGTGGTCACCACTTCCTATGTTTGCTCTCCTTCGGTTTCTCAATTATATGAGGGATTTTTTTCCACTTTCTACTAAAAGCTGTGTGGTCAGTTTGATTTGTAATGTTAAGATTTGGAGACATCTGTGATATTTTGACATTTTTCATGAGAGAAGATTGTGCCACCAATAATTAGATCGTTATTTTCACAGAAAGCTACAAAAACCTCTTCATTGTTAATCATGTTGCCGACTCCATGTTGTCTCATCACTTGCTCCATTCCAGGATTGTCTGCACCTATCTTTGCATTAAAATCACCTGTCATAATTAAAATAACTTTCCTGGTGGTGTTTTTGACTGTTTTCTGGAGTTCTACATACAAATTGGCATTTCCTCTCTAGCTTCTTCAGTTTTTGCAGAATATTGCACTATGGAGTTATTTCTCACTCTTCCTTTGAATCTTGTCCTGAGAATTTTTGAAGACATATTCTTCCCCAAGCTGCTGTTCATTCTTTTAGGAGCAATCCCACTCCCTCCACATGTGGATCATCACTGTTTAGCTTTCCAAAATACAGAGATGTATGCCCACTCAAGGTCTTCAATTCTTCAAATTCATTCCATCTCACTTCACTTACTGCCAGGATGCTGAGTCTATATATCTCTGCTGCTGCTCTACGTGGTGGCAGTTTCTGAGGTTGGTATAAGTTTTGAACGTTTCGGAATCTGATAATCATGTCCTTCTTTATGCCAAATGTTGTCATTGTTGTTTTTAGGTCCATCTAGCTGCTTCTCTTAGTTTCTTTAATGTATTGATTTTAAGCAGTTGTGGGTAGTTAAAGTATATCAGCACATTGCCATGTTTGGGCTGCCACCTCTGAGCATTGACACTTGCTCCCAGTGAAGATGTTATAGGTGGGCAGAGAATATCATTTCCTACAATTCCCTTTGTGTGGTTTGGTTATATCACAATGACTCGGCCGTCATAGCCATGGTAACGGGGTACACCACTGGAAGGTGAGGTTGACAGTTGCATGGGAGAGGGTGTCTGAGTCGCTTCACTGTACCTTACATCCCAGAAAGTTCTCAAATGATGGATTAATCCATTCGTTTTAAACAGTGTGTGTTTTGTATCCTCCAGGAAACAGTTAAATTGAAGAATTAATACTCTTATTTTATTTCAGGCCAGCAGAAATTGAGGCCATTTTGGGAAACATGATTGGGCATAGACTTATCACCAAGCAGACTCCAAAGGATGGCATTCTAGTTAAGAAAGTTATGGTAGCAGAGTCTGTTACCATTAAGCGGGAGACCTATGTTTGTATACTGATGGACAGGTCTGTAGATCACAAGCTGTACATCTTTTATATTCAGTTTAAGAGTACCTTTAAGTAGTTTTTAACTATGTCTTTCGTTAGTTTTCATTATTTATTCATCTAAAATAAGAGAGCTGTTGTTGTGTTTGCATTAACTTGAATTATAGTAGTACCAGATTGGTTAGTATGGTCTGATTTCCCATTTTAATTGGAGATGGAAGATAAATTTCAATACATGGGTGTAAACAATAACTGTTAGCAACATACCACAGTGGTGTAAATGAAATTGAGACAAATAAATTGATAGTACTATCAGTAGTTCTGCCTACGGGCAGACTGAGTTGCAATGATAAGTCAAACATCAGGCAAGGAATGACTTTATTGCTTATGACACATTTTGGAATTTGTGCACCATCAGACATATGCAGAAAATTGTTTCCAGAAATATTTTTTAAGACATAGTAATGGATGCCTTAATCATTCCAATTTGATTTAAAAACACCTGGCACAAATTATAATACACCTATCCAGGCACTATTGCTGCACGTAGATATATGTATTCAGTTGTACACGAAACAAACATTCACAGGCTACTGACATAATTCTGCAGAGTGCAGACCAAGAAGACATTTTTGCCACCAGGTGACATTACAAAACATATTGTGTTGCCAATGCTCAATAACTACTATACATTTATTATACGATGTGTCTGGTTGCTGTGAACAAACTTATTTTATAATAAATATTTGCTTTATACAAGTGGCAATGCCTTGACAGTGATAAAAAGTTACTAAATTTTAAGTTAAATTCAAGAGTATTACATGGTGCCACACATCGTCAAAAGCTACAATCGCAACAACTGTGCAATATGACAAGTCACATAAACTTAAAATATGCAATAGCAGTACTAACATATGCCACAAATTTGATTATAGGCAGTAAGACAGGGGAAGGAGAATACAATATTTTCTTTAAAACTAGGGTAGTCCATCTGGCTGACCCAAATCGGTAAATGAAAGTACTCAATGTACACCATTGCACTTACATCAAATAGGGGGAAAAAATTCTGCTAATGAACACAACCAGTTTTTTAATGAAACGTGGGACGTATTTCAGTATAAGTAGTATAAAAAAAATCAGTCTTGGTGGGATTACCCATCATGTCCATATAACTAAGAAATATTATTTGATACCATAGATCGTCAAACATTAAAATCGTGTCATCTTGTTGCACTTTACAAAAATTGTAAAGCAAAAGTATAAAATACATAAGTAATTGTACAGCCTAAACTATAAAATATGAAACAGGCACAGTAGAAATTAGATTGGGCGGGAGGGACAGGAATGGAGGAAAGCGGGTTAGGTAGGGGAGGCGCACTATATAAAAATTAAATGGAAGCTGGAGTTTTTCTCAGAATCAGACATTGGTGTCACACAGCTGTGCTCATAACAAATCCTGAAAAATATTGAATGTGTTCATTCAAGATTCCATGTTGGTTAGCATTAAAATGCTTATATATCTCAGTTTCTTTCAAAATGTCTAAATCTAAGCCTTTTGGCTTTATGTTAAAGATCATTAGGGATTTTTCAGTCATATCTGCATGATGCTTCTGATCACTGAGATGACAACCCTTAGCAGTAGTGTTGTTATTATGGTGTTCCCTGAATCTGGTTAAAAAGTCATGCCCTGTCTGCCAAATGTAAACACTATCAAAGGATCCACAAGTGATTATATATACCTTCGACTTTGTAAATTTATCCTGCTTGTTGTCAACAGGTGTAAGCAAAACTGTCTTAAGTTTCTTGAGCATCTGGAAGCCAGTTTGTATACTGGCTTTTTTAAATGCGTTGACAGTTTGTTCGCAGAAATTCCCTGTATAGCATATAGATGCATATTTAGGCAGGTTCTCAGGAGGACCAGGAATAGATTTTTTTCCCTTCTATTGAATACCAGTTGATAAATAGCAATAGTATTGCACTTTCAGTGTAACCATTTTTCAGACATATTTGTGTGATTTGTATGATTTTCTAACATATGCAGAGCTTAAGACAAGTTTAGCTAGCCTGTTGAACATTGACATGAGCATTGAC
Organism: Schistocerca serialis cubense; assembly: GCF_023864345.2. Lineage (NCBI taxonomy): Eukaryota > Metazoa > Arthropoda > Insecta > Orthoptera > Acrididae > Schistocerca > Schistocerca serialis. The sequence continues at coordinate 256,352,559 of NC_064640.1, forward strand.
AGGAAGAATGCACACACTTAAGTGCACGAGTGGCAAGAGTCTACATTCGGCCAACAATGCCATATGATCATTTCCATTTCTACATTAATAATTACATCCGCGGTGCATGGTTTTCTGAAAACATCTAAACAAGAATCTTTAGATTGCCTAGTAGTATTCAAGTCGAAGTAGTTAAGACTTCCCTATTTGATTCCAACTCGACAATGAAGTGTGTTTTTGAATGCAGCAGACTGAGGGAGTCTGCCAAATGTGTGATTCTGTTGCTGTAAGTGCAATAAAAATATCACCTACATATCTTCGATACAAAATTATATTATTAGACATGGCCCTATTATTTGCAAAGAATTTTCTATCTAGGTAATTAATGAAAATGTCAGTCAAAAACACAGAAAGACAGCAACCTTTTGCCCGTGCCAGCCATTTGAAGATAAGTCTTACCATTGAAAATAAAACAGTTAAAAGTTAGTCTTTTATGCAACAAATGCAACTGTTCAGTAATTTCCTGTACTGCAAGTTTCATATACTTAAGAAGATTCAATCTTACAATCTCGAAAGTCTTTTCAACTGGAACATTTATGTACAAATTGGTTATATCCAGAGACCCCATTAGTCTCTCGTGGAATCTTAGTTTCTCGTAATAACATCGCTGTCTCATAGCTGTTTTTTTTTTTCGGACTATGTTTCCTCAAAAGTGAATGCAGCTATTAGCTTAGCATAGCAGAAACTGTTAATTTTATAATTAGGACCTTGGCATCCATCAATTGGACATATTGGGGAATGGCTCTTACATAGATTTGTGAATGAAGAACTGGTAGTTTTGGATTCTTGGGGATTTGTCTGCATTTAGCCTACTCAGATGCAAAAAGAAAGTTGGAACCTTTTACACATTTCTTCAACTTGGTAATAAATTTAGGAAGAAGGTTCCTTTTAGCTATGTCATTAGAACAAAAGAAATCCAATGTCTTATTTACCTAATCGGTGCCCGATATAAGGACGATAGAGCTAGCTGTATCTCTCTTTGTGATAATTATCTAATTTTCAAGCAGTTTTGCATTCAATCTTTTGATGATGGCACAAAGAGACTTTGAGAATGAGCCTATAGGAACAGGTTTACAAAATGCTTTTTGAGTAGACATAGCAATCTGGACCTGTATATGCTGTGGGACCCTAAGCATCTCACATATGCCTTTTACTTTGACCACAGTTCTTTTAGTAGTATTAGTATTTACTTTACTGGGAATGTTGAAATTTAGGTCCTTTGTAACAAAGAATTTTCATCATAAGAAAGATTAATGTCCGTAATATGAACTACTCTATCTCAAAAGAGTGTTTGTTAACATTGACAACTTCAGTAGTGTTAGCCAGGGTCTGCCACAAGTGCCCATAGTTTGTGGTTGTGCCTTCTAGTAATAACATTGTGTTCCAAGAAAAGACCATTACTAATCAAATCATATAGATCACAAACAAAAAACCAGTAAGAATGTGTGACAAGGGATTAGATAAGTCAGTACCTGTAGTCTCAGCAAAGTGTCTGAATCTATGCACCATGTAAATTTTGCTTTTTATGAATTGATGTCCACATTTTACCTTGACACTACATGCACTTAATACCACAGAATTAAATTTAAGTTTTGTTGAATTTGGGATGAGACCACTCACTAAAGAGTTTTTATTGAAATTAATTTGTAGTCGACTATAACCATCACTTGTGTTCTGAAGCCGTATAACAACTTGGCCTCCCTAATGACCCAACTTGCAGTGAAATAATATAAATGTGATATAAAGTTGTGATCAGTAGTTCTGCATAATGGCTGACTGGGTCGAAATGGTAAAAGTCAGACGTGAAGCAAGGAATGACTTTATTGTTCATATGATGTGTTTTGGATATAAGAATCTTGCAGTCTATCAAGCCAAGAAACAGCTTCATGTTGTTCAAGAAAATCCATGTAAGCTACATCACATGCACACCACATGAAGTTTTGGCTAAAATCATTCTTGGATATTAACCCTTTCATGGTTAAAATTTACCTATAATTAGCACGTATTTGAAAAATAAAAGGTCAAAACCCATGTCCCTTTGTGATAAATAATACATTTTCAGTACCAAAAAAATGTGATCTGTTTGATTTTTAAAAATTGGTGAAATGGTACACATGTGTTCCATGTTTCCATGTGAACCCATGATTTTCAGAGATAAATATTTAATTTTAGAATGATTTTATCAGGATGGCAATTGTTGAAAAAGAGTAACAAATCAGCCCCAAAACACATTTATTCTCCTGACAATGAAAAACATGAAATATTGCACACAAGTTTTCAACATACCATTTGAAGATGGCTTTGGCATACGACAGACATCAATGTTTTCTACATTCTGTGAAGTTTTCTGTGGCATATACAGGGTAGTCCATCTGAAGTTTCGGATGAGATTGTCTCAAAAACTATTCATTGGGCACAAATAGTGGCTTAGACAAGTTCGTGACCTCAAAGGGGGACATCAAATGATACTACACATGACCCCCAGCCCCTGCCACCTTGAGTGGGGCGGGGTTTAACTTTTAAATCTTAAATGGAAACCCCCATTTTTTTAATTGCGGATTCGGATTCTTGATAAAAAAGTAATAAAGTTTTGTCTGAAACATTTTTTTTAAACCATTGGCAGATGGCGCTGAAACTGAGAGAAATTAAAATTGGGGAAGAACTCCAATTTATTTAGAATGATTGGAGAAGGATGCATCAAATCAATACAAAATGTGCACCAATTCCTTCATTATGCCAAATTAAGCTACTTTTTTTACAAAATGTAACCTACTCATCACAGTTTTTGATGGAGGGAGGCGGAATGGTATTAAAATCTCATTAGGGAAGTCTTCACAATTGCATTACTCACCTGACTGTGGCACTACTGTGGCCAAACTGTGAACTATGGCTCAGTATAAAGGTCGATACAATGCGATCAGACGTCACTTCACTTTCAAATTCTGAACCGTAAACATGAACTGATGAAAGTAAATTACTCTTTAGCGAAACGTGGCTCACTATCCTCGTACAGAGATTGTTGATATGATGATAATTTTAGGTGACTGCCATAACAATTACACTGAAGCTGTGCAATTGTATATGGATCATTTCCCAAACAGACGACATCCAAGTGGAAACATTATTCGAAATTGCACTCAATGAGCTTGAAGTGGATACATGCACTGTCGACTTCGTCATCGCGAATACAATGAAAATGAGGCTCGTACCCTTACTGTTCTCGCCTGTGTTCAACTGGATCGCGCGATTCAGAGACAAACTGGAATACTGAAATCAACTGTTTTGAGGATTTTGAAGGCACATAATTATCATGCGTATCGTATCACACTGACACAGGCATTAATGCCGAAAGATATGTAAGTATGCGTGCATTTCTGCCAATGGAAATGATAAGAGGTGACAATGATTTTCTTATATATGTTATGTTCACTGATGAAACCACATTCAAAAACAATGGTGAATTAAATCATCGTGATTGTCATTATTGGTCCCCTGTCAATCCACACTGGCACAGACCCTTTGACAATCAACACAAATGGTCATTAATGGTGTGGTGTGGAATTTTAAACGGTTACTTGATAGAACCATATTTTTTTTTAACCGAAATGTTACTGGGGAATCTTATTTACAACTTGTCCGTGATGATTTGTTGAAGCTAATGGAAGATGTTGATTTAGAAACTAGGCAACGAATGTGGTTTCAACAGAACAGAGCAGCTCCCCATTATGCTAAAAATGTGCAGAACGTTTTAAATTTACGGCACCCTGTTTGGTGGATAGGACGCGGCGGACCAATTCAGTGGCCTCCAAGTTCACCAGACCTAACATCTCCTGATTTTTTCTTGTGGGGTTATTTAAAAAAATTGTTTATGAAAGACAGCCCACATCCAGAAACGATATGGAGCAATGCATTCGAAGATCATGTGCAGCCATACCACAGGATGTGCTGCTCAAAACTGTGGACAACTTTCGCAGATGTTTGACTTTATGCATTGTAGCAAATGGGGATAATTTTGAACAATTTCTTAGTGGCTAATTTCATTAATTAAGCACCCCAAATTGTGAGAGGCAAGGGGACTCACACTAATGAAGCACCCCATGGGAACATCATTCTACTACCTCCATGTCATTGTTCCTGGGTAACGCTAAAAGTAGGATACAGTACATTTTGTACAAAAATAGCTTAATTTGGTGTAACGAAAGAATTGGTGCATATTTTTTATTGATTTGATGCGTCTTTCTCGGATAATTCTAAATAAATCAGAGTTCTCCCCCAATTTTACTTTTTTCTCGATTTCAGCGCCATCTGTCATCGGTTTAAAAAATGTTTCAGACAAAACTTGATTACTTTTTTTGTGGAGAATCTGAGTCTGCAATGAAAAATGGCGGTTTCCATTTAAGATTTAAAAGTTACCCCTGCCCCACCCAAGGGGGTGGGGGCTGGAGGTCACGTGTAGTATCATTTGATGTCCCCCTTTGAGCTAACGAACTTGTCTTACCCACTATTTTTACCCAATGTATAGTTTTCGAGATAATCTCATCCAAAACTTCAGATGAACCACCCTGTATGTCCCATTACACACAAATTATGTACGAACTAGCAGAATTACTGAGGTATGTAGTAATGTCTTAAAATAATGTCTGTGATGTATAAAAAACAATTAGTTACTTCAGGCATTCCTGGAATAGAGAAGATGGCTATTTTGTCTGATTTTCCTGGAGACACACACACACACACACACACACACACACACACACACACACACACACACACACACACTCTCTCTCTCTCTCTCTCTCTCTATATATATATATATATATATATAGGGAAACATTCCACGTGGGAAAAATTATATATAAAAACAAAGATGAGGTGACCTACCGAACGAAAGCGCTGGCAGGTCGATAGACACACAAACAAACACAAACATACACACAAAATTCAAGCTTTCGCAACAAACTGTTGCCTCATCAGGAAAGAGGGAAGGAGAGGGGAAGACGAAAGGAAGTGGGTTTTAAGGGAGAGGGTAAGGAGTCATTCCAATCCCGGGAGCGGAAAGACTTACCTTAGGGGGAAAAAAGGACAGGTATACACTCGCACTCGTGCACATATCCATCCACACATACAGACACAAGCAGACAAGCAGACATATGTCTGCTTGTGTCTGTATGTGTGGATGGATATGTGCGTGAGTGCGAGTGTATACCTGTCCTTTTTTCCCCCTAAGGTAAGTCTTTCCGCTCCCGGGATTGGAATGACTCCTTACCCTCTCCCTTAAAACCCACTTCCTTTCGTCTTCCCCTCTCCTTCCCTCTTTCCTGATGAGGCAACAGTTTGTTGCGGAAAGCTTGAATTTTGTGTGTATGTTTGTGTTTGTTTGTGTGTCTATCGACCTGCCAGCACTTTCGTTCGGTAAGTCACCTCATCTTTGTTTTTTTATATTTATATATATATATATATATATATATATATATATATGATGTGACTTACCGAACGAAAGTGCTGGCAGGTCGATAGTCACACAAACATACACATGAAATTCAAGCTTTCGCAACAAACCAAACTGTTGCCTCATCAGGAAAGAGAGAAGGAGAGGGAAAGACGAAAGGATGTGGGTTTTAAGGGAGAGGGTAAGGAGTCATTCCAATCCCGGGAGCGGAAAGACTTACCTTAGGGGGAAAGAAGGGGTATACACTCGCGCGCACACACACACATATCCATCCGCACATACACAGACACAAGCAGACATTTGTAAAGGCAAAGAGTTTGCAATTGCCTTTACAAATGTCAAGAGTTTGCAATTGCCTTTACAAATGTCTGCTTGTGTCTGTGTATGTGCGGATGGATATGTGTGTGTGTGTGTGCGCGCGCGCGCGCGAGTGCGCGAGTGTATACCCCTTCTTTCCCCCTAAGGTAAGTCTTTCCGCTCCCGGGATTGGAATGACTCCTTACCCTCTCCCTTAAAACCCACATCCTTTCGTCTTTCCCTCTCCTTCCCTCTTTCCTGATGAGGCAACAGTTTGTTGTGAAAGCTTGAATTTCATGTGTATGTTTGTGTGTCTATCGACCTGCCAGCACTTTCGTTCGGTAAGTCACATCATCTGTGTTTTTAGATATATTTTTCCCACGTGGAATGTTTCCCTCTATTTTATATGTATATATATATATGCATGCGGCTCAATATGATCTCACTCAGCCTTCTATATATCCACCCAATGGGCCGTAGTATTTTTCTCCAAGTTTTGAAAGCATCTCGCTACATGCTAGCACTAGAGGGATATGAGACATAGATGTCTCAGTACTTAAAACTGTGTATTACTTTAGTGGCATATGTGTCACATCAGTGACAAAAGGGTTAAAAGACCCTTTGTTCATGCATGTTCAAAACATAAAATTCACGTTTGTGTAAATTTTACCTCTAAATATTTTTAATTTTAGCAGCATAAATTTAGCAATTAAATAGTTTTGTTTGTCTGTTGTTTTTACTATGATATTACTGTGTTCGTAATGGTTAATTTAGATGCAACTGTAAAAAAATTAGTTTTTGTATAACATTTAAAAAAAGACTTCCTTTTTCATTACCCTCATGGGAAATCTTAAAGTGATAATATTAGTGAAATAGCAGGCTAAGCCATTAGCATAAGAGAGTGAGAGGGTACTGAAAATCTCGCCTGGTGCACATGCTTGTAGCTAAGGTGGACTTTGTAGGCCAGATTGAGGTGGTTTACTGGCTTGGCAGAATGCAAACTGTTCGTCTTGTCTTCATCTACACCACTGTGGTGTGTCGTAAACAGTTATTGTTTACACCATGTATAGTACTGTAAGAAAGATGGTTCACAACTATTGAGTAAAAGTTATGACCGCATCATGATGTAAAATAAGATCAGCCAATTTGGGTACAAATACAGGTGGCTGTTGTCATTATGAAGAACTCATGGAGAGGGGAAAAAATCCTAACCAGTAGCACTAACCTTTGAGTACTTTTGGAGTGCTTGACCCTGTTTTACATCTTCATGCAATTGCTTACACAAATTTGTTCTTTTTTCCTCTCTCACTGTGATTCGGACTGTCAGTCATATTCATTTATGGTACCACACATTTGAGATATGGAGGACCATCAAACAGTTGTATAGTCAGCAGAGAAATTGTTTGTGATATGATCAAAATCTTACACAAGAAAATTCAATACATTTATGTCTATTTAACCAAGTACTTTATTCATTGTAGTATCATTTTTTGTATTGTATGATTCAGGTGACCACTGATCAGTTTTATTCAAACATGATTTTTCAATTTAGTTTGAAATAAAATTATTTGGGGCAATTTGTTGTCATTGAAATAAAAGTAGGGTTAAATATCTCAAGTTTTGAAAGAGATTAACTTGAAGGGTCTCTTTATTAGTCTAGGAATAAATGATCATGCAAAATGAAAACTTTAAGAAAGAGGAACTGCGATATTGATATTGCTCCCAGTTGAAAGTTGCATCCATCAGTGTGTTGCCATACTTTTGTAGATACTCACCACTGTCCATAATTTGTGTGGCACTGTATAACACTCTTTCATTTCCAGCCAACACATCGCAGCTAATTTTATCATTGTTAATTCATTACATGCTTATTTGTGTGTGCACAGGTTACATCAGTTTTAGCTATGAATTACACAACAGAAGAAATATTTTACAGCTATTCAGCTGTAATGGTTCTACAGAAATGGGGAATGCAGAAGATGTGTTAAGAGAGGTGTGTCTGTTGCCTATCGTTAGTTAACCTGTTCTGTTTTCTGACCTTCATATTTTGAGGCAATAAGGGGTATCTTATGTTTAGGCTGTGGCTTGAAACTGAATGATTCGTTTATCAGTATACTGTGCCTTTCCTCTTCCCACGACGATTTTCTTATGCAAGTGGAATAGAGGGAGATGGGAGGACAAACTGAAATGTTGCTTATATATATCTTGTGCAGTATTTATTGTGATTTACTAAAGGGGGTTGCCGGAGGGAAAGAGAATACACACAATACTTCTCTTAAGTATATTAATATACATATTAGTATAATGCCATACAACATACACAATGTTTATTATTAATGAATCAGCAACAACATAAGTGTGTTGCTCACTTTTGTTTTATACATTGCATAATACAGTGTAACTGGTATCTTTTTGGAGACTGCTTGTACCTTTTATGGTCATAATATTACTTGTTTATGTAAGTAACATACTTTGACAAGCTTAAATAACAATTCATGTGCAACCTCACCAGTTGTAATTCTCACTGGAAAGAAAAAAAACATCCTGCAGGCTTTTCGCTGCTACATACAGGGTGTCCCAAACTTTTTGGGTCAAACTTAAACAGGTGATAATGGACCCACAGCAGATTGTATTCAAATAGGGAACCAGTGGTGTGAAATGCATTTTTATTGTGTTATGGACATGTACAGCATACACCACTTAACAACAGTGTAGCTCATAGTACTTATTCAAAGTGGAGATTGCCAGTCTCAATCCATGCACAGCAATGGTGCTTCAAGATATGCTGCGCTCTCTCAAAGATCCCTTGTGTCTGTTATATCAGGAGATAGGAAGCTAGGACCCTAGGAAACAGGTCATCATACATTTCTATGGGGGTTTCATGCACCCACATCTTGACATAGACTCAGAGGAAAAAGTCCATATACGTGAGATACAGCGATTGCACTGGCCATGAGGCAGGACCTCCCCTTCCAATCCAGCGATGAGGGTTTGTGTTGTTCAGGTGCTCGTGAACATTAACATCAAAGTGGACTGGTGCACTGTCATGTTGAAACGGCATCCTTTCATGGACAACATGGCATACAGTCTTTGAGAACTGTGGCAGCACATCTCACAGGAACACCAGCTAATGTGAAACGGCATCCTTTCATGGACAACATGGCATACAGTGTCTGAGAACTATGGCAGCACATCTCACAGGAACACCAGCTAATGTGAAACTACATCCTTTCATGGACAACATGGCGTACAGTCACCAAGAACTGTGGCAGTACATCTCACAGGAACACCAGCTAATGTGGACCAATCAAACAGGAAGGCAGCAAATAAGGTCCTAGTAAGTGAGCTTTGACAATGCCTGCCCATACATTGACAGAGAAGTGTTGCTGGTGACCACCAATGTATGTGATGTGGGGCAGAAATGGTTGTTGCAGCTGTTGAAAACACCATCACAGGTGAATGAGGCCTCATTCGTGAGCAATACAAACTGTACAGAGTTCAGCACTACAGCACTGGGGTGGCAAATCCATTGAAAAAGTGAACGTGGGACTCAAAATCTGTTGGTCCTTGTGCTTGTGCACTTGTTTTTTATGACAAGGATGAAAACCTGCTGCACCAATACTCATCACACCGTACCCTTTGAAATGTGCAAACGGGCAAGCTGATGGATCCAGAATGAGACTTTCACTCTGCAGAGGAGTGTGTGCTGATACGAAACTTCCTGGCAGATTAAAACTGTGTGCCGGACCAAGACTCGAACTCGGGACCTTCGCCTTTTGCGGGCAAGTGCTCTACCAAATGAGCTACCCAAGCACGACTCACGACCCATCTTCACAGCTTTACTTCTGCCAGTACCTTGTCTGCTACCTTCCAAAGTTCCCGAGTCTCGGTCCGGCACACAGTTTTAATCTGCCAGGAAGTTTCATATCAGCGCACACTCTGCTGCAGAGTGAAGGAAACATCCCCCAGGCTGTGTCTTAGCCATGTATCCGCAATATCCTTTCTTTCAGGAGTGGTAGTTCTGCAAGGTTTGCAGGAGAGCTTCTGTAAAGATTGGAAGGCAGGAGACGAGGTATTGGCAGAAGTAAAGCTGCGAGGACTGGGCGTGAGTCGTACTTGGGTAGCTCATTTGGTAGAGCACTTGCCCGCAAAAGGCAAAGGTCCCGAGTTCGAGTCTCGATCTGGCACACAGTTTTAATCTGCCAGGAATTTTCAAGTTGGTGGATGTCTATTGTTGGGTGGTTGGCCACAAGACCCAACACCATCTCCTCAAAGTCTGGTGTCTGGACATCCCTTTGGCGGGAAACTTGCTGGCTATCTGTGGTGTGAACTACCCCATCTCTTGTAAGTTGGTATCCAGAGAGAAACTTCTCGCAATTAGGATGATGCTTATTGGGAAAGCATTCTCTGTACAATCGTGCTGCTTTACAGGCATTACATCCTGCCACACTGTACATTTAATGCATGTCTGCCAACTCTCATGTCATTTCATCTCTGTTTATGTGTCATGCGCTGTACACAGCAGCGCACCTCACCACGGACACACCACAAGCTGTCTGATGCAATGGACAACTGATGCCAGGTATAGTGGTATACGTGCGGAACAGGTTAATGTGCTGGTGTGATGCTGTCATACACACATGCTATGGACTAAGTTGTGTACAGTATGTCTGTTTGGTGGTAAGGTGTGTATGTTGTTTATCACCTGCTGCCTTTTCCAGTGTACAACAGGCAACTGGGATCACTGAGAGAGTGCAGCTGAACTGCATGCACTGTTGCATCACGTGCATCATGATGGGGCTGTTGCTTTGAAAAATTACTATGAGCTATGTTGTTGTTATGTGGTGTATACAGTGTGTATACAATAAATGTGCATTTCTGACCATTGGTTTCCTATCTCAGTATAATCGCTTGTGGACCCACTATCACCAGTTTCAGTTTGATCCAAAAGGTTTGAGACGCCCTGTAGAAGTACAGAAAGTGATGACTGGTATCCACAAAAACCCACAATTGATGATGACTATATTGTCTTCTATGTATGCTTTGGGATGTGGTGGCTGTAATGTGCCTGGAATGGAATTTGAAACGTCAGTGGTGTCAAACCCTTTCACTCCATCTTGTTATGTAGACAGCTTTTGATACACATAGCATGAGAAGACTGCTTTTAGTATTCTTATAGCAGAATGTGAATGCAGGAAATGCCTATATTACAATCCTTGTATGTTGTACAAACTGTTTACACACACTGAAATGAAATGGAGCTGTTAGTGCTCTTAGAACAAAAATTGGTCAAAAACTATGTGAGAAAGGCCTCTTGATTATTGTATCTCTGGCATTAAGTAGGCAGTGGAATATATTAAGAAAATAAAAGTCAGAGTAAGAAAGAAGTACTCTGTGTATAGTAAAACATTTTTTAATAATTTAAGGAGTAAAGTTATCAACTCACCATATAGTAGACACACTGAGTTTTTGCAAGCCACATAAACAACACTGAGAACTTTGCTAGCTTTTGGATGAATCCTTTTTGTGATCTATAGAATAAACATACATACATATGTCCACACACGCCTGTATGCCTGCAGTTTTTCATTTTATTTTTATTTTATTATTTTATTTTTAAGAATGCTCCTAGTTTTTGTGGTCATGATATTACTTGTTTAATTAAGATGCTCTCAGAGGTCCACAGGTAAAGATCATATTAAACAGCAAAACATCTTGAGCAGGAAACAGTTTCTTTTTTGTGTGACTCGGCTGCCACAATGTAGCAGTGTGGGCGTGTGTGTGTGTACATATTTGTTTTTGTGTATGTATACACTATTCATCAGAAAAAGCATTGCCCAAAAGCTGGCAATGTTCTCAGTTTTGTTTATATGCCTTTTGATGACTCAGTTCCTCTAATATTCAGTGAGTTGTAATGTTTACTTCTTAAATTGTTTACATTCCACCAGGACTTCCCAAAATATTTTCTAAGATGCTCTCAGGAGTTCACAGGTAAAGCTTATATTAAACAGCAAAACATTGTAAACAGGAAGCAATTTTTTGTATCTGTAATATGTAAAATAGATAGCTACATGAGGAATTCCAAAAACCATTAAAACATAAATGCAGTGTTAAGACAACTATTTTAGCAAAATAAGTTACTTTTAGGCAGCATAGAAATTTCATGCAAAAAAACAGTCTGCACTGGTATTTAAGTGCAGGTATTTTGTGTGAAATTAAGATGATCATTAATGTCACCAGGTGATATAATGTGTCCTGCAAAGGTGTATCTATGAATGAAATTACTCACATCCAGAATTTCATGTTTGAAAGAACCAGCTTCTGATTTGCATTGCAACTATACTTCATCTTTTGACATTAATATGGTATAGGATGGTTTGCTATTCACCACATGAAGTGGTATTGAGCAGTGGACAGAGACATTAAAAGTGCATTTAAAAGTAGATTAAGCTGTTAGACACAGTTCCTCTTCAGATTTAGAAAGAAACACACACATGGCTGCTTTTGTCTCAGCCTGGAGACCTAAATCAGGATGGTAGGATAGAGCATGAGCCTCCATTCTTATGAATATGAGGCTAATTTCTTTAAAAATGCACAACTTCATTTGATTTATACCTAGTGTACAATGCCGGAACACTTTAGTTGAATGAGATAGTTAAAAGTTCGACGTTAATTTTCCAGCTCAGCATATCTCTCTCTCTCTCTCTCTCTCTCTCTCTCTCTCTCTCTCCCTCCCCCCCCCCCCCCCTTCCTCCCCAACGAGCAACGTGTTCAGGGTCTTTCCATTTCCCACAGTGCTTCACAACAACGAAAATAGAACCCTAAGAGCTTTTGTAATTATATTTTTGACAGTATATTGTTGTATTTTTATGTGACTTGCTGTTACTCAATAACTCAAAATGTTTTTTTTTTTCTTCATATTTCTCTAATCTAGCTTGCAAATCTCTAAATGCTTTACTGTATGTAAATCAAAATTATGTTCCTCCTTTAAGCACTTTTGCACAACTGAGGAGGTGATTGGGAAACATGAGCTGCTATATTGGGTGAAGAATGCGTTCAGTAACTGGAAGTCATCAGTGCAGCTAGTAGAAAAGTATTTCGTTTCTTATTTTTTAACTACAGCAAACACTTTCTATTGCCTCCTGTTAAGTCTCCTATTATCAGTTAACAAGCTTGTATAAGCTTACTGGAGCTTCTAAAACATTCTCTGCTGTGAGGGAGACAATACGGTGTATGGAAGATTGGAGTATATTAAGTGAGAAATACTTTCTATAATGGAAAATGTAGGCTGGACTCATAGTAAAGAATAGCTTGCAGCACACCACATAGAGGAGACATTAAGCAGTGGACAGTCGCTTTTAAAAATAGACTGTTAGATACTTTTTAGCTGTCGGACCAAGCCTTTCATCAGACAAATAAAACGTGTGGGTGTGCGCGTGGTCACTGTCATGTTAGGGCAGTGTGGCCCGCCTGGGTGAGTAATAATTTTGGCTGGGGTGGGTAGTAGGGATACAGAAGAGATAAGAAGTGGGGAGGAAAGGGATAGCAGTGTAGCATGGGGGGGGATGCTGTAATGGTGCCTGTGGTAGTGTGCAGAGATGTATGATGGAAACAGTACGGTGGGCTGCTAGGTCAAATATCAGGATGCTGTACTTGGGAGGAGGATGCGTTTTTGGCGGGAGGGGGTGGGGGGGGGGGGGGGGAGGCGGAGAGAAGCGAAGCACAGAAGGGAAAGGACTATGCTGGGGTGGGGAGTAGAAGTCGTGCGTCAGGCAGGAGTGGAGAGAGGGAAAGGGGTAGAGGGATGTGGAGGATAGGAATCCTGAGGATTACGGGAACGAAGGGTATTTTTCAGGGAGCATTCTCATCTGAGCAATTCAGAAAAACTGGCATTGGTGCAAAGAATCCAGATGACATAGGCTATAAGGCAAATGGCATAAGCTGTAAGGCAGTAATTGAAGTCAAGCACACTATGTTGAACTGCATGCTCAGCAACTGGGTAGTACAGCTTTCTCTTGGCCACAGTTTGGCAGTGGCTGTACATGAGGACAGAGAGGTTGTTGTTGTAACTGCGACCAGGACAGTGGTGAGGTAGCACTGACAGAAGGCGCAGCGGGACCCGTGGAGAGGCCCGCGAACAACAACACAACGGAAAAGGACGGACACGACCAACATAGGACAGAACGAATACGACAAGACCGAACAACAGAGTCACAAGGAAACAAACTCGTACACGAACCAGGAAGAACGCAGTCTAGCTCAAGCGAGGTGTAAACCAACGTAAGCGAGATAAGACTGACTGGATGAGTGAGTGGCCGGCGCTTAAGTATGCCCTCGGGGGCGCCGCTATTGGCCGCTGGGGCCACGTGTTCCATTGTGGCGCCCCCACACTGAAAGCGGGCCAGGAGGCGCGCGCCGCCACAGCTTATGGTGCAGAGACCTCTATGGGTCTTCGATGTCCATGACGTCTGGCGCGGATTCAAATTCCGCAGCGCGCGGTACCAGAGTTGTTAGTTGTGCCCACATAGAAAGCTACACAGTGGATGCATCTAAACTGATAAGACTACGTAGCTGCTTTTGCACGTGGCCCTCCTTTGATGGGGTAAGATATGCCTGCGATGGGACTGGAGTAGGCAGTAGTGGGAGGGTGTATGGTATAGATCTCGCATATAGGACCTGGAACTGAAAAATACTCGGGGAAGACTCTCAAAACAGCATTTTATCATCATGTTGCAGCAGTTGTGTATGATTCAGTTTATCAACAATTAAATGGGAATTTACTGCTAGTTGCACAGGTAACTGTTTTTGTAAAACTTTTTAATACTGCGTGAGATATACTTAAAATATTTCATGAAGCTCCGCACATTAAATGGAAGCATCATAGTAAGAGACAGTGCCTCAGCTGTATGAAAATGAAATAGTGCTGTAAGATTCAGGTGAAGCCATCAGCCTCCACCTCCCTCTACCCCTTTCCCTCTCTCCACTCCAGCCTGACGCAAGACTTCTACTCCCCTCCCCAGCATAGTCGTTTACCCTTCTCTGCTTCTCTCCTCTCCACCCCGCCCCCCGAAACACACCTTCCTCCCAAGTACAGCCTCCTGATGTTAGACCTAGCAGCCCACCGTACTGTTCCCACCATACATCTCTGCATACTATCACAGGCACCATTACAGCATGACTTTTCATAGCACTTTTTTGTATGATGTCATACCCGTGAAACACCCGTATTTGGCTCAGTTTGTTACTTTTATTTATTGCTTTTTTGATGTAGTTTCTTGATGCACACTATACTGCTTGTAGTTTTGTAGTGAATTCTGTTCACCTGTTTTATTTTGTTGTGAGTTTGTTTAATGGTTACCATCTGTTCTCTTCTGTTGGCAGTTTCTCTTTGTGATTCTCTGATTATAATTTTTCTGTGTTAATGGTTCAGAGAATGTAACTTTGCAGAGGCATCGCGGTAGGTACTTTTAAGAGTGTGAATTCTCCAGCCTTGTCTTTTATAGCATTTAAGAGTTCTTTTCTGAACCCGTTTCATCCACTTGATATTGGGAACTTGAACTTTTTGTTTTCCAGCCCTAAGGAGGGAGCAAAGGGTGAAAAGAGTGAAGGTTGTTTATCATGAGCCAAATATAGCTGCATATTCATTTGTTAGAGTTTGAGTGTGGTGTGTGGGGATTATATTTCTCTAGAGATCTAAAATTTCTAAAAAATCTGTAAGTTCTAGCCTCAGATTATTATGTGCTCACAGTGTAGTCCTATTTAAGAATTTTTGATTCCACGTAGTGGAGATATGACACTTATAATTTGACTCTCACATCTTGCTGGCTTGATGACTAAAATGGTAGATGATGATGATGATGATGATGATGATGATGATGACGATGATGATGATCATAGATATTTCTGTTTGGGAAGCTGATAGTCAGGTCAGATAAACTTCACTTGTTCTTTATTTTTTTGTGATGGACAATTTGTGTTTGACTTCCCAGTGAAGAGCCATTTATTTTTTGGCTCTGTAGTAGTAGTAGTAGTAGTTGTTGTTGTTGTTGTTGTTGTTGTTGTACTACCTAGCTGCACAGCTACAGCACCCAGCACATTATGGATTCCCCTTTTTTCTATGCTTGAAACTCTTCTATTGTGATTATGTCTCCTTGGAGGCGAGTATTTATATTTTTGTAGAAAATAATGGACCATTTTTACAGTTACTTAAGAAGTGAATATTTGCAAAAGTCTTCTGTAACTACTTTTTGATGATCAGAATTTCTTGACTTTTTCAGGGAACACAATGGTCCAGTTATTGTTGCGTCACCATCTGGTGGCACAGATATTGAAAATGTGGCAGAAAAGACACCTCATCTTATAAAAACTGTACCAGTTAACATATCAGAAGGTGTAAGTGATGAAATGGCTAATACTATAGCAAAATTCCTCGGATTTGAAGGTGCTAAAGTAAATAAGGTGAGACATCTTTCTAAAAGAAATAAAAAAATTAGTAAACCAGATTTTTCTATGACTGAATCTCACTTTTTGGTGGAAGACTGTTGAGATAGGAAAAAGTGGTCACAGGAGAACAATCCCTCTCTCTGCTGACCAGTCCAAACCAATGACTTGATTACTGAGGGACTCGTCAAGAAAAGTGAAAACAGCTGGGTTATGTTGTGGCGTGGCCCCACCGTGCATGAAACTCCAGTGCTTGTGACGTGGAGACTAATTATTCTGAATCCATTCAGTACTGACCACTCCCCACATTATAAAAAAGCCTCTTAGGTTTCTGATCAATAGTGCAGCTCAGTCAGTTTTGTGGATTGGTGTGGTAATGCACAACACAAATACGTAAACCATATCACTAGCTCTGTTCATGGAAGGAAGGGTGGGTGGGAGAGTGGGTGGGTGAGTGAATGCTTTCAGCAACTTCTTTAGAGGCACAAAAAAAAACTCAAATTGGAAAAGATTCAGGAGGATTTTGGCCATTAAATATCAAAAGGAGCCATTCTGGTGTTTGCCTGAAGAAAGGTATGGAAACCATGGGAAACATCAGTGTGGATGGTAGCAGCAGTCTCTCAGATACAAACTAATTGCCATAAGCACTGCTGGAACACACTGTCATTTGCAGAACTAACGAAGTGTAAATGATCTGCATGTGGATCAATACAACCAATGTTAAACCTTGAAACTTATTGGCAGATTAAAACTGTATGCTGGTCTGCGAATTGAATCTGAGGTTTGTCTTTACCAGGAAAATATTTTACCAGCTTAACTAACCAAATAACGAATTGCTATCTGCCGTCACAGCTTTATTTTCATCAGTACCTCATCTTCTCATTCTAAGAACATTAACTCTTTCACCATCAACAGCCAATAATTAAAAAGAAGCTAACTTTTTATTTCTGGAAAAAAGTTGAGTTCCAAGTGCTAGCAAACAAGAGTGGCATTTTAATGAAGAGGGATTGAGAGATGAGCAGCAGTAGACATTGACCACACAATCCAATTAAAATACAATTATGTGTACTGTTCATTGGTTCTCGTTGATGTAATTGTGAAAGAAGACTGCTAGTGCAGTGTTTTGCTGTTGGCCACACTTGAAGACTTTACAATGAGACCTACTAGCTAATGACACTAATTGAAATGTTAATCATACAAAAGTGTGAAAAATTCATGTGCTAGAAATATGGAAATAATGACTGCAGCAGTCTGAGCTCAACACGTAGTAATATGGATTCTGACAGGCATAATTCACCTTTCAGAAGTGTATAAACATGTAACTAATTACCATCTCACTTACATAGTAAATCGTGATCAGTTAGTTTGATGGCCTCTCTAAGGACAGGTATCTTTTTTCACTTTATTTTGAGATATTTCATTAATATAATTGTTAAAACAAACTATTTATGATAATCTTCCTTAAAGTTGAAATTTTTGTACATTTAATAGGCTGCAACAGAAATTAAAAGGCTGTGGGACTTCTTTCTTAAAGTGGATGCAATTCAGGTGGAGATAAACCCTCTGGCTGAAACTGTTGAAGGAAATGTTGTTGCAGTTGATGCAAAAATCCAGTTTGATGACAATGCAAAATTTCGACAGCAAGATATTTTTGCGCTTGACAACACGTCTGAAACTGATCCAAGAGAGGTGCAAGCAGCAAAGTATAATTTAAATTACATTGGAATGTCGGGTAACATTGGTTGCTTAGGTAAGTTTTCTGGGTGAACTAATGCAAAGTCTGTTGTATGATAGCATAAATTTAAAATAAATGTAGTGATTTGTTATCATAAAGTGCAAACTTTAGTTGTATCTTTGTGACACACACTTGAACAAATAAAATTTAAATCTTGATTTGTAAAATATTATGAGAAGGAAAGTTTCCACTCACCATATAGCAGAGATGCTGAGTCACTGATAGACGCAACAAAAAGATTTTCACGCTTAAAGCTTTTGGCCAATGGCCTTTGTCAACAATAGAGACATATGCGCGCGCACGCACACACACACACACACACACACACACACACACACACACACACACACACACACACCTGCAGTCTCAGGCTACTGAGTGTGGTTTCAGTTGCCTGAGACTGCAGTCGCGTGTGTGAGTTGCGTTTGCATGAGTGTATGTTTGCGTGCATGTGTGTCTATTGTTGACAAAGGCCATTGGCCGAAAGCTTTAAGTGTTAAAATCTTTTTGATGTGCCTAAATCTTTTTGATGTGCCTATTGGCGACTCAACATCTCCGCTATATAATGAGTGTCAACTTTCCTTCTCATAATATTGTTACATTCCATCCTGAATTTTCCAATGTTTGATAAATCTTGATTTGTGCTCTTCTAGTTAGGGGGCACAGGTATTTGAAAATAAGTGTAAAATGGAAAGTGAAGAGACATCAATATTTTGTGTTATATTTTCTTTTTAAGGCTGGTACAATGTGACACAATTGGTTATACATCCTTTTGTAATTTCTGATGTTGACAATAATTATTATTTGGCTAGTGACTAACTTCAGCTGGAACAGGGAATTAATAAAACTACTGCCCTGGCATTCACTTGTTACATATTTTCCTTGATTAGTAGGAAGATTCAACAGAATAACTGCTTATAATAATTAATCTTTATTAATGACAGGCAGACAGTCTGCCGCTCATGGTCTTGCGGTAGCATTCTCGCTTCCCGAGGATGGGGTCCCAGGTTCGATTCCCAGCGGGGTCAGGGATTTTAACCTGCCGCAAGATGACTGGGTGTTGTTGTGTTGTCTTCATGATCATCATTCATCCCCATTACGGTCGGAGGAAGGCAACGGTAAACCACTTCCATTAGGACCTTGCCTAGTACGGCGGTGTGGGTCTCCCTCATTGTTCCCTGATGCTCTGTCAAGAAGCATGGGACTTCATTTCCATTTCAAATGAGAGACTGTTCCATCATTTATCGCCATTGTCAAGTTCATCTAGAATGATGTGATATCCACATTATGTTGTTAGTGAATTGTCTAATAACTGTCTATGCTTTGATTAGACAGTAAATAATATAAATATATTGAAAATAATACATTAATTATCATTTTACAGTAGTTTGACAGTTCTACTCTCAACATAAACACATAATGCCATAAGAGTAGAATTGTCAAAGTACTGTCAAGCCGTAATTAATGTATTATTTTCAGTATATTTACTTCATTTATCATCTAGTCAAAGCACTGACAGTTATAAGACAGTTCCCTAACGATGATAAATGTCAAAACAGTCTGACATTAATAAAGATTAATTGTTATAAGGAGCTATTCTGGTGCATCTTTATCTGATGTGTATTATGCTGCTGGCCTTACAGAAGGAAAAAATATTTTTCTTGGTTTGTATTGCACACAGGAGTTTGACAAAATAACATAAACAGATATATGAGGTAATGTAAAGCCATATTTGATATTGAAAACGCTCTAAATCTTTGTGGGACTTGATGCATTTAATTCCTATTTGCAAAACTAACAAAGTGTAAATGAGTCTCTGCTTTGGATCACTGCAACCAACACTGTTTCTTAAAATTTCCTGGCAGATTAAAACTGTGTGCTGGACTGGGACTTGAACCTGGGAATGGTGGATGAATCTTATAATATTTCTCACAAAGGATTTGTTTAAATTCCTTGAAAGGTGCTAAAATAGAATAGCAGGTCATTAACTGTTTTTTTTTTCCTTCTTCCATGCAATGGATTAATAATATGTAAATATGGTAGTTGTGGAATTGAAGGAAGATATGTTAGTTGGTCAGCTTCCTCATCATGAGTAGGGCCATCATGGTCTGGGAACTTGCAATTTTCTCCAGGAAACAAGGCCTCCACCTGCAACATTAAGTGAAAATGGTTGCCTAAAGTGATTACACAGGCCTTATATTTCCTTTCATTGTCAGTATAGAGGCCCACTAAAATCACAATATGACTGCTGAAACCATTAAAACCTGCACCTTTCTTTGCATACGAAAGAAGACAATCTGGATTGCATGCTACATCTGGTATTCTCAGTATATTATCATCTACTATTACAGGGGACAGTGGAAAAGTAGAATCCAGGGACAATATTACATGTATGTATTGATTGTAGTATGGGTAATCTCTTTGTGCATGACAGAAGCCTATTCGTTGCATTTGCCTGGTTTGCAAGAGGTTTGGAAGTAAAAGCTGTACCATGAATGTTTTGTCAGTGTAGTTCCTGTTGAGTTTTGATTGCAAGAGTGTCCTTTGGACATTTATTCAGCCTAGCAATCACATTTGTGAGAGCAGTTTACCTTTTACAGGCAACATTTCTGTATGTTAGGTGGAGGATTAGATAAAAGACTGGCAAATAATAATTGCAAGGCTTTTTTAGGACACTGTCATAGGAATCACTGTATTGTGGTGAACTAATACCAGGTAATAAAACATGGACCTACTGGGTACACAGGTCGTCATCGGCAGCAGCGGCATCATCAACTATTTGACAGCCACTGCTGGTCAAAAGGCCTTCTTCTAGAATTTTCCATACCATACAGTCTTCTGTTATACACATCTATGGAACTTGTGCAAGTTTTTAGTGCCCTTTATTCACCCATTTTCCATCAGGTTATTGCCTTGCACTTTTCTTATGTCTGGAAATCAAAGGGATAACTTCTATGGCCCGTCTAACATTCATTTGTCTAACAGCATGTCTTGACCATCTCAATTTCATTTTCATTATGGTACTCCACAAGTGTCTCATGCCAGTCTGTTTACTGATTCATTTCTTTTCTCACTTACCTCAAAACTGCCAACATGTATCTCTCCATTGTGTACTCAGGAACTTCCAGTTTCTGAATGGTTTCCACATTATAAGACTACAACTCACTACCATAAATAAAAACTGGTATTACTGACTCAAAAAGTTCCTCAAAATAAATGGAACCCAGACGAAGGGCCTTTCCATACTCGTTGTTCTCTTGAGTCATTTAGATAACGACATGCAAATGGCCCTCTGTGCTATATTAACCTCTAAAGACAGCTTGTTCCTTCGCTTGTTTAAAGTATAATTATTTAATGGTTCATGATAATTTTAGTTAATATCATGAACATTACAGTTCAGAAGCTTATATGTATATAGTTCTTTTTAGATATTATCTGTCCCATTTCTTGTGAAGTAGAAAAATTATAGCATTATTACAGTTTACAGAAATTATCTTCTTTTATAAAAATACTGTAAAAACTTTGTTAGTTTCTTTTTGATAAATTTTCTGCTAACTAATCATTTTGATTCAGCCACCTTGAGGGATTTATCTTTTTCACACACCTTGAAGAGCTTGTACACCTCAGCTGCCAATACTTACAGAACAATGTCACTTTCATTATTAACTATTTGTGTTTCTGATTCGTCATGTGAACTATGCGTGTGGTTCGAAAAGTTCTTGGAACGGAATAGAAAAAAATACTTACATCTCTGAAACTTTTTATTTTTCAATGTAGTTGCCTTGTAGATTAATACATTTGGTCCAACGATATTCCAGTGCCTTGATCCCATCTCAAAAATGCGTTTCCTCCAGGCCTGCAAAATAGTTGTCAACTCTGTCTATCAACTCTTCATTTGAAGTGAATCTTCATCCATCAAGAAAAATTTTCAGTTTTGGGAAGAAATGGAAGTCTGACGGAGCCATATCAGGTGAATAAGGTGGTTGTGGCAACAATTCATACCTTAGTTCGTGTAATTTTACCATGCCGGCGGCATGCATTTTTGATCCAGCGTCAAGAGTTGCGGCACCCATATTGCAGGTAATTTTTTCATTTCTAGTTCTTGAGTTAAAATGTGATATACCCTTTCAGATGACATCTGGCACTTTCAATCGCCGGTCCTCCATGACCATTTTTTGCACTGTTGCAATGATTTCTGTTGTAGTGACACATCTTGGCCGACCACTGCGCAGATCATCATCTAAGCTCTCGTGACCAAATTTAAATTCATTTGTCCGCTTGGCAACAGTTGAATATGAAGAAACAGAGTCCCCCAGTGTATTCTGGAAATCGGCATGAACGTCCTTTGCTTTCATACCTTTCTTTACAAAGTACTTAATTGCTGCTTGAATCTCGTTTTTTCTTGCCCCCCTCCCCCCCCCCCCCCGCCCCCCCCCCCTCCATCTTCGCAAATCACTATGGAGGAGCAACAACAGAGCCATGTCACCACTACAACTCTCTTCCGAGAGCACTGACATGGTGCATGTTTACAGGCAACAGTCCAATCAATATCACGTGAACAACTCTTTGCGCTAGTGCTTACCACTTGTGGTGATTCCATGAACTTTTCAAACCACCCTTGTATACTAACATTTAAAAAAGTTTTGGAATGCTTGTGCAACATTTTCTCTGTTGTTAGTTGCTGTGCTGTTTGCCACCTTAATGGAACCAATATTGGTTTCTGTCTTGTTTTCTTCATACTCTTTATTTTACTTTATTTTTTATTTTTCAGTTGTATGATTTTCAGTTGAGTTTTCATTGCACCTTGTCATATCCTATATAAGACATTTATTAAGAGTTTTATTTAATTCAACATATGCCCTTATCATCATGTTATTGTATGCTTGAAACTGTTGTTATCTGTTTGATAGCTACCTTATACCGTTTGATACTTTTCCTTTCATGTTCTTCATCCCTGCTACGTCTTTCACCATTTGAATAGGCATTTTTGTTAAATAATTACCTATATGACCTTCATTTTCAAAAACGTCAAATTTTTGCTTAACTTAATGTGGTACCTCTCTCTGTGCTTTGATAAATTTTAAATTTGCAATCCTAGACTACTTGCCTGATTAGTACATTTCTTTCTAACTTTTTATCTAATTTTACTATGCATCTTATGAGTCTACTTTCACTTGCAATTTGAAAGTGGTTTAACAACGTCACATCATTCCTTAATTATGTGATAAAACATAGTCATTTTCATTTTCAGTTCAATTTGTCCTTGGCAGTTCCAATGTCTGTTTTCTTCTGAAAGAATGTGTAGATGATATTGTTGCAGTCCATTCTGCATTTTCCATTCTTTGTTGATAATAAAGCCTTCACTTCATTATCTGTTCCTCCGTAGTAAAACACATCCTGATTGTAATCCAGTTTGTTGTTAATTTCTTCACCACATTTCTATACCTCTTTTATGTCTGATTTTATGTTCTTTAATTCCTCTTTCAACTCTGTTAACCTGTCATCAGGTTCTAGAGTTCTGCTGTTAACTGTTCCCAAATGAAAAGTGGTAGAAGCAGAGGAATTTTTAAGGTATGTGTTACTGTCTAGCTAGCCAAACTTTGTGTTGCAAGGTGCAAGCAAAGAAATAGATGGGCATGCCCTATGGCATGAAGCCATTGTCTAAGTTCTTTCAGTCCAACTCTCCCTATAAGCTTTCGCCAAGGCTGGAATATTGACATCTCAGGAACTCATGAGTCAGCAGGGCCTCTGAGCAATCGTGTTCATTTTACACTAACCTGCCATGGCCTTGGGAGTTTGAAAAGACGTGTGAACAGCTCTAAATCACAGCACAGCTATGCTAATTACAGTCTCAGGCTGGACCTGAGTACTTCAGAATCTTGGAGCATGGTATCAACATAACCTTTTCACACCCTAATAAGATGCCAGCATTGAAGTGTTGTGACCTGGCTCTAGCTAATCTTGTAACAGATGCATACCATATAGCTTGTTGAATGTAAGATCAATACTAAGTTGAAAGCAACAAACTTGGTAAAGAGCCCAAATCAGAATCGATGAACAAAAGCCACACTCCACAGGGTTACAAATCAGAGTTCGGGTCTATAATGTGAGGTAATAGCTTTATTCCTGCATTTGAGGCAGCTTAACTATGGCTCCAGTAATGAAATAAGGACTGTTTGATTCATCTGTTATACCAGTTATTTGCTTTTGATAGAGTGACCTGTAGGCATAGAGCTTATAAATGTGGAACTATGAGCCCAGGAATAATATTGTCACTACTCTCCGAACTGTCTTCACATTTCAGGAGTGATGAGATATTAGATCCCCTCACTTATACTGGTTTGTGGGGCTGCTAGTACGAGAGGTGGAACTAGGAACAGCAATTTACGAGGGGAGGGTAGGCGAGCATGTTTACCAGTAGGTAGCTCACAACTAATGGTGTGAGCAAGACCTTGGGCACTTGTTCTTGTGGCACGGATCTTCTTCAAATGGTGCCTGTGGTTGAATCTCTGTATCTTCTCCATAGTCCATTGTTATGATGGTCTGGTCAAAGGGGGAGAGGAGGGGGGGGGGGTTGAGATGGGTGGAGATCATAACATTGTGTCAGCAATGGCAGAAATTAGTAGCTTTGGTGGGTACTGTGTGGAAGTCTGGCAGGCAGCAATCATGACCTGGCCTGGCTGGGAAGCGTAGCTGGCAGTGGTTAGTGCTGTTGGATAGTTACTTGGGCCCTGACGAATTCACATTGGGAGTGTAACATAATTTAGTTACTGTAGTCAGAGCTATGCCAGTGTAGCATGAGGTGCTAATATTTGGGCACTAACTCTAACATTAAGAGCCTCTCTCATCTACAACTACACCTAAATCTACATCTACGTACACGATAAGCCCCCATACAGTGCATGGCTGTGACCAGCAGCGTCCCGCTAGAGTCCAACCTGGTGTATAGCCATACGTGAGTACCCATATTAGAGAGCCCATTGAGGGTGGCTGTGAGAACAGGGTTCGCTGAGTCAGGTACAGGAGACTGATAAAGGTATGGTTAATGTGCCTGTGCAGAATCTTCATTGGGAAACAGCCATGTACTGTGGTGGATCTATGTGAACAGAGGAAGCATGTCGGAGCTTCCACTGAAGTGGCTGTTGTTGATTTTTGTTCATTTGGGTCTGGATTGTCCTGGTCAACCACTCTGCATTTTAATTTGATACAGGATGAAAAGAAATGGTGGTAATGTGTTATGCCACTTCTTTGGCTAAAACAACAGAGCACACGTAAGCCCCTGTTAGTTACAGCGATGTGTAGTGGTGCCTCAGTGGTGAAGAGAGGCACTAGGGCCTACTTTGCAGCTGCTAAGGTCATTCATGACTCCCACCTAACATGTGGGAAATTAGAGAGATAGCATCCACAACAAGTGATGACATAGACATCTTAGATCTTCAGTAGCTCTACAGCCCTTGGTGAGCCTTGGCTTCTTCAACAATCTTCCTCCACACTTCTCGGTTATTTGCTGCTCTTTTCCACCCCCGGACTCCCATACTGCTGATATCCATTATTACCTCATCGATCCATCTTCTTCTAGGTCTCCCTTTTCGCCTAACTGAATGGATCATACCTTTCATCATTTTCTTTGGCATTCTATCCTCTGCCATTCTCTCCAAGTGTCCTAGCCATCGTATTCGCTGTGATTTAACAAATTTTACTATGTCCCTGCCTTGTATTAACTCCTGTAATTCAGCATTGTAGCGTATTCTCCAGCCTTCTTCCTCCCTTATTGGCCCATAGATTTTGCGTAGTATTTTCCGCTCAACGCTCCTTAGAGCATTTTTATCGTGTTCTGTCAATGTCCATACCTCTGAGCCGTATGTGATAACTGGGCGGACTAGGGAATTATATATTAGCAATTTAGTTTTTCTTGTAACAAGGCTACTTTTGAAAAGCTGCATATTTGCAAAGTAAGCTCTGTTTCCTGCTTGTATTCTTTCCCTTATAGCCTTTCCAATACTGTTATCATTTGTTATTAGGGCTCCCAAATAGTTAAAAGAGGACACTCCATTGAAGCATTTCCCATTGATGTTTAGGTTTTTAGGGGTTCTTCTGGCCTCAGATTGTGACATTACCATATATTTTGTTTTGTTTACATTTACTATGAGGCCAATTTTTAAGGCTTCTGTTTCCATTGCCCGGTATGTTTCTAGGAGTGTATTGGTATTTCTTCCTACTATAGCAATGTCATCAGCGTATGCACATATCTGGCTAGTTTTCATAAATATGGTGCCTCTTTTGTTGATTTTATTTACTGCACTATGCAGGGCAATGTTGAATAGGACAGTGGAGAGGCTATCCCCTTGCTTCACACCTTTATTAAAGTCAAAGCTCTCACTTGTTCTGCTAAGGACCTTTACTTTTGCTCTTGTCTCTGTCATTGTCATTCTGATTAGTCTTATTAATTTAGCACATATACCAACTTCTTTCAGTACTCTGTATAGTTCTTGCCGAATTATGCTGTCAAAGGCTTGTTTGAAATCGATGAATAAGAAATGCAGATCTATATCATATTCATAGAACTTTTCCATCATTTGCCTTATCACAAATATTTGATCAGTTGTTCCTCTGCCCGGTCGAAAGCCACACTGATATTCCCCTAGTATGCCTTCTGCACACTTCCGTATCCTTTCGTTTAATATACTTGTGAAGATCTTATAAGCTGTACTTAGGAGTGTTACACCTCTATAGTTTTCACATGCTGTTCTGTCCCCTTTCTTATAAATGGGGACTATTATTCCAATTTTCCAATTATCTGGCATAGTTTCTGTTTCCCATATATCTGATATTAATGTGTGCAGTTCCTTTATTACAGCCTCACCACCAGTTTTTATTAATTCAGCAATTATGCTGTCTTCCCCAGGGGCTCGATTGTTTTTTGACTTGTGCACAGCCTGGGAGACCTCTTGTAGTGTTGGTTTTCTTGCCTCATTGGTTTCATTGTCTACTTCCAGCTCCACTCTTCCCTCCTGTGCAGCTGTCTCTTCATCTTCTAGGCTGGTGCTTAGTGTATCTTTGAAATATTCTGCCCATCTTCCCACTATCTGTTCTTCCTCCCTTATCATTTTCCCATCTTTACTGGAACAGGCCATTGTTTTTGGTTGGAATCTATTCTTCATTTTGCCTATGGCATGATAGAACTTTCTTATTTCACTCTGTTCCTTTAGTTCTTCTAGTTCTTGAAATTTCTTCTTATTCCACTCTCTTTTCTTTCTCTTGCACAGTCTGTTAGCTCTTCTCCTTAATTCTCTATATTGTTCCACATTATTTCTGGTTTCTCTCTGTAGCATTTTTGTTCTTGCCCTGTTCTTTTCCTCTATTGCTGACCTGCAATCTTCATCAAACCACTCCTGGGTTCTTCTGTTCCTTCTTATGCCTATTATTTCCTCTGCAGCATCCTTAATGGCTTTTTCAAACCTGTTCCACCTTCCATCTACTCCTTCTGTGGTCTCTTCATTGCTCAACTTTCTGCTTAGTGTTGCTTGGTATTTTTTTACTTCATCGGGGATGTTCAGTTTGTCTGTATTCCATTTCATCATCTTTCCCATTCTGTTGCCATTTGTTAGTGACAGTTTCTCTCTCAAGACTGATTTTATCAGAAAGTGGTCTGAATCACAGTTTGGTCCTCTGCAGCTCCGTACATCCGTAACTGACGTGGAGTGGCGTGCAATCACTAAAATATGATCAATCTGATTGACTACTCCATTGGCTGCAGACTTCCAGGTTCCCAGATGGATCCTTTTATGTGGAAAGCAGGTACTTTTAATAATCATATTATTCCTTGCTGCGAATTGGCATAATAAGTCTCCATTCTCATTGTTTTCTTCATGTAGTGAATATTTTCCAGAAACTCCATACAGATGTTCATTCCTCCCTATTTTTGCATTAAAATCTCCTATTACTAGCATCAGGTCATATTTAGGTACTGCACCGTATACTTTTTCCAAGTCTTCGTAGAAATGTTCTTTAATTATATCCTCTTTTTCCTCTGTTGGTGCATGTGCATTAACTATTGATATATTCCTAAATTTACCTTTTAGTCTGAGTCTGCACATCCTTTCATTTATGGGTTCAAATTCTAGAAGGCTTTTCCTAACTTCCCTAGTTATTATAAACCCTGTTCCAAGTTGGCCCGTTCTTTCTTCTGGTCCACTATATACCAACGAGTACTCAGGTTTATCTATCTGCCCATTCCCCTGCCATCTTATTTCCTGTAGCCCTACAATATCATATTTGAATTTTAAAATTTCATTAGCTATTTCTTTCATCTTTCCAGGCTGAAGCATTGTCCTCACATTCCATGATGCTACTGTTAGATCCTTTATCCGTTTCCTTTGCCGGGGTCGTGATACATGCTTTCCATCCAGTTTCCGAGGCTTCTGTTGAATTTCCGTAATATTCTTTTTTTTTTTACAGTATGGGGTTATTAGCCCCATGCCCAACCCCCAAACTGGAGGACCAGGATTTGTATGAGGTTTACTCCTCTAGGGAAGCTGGCTTCACTACGCCTCTAGAGCCCTCCCTGCCCTATGTTGTGGGACACACTTTGTCTGGCTCCTCTGTCGGGACCAGTCCGGCTTGGGAGACCCTGCCAGTAGCTATGCTACCGCCGGCATAGCTCTCGACTTCACCGAAGCACGCAAACCCTCCCGCCCGGCACTGAAGGTGCCTACTACAAGGCGGTGTCCCCTGAGAGGGAGACATCTTAGATGGGCCTGCAAAATTGATGTACACATGGTCTCATGGCGGATCAGGAGTGGGCCGTGGACACTAGATCTGACTGGGCTTGCACACTTTTGGCAGTCATGGACCACGTATTTGATGTCAACATCAATGCATGGCCATAATACATGACACCTAGCCAACATCTTCATCCTCGATTACCCCCTCTGTGCCTTGTGTAGTAGCATGAAAATGTGAGGTCAGAGCATAATTGGGATTACAAAATGGTATTCTTTTTTGTAGCCAGGAGAAATACCCTTCAGTGGTGTTGACTCTGTGGTGTTGTGCATTGAGAAACAGGTCTATAGTGCCCTTTCCTTAGTTCTGAGCAGGTGGTCTGTTTACTGTACTGAGTATGTATTTGTGATAGAGGGCTGACAGCCATCCCCATATGACATGAGCCATAGGCTTGAGGTTACCTAATGTGGAACTATGAGCAATACAGATAATATTGTCATCACTCTCATGGTTGAGTGGCAGTTTATTAAAAGCAGATTCCTTGTCACCAGTCAATATTGTTGTTTAACAATCAGCTTTATCTTTGTGTCACTTGTAATCCATTTTGTCAAGAGGATATCAAACTGTGACTCATTGCATGATCTGCAATGTAGATCAGTAAGCAATCTGTCCATTTTTGTTCCCCATAAAGGAAGCCAACTACATTGTTACCTTATGGGTACTAACCGCTACACAGCATGAACAACTCAGTTGGATGTTGTGATCTACTGTGGTTTGTTCCCCTAATCCTCACTAAGTTGCAGTTTAGGTTCTCTTCAAGTTAATTGTTAGTCACCTTTTGATTACTAAAGATCAGACTGTAAGTGTCAAAAGTTCACTCCCTTAGAAACGTAAAGGTGAGGAGGGGAAAGTTAGGTCACTCAGAAACCCAAGTTAGGGTAGATTAGCCAGCTGATGAACAAATAAAGATGGCAGTAACTAGTTAGGTGTGCAAAACAATACTGAACAGAAGTATGGTGGCAAACGCCCGTGGTGTAGGACGTAGGTAGGGATGCTGATACAGGGGCACTGAAAATAGAAGCACTAATTTTAAGTAGAAATTGCAGCAATGTTACCGCTACTACTGACAGTAATGATTATGTTACTGACTTACATGCAGATAATGGTTGTACAATAATTGAAAGGGAGAGGGAGGCTGAACATCATGCTAAACCATTTATTGGAGATTACATAGAAACTGGGACACTGTGTAAAAGGGAGGAAGGGGAGGAGAAGTTAAGTACAGAGATGTATTCCAACAAACGACAGGTTTTTTTATGTTGAAGATCAAAATGTTTATTGACACTGAAAATGAAAATTTAAAATAGAAAATGTCATCTGTCCCTGTCACAGCAGCTTTATTCTCAGTGTATGGATTTTTGTTTATTGTACTTTATGATTGTTGTTGAAGAATTGTGATACTTCATTACTGATGTTTCTATAGGTCGTGTTTTTAATGTTAATTTGAAATAATTTCTCAGTTAATGGAGCAGGACTTGCAATGGCCACAATGGATATAATTAAACTGCATGGAGGAGAACCTGCAAATTTTCTTGATGTTGGAGGCGGTGTGAGAGAAGAACAAGTATATGAAGCCTTCAAAATCCTGACATCAGGTTAGTTGTAAAACAATCACTAACTGAATTGGTGATAGTTGTCAGCTGACATGCATTATGTACTTGGGGGTAGTCTGTTATGTGATGAATATTTCTTTAATCTTGATGAAACTGTGATCTGTAACATAAGGAATGGGATGTACTCCAAGCAATGGAACTGGCTAGGTACAAAGGCATGGGGGCAAATTCTGTTCCATCTGTTTTCTTTATCAGTTCCTTTGTCTCTGTGAGGTGAGTGATATCCTATTTTTTCCCTGACTCGTTCTGAGTTTTCTAGTCATTCGCCAAATACGTTAAATGGGAGCTGAATTTTGGCAGTGACTTGCAAAGTTACAGGAGAATATCATAATTATAGTCCTCTATCAGTGTTGCTCCATTTCTTTCCGTTATTGCTGTTTATTTTCCTCTCACCAGGTCATACAAGCTATTGCCTCAGGTATGACTTTATACAATTATTTTTTAGGTATGTAACTTTTTGCCATTATAAAGAAGTGGAAGAGACTCAGTTTCTTGTTGTAGCCCCTGAACTGGACCCCTTAGTCAGTAACACTGAGATAGCTTGTCAGATAGAGAGTTATTAAGTCTAGACCTTTCCTTTTATAGGTGGGAAGTTTATCCTTACAATTTGTGAAAATCATGAAGTGCATCTGGTCAATACAGTTTTCCTCACTCTATGCAAGACTGCATTTGTCCTAGCAGAAATTAAGACCATGATTAGTAGGCAACCTAATCAACTGGGACGAGAGTTTTAATTTACAGAATGCACTTAGCCGACCAAAACCAGTTAGAGAGTAATTTTCCACATAAGTGACTTATCATTTAGCCCCTTCCCCAGAGCACACGAGCACTCCGACATCAATCTCAGCTTGATACTTCCTGTGTCCGCTACTAATCTACTAATTGTGATATGTCCTGTACAGAAATCTTACATTTATGGTGCCTGTGGCGTCCCTCTCAACTCTGCGCAGCACGCAGTGGTTTGTGTCACTTGGGCCTAAAACCAGCTCTGGGAAGACCAATCGCATATACTGCTTAATAAATCTTAAGGATTACTGCATGTAGAACTTAAATATCTAGAAAAAAATTATAGGAATGTTCTCACATTCACATTAGCCAGACAGTATGTAATGCCGAGCTAAAATACATTTCTTCTAATTTTACTTAAGAATCTAGTCTGGAGTTTCATGGAAAAGAAATTGAGGCTTGGAATAGGAAAATAATTATCCACAGTTGAATCATAAATATCCAGTGAAAGCTAAACAACTCGGCTGTAATCAACCAACTTAAAAAAAGGATGGAACCTCTGCAGTCAAGGCAGATGGAAGCACTGCTATGCACTTGTGCATTTTTGTACAGATGCACTTCAAATGTATGTCAGTGCTATGCCAGAAATTCTAAAACTAGCTTTAAATGTCAGTAATGGGGCTGTCCAAAATGTTAACTTTTATGCTAACAAAACAGAATTGATGGTGACCCCTACTTCATAACAAATGGTACGCATAGTTCAGAAAAGACTCATCAATTAACATTCCAACAAATAATTTCAGTGCATCTTTCTAAGTAATACGGAAAATTAAGATTGCAAAATAATTGTCATTGCAAAGAATCAGTTTTAGTTGTAACAGGTGAAATAATTTGAAGAGAACTGTACTTCTGTAAGTGAAAATTGATCTTCCCCATGTTTTGTGTCCCTTGTATCATGAACTTGAATGAAAGGAATCTGTGTACACAAGAAGTGTATAGCTATTCACTACTTGCTTGAGTGTAAAACACCGTGTAGACTCATTTAAGACAGCAACTAAAATGTAAGAGAAATAAAAACATCTATGCATATATACATAAATAATATGTATCCTTCCATCTCATTGCAGATCCTAATGTGAAAGCCATATTAGTCAACGTGTTTGGTGGGATTGTAAACTGTGCAACAATTGCTAATGGTATAGTAAATGCATCACGAAACATCAAACTGAGTATTCCGTTGGTTGTGCGTCTAGAAGGTAAGTGATGAAATTAATGAAATTAAACACAAACAACTGCAAAATGAAGGAAAAGTGTCATTGCTGTTGTCATCTAAAAGAATGAAGATAGATAAGGCCAATGAAAAACAAAATAATGCATCATTTCGTAATATTTTCAACTTTTTTTTCTTTTAGCATAGCAAAAGAATAAGTTGGTCTAGTATGCATGAAGGCAGGTAGATTATTCACAATCAGAATGAAGAGAAACTTTTCATTGACAAAGAAGATGTGAAGCACTATCAGAAAAGTTCCACAAATTGCAGATTTTGTAGCCCCCTTTTACATTTTATAAATAATGGGAGTAGTAAAGGTAAAAACATGCTAAATAACCAAGGCACTAACTCATCGGTAGGCACATAAACAAGACTGAGGATGTTGCTAAGTTTTGGATGAATCCTTCAGAGCTATAGAATGCACACACTTGCACAGCTACATTGTCCTGGCTGATTACATTACCAAATTTAAAACAGATGGAGCAGGGTTAAATTTGTAATCAGATGCCACTATAGGGGGGATGAGGAATGTAAATGTCAGGGAGTGATAAATTTAAGTAAATGCTGTAGGAGAATGTGGGAGGTAAACTAGGGGTATACACTGGAAGAGAAAGAGGGAAAATGGGAGGTAAATGTGCGATACAGACATGGGAAGACAGAAAACGTACATGAGGTGGCTATAGAGGTATCTGTGGAAAACAACTTGAGGGCTTGACAAGTGAAGATGTTGAGTAAATTACACCATGGGCTGTAGGATGGTCCCATTGCATGGGGATAATTATTTAGGTGCCTACAATCATTGCACTTGGTAAAACTAAGGGTTGCCTTGTAAATATTGTGTGAAATGATGAATGAAACAATGTGTGAAGTGGGGTTGTTAAATCTGGAAATAAAATGAGGTCATTTGCTGTTTAGATAATGTTAAACTTTGATCAGGCAGTTAGGGCTAGAGATTATCAGCAGTCAGACTAGGGAATTCCTGTCCCATGTGTAGACTACTGCATTTGGAGTGGCACTGTGACCAAGAAGCATGGACTGTTGATGAATGGCATCACTTTGTGTTCAGTGATGATATGCAGTTCTGCACTACCTCAGATACATCGTCCATGAGTATGGCAGTGGCCTAGGAAGAGGTGTCATTCTTCTAATGTTTTGGAAACACACATGGATGTTGCTCCTGGTGTAATGGTGTTGGAAACAATCGGGTATGACTCAAGGTCACAGTTGGTGGTGAATGAGGAAACTCTGATAGCATAACTGTACATCCTATGTCCTACTGTGTTACTCCACATGCAAAAGTATATGGTGTCCTGTTTCAAGAGGCAATGCACCCTCACATACAGCATATGTCTCTATGAACTGTCTGCATGATGTTGAGGTACTCCCATGGCCAACAAGATCCCCAGATCTTTCCTGGTGGAAGGTGTGTGAGACCAGTTCGAGCTTCAACTTTGTCTCAGTGCCAATATCCAAGATATTGAGAATCAGTTAAAACAGTTGTGGGCCAGCTTGCCTCAGGAGAAGATACGATGGCTTTATGACATTCTTCCCAACTGAATCAGTGGAAGCATTCAGGCAAAAGGGGACACATCATCATACTGATAAGTGGGCTCATATTGCAGAGTTCTTTGTAAATTTGTCTTGATTTTGTAATCACTGTAACACCACATATCCTCTTGACCCATGAAGTTTCATTTCATTTCCTCATCCCCCTCTAGGTGCTTCACTTCTTTTGTCAGGCAATGTAAATAAGAAAAGAGATGTACCTAAATGTTTACAATGTAGTTTGAAATAGAAAGCAAAATATAATATTTCACAATAATCAGGGGATGGAGCTTTAAATACAGCTCTGGCAAAAACTTTCAGTTGTCACAGTAAATAAATAACATTGCAGTAACTGCATTTGTGAACTGGTTTCTTTGATCACAGCCAACTTCACTTGGAGTGTTGGCATAATCAGGTTACAGGAAATGACTGTGAGTAGCTTTATATCATTTTCAGAAATGAATCTGGATGTGGTATGACAATGAATTCATAGATGACTGTTATGTGCTAATATGGTGACATGAAATGAATAGTACATTCATGTAATTTTTTCTACTTACTGGAACTTAATTGAATTGACTGCAACTGCTGTGTTCGGATGCAGGCTGAGTTGGCACCCCTTTGCTCCCAGCTTTAGGCAGTGTTGGCTTCGGTCACACAGCTTGAGGCTGTTGCCAATGGGCATCACTGTTGGGGTCCGGATGGGGGTTTGTCGGGGACGGCCAGCTCGTCCCACGCATCCCCCGATCGGACTAAGACTCTGGTTGCCCGGGATACTGCCCGCATTGAGGCTGATCCCTCACCTGTGGTAGAGTGGGAGGTCGTCTCAAGGTGTGGCAGGGGGCGAAAGACATTCCGGAGGGCTGAACGGAAGGCCTCTCCAGTTTGTCTGACGAACCGGTTTCAGGCTGTGTCTCAGGCTGATACTGATCTTCGGCCTGACATGGCTGCTTGTCCTGTTCCAGAGGTTGCCCCTCAGTCTGCAAGATCTGGGCGGTCGCAGAGGGTGGGCTTACTGGTAGTTGGGAGCTCCAACGTCAGGTCCGTAATGGGGCTCCTTAGGGATATGGCAGCAAGAGAGGGGAAGAAAACCAATGTGCACTCCGTGTGCATACAGGGGGGAGTCATTCCAGATGTGGAAAGGGTCCTTCCGGATGCCATGAAGGGTACAGGGTGCACCCATCTGCAGGTGGTCGCTCATGTCGGCACCAATGATGTGTGTCGCTATGGATCGGAGGAAATCCTCTCTGGCTTCCGGCGGCTATCTGATTTGGTGAAGACTGCCAGTCTCGCTAGCGGGATGAAAGCAGAGCTCACCATCTGCAGCATTGTCGACAGGACTGACTGTGGACCTTTGGTACAGAGCCGAGTGGAGGGTCAGAATCAGAGGCTGAGACGGTTCTGCGACCGTGTGGGCTGCAGATTCCTCGACTTGCGCCATAGGGTGGTGGGGTTTCGGGTTCCGCTGTATAGGTCAGGAGTCCACTACACGCAACAAGCGGCTACACGGGTAGCAGGGGTTGTGTGGCGTGGGCTGGGCAGTTTTTTTAGGTTAGATGGCCTTGGGCAAGTACAGAAAGGGCAACAACCTCAACGGGTGCGGGACAGTCAGGACATGCGGGGACCAAGCAGCAATCGGTATTGTAATTGTAAACTGTCGAAGCTGCGTTGGTAAAGTACCGGAACTTCAAGCGCTGATAGAAAGCACCGAAGCTGAAATTGTTATAGGTACAGAAAGCTGGCTGAAGCCAGAGATAAATTCTGCCGAAATTTTTACAATGTTACATATGGTGTTTAGAAAGGATAGATTGCATGCAACTGGTGGTGGAGTGTTCGTCGCTGTTAGTAGTAGTTTATCCTGTAGTGAAGTAGAAGTGGATAGTTCCTGTGAATTATTATGGGTGGAGGTTACACTCAACAACCGAGCTAGGTTAATAATTGGCTCCTTTTACCGACCTCCCGACTCAGCAGCATTAGTGGCAGAACAACTGAGAGAAAATTTGGAATACATTTCACATAAATTTTCTCAGCATGTTATAGTCTTAGGTGGAGATTTCAATTTACCAGATATAGACTGGGACACTCAGATGTTTAGGACGGGTGGTAGGGACAGAGCATCGAGTGACATTATACTGAGTGCACTATCCGAAAATTACCTCGAGCAACTAAACAGAGAACCGACTCGTGGAGATAACATCTTGGACCTACTGGTAACAAACAGACCCGAACTTTTCGACTCTGTATGTGCAGAACAGGGAATCAGTGATCATAAGGCCGTTGCAGCATCCCTGAATATGGAAGTTAATAGGAATATAAGAAATGGGAGGAAGGTTTATCTGTTTAGCAAGAGTAATAGAAGGCAGATTTCAGACTACCTAACAGATCAAAATGAAAATTTCTGTTCCGACACTGACAATGTTGAGTGTTTATGGAAAAAGTTCAAGGCAATCGTAAAATGCGTTTTAGACAGGTACATGCCGAGTAAAACTGTGAGGGACGAAAAAAACCCACCATGGTACAACAACAAAGTTAGGAAACTACTGCGAAAGCAAAGAGAGCTTCACTCAAAGTTTAAACGCAGCCAAAACCTCTCAGACAAACAGAAGCTAAACGATGACAAAGTTAGCGTAAGGAGGGCTATGCGTGAAGCGTTCAGCGTATTCGAAAGTAAAATTCTATGTACCGACTCGACAGAAAATCCTGGGAAGTTCTGGTCTACGTTAAATCAGTAAGTGGCTCGAAACAGCATATCCAGACACTCCGGGATGATGATGGCATTGAAACAGAGAATGACACGCGTAAAGCTGAAATACTAAACACCTTTTTCCAAAGCTGTTTCGCAGTTGAAGACCGCACTGCAGTTCCTTCTCTAAATCCTCGCACAAACGAAAAAATGGCTGACATTGAAATAAGTGTCCAAGGAATAGAAAAGCAACTGGAATCACTCAACAGAGGAAAGTCCACTGGACCTGACGGGATACCAATTCGATTCTACACAGAGTACGCGAAAGAACTTGCCCCCCTTCTAACAGCCGTGTACCGCAAGTCTCTAGAGGAACGGAAGGTTCCAAATGATTGGAAAAGAGCACAGGTAGTTCCAGTCTTCAAGAAGGGTCGTCGAGCAGATGCGCAAAACTATAGACCTATATCTCTGACGTCGATCTGTTTTAGAATTTTAGAACATGTTTTTTCCTCGAGTATCATGTTGTTTCTGGAAACCCAGAATCTACT
Source organism: Schistocerca serialis cubense (assembly GCF_023864345.2). NCBI lineage: Eukaryota > Metazoa > Arthropoda > Insecta > Orthoptera > Acrididae > Schistocerca > Schistocerca serialis. Next base: position 256,389,686 of record NC_064640.1, read on the forward strand.
ATGTAGGAATCAACATGGATTCCGGAAACAGTGATCGTGTGAGACCCAACTCGCTTTATTTGTTCATGAGACCCAGAAAATATTAGATACAGGCTCCCAGGTAGATGCCATTTTTCTTGACTTCCGGAAGGCGTTCGATACAGTTCCGCACTGTCGCATGATAAACAAAGTAAGAGCCTACGGAATATCAGACCAGCTGTGTGGCTGGATTGAAGAGTTTTTAGCAAACAGAACACAGCACATTGTTCTCAATGGAGAGACGTCTACAGACGTTAAAGAAACCTGTGGCGTGCCACAGGGGAGTGTTATGGGACCATTGCTTTTCACAGTATATATATAAATGACCTAGTAGATAGTGTCGGAAGTTCCATGCGGCTTTTCGCAGATGATGCTGTAGTAGACAGAGAAGTTGCAGCATTTGAAAATTGTAGCGAAATGCAGGAAGATCTGCAGCGGATAGGCACTTGGTGCTGGGAGTGGCAACTGACCCTTAACATAGACAAATGTAATGTATTGCGAATACATAGAAAGAAGGATCCTTTATTGTATGATTATATGATAGCGGAACAAACACTGGTAGCCGTTACTTCTGTAAAATATCTGGGAGTATGCGTGCGGAACGATTTGAAGTGGAATGATCATATAAAATTAATTGTTGGTAAGACGGGTACCAGATTGAGATTCATTGGGAGAGTCCTTAGAAAATGTAGTCCATGCACAAAGGAGGTGGCTTACAAAACACTCGTTCGACCTATACTTGAGTATTGCTCATCAGTGTGGGATCCGTACCAGATTGGGTTGACGGAGGAGATAGAGAAGATCCAAAGAAGAGCGACGCGTTTCGTCATAGGGTTATTTGGTAACCGTGATAGCGTTCGGAGATGTTTAACAAACTCAAGTGGCAGACTCTGCAAGAGAGGCGCTCTGCATCGCGGTGTAGCTTGCTCGCCAGGTTTCGAGAGGGTGCGTTTCTGGATGAGGTATCGAATATATTGCTTCCCCCTACTTATACCTCCCGAGGAGATCACGAATGTAAAATTAGAGAAATTAGAGCGCGCACGGAGGCTTTCAGACAGTCGTTCTTCCCGCGAACCATACGCGACTGGAACAGGAAAGGGAGGTAATGACAGTGGCACGAAAAGTGTCCTCCGCCACACACCGTTGGGTGGCTTGCGGAGTATAAATGTAGATGTAGATGAAAAAGATACCACTTTTAACTTTTTAGCTTCAAGATAGAAATGGTATCCATACTTCTAAGTGGTTCTGTGTCTGGCAGTGGACTAACTCCTGTGTATTATGGAGAACTGCTGTTTGTGCTCGTATAACAACGCACCACCATCAATTCAGGTGTACCTTTAGCTTGCTGAAAAGATGACCACCATGTAATGAAATATCCGAGCTCTACCCAGAGGCTTTCATATCTCAGACTGAGAGTAAAGTTTTTCATTCAACATGAGGGACCGTCAGCCATGGATGAGAAAAAAATCTGCATTTTAAGAGCCTCTCAGGAACCTTCCTTTTCATGTTTTGTTCAGTGACTCCAGTTGACAAAAACTAAACAAACAACCAAAGAGGGCTTTCTATCTTGAACTTTGTGATATTTCTTTATGGAAACTAGTGTGATCATTCTGGAAAATAGTATTGCATATCTTAGATATATTATAATGCATATGATTTGTTTAGAAAATTGTGTAAAAGTGTGGTATTTGTGTGAAACATTCTGTGTGTGAGAGCCTTATGTGATAAGTTTTTGAGATGTGTGTGTGTTTTTATGTTCATCCAGTCGTGCTGATAATGCGGGACATTAAATTCATTGGTTTGCAGTTAGACCTGTAAATGACTGATTTGGGCAATACAAGAGTGTTATCAAGGTGTTTCAGGAATTTATGTGGGAGTTTCTGCAAGAATGGAGATTCTGAAGCAGAATTAGAGAACACACAATCAAGATAGACTGTAAAATGATTCTACATAAAATATTTTTGCATGCTCTCAAAGTTATTTAATCAACAAGAGGTATTAATATGTTACCCGACTTGTATATGCTTTTGTATAAAGAAACATACAAAAACATAATTTGACTCAAAATAATGGGCTAGTAACAGTACATTGTTATAAAAATACAATTAATGTTCTCGCAGTAGGTCAGTGAAAGGTCACAGTTATTAATCTAACAGGTTTATTGGCTAAAAGAAAGACTTAAAGGCTGAAATATTCAGGGAAATTAATGGAATAATACATATTCATTGGTCATCTAAAAACCAAATAATTTCATTTTTCTTTTTTCCACATTAAGTCGTGTGAAATTAATGGCTCTACAATTGAAGGAAGAGGGACAAGTACAGCTTAAGCACTGACTTGCCTTCTATCCATGAAATTTGTGTAGTACCAATGTGTGAAGCGTTGTCTCCGTTTAAATTATACGTTGCTTATTCTGTGTCTTTGTAATCCAGACCCAGTTTTTGTGTGATGAACCCTATTCACAGATTTCTTATTGCATGCCTAGTCATGTGCAGCACTAGTTTTATATCTCACTGCTGTACACATCTAACTCCACATTTACCAGTGACTCTACAATACCACAGTGTTTGGCATTTCTTATAGTGACTTTTGGTATTGAATTTCCATTGGCTTCCCAATACTTGCCATATTTGGGAAATGTAAACATTGCATGTAACCTTGCTCCTTTTTTTAGATCCAACTCAGAAATTACTCTTGATTAGAATGTTGTTACAGTTACTGTTCAGTGTTATTACCATTTGCTTCACACTACTCCTGAGCTTGTTTGCAGTTTATCATCCCAGAGTCCAAATACACTGTTCAATTTTAGGAATGGCTGTGAGATTATCTTCTACTTTGTTTTTGAATGTTTGAAGATTTTTCAATTTCCTGCCTGATGCCCAACAATAACTTGTTATATAGATATTGCACCAGAGTATAAATCTCCTTTCTAAACTAAAATCTAGTTGCATAGTCCATGTGGAAATTATTTTTGCATCTATTACTGTGGTTGTGAATTACAGCATTTATCCTAAATTTACTTTAATTATTAGCCACAAATACCATTAGGGAATATGTATATTGTCATGCAAGTGTAAGATTACCTAGGTCACTGAAGAGACTTCGGCAAAGTGGTCTGCATTAAGTTTACACATCATTATTATTGCACACTTTTGTAGAGTAAATTCTGTTACGAACTTGGAATGTTGTTACACTTTACCAGGACACCTGTACAAGACCTCTTCAGTACTGTGATGTTATAGTTCGATGTTCTTGGTACTGAAAGCTTTTCGACTGGAGACGTTGGAACAGTCATCACTCTTCCTATAATTTCAAAATACACCTTCAGAAATTACACTGACATTTTTTGTTGCAGGAACAAATGTTGAAGAGGCAAAGAAAATACTGAGTGAGTCAGGTCTTCCAATACAGCTGGCATCTAGTTTAGAAGATGCTGCTGTGAAAGTTACGTCAAGTATATGATTTAGTATTATCTGCAAAACCTGATGAAAAATAAAACTTTTTGAGGAATATTTTTACGTTCTTTCAAACTGTTGTTTATGTACAATTTTTTCTATAATCTTTGTGAGTTTGTGGATGATGAGAATATGATTTATATTATGTACTGTTTGGGATATTGACTTTTTATAAAAATAAAGACTTTTTGAAAAAATAATCAGAATTTTATTTTATCCTTGATAGGTCTCAGAACACTACCATGTAACAGTTTTTCAATATTGTTTTTTCAGAGAGACTGCAACAAGCCATAAATGCCTTTGAAATAATAATCTCTCTCTTTTCTTTTAGTGTGTTACTAGTGGATTCATTTCCAGTCTGAAAGAAAATATATTGGAGGAAATAATTTGAAAAACACTCAGAGGCCAGTTACAGAATTTCACCTCATCTAATATTTCAAATTGCTGAAGAATGTTGTCAAACAGATTAAAACACTGCATTACACCAAGAGAAGGGGGAGCTCTCAGAACAAAATTAAAAATTAATGGCCAATTGTGAAAAACTCATTAGGGTGTTTAGCATATTACTTCTCTTTTGTGGGAGAATGAAACTTTTAGTGATTCACCAATGTTTTCCAGAATATTAAATAACTGTTAATTGTCAATAACTGACAAGGTAATTATAAATTGGTTTATGCAGGTATGCTGGACATATAACTTCTGTTGCTTTGCAACAATGATTTTACAGCAACAGAAAACAAGAAAAGGAAGAAATTAAATTTATTATTAAATCTCTGAAGAGGCAAGGCTTGCATTGCTACACTGAAGTGCCAAAGAAACTGGTATAGGCATGAAACTTCATGGAAGATTAAAACTGTGTACTGGACCAAGACTCGAACTTGGGACCTTTGCCTTTTATGGGCAAGTGCTCTACAGACTCAGCTACCCAAGCACGACTTGCGTCTCGTCCTCACAGCTTCAATTCAACACTTGCCCGCGAAATGCAAAGACCCCAAGTTCAAGTCTTGGTCCCACACACAGTTTTAATCTGCCAGGAAGTTTCATATCAGCGCACACTCCGCTGCAGAGTGAAAAATCTCATTCTGGTATAGGCATGCATATTCAAATACAGAGATATGCAAGCAGGCAGAATACGGCGCTGCGATCGGTAACGTCTATATAAGATAACAAGTGTCTGGCACAGTTGTTAGATCGGTCACTGCTGCTACAGTGGCAGGTTATCAACATTAAGTGAGTTTGAACTTTGTGTTGTAGTTGGCACGCGAGCGATGAGACTCAGCATTGCAAAGGTAACGATGAAGTGAGGATTTTCCCATACCACCATTTCACGAGTATACTGGAGATATCAGGAACCCAGTAAAACATCAAATCTCCAACATCGCTTTGGCCAGAAAAAGATCCTGCAAGAATGGGACCAACGACGATTGAAGAGAATTGTTCAGCACGACAGGAGTGTAACCCGTCTGCAAATTGCTGCAGATTTCAATGCTGGGCTATTGACAAGTGTCAGTGTGCAAACCATTCAATGAAACATCAACAATATGGGATTTTGGAGCCGAAGGCCTATTTGTGTACCCCTGATGACTGCATGACACAAAAATTTGTGCCTCACCAGGGCCTGTCAACATGAACATTGGGCTGTTGATGACTGGAAACATGTTGCCTGGTCAAATGAGTCTCGTTTCAAATTGTATCGTGCGAATGGACATGAACGGGTATGGAGACAACCTCATGAATCCATGGACCCTGCATGTCAGCAGGGGACTGTTCAAGCTGGTGGATTCTCGTAATGGTGTGGGGCGTGTGCAGTTGGAGTGATATGGGACCTCAGATACATCTATATTTGACTCTTGACAAGTGACATGTATGTAAGCATCCTGTCTGATCACCTGCATCCATTCATATCCATTGTGTCTTTCAACAGACTTGGGCAATTCCAACAGGACAGTGTGACACCCCACACATCCATAATTGCTAAGGAGTGGCTCCAGGAACACTCTTCTGAGTTTAAACACTTTCGCTGGCCACCAAACTTACCAGATGTGAACATTATTGAGCATATCTGGGCTGCCTTGCAATGTGCTGTTTAGAAGAGATCTCCACTCCCTGGTACTTATGGGTTTATGGACAGCCCTGCAGGATTCATGATGTCAGTTCCCTCCGGCACTACTTCAGATTATTAGTCGAGTCCATGCTATGTTGTGTTGCAGCACTTCTGTGTGCGTACGGGGGCCCTTCAAGATATTAGGCAGGTTTACCAGTTTCTTTGGCTCTTCAGTGTATAATGAAATATTAAGCAACCGTATGCAGTTTAACACAGCATACATTAGTGCTATACTGGTAATCAGTGTCCTGTACAATGTCTTTCAGATGCTGCCATTTTAAAATACTCATTAATAAAATCAGTTTATGTATATGAAGGAAGAGATCATTTAGACAACTGCAACTCAATTTCCTCATTGCCAGAGACTTGAAAGCTTTTTTTCAGGTGGTAGTGAATCAGGGCACAATAGCATATCTCTGTGCACATAATCTGTTGACAGATGTGGTTTAGCTCTAGGAAAAGCAATTTCTTCCTATGTGTTTGAGGTGCAAGGGTAAATAGCAAGTTACAGACTATAAGTACCTTCTTTTATTTATCAAAAGAATTGACCATGTGCATGTGTTTTACATATGGTGGAGTTTTAAGGAAGTGGGTAAAAGCTCAGCCTGCATCCAACAAACAAGATGCACAAAGCTCTCTCAAAGTATCAACAAACAGTGGACATGTTTGACCGTGTTTGAGGTGTTATGCCGTAGTAGCCTGGGGTCGGCAGGGGGGGCGACATGATCCTGTTGTAGATCTACTGCTTTTCTTGGTATGTATCAGTGATCTAAGAATGAAAACGTGGTCCAAGCAGGCTGTAATCTATTATTGTCTGTGCTATTAATTTCGACTGTCTGCCTTTTTCAAGCCTGAAGCTTCACATCATACTTCACTAAATAGCCAGTATATATGTAGTGGCACACATGGTTTTCAAGTGCGTGTATAGTGCAAATACAATCCAGTAGTGCACTACATTATGTCCATTAGTAATGACATACAGTGATCTACCAGTAAACATGACATACGATACAAAAACGTAAGCCACTTGCAAATGACCCAAGTGTCATTGTCAGAGATGTGGAATATAATGTAAAGTGGTGTATACAGTTTGAAACAGAATTGTTGTCAAAGTTAAAAGTTCAAATGGTTCAAATGGCTCTGAGCACTATAGGACTTAACTTCAGAGGTCATCAGTCCCCTAGAACTTAGAGCTACTTAAACCTAACTAACCTAAGGACAACACACACATCCATGCCCGAGGCAGGATTCGAACCTGCGACCGTAGCGGTCGCGCGGTTCCAGACTGTAGCTCCTAGAACCACTTGGCCACTCCGGCCGGCTGTCAAAGTTAAATTTTGATATCAAAAGATGCCCAAATAATCAGTGAAGTCAAAACTTTTAAATGGAAAAACTTTTGTGTATATATAACATTTAGAATCTTGTGCAGAAACCAAGAGCTGCTATCCATTTTATAATAATAATAATAATAATAATAATGTCTTTTGTTACTGATGCTAGAATGCAAAGCTTGTTTGCTTTCACTATATATCTTGTACCATACCGTGTTTAAGACGTTCGCTGCACTCACCAGTGCAGGCCACTAACACTCTAGGCAGGCGCTTATAAGCACACATGAGCTGAGAGCTGAAAACATACCTTTGCAAAACCTGTTAAGTTCACGTTGTGCACATACGTAGTATTGACAGCGAATATAACGTCTGCGCAACAGGTGGTGGTAGATATAAAAATACAAGTACACTTTAGCTGCATGCCAATCGTGATAAATGCTGCATGCTGTCTGACGCTTATAAGTGTCATACACATTTATTGCAAACAATTCTAACAACGCCTCTGATTTATTGATTTTATTGCAAATTGGAAAGAAAATGCAATTCAAACAAGCGATAAATCCGCTCCATTGAGAAAGAATTAGTCTGAAAACACCAAAAGATTTATCAAATGGAGAAAAAGAAACAGGACTCATCTGCAGTGTGGTGCTATGGAAACCCAATCCCATATAAGAAATAAGTTTGCAAGGTGTACAGGGGATGTTTTTATAGCAAACCACAAATAAGTCCACATACTGTACAGAAACCTAATGTTCTGAGCAATCAATGCAACGACATTTTACTTGGCTATCAAATAAAACAAATACAAACGCTTTACAAATGAAATATGAACAGATCTTCCTCTGAAGATACAACATCCCATTACATTACGGATGTGTAATTGTGCAGCAGTTCAAACAGAATGCAGGTTTGTTTGGACATGTTATGCACACGTATGGTGTATCCGTACGATTGCCCCGTTCCACACACGTTGTACATCGCTTCCTCATTATTTGCTTCTTCCCTTCAATTGCGTCCCACTTTTACACAACTTGTGTGTCTTTGCAATATTTGTTACCCACACCTTTCGTAACGTCAATTGGTGGAAGTACTCCCCCTATTATTTGTATTCTATAATACTATGACATTATTTTATGCCCTGATATGTATCATATAGGTAATATGAATTGAACATTAGGATGTCAACTACATGGAAGAATAGTTTCTGGTCCTGCCCATCGGTCCCAGACATACAACTATTATATCTGATAAAGGGCAGTGGTTATTCTGTGGAAATATAGGAGTCTTCTTGTCTATCCTTCCATTTGCCAATCATTACGCTGTCTGAATATTGTGCAAGAGTTTCTCCTTTCACAAGCTTTACGCATACCGCGTCTTTAGGAGTATTTATCCTATTTATCCTTAGTGTCCCGGTGCAATGTGTTTTTGCATTCAAGAGGGTTTTAGCTAAAGCAAAGCTGTCGTAAAAGTTGTCCGTGTAAATGTGATGGCCAACATTCAGCTTCTCGTCCAGCATGCCCTTTTCCCACCATATCACCACGCATCCCTGTGTACACAGCGCATTTATTTACGAAACCGTCTGGATTATTTGGCATGTACAATTTGATGCCATATTTATTCCTTTTGTTCTTTTTATACTGTCTAAATGACAATTGTCCCCTGCAATGAATCACTGAGTCATCACCTGACACATTCTATTGTTAAAATAATTCAGTATAGGGTGTACCTTATATAGTCGATCATCTGGTTTTGGGTCCCCTGACTATGGATTTTTCGCAAAATGCAGTGTGCAGTGAGCATAAGATGAGCAAATATCAGTCTCTGCCCGTACTCATCGCTATTCCTCTATTTTTGAACAGCGGGTGTTTCTTCCAGTAGTCTTGTAATCGGGCATATTTGACATTACCCATATGTAATGAAATACCTTGGAAGACTAGTATTGCTCCTATGCTTACATGTTTCCAATTACTAATCTTAGAGCCCTCTTTTGCATTTTCGCTCGTAAATATATTGTGCGCGTTACCTTTCGTTTCATCAAGTATGAGCTGCAGTATGTCATTTGTAACCAGTAGCCTAAAAAAACCCATTGGCGTATTGCCAGCAGGATTTATCTGCAAACATTCTGCTTTTGTAAATGCATGATACTGCATTCCATGTGGTTCTTCATGCCAAGTCACACCTGGTTTGCTTACTTCTGCGAGCATGGGTTCTTTATCGTCAGCGATTTCCTCATCATCATCGTCATCCGTATCATCCAATTCCGAACTGTCGCGAAACATATTCGACAGTTCTGCTTCCAAACTGTCATCACTATGGTATGTTTCTGCAGTCTCCAAATTCAAGCCACCTTCCTCTGGTTTGTCCCCTCTGAACTCAACATCACTATCTTCTAACACACTCAGTAACTCATGCTCAGTATATTGTTCACTCTTACTACTCTTTTTCGGGTTAGAAGGCCCCGGTGTCAGTTGATTTGGTGCCATTGCAAACAATGCACAACACAGACGACTAAAGATGAAAACACACAACTGCAGACAGGAAAACGTAACATGATATTTTGTTGGTTGCTTGTACTAACACGAGTGCACAGCCAAACCAACTATACTGAGTAGTCAGCTAGTGAACGTGCTACTTATAAGCGTTACCCACACTGGTTTGTTGATCGCGGAAATGCTTATAATCAGCTGCACTGGCTTCTTGTCTTGCGGAAACGCTTATAAGCATCAGCTGCACTGGCGTGCTGATCGCGGAAACGCTTATAAGTGTCAGCCGCAGCGTCCGTGTTAAGGACAACTCTGTGTGTTCACAAAGAATGTTCCGCCCTCGGGCGGGTTTACCGGTTGGACTGCGCCTTGCGTCTCTTTACCGTCATTTTCAGCTTCCTTCTTTGTCCTGTCTTCCTCGCTCCCTCCCCTCCACCCCTCCTTGGTTAGTTCCTCGGCCTCGACTTCGGATGGATCTCCGCCGCGGACCGAAAGATTCCATCCCCCCGGTGGTGTTCCGTACCTTTTTCCGCCAAATTTTATGGGAGTTTCGGGATGCTGTTGTTTTTTACACTGATGGCTCTAAATCTGCTGATCATGCTGGGTATGCCTTCACGTCCTCTGTTGGAACGGAAAATCATCTGCTGCCACCTACATGTGGGGTGTTTACTGCGGAATTGATGGCAATTTCCCGGGCCCTTACCTTTATTAAACAATCCCAACAAAATCGCGTTCTGTTATGTACGGACTCGATGAGTGGCCTTCTTGCTATTGACCGGTGTTTTTCGCGCCATCCATTGGTCTCTGCCATCCATGACCATCTCGCTGATATTCACCGTGCTGCTTGTTCTATTGACTTCCTTTGGGTCCCTGGCCATGTGGGTATTCCGGGTAATGAGCTCGCTGATCGTTTGGCTGGGGGAGCAGTTACTTACCCCCCGTTTTCCGTAACCCCTCCTGCAGCGGATTTACGGCTTCACATCAAATCCCACTTCGCACAGTCATGGGCCAATTCTTGGGAGGCTACTCCACTGTCTAATAAACTTCGTGCAATTAAGGTGACACCAGGCCCATGGCGTTCTTCCTTTCGCCTCTCCCGAAAGGACTCAACTACACTGTGTCGTCTCCGCATTGGCCATACCAGGCTGACCCATGGTTTTCTTTTGCGTGATGAGCCACCCCCGCTTTGTGGTTGTGGAGCCTTCCAGTCAGTGGCCCACATTTTGGTTGAATGCCCCCTTCTTTTAGCTCTGCGTGTTAAGTACAGACTCCCCCACACTTTACCTTTGATGTTGGCTGACGATTCGCGGATGGTCTCTCTGGTACTCGGTTTCCTCTGGGAGAGTGGTTTTTATTCTCAGTTTTAAAGTTTTTAATCTCTCTCTGGTGTTGGGGCAGGGCGGTGAGTGTTTGGGTTTCTCCCACTGTAGGCAGTGTTCAGAGATTCCCGATTCACCTCCCTGACTGGAATCCTCTTTTCTTCCCCTTTTACTCTGTTTTTACCCCTTCTTTTTAAGGCTTGGTTAGTCTTTCTATTCCCATACGTACTTTCTGCATTATAGCAGTTGTACCTTTTAAGTCACAGGTGGTCTTGCCTATGCTGCTTCAGCATAGTGTTGGGTTCGTTTCTCTTGCCAACTTCCCTCATTTGTTTTTACCAATGACAACGTGACTGCCCTTTTACGTTTTTCCCTTTTTCCGTTTTATTGTTCTGCCTTTTCTGAGATGTCTCGTTAGCAGAATGGAGTATATTTGAAACAAGGGACTGATGACCTCGCTGTTTGGTCCCTTACACCTCAAACAACCAACCAACCAACCAACAAAGAATGTTCTCATACAAAAAAAGGATCTTAAGAAGAATCTGCAGTGTCAGTTCAAGAATTTTAAGCAAGCCATTGCCCATTGTTCAAGCTTCTTTAAATTCTAATTCTACCATCCTTTTACAGATACCAGGTACTCCTTCATGGGATTTATGGTTAATAATGTGGACTCATTCTAAAGGAACTGAACAGACAGCGAACACTAGACAGAAAAAGAAATTTCACTTGGATAACACTTCTTTAACACTCGTGCAGAAAGGATGTGCACTATTTTACAGTTTTCCTTTTCAATATACTTCCATCTGAATTGAAAAATTGTGAGTGACGAATCCCAGATTATGAAATATAAATTGAAGGCCTTCCTAATATCATATGCCATTTGTTAGGTTCAGCAGATCTGCACAATGGCAAGAAGTCTTTTTGTTGTAATGTGTTATTTATTTTTATATTGAGTCACAAGTAATTTGTTTCTGTTATTTTTTAATTTGTAATTTTTCAGCATTCTCTATATTAAGTATTAATGGTTTTCATGACTCAGTTACTTTACCATATATACCATTCTTTTGGGCATTGTGCACTAATAGGTAAGCTATATAACACTGACACTGAGTGGTACTGGCAGGTTGTATAACTAGCTAAGTTATCACTGTCAATTGTAGGAAAGAAGCTCAATGGATACCAGTTTCATTACAACTATGCTTAGTAAACCAGTCTGATGCTTAAAGCAGGCTTTGGATTGATGAATGCTTTACCTACTTCTGCTCAGATAAGAAGACAGTTCACCAGTTAAAACCGTCCGTTGTAACAATCTGAGGTGTTTGCTTACAGGATGCATCTTTTCATACATGAAGTATAAAAAAGTCTTTTCTGTAGGAAAAAATATGTTATTGTAAAATACTTTTGCTAATTATGTTAATTAACACTTTAAAGTCTAGCCACTTAGAAGAATTTCAGGCCCAGAAAACCAGCCATTTGCGCCACTATTTAAAGAGTTACTGGTGCATATGAGTTTGCTAAATGTTAAAGGGAAATACAAACTGAAGAAAGATTTATTTTTCATATTTACTTTAGTTCTTTGATAGATAACAAACTTTAAAACAATTGTAACAGAAAGTATAATTATCCTTAAAAAAGTTGCGATGTGAGTTAGTGAGCAATTTCACATGTAATTCTCTTTTATATGGAAAAATCTGAAGTATGCAGAGAGGTATGTTGCAATCAGGGCAATACTAACCTGTTTCTTTCATGCTTGGTTGCTTTGCCAGCAAATAGTCTCATCTTCTCCAAACAAATCTGGAGACCTGTGTTGGATTCTGCTTCATCATGAGATTTCAATTTCACAACTAGTAGGAGCAACAATATCACTGATGAAAAGTTGTAGCAGACTGCAGTTTACCTGAATGTGACTCTTCCCGAGACTGTTTCCACTCAGATATTTCTCCATCCAATCCAGAATCATTGACTTCTTCCTCTTGAGCTTCCAAAAGTTCTTGCTCACTCAATAAACGTGACACATTTGTAGCAGAATTACATCAAACTGTAAAAGCTAATGAGTACATACATGAAACTGATGACAATAGAATCACATTGGCTGAGCCGGTTGTTACAGCAACTGTTGCATTTGCTGCTGCTTCTTCTGAAATAATTGTGGAAATTGGTTACATGAGGCAGCACCTGTCAAGGGACAGGTAGAAAAATGTACGTACAATGTTCTCATACAAAAGGAGCCCAGTTTCCGAGCGAAAGGTGGCTTGGCATCTAGAAAATCATGGTTGGAGCTATACTCAGGCATGGTCTTGAGCTCAAAGTTATGCTCAGGCTTGATTGCAGAAGTGCTAACAGTATCTGTCATAGTCTTAAATGTGGAACAAAAATGATCCAACTAAAGGCAGTGATTTAGTGATGACTGTATACTGCAGACAATTTCCATTTTTACATGCAAACAATATATTATGCTGTCCTTCTACCAAATGATGCTCAGTGACAGGCAGCACTGTAGTTAATGACTAGTATCTAAAATTCTAAAACAGTCATATTTAATAAAGTATCAGTTACTCCTACTAGTTGTGAAATTGAAATCTTATGTAAAAAAAAGTGCTTATGATGAACAAAGAACTTTGCCATGCTATCGTTTCTTGGGAAAACAGACACAGGGAGGGGGAGGGAGGGAGGGACGGAGAGAGAGAGAGAGAGAGAGAGAGAGAGAGAGAGAGAGAGAGAGAAGCAGCAGCATTTCTTGGTGCTAACGCCGACTATCACAAGTTTGTTTTTCTTGTCATAAGAAGGTTGTGTGTGTAGACAAGAAGCAGGTAACAAGAAATCTAAGAATTAGATTAAAAAACCAGACTGAAAATAATAATTTTTTAATATGTTTAGCTATCCAGGCCAAAACAAAGAAAATAGTGGCTGTCGTGAAAGTGTTGAGCACTGCAGTTGAACATACAGGCAAGCAACTGCAGAAGCATGAAATCAGAGAAATCGTGCAAATGGAAGACATACAAAAGGTGATAACAAAAATATATATCTGTAAACTGAAATTACAGTTTATAGTCACAAAAAAAGTATTGGCAGTCAAGTTAAGCTGAGTACAGCTGTGTGAACATAACTTTCTCCCCTTCACAAGGCTACCACAGGAACTATCAGTGCAATGTGTCATCAGGAACAGCATCTTATGCTACCAGCGATGGATGACACTCAGCTACCAGCCAGTCTTGGAAGTTCTGTTGAGTGACCAATGTGGTCAGTGTCTTGGGAGGGGAGGGGGGGGGGGAGCAAAAATATTTTCTCATGATTGATATTGGTTCTACACCAGCTGAGTAGCAGTGTGAAGATCAGGAGACATATCAAGGGTAGCTAGTAGTCTGATGAAGTAAAAGGGAAAGAAAAATGGATGCTGATGCAAATTGCCACAGGTAGAACTCTTTGTAACCAAGCACAGTAAGCACACAAGAACAACAGAACTGATTATAAAACACAAGTGGCAAAAGTTTGAGGTGTTGGAGACAAAGTTAAAATGGACACCATTATATATCTGTTAACCTTCTTAATCACTACCATAGATATGTGTCATATACCTTTTTTGAGCAAATTAATGTTTTTTTTTTTTGTTTCTGTGGAAGAGGTCAGAATTTTCAGTTGTATGTTTGTCATTAAATAAATTACTTTGTTCACATCAGTAAACATAAGAGGTAGAACAGTCATTTTTAAACCAAATGATGTGTAGGGATTGTTGCTTCTGAGAACTATTGTCTTGTTAAAATTCAGCTTAGTCTACTATTAGTTAGCCAGTTAGATATTTGTTCCATAGATCATATTCATGATAAATGTTATGATGTGGAACTTGTCAACAAACAAACTTAGATCAAATACTGAATCATATATGCAAGTTGGGCATTTATAGTTTTTCCCTTTATAACTGATAAATTATGTATATTCAATAATTACTCTATGGTACAGCAGTTGTTGTTGAGGAGAAACATCTGCAATGTACATTTTATTTTAATTGGTAGATTTTCAGAGAGTTTTATAACTGCATATTTCATCGCTTTGTGTGCCACAGTTAGATTCATTAAAGAATGTGTATCATTTTTCTTTGTAATGTTGTACTTAGAATTGTCTCCGTTTCTCTCAGGCTCAGATAGGTTATTGATAACAAATTTTGTAAGTGAATAAATTTACTGTGAAACTGTGGTTAAGAGATGCCCGTAAGATGTATGTGTGAACCCTACATACAAATTTAATAGCTTCTTTTGTGCAATGAATACTTTTTGCGTAAGTGAAGAGTTACCCCAGAGTATTATCACATGATACATCAATGAATGAAAATATGCAAAATATGTCTCGTGTTGTCTGTAGTTCAACCATGCGTAGACGGTCAATACTGTGGTTCGATGGCGTCCACATTGTTACTTTGTGCCAGGAAGGGCTCTCAACAAGGGGAATGTATAGGCATCTTGGAGTGAACCAAAACAATGTTGTTCGGACATGCAGGAGATACAGAGAGACAGGAACTGTTGATGAATGCCTCCCTCAGGCGGCCCAAGGGCTACTACTGCAGTGGATGACCGCTACCTATGGGTAATGGCTCGGAGGAACCCTGACAGCAATGCCACCATGTTGAATAATGCGTTTTGTGCAGCCACAGGACGTCTTGTTATGACTCAAACTGTGCGCAATAGGCTGCATGATGTGCAACTTCACTCTCAATGTCCATGGCGAGGTCCATCTTTGCAACCACGACACCATGCAGATGGACCCAACAACTTGCCGAATGGACCGCTCAGGATTGGCATCAGATTCTCTTTACCGGTGAGTGTTGCATATGCCTTCAACCAGACAATCGTCAAAGACCTGTTTGGAAGCAACCCAGTCAGGCTGAATGCCTTAGACACACTGTCCAGCGAGTGCAGCAAGTTGGAGGTTCTCTGCTGCTTTGGGGTGGCATTATGTGGGGCTGATGTACGCTGCTGGGGGTCATGGAAGATGCTGTAATGGCTGTACGATACGTGAATGCCATCCTCCACTGATAGTGCTACCATATTGGCAGCATATTGGTGAGGCATTTGTCTTCTGGATGACAATTCGCGCCCCATTGTGCACATCTTGTGAATGACTTCCTTCAGGATAACGACATCACTTGACTAGAGTGTCCAGCATGTTCTCCAGGCATGAACCCTATCGAATATGCCTGGGATAAATTGAAAAGGACTTTTTATGGACGATGTGACCCACCAATCGCTCCGAGGGATCTACGCCGAATCACCGTTGAGGAGTGAGACAATCTGGACCAACAGTGCCTTGATGAACTTGTAGATAGTATGCCATGAGGAATACAGGCATGCATCAATGCAAGAGGACGTGCTACTGGGTATTAGAGGTACCAGTGTGTACAGCAATTTGGACCACCACCTCTGAAGGTCTCACTGTATGATGGTAGAACATGCAATGTGTGGTTTTCGTGAGTGAAATGGTGGAAATGATGTTTATGTTGATCTCTATCCAATTTTCTGTACAGGTTCCAGAACTCTCAGAACCAAGGTGATGTGTGTGTAGCCTAGGGTAAGAGTATTATGACTGCCACAATCGAATGCCTTTGATATGTCACAGATGATCACATGGTGATATTTCATCATTTGAAAATTGTATTATGTGCTTAGAAAATATACAAACAACTGACTCAGTAGAATGGCCCTTTGGTAATCAAAACTGTGATTATTAAGTATCCCATAACTACACAGGTGGGTGACAATTGTGTAGTTAATTATCGTCTCAAAATTTTTAGAAAATGATGTAAGGAATGACTCTGGCAAGTAGGTATTTTCATACGAGTTGCAGTGTTGTCTTACGCAACAATGACAAATTTTAATCTGTGTGGGAAGAAAACCCTGAATTAATGCTGCATTAAATGAGTGACTAACAACATTACATATTATAGGGTCAAAGCTTTTTTGTGTTCCATTGGAGATATTGAGAGACCCTATATGAACTTCCACTTTTTAAGGTCATAATGATCTTCCTTATTTAATATGGGGATGTGAGATTAATTTTTATGCACTAATTGTCTCTGTACTGCTTCTTTGATGTACTGTTTTACTTTCTCTCCTGAACTATTTGCACCAATTTTTTTCACCTACTTTTAAAAAGTAATTATTAAAAATATCTGCTACACTTGACTTGTCTTTTACAATGCTCACATTCTCTATACCAGAAATAATATCATCTTCTGTGGCTTCTCCGCTGTCTCTCTTTTTGACAAAATTCCCTACTGATTTGGTTTTGTTGCCTGACCTGTCAATTTCAGTCAAGATGTGACTACTCCTGGAGTTCTTTTACATCTTTTCTTGGTGTGTTACAAAACTGGTTATAATATGAAAGTTTTTTTTTATAATTATTTGTTCTGGTTATTTTTTATGTGTCACCTTTTCTTTGTGAACAAGACTTTATCAATTTAATTTCTTTTAATACTATCTATCTGAATTTTGAATCAGACCTAAAACCAGTGTCTCTCCTGACCCCAATAACCACAGGGATTTGCCTTCATGTACTAGTGGCTCCCTTGTGTTTTCTGCTAATTGGATTTGCTAACTTGTCCTTATACCACTCTCATTCAGGTGTTGGCTACAGCATCAATGGAGAGTGTTCATCTATTTGAAGGAGCCCTTTCAGCTCCATATTTACTTGCTTTACAGCACAGTTAGCCCAGGATTGGTAATGACACCACAAAACCCACAATTGTGTGCTCAGGAGCTGCTTCTATTTTATCTGTATCACCTCTAATACTGTATTTTCATTTGCAAAAATCCTTACACATTTGTTTTGTTTTATGTTTTCTGCTACCTGGTCAGGACTAACACTTGGTTTCACAAAACTTGTGACCTAGTGCTACGAACTCTTAACTTTTGGCCTACATCCATTCAGTGACTGCTAACTTGTTCTGTTTTTAACTCAACTTACCTACAGGTTTCCTAATTGTGCTGCTGCACCCTGCATTCCTCTACATCTGTATGAGGCTCTTCATTATCAAAGTATGGAGGCCAGTGAAATGTACTGACTAGCAAAGTTTGAATTTGCTAAAAAAATTTCCCACTGTCCATCCTTTGCTTGCAACCTTTTCCAAGTACCTCCTTCTCTTGTCCTCCCTTCGGCTTTTGTAAATAAAATTTTGTATTTTATAACTCAGCTTGAAGTGTATAACTCCTGTTCTTTGATTTTCCAGTCTTTTTGCATAATCTAAAATTCCATGGATGAGCATCATCGAGCATCCTCTTCTCTTCCCCACTGCAGTCACCCCTGTGAAATTATAACTTATAATTTTCACAAAATACTCCATTTCACTAACCTGTGGCAACATCAACATTTATCACACATGGTTGATCATTTTATAAGTATTAACATAAGCTACACTCTTTGTGTGACTCTCATGCATAAAATTAGGCTTGAAATTATGACTGTAAGTGGGAGATGAAAAATATAATTTTCACATTTTTTTAGCTTACTATGAAACTCACACTTATGCTAATATAAGTACACTTATATTTATAACAAGAATCATTTAATAGTAGCTTTTAATATTTTATTTATTTAATTATTTATAACATCAGAATTCACAACAAACTTTTGAGCACACTGTTGCCAACTGAACTGACCCTGTTAAGCATCTATCATTTCAATTTGTTTCTTCTTCTGTCTAATGAGGACTTCTTTATTGTCCCTCATTGCGCTGCTTTGTATTCATGTGGCCATGTGGTGCTCATCTGTTTCCTCCTCATCTAACCGTAGAATTGGTTCATTTCTTTGCTCTTCCTCCTATTATCCTTTTAGTTGTACAGTACTTCCTGGGTTAAGTGTTGTGACTCGCTGATCTTTCAAAGTGCTGCCGCGCAGTTACGCGCGTCCTCTACATGCGGCGCTGTCTACCAGCCATGCAGCAGCCGCGCCACCTAAGCGGCCAGCCAGCCAGCGGACGCTAGGCTTGGAATCAGTGCTGATTTGACTGTCACAGTGTAGACTCGCCTTACCTTGTTTACTTGCTCTGTGACTTACATGTATTGGGTCGTCCTAGAAATATATTTGTTCAACTTGACGTTATAACATTAAGTCATTTTATTTCATATCCTTTTATGGTTGTGTTTTTAAATTGTCCTTGTACTTCAGAATTTTCTGGGACATTCTCTATTTTACTTTGTGTAATATCTCCATAAGAGCACAGTCTTTCAATGTGACATTTCCCTCTTCCATATCCATTTATGTCACACAGTCCCTGCTAATCTTCTGTTGCTATCTACTCTTCTAAGTTCTCCGTTAATTGTTCTGCTGTTTTCTTTCTGTGGTGTATTACATTCTTTTCATCCCGTATGATTAGCACTGTCTTTTCATGCAATACCATCAAAAGTATTTCCTGGCCTGTTGATAAAGCCACCATGACTTTAGCCGTGATTATAAAGAACACAACCCAAAGGGCACAATGCTCAGGTCAAAAGCTGTCCTGGATGCCTTCAGATGTAATACCAGCACATCTGACTGATGAGGAGGATGGGGAAATTAAAAACACAATGCTATGTTGTGGTGACTTCTGCCACCAAATGTATCAAGGTGACCAAATGTGGCGGGAAGACACCAAATGTAGTGAGTGGGTGCCAGGAGGTGCCATATTAAAACTCAGAGAGAAATTTCCAAATGATTTATTTGTTTCTATTACAGTGCTCTGTTCACCTCAGTAAGTGTCACAGGGGCCTGCAATGCTGAGGAAGCACCCCAGCGGCCTGTGCAATGCAACGCTGTGTTGTGCTGGTCTTGGCTGGCCTGCTAAGTTCCGATGATGTCATGATGGATGCGCCAGCAGCCGACTCAGCACTGCTCAGTGTGAGCCGTGCTGCTCCGCCGGGAGCCATAGGCCAGCCCTGCTGCTGCTTCTTCCTCGCTGGTATAGCTGAGAACGTGGTGGCAACGACTGCCCGCGATCCGGTGTCCGGATCTGCGGCCCTCGCCTCGGAAGTCTCCGACGTATGTCGGTAGCCGAGACGACTGCCTGCAGTAGCGAGCCGAAGAGTGGTCCGCCCCGGGTGGCTGCGTATCGTGTCAGCCTCATGGGTTTGAACCGACGACCCGCCGTGGACTGGGACGCTGTCGCCCCATCTGTTGCTGCGTGTAGCCCAGTGGTGTGACATGCCTCACCATCCAGGAGAGCTGCCACATTTGAATGAATCTCGTTAGGAAATGGCACCTATTTGTACTCGGCTGTGTGCCTTGTTTTGCCAAGCGCATCCTTTGCATCACATATGCATAACACTTAGGTTGCCAGTGGCCCTCTTCTGCCTGTGACATGCGCCATGGAGACTGTTGTGTGCGCCCTTTCTGGCAGTTCTACACCCCCATGGCCTCTATTTGCCTTCGCAAATGCTAGTATGCATAATTTACTGCAATCCGGCCCGCACCTGGCTGTAGCTCGTGCTCCGAATATCGCGCAAGACTAACTTTCCCTATCCCAAACGGTGGTGCCGCTACATTATTCCCCTCTTTGGAAAGACCTGGTCCCCGGTTCGTCCTTTAACTAACTCTTAAACTTGTTTGGATTGGCACTCACGACATACTTACTTACTGTTAGAAAACTTAGACATAGTCCAGTGCTCCTAAGCACATGACATGACGGGAAAATTATAAAAACCATCCTTAATGGATGACCACTCCGCTGAACGTTAGTTCAACCCCTTACCTATGCCCTCAGTATCCAATCTACTGGGACTTGCGCTACCCTCGGATCCCTCCGGGAATTGGCTCTCCGCCTGATCAGAAAGAAAACAACACATAACAAAGTTAAGGCTGCGATGACACTTGGCACAGAGGTGCTCAAAATGATCGTTATTTGCCCTTGCCTTTCCCTATACTGAGCGACATGCTGCACAAGCTGTTGCTCTAAAATGGACTGATTTACGGATTTCAACAGACCTGGCTCCAGAGTTTGATTTAACAAGGTCAGATTCTGCCGTGGCAAAAACTCTAAAGTGGTTTCTGGCCAGTACAGCTGTGGCTGCGTAACATTCAATTGTGTGACTCCTGAAACTGGTGGTGGCAGATGGAAGGTTGGTCCTATTAGGTTACACTTAGTTCCATTGATTAAAATTCCGCTCCCTTCAAGCTCTGTACGTTTCGCTTCTGCAAATACTCCCCGCTCAAAACAATTTGCTACTACTACCAAATTCTCGTAGGTGGAGAAGATCCAATGCATCCCGACTTGTTGCAAGGGTTCCACGATGTCCCTTGGACAGTCTATTCCTTCCCCCCTGGCTAAAAATAACTGCACGGTGCATGTGTCCCATATTTGCAGCTTCACAGATTTTCCTCCAACATTCACTATTTTTGATTCAAACTCAACACCGATTATGTGACTACTCTCATTATACGAAGTGGTGCAATAAACACGACCTTCCTGACCCAGCACTGTAGTTAACTAAAAATTTAAACAATAAATCGTACGATTCTGACATCGTTCAACACACATTTATTACGGCTTTGCCGCAAAATTTACTCCGACGAATTTATTTCTCCAGACTGCGTTTGATTTCTCCTCCAACAACACTCCACATACGTCAGACACTACACGACCCTTTTCTGCAACCTGAGGCCAGGGATCACCATTACCCTTCCTCCCTCTTTAAAAGACTGCTGCCCCAACAGGCTCACAATACTCGAAAACACATATACGACAATACAATGCCTACTTAGTCTACGCAAACACAATGACACATAACACGAAAAAAAAACCTACAAATACTCTACTACCTTCTAGATCGCAAAGCATACGGTACTTCATGCTGTACTCTATCTTCCTGGTTTTCTCTGTGCTTAGCACCTCTCTTCACTCTCTCTTCTTCCTCTTTCCTTCCTGTGACACGACTGGAATCACATCTGGGCAACCCTTAAATGGCTGTAACCGCCCCATGTGTACTATTGTCGTTCTAATTGGCAGCTGAAGCTTAACATTAACGGGAGATGTGGTTTCAACAACTTGGTATGGCCCTTGATACCTTGTGAGGAACTTCTCCGTTTTCCCTTTTTGTGTATAGGGGCTGGCTGGACAGCATTACCCATTGCCCCACTTTATACTGCAGTAAACTTCCTTTCCGCTGTACTGCGTCTTCCTGCCTTTCCAAAGCCTTTGTATTCGCCTTTTGTACCCGTTTCCAAACATCCCGAATTGTCCCTGCAAATTGACGGACAGATTCACCGGTCCTTCCTTTCTGTAGCTTCACTAAATCAAACGGTGACGGCATTTTTCGCCCGAACACTACTTCATATGGAGACAAACCGGTATTTGGATGGACTTTTGCATTGTATGCGCATACAATATGCTTCAAATACTCGTACCACTGATGGTGATGAGAATCCACATAATAACTCAGCGTCTTCCCGATTGTTCTGTGTACCCATTCTGCCTTCCGTTGGCCTGTGGATGCAACGCGCTCGTCCTCAACTTTTTTATGTTCAACAATTTACACAGTTCCTCCATTAAATCCGACATGAAGTTGGTCCCTTGGTCAGTAATTATGGTCTCTGGTAAACCAGACTTCAAAATCCAGTTATTTACTAACACTTGCGCGACCATTGCTGCCTGTGGATTTGGCATAGCCACCATCTCCACATACCTGGAAAAATGGTCTATTATTGTCAGAACGAACCTGTTCCCCGACGATGTTCGCCTAAAAGTTTCTAAGACATCAATCCCCAGAAAAGAAAATGGACATGTCGCTTCCAGTAATAGTTGTAGCTGTATCTGTTTCCGACTCAAATCTGCTCTCTGCGCAATGGTATACAATTCGTGACATACTAATCCACACTTCCTTCCCTACCTCTCCACCAATACCTCTCTGCCACTCCCCTATTCGTCGTTCTACACCCTCTATGACCGGATAACACGTGATCATGTGCTTCCTTTAAAACCCGTGGCCCTAACTTCGTTTCCCTGCACAGAAGACCGTCGTAAACATTAAACTGTGGCTGTGTCCGAAGCAATTTACAATCATTGTCCGCGTCCTGTAATTTTTGCCATACTGCTAGGTCATAACCTATGACTTCTACTTTTGCCACCTTCCTACTTAGTGCATCCACATTGCCGTGCTTCTTCCCAGGCTTGTGCACTCCCTCGTAGTCGAATTCACTAAGCCCCACAGCCCATCTAGCGAGTCTAGTGGACGGATACTTCAACCCCAATAACCACTTCAACACAGCATGATCTGTCACTACCCGAAATCTTCTCCCATATAAATAACATTTAAAATATGTGATTCCATAGATTATGCTAAGCATCTCCCTCTCTGTTGTTGAGTAATTCTTCTCTGCTGCATTCAACTGCCTAGACGCATAGGCTACAGGATGTTCTTTCCCATCAATTTCCTGACTAAGCACACACCCTAATACTTGATTCGATGCATCGAATGCTAGAATGAATTCATTTTCAAAATCTGGAAACACAAGAACCGGACTTGATGCTAACACTTCTTTCAGTTTGTCAAACGCTTTCTGATAATCTTCGGTCCACTCAAATTTCACACCCTACCGTAACAATTGCGTTAACGGCTGTGCGAAATCTGCAAAACTCTTCACGAACTTTCGATAGAAATTGCAAAGTCCGATGAATGACTGCACCCCATTAACAGTTTTCGGTTCCCGAAAATCCCTTACAGCCTGGACCAAACTCGGATCTGTTCGCACTCCGTCCTTACTGATAATATGACCCAAACATTTTACTTCTTCTAATGCAAAATGGCACTTCTCCAGGCTCTACGTCAAACGAGCTGCTCTTAACCTCATAAAGATTTCCCTTAACCGCTGTCTATGTTGCTCAAAAATGGTTCAAATGGCTCTGAACACTATGGGACTTAAACATCTGAGGTCATCAGTCCCCTAGAACTTAGAACTACTTAAACCTAACTAACCTAAGGACATCACACACGTCCATACCCGAGGCAGGATTCGAACCTGCGACCATAGCGGTCGCACGGTTCCAGACTGAAGTGCCTAGAACCGCTTGGCCACCCTGTCGGGCTATGTTGCTTCATACTACTTGAAAACATTATAATGTCATCCAAACAGACAAGACACTGCCGTGGTTTCAAACCCGTCAAGATACTGCGTAGCAACCTCTGAAACGTTGCCGGAGCGTTTTTCAAACCGAATGGCATTCTAATGTACTGGTAATGGCGTCCAGGTGTAGAGAAAGCAGGTTTTGGACGATCCTCTGGAGCCATCTCTAACTGATGATAACCATTTGTCAAATCCATCGTAGAAAAGTACTGGCACTGTCCTATGTGATCCAAGGTCTCCGATATATTTGGAATGGGGTATGCGTCCGTTACTGTCTTATTATTGCGGTATCGGTAGTCACAACAGAACCTGTATTTCTTAGTTCGATCTTCAGATTTTTTAGGCACAACGAAAATGCCCGCTCCCCAGCAACTATTACTATGCTCTATAATACTGTCCGCAAGCTGCTGATCAATGAAATCCTCCACAATCAGCTGCAAATACCTCGGTATTCTGTATAGTTTACGGTAAACAGGTGCTTCATTCCCTGTTGGTATCCTATGTTGAACTAATGGAGTTGCTGGCAACGGACTTTGTGGAAAAAACAAGTACTTAAATTCCCACAATAATTCTTCCATATGCTCTCTTTCTCCTCCTTTCAAATGCTTAATTTTGTCACGCAATGCAGTTCTATCGGCAGTTAGTGGCTGATCGCTTCGCCTACCTCTCGAACACCAGTCTGCGTCATCTGGCACAACCAAATTTGCTACTAAGACTCCTTTCCTCAAATTCGCGCTTATAGTGCTAAAATTATCCACGTTCACGGGAACTACTCGCCTGTCGTTCCCCTCCTGTACGCGTACAACACTACATTTCAAAAACAACCCAGTGAACCCAAAACTTGATTATCCTCCATTGGTTCAATAACACATACCATATCCACAGGTAGATTCGAGTCCACACTTACCCAAAGCGACTTCCTGGTTCCACTAGACACACACTCATGCAAATTTAGCCTTAATGCTCATGTACGCGGTTCAATTGGTTTGTTCATTACGTTGAACGCCCCTCGTGACAGCTCTGCATTGACCTAGCGGAAATAACATTCCACCAAGTTCCACAGTTCGTCGTCCAAGGACAATTTTGGTATGATGTTGATGCAAGAAATCTACTCCTAGGATCATGTCGTATCCCTCGCTTACCCATGGTACCACCTCTACGCATGCATTAAATTGGACTTTCCCTATGCGAAAGTCAACTGTTACCGACCCCAAAGTCGTGACCTCCTTATCCCCCACTCCACGCAACCTATAACGTGGTGGATCTAACTTCCTTCGTCCCATTATGTTCTTAGTAGCCACTGACACTTGCGCCCCTGTATACAACAAAATCTCAGACTTTTTAGTTCCTACGGATCCTACCACTGAACATTCCACTTCTGCATACGTATTCGTAGCACTGAAATTAAACGGGAGCTCCCTTAGGTGGATCTTGGGCCCCCTCTGCCGTTTATCGTTTGCCCACTTCTCCTATCTCCACTTCTCCGTCCTCCACGCTGCTGATTTCCACCCGTTCCTCTATTCCTTGGTGACTGGGTACATTGCCTCGGCACTTGTCCCGTAAGAACACACTTATAACATTTTATATCCGCTGCAAATACTGTCTGCCTCTCACGTACCCCTGTTGCCACGTCTATTTCCTCACATTGAACTGCCAGCTGAATGGCCGAATCTTTCGGTTTCCCTTCGCGCACTTTTCGCGCCATATGCGCCGGTAAACCTCTCAAAAATACATCAAGTGCCCTTTGCTCGGCCTCCTGCAACAGAACACTATTCGCTTCATCACTCTGACCCAACTCGTAAGTATATTCATTAATTTCCCTCATGCTGTCCGCAAATTTCTCCACCGTCTCACCCTGTCTCTTTGTCATTGTACTTAACCTCTCCCTAAAGTACCGAGTTCTGTTTCTTATACCTTTGTAAAACCCCTTCCTTTAACAGCTTAAACTGTCCTGCCTTCCTAATGGCCTCAGAACACATTACGTATGAAACTTCCTGGCAGATTAAAACTGTGTGCCCGACCGACACTCGAACTCGCGACCTTCGCCTTTCGCGGGAAAGTGCTGTACCATCTGAGCTACCGAAGCACGACTCACGCCCGGTACTCACAGCTTTACTTCTGCCAGTATCTCGTCTCCTACCTTCCAAACTTTACAGAAGCTCTCCTGCGAAACTTGCAGAACTAGCACTCCTGAAAGAAAGGATAATGCGGAGACATGGCTTAGCCACAGCCTGGGGGACGTTTCCAGAATGAGATTTTCACTCTGCAGCGGAGTGTGCGCTGATATGAAACTTCCTGGCAGATTAAAACTGTGTGCCCGACCGAGACTCGAACTCGCGACCTTTGCCTTTCGCGGGCAAGTGCTCTACCATCTGAGCTACCGAAGCACGACTCACGCCCGGTACTCACAGCTTTACTTCTGCCAGTATCTCGTCTCCTACCTTCCAAACTTTACAGAAGCTCTCCTGCGAAACTTGCAGAACTAGCACTCCTGAAAGAAAGGATAATGCGGAGACATGGCTTAGCCACAGCCTGGGGGATGTTTCCAGAATGAGATTTTCACTCTGCAGTGGAGTGTGCGCTGATATGAAACTTCCTGGCAGATTAAAACTGTGTGTCCGACCGAGACTCGAACTCGCGACCTTTGCCTTTCGCGGGCAAGTGCTCTACCATCTGAGCTACCGAAGCACGACTCGCGCCCGGTACTCACAGCTTTACTTCTGCCAGTATCTCGTCTCCTACCTTCCAAACTTTACAGAAGCTCTCCTGCGAAACTTGCAGAACTAGCACTCCTGAAAGAAAGGATAATGCGGAGACATGGCTTAGCCACAGCCTGGGGGATGTTTCCAGAATGAGATTTTCACTCTGCAGCGGAGTGTGCGCTGATATGAAACTTCCTGGCAGATTAAAACTGTGTGTCCGACCGAGACTCGAACTCGCGACCTTTGCCTTTCGCGGGCAAGTGCTCTACCATCTGAGCTACCGAAGCACGACTCACGCGCTGTACTCACAGCTTTACCAGGCGTGAGTCGTGCTTCGGTAGCTCAGATGGTAGAGCACTTGCCCGCGAAAGGCAAAGGTCGCGAGTTCGAGTCTCGGTCGGGCACACAGTTTTAATCTGCCTTCTATTCTCATGCTCCGAGACACGTATATGGTCCTCACATTGGCTACAAGCATTGCTGCCGCCCCTCCAAAGAGAGTTTGGGCAGAGAACAGAGAACTTGTTAATTTTATCATTTGTTTCTGGGAATTGTTCTGTGAGACCTACCTATCACTTCTTCGCTGTCGTCCAGTAGTGACTGTACAATTTGAAGAAGTAAGCGTCGCTTTTTGCTATAGCATGGGGTTCTAGTTTCACATCTCAGAGTCTGTTCTCTAAGCAGCTCGTATTTATCGGTAAAATTGTGCTATTTTGATGCGGAATCGTGTTTTTAACGGATTTATACAAAAAAGGACTAGGAGAAGCCACCTAGATTGCATTACCCAACCATACAGCCCTCATATGATCATCTAGAGCAGCGGTAGTCAACCTGGTCCATACCTCACACTAGTGGAAGTTCCAGCTTCCATGGTGGGCGGTTGGCGGTTGGGGATTACGAATATTTTCATTAGGTTTTCATAGAATTTTGATAAATTATTTGTTAAGTAATTCTTACTACATGCTTTAACTTTCTGCGGCTCTGCTTTATAAATTTTATAACATAAAGTTACTTTTTTATTTTATAAGTCTCCATTACTGTAGAACTGCAGGTCGGTTAAAAAATTTTTTTTACTAATAACAGAGATACAAAAGTCGACGGTAGGCAAAAATGGTTGAATGCCCCTGAATCAGAGGAAGTATGAATGATGTTGCGTTAGAAGAGTGTTGGTAGCACAAATGTAGATGCACTAATGTCATTGTTGCGCCCACTGAAATGTAACAAATGACGATATAACAGGAAGACGGTATGCAGTACAAAGGAAATAATAGGATAGGGTGTACCACTGCAGTAGTGAATCTTTCAAGTAAGCTGTAATATTGTAAGAATAGGCCTACCCAGTAAAATCATGAAGGCATAGTGGGCGGTTGTCGAGCCAAAGACGTATAGTAATTTGAAAGTGTATCATAAGTTTTCCAAGCTATGCTGCTATCTCCTCAGAGCATAATTAAATTTGTTACAATAGAACCTGCTATCACTGCCACACAATGGCGAATATTACGAGGGCTATCCACAAAGTACACTAAGTTTTGGAATTAAAAATAAATAAAGAATTGGAAATTTTTTTTATATATACAGATGAAAGCCACACTTAAATACTACTTTTCTACATAGTTGCCATTTAAATTAAGGCACTTATCGTAGCGATGGACGAGCTTGGAAATTCCTTCGTCGTAAAATTCGGACGCCTGCGCCTTTAACCACGTGGTTACCTCTTCTTTTGGGACAGAAAAGGTGTGATTTTTGTGGATTTCCTAGAAAGAGGCACTACAATAAACTCTCAAAAGTATTGCCAAACTCTGCACAACCTCAGAAGAGCAATACAAAACAAGCGCAGGGGAAAGTTGGGCTCAAAGATTTTGCTGATTCACGACAACGCCCAGGCCCACACGGCAAATGCCACTCGTGAAGTTCTCGAATCTTTTAAGTGGGAGTTGTTTCCTCATCCGCCGTACAATCCCGACCTGGCACCGAGCGACTTCTACTTATTCCCAGTAATGAAGAAGTGGTTGGCTATGCAGGTTGTGTTTACAGCATCATGATATGATGGTCGCATCCGTGTTTGGCGACATCACGCTGACCGCAAATTGGAAGCGTGTATTCGTCATCGCCATACTGTCGTATCACCCGGCATGATGGTATGGGATGCCATTGGTTACACGTCTCGCTCACCTCTTGTTCGCATTGACGGCATATTGAACAGTGGACGTTGCATTTCGGATGTGCTGCGACCCGTGTCTCTACCGTTCATTCGATCCCTGCGAAACCCTACATTTCAGCAGCATAATGCACGACCGCATGTTGCAGGTCCTGTACGGGCCTTACTGGATACAGAAAACGTTCGACTGCTGCCCTGGTCAGTACATTCTCCAGAGCTCTCACCAACTGAAACCGTCTGGTCAATGGTGGCCGAGCAACTGGCTCGTCACAATACGCCAGTCACTACTCTTGATGAACTGCGGTATCGTGTTGAAGCTGCATGGGCAGCTGTACCTGTACACACCGTCCAAGCTCTGTTTGACTCAATGCCCAGGCGTATCAAGTCCATTATTGCGGCCAGAGTTGGTTGTTCTGGGTACTGATTTCTCAGGATCTATGCACCCAAATTACGTGAAAATAAAATCACATGTCAGTTGTAGTATAATATATTTGTCCAATGAATACCCGTTCATCATCTGCATTTCTTCTTGTTGTGGCAATTTTAATGGTCAGTAGCGTAGTAGCAGCCGGAACAGGGAATTACCGTCCTGTGCGTAGGGTGCCGTTAACGCCACGACACAAACGGCTGCGTGTGGAGTGGTGCTTGGACTGGGAACATAGACTGCTCATGAATAGCATCCGATTATGTTCAGTGATGACTTGCTGTTCTGCAATATACCGGATGACCACCGTCAGCAGGTATGATGGCTACCGGGATAGAGGCCCCATTCTTCCAATGTTTTGGAGAGCCACAGCAGTGTTACGTCTGGCGTCATAGTGCGGGGAGCCTTAGGGTTTGATTTAAGGTCACGGCTGGTAGCGACTGATCTAACTCTGACGGCACAACGATACTTCACGGAAATCCTGCATCCTTAAGTGTTACCTTCATGTAACAATCGCGTGGTGCTATTTTTCAACAGAAAAGTTCTCATCCGCACGTTGCATGTGTCTCTAAGAACTGCGTGCGTGATGTCGAGCTACTCCCGGGGCCAGCAAGCTCCCCATATCTGTCGCCGATTGAACATGTGTGGGACCAGCTCTCACGTCAGCTCTGTCCCAGTGCCAGTGTAAATGATGTCGGCAACCAATTACAGCAGTTGTGTGCCGGCTTGCCTCAGGATTCGACACAACGGCTTTATGACACCCTTCCCATCCGAATCAGTGCATGCATCTGGGCCAGAGTGGAAGCAGCGTCATACTGATAAGTGGACTCATACTGCCAAATTCTTTGTAAATTTGACTATTTTGTAATCACTGTAGTAACACCACGTATCCTCTCTGCCTGCAAAGTTTCATTTCGTTTCTTTCTCCGCTTCTCGGTGCTTCACCTTTTTTTTGTCGCGCATTGTAGACATGAGTTTTCAGAACTCAGGCTGTGATGTGTCTGGCAGTGTATATGACGGATTTTGAGTTACGGCAATGAGACATGGAGTTCATAAGTGAAATCCGTTCAGAAAGAAGAGAAAAGAGATAAACGAAAACAAACATGCAGGTATGGGAACAGACTTGAGCGTAAGATGTGGTTGTCACGATAATAAAAATTGACTGAAGGTGATGAGGAAGTATGTGTGGTCAGGAAGTATGTGTGGCCAGAGTCGAGGCACGGATCCAACGGTGGTGGGGGGAGGGGGAGGGGATGCAAATGGTGCATGAATGCCATGATTTCTTCCCAAGTTTCTCAGATAACATTCGGAAAGCAAAATAGCATGGAAACTAAGAATCTCGACAATGCAACGAGTTCTAAAAGTTACAAACTGTGTTTAGCACAGGATTCTTTTCAGTTGCTAGCAGGAGGAGCAGTCACGTGAATGCGCTTGTAACATACCTTCCCGGAGAACATTTCACCTACGGAAAGGTACCTCTCCGCAGGCTGACCATTCCTGTTGCCAATAACAAATCGGATGTAGTTCGTGAGTCCACAGGTAAAATTGGCAAAATACCGGAAGTGGAGTCAAGCAAGACCGAAAGGGGAAAAAAGTAGAAAGACTGACTTTATTGAATGCAAGTTGAAAAGACTGAAACAAAACAGCGTTTCCCTACTCACATGCTCACATAGCCATGGTCTGCAACACAGTGGTCACAATCGTAGTGCTAAGTAAAATATGTAATAGTAAGTGCACTCTTCAATTTTTTTATCTGGTAAATTAAGACACTGCCGAAGTTGTGAGAGTCCGTTGTAATTCTTACAGAAATTGCACGAAACACGAGCTTCTCAGATTTTTGGACTAATTACTTTTAAAATGTTATATTCTTCTAACTGCAATTTCTTGTAAGTTAAACAGATGTAATGTACTGAGCACTAGCGTAAACAAATTGTTATTATATTAAAACATCTTATATGTTATATTATTAATATTATATTAGCAAAAAAAGTCCTATGTTTTCGTGGTACATTTAAAGTCATGGTGACAGCAAATTACGGGTGGAGGGTGGGAGGGGGGGAGAAGGAAGTAAGGAATTGTGGTCCCCCCGTCCCAGAGAAGCCAAGCCTCGGTCCGCGCCTAGGCCAGGCATGGATTGTCAATGGACCAAAGAAGTTCTTTGCTGGATTCCAACGAATAAGAAAAGGCGGAGACGACGCTCTTATGGGAGGTGGGTATTTGACGTCAGAATACAAGTATGAGCACCATGAACACGTATCTCGAGACATTGTGATATGTATACACTAACCGATCAAAAGTATTCGGACAGCCTTATGTAAAAGCGGGACTGTTCACTACATATCACTAGAGGCGGACCAGCCAGTATAAAAGGAGGAGGGTAGTACTGTGTTGTCAGTAGAGAAGCAGTAGCTGCAGAATGGGTAGGTCAGGAAAGTTCATCGACTTCGAATGTGGACTGGACATGTCACTTGAGAAATAAATCCATCAGGGAGATTTCAACCCTTCTTAAGATGAGGTTTGCTATCTTGGGCCCGAAAAAAGCATGTTCTTTGAGATTTTTTTCTCGAGATGTGTTAACGTCAAATTTGGTCAAAATGTTTATTGATATTTCCTCTACAAACTGGAATTTTTTCGACCGGAAATGTCGAAGAGCAAAGGCGGAAGAGCCGTCGAAACGAAACAAAATTTCGATGTAGACCTCCACGAGCGGTATGTCACAGGTCAGCCGGCTCGTCTGGAATTAAAATTGAGTTGACGTTAGCAAAGTATGTAAGATTCTTTAGGAGTTGTACCTCGCTTAAATTATTTGGACCACAGGAAACAAAATGGCGGCCATTTAAAAAAAAGGGGTTTTTTCATCGATTTTTTGACTTCGTCGGCCAAGTAAAAATATTTATAGTTGATGGATCGGAATAAAAGTGATCCAACTCCTAGAAAATTTAGTTAGCTTCTTCGGAAACAAAGAATCATGCCAATCGGTTCAGTAGATTTGTAGTTACCATACCGCGCGATAAAAAAAAGTCATTTCGAGAAAGACGCGTTTGAAGTTTTGACTACATATGAATGCAATATTATGCAACTTACGTTCAATCTGCTATTCCGGGTTCACAAACTAGTCCTTCCTCTTCCTCATAGGGGGCGTTCTGCTCGATCTGGGCCATCCTGCGCTGCTCCAGAGCCACTCGTACGGCCGGTGGCAAGCGGTTTTCGGCCGCTTGAATCCGGTGGTCGTCCGAATGCTTGCCGAACTGCGTCGAATAGAGTCCCAGGGTGACGTCCATCGTTGTCATGGTCTTCAGAATTGCTGAATACCCTTAGTTGAAGCTGCTCACTGTCAGGAAAGTCGCAATCTCCACAGTCTTCGCAACAGAATGCAAATGCTTGGGGGCTAACTTCCAAACACACGCGTTCAAACTTTCATTTGAATTTTGTGCGTTTCCTCCCAAGCACCGGCACAATAACTCGTCCTCCGAAAGAAAAAAGCTAGTGCGTGGAAAAGGCCGATTTCAGGCAGGTGCTTTTTTTTTGTTCAACCGCGAATAACAAACATTTCCGTTCCGTATTCGGAAAAACGGTTTCAGGGGTGCATTCTAAACACTTTTATGGATCCAAAAATGCAATTTAAAAAAAAATCTATTTTTTGAACCAAAAGATAGTAAACCTCCCCTTAAGCTGTCTAAGTCAACTGTTGGTCATGGGACTGTGAGCGGAAACTCAGACGGCCAGTCACAGTTAAAACAAGACCAGACAGATCTCATGCACTGATGGACAGAGACCGTCGAGCCTTAAGGAGGCTGGTTGTAAAAAATCGCATGAAATCGCGAGCTCCATAGTGCTACCGTCTAGCCCAATGATTCTGCATAGGGAGTTAAAAAGAGTGGGTACAATACTCGAGGAGCTCCTCATAAGATTCACATCCCTGTAGTCATTGCTTAAAGTGATGTCAACATCGACATCACTGGACAGCGGATGACTGGTTTTTGAGTAATGAATCAAGCTGTACCCTGTGGAAATCCGATGGAAGGGTTTTAGTTTGGCGAATGTCTGGAGAACGTTGTCTGCCGTAATGTATAGTGTCAACAGTGAATATGGAATAAGGTGCTGCAGTATGGGGGTGTTTTACGTGATTATTATGTGGTCCACTCACTGCGTTACAGCAAAAGTTAAATGCAGAAGGATATGAACACATTTTACGGCATTGTGTATTGAATTCTATCTATCGTTATCTATCTCTTGCGCTTGTGTCCCGCATTTTGCGCGGGGTTGGCGTGGTTAAATCTGATGTGACATGTTAATTTGAAGGGGTGGACGGATGCCCTTCCTGCTGCCACCCTGTAGCCCCCGGGACGGAATCAGAGTACCCCATCTGTCTGCATCTAGTGTAAATCATGGAAAAGTGCGGATGTGCTTCAAATGTCTGAGTCAGGTAACTGAGGCGGGACGTGGGGATCAGCCCGGTATTCATCTAGAGGGATGTGGAAAACCGCCTAAAAACCACATCCAGGCTGTCCGGTACACCGGCCCTCGTCGTTAATCCGGCGGGCGGATTCGATCAGGGACCGTCGCGCCTACCCGAGGCCAGGAAGCAGCGCGTTAGCGCTCTCGGCTAACTTCGCGGGTGGCATTGTATATTGAATACAGTAGAGTAAAAGTTCGGAGGTGACGACTGTATCAGCATAACAGTGTGTAACGCCAAGATTTATGTACCGGGTGGTTATAATTAAACTTTCCCTGTTTAACACGTTATAACACGGTAACTAATTACCGTACAAGTACCAACCTTCGTAGCATTAATGTCCAGACTATGGGGTGCGTGATTTCCATGCGTCACAGTGCCATCGTCCAGTTCCAACTATGGCTACCAGGTGCCGTGAACAGTCATCGTGATCCATAGTTTCACACATCTGACCAGTCGCAGTGCACTTGTTGACGTGTCAACATGAGCTTGGACGAAAGGAGCAAGGCAATATTGGTGAAGCTCTATTATCAAAACAACACTAATGCTGCAGCTGCACTTCGAGAATATCGACGGCTGAAAGGATTACGGAAGGGTCCTCTTTCTTCACCGGCTGTACACGACCGGTGGCTGATGAAATCGCTGTTGCTATGGCAGACAACGCTGCGCGCAATTCCCGATCGTCAGGCAGAGCGCGTGTGTGTCACGACAGTATCCCGTGGTCCACTGTACGGAAGGTGCTTCGAACAATTCGCAAATGGTATTCGTACAAGATCCACATCGTACAGCAGGTTGCACCACAGGACGCACAACGACGCACAACTTCGCTCTCCACTTTCTTGCAAAGACTGAAGTTGATGAGGACTGGCGCTGGATCATAATATGGACAGACGAAGCTCATTTTTCGCTGACGGGTGAGGTGAAGACGCAGAACTGCCGAGTATTGCAATCTTCACCTCCTGTCATTGTGTATGAAGTTCCTCTGTATGGTGAAAGTGTCACCGTATGGTGTGGTTTCACGGCTATGTTCATCATTGGCACATTCTTTTTTGAAGAGTTCAGCGCTCAAAGACGTGCAGTGTGACTGGCCAGTGTTACTGCGATATGATTCGCCAGCATGTCATACCCGCCCTACAAGAGAGGGACGCATTGAACTCAACAGTTTTCATGCAAGATGCGGCCCCACCGCACATCGCTCGTGAAGTTCACCTGCTTCTCTGAAACACATTTGGAAACGATCGAATTATCAGTCGATCATTTCCAAATGCTTGGCCGGCACGATCATCTGATCTCACTCCCTGTGATTTCTGGTTATGGGGCTACCTGAAGGACAGAGTTTACCAGGACATTCACGCATGTGCTGATCTGAAGCGCAGCATATCAAGAGAGGTAGCCAGCATACCTGCGGACATGCTTCGTTATGCTCTGCAGAATGCAATCCTGCGCTTTCAGACTCTTCTCGGCACTAATGGGCGCCATATGGAGTCTCTTTTGTAGCAGTAATTTTACCGGTATGTAATGGTATGCACATTAAAAGTGTTTCAGCTGTGTTGATTCAGCATTATTTCTCTTCCTCATGTCCCTGACATTAATTCTACCACGTTTGGTCCTCGTACTATGGTTAAATTTCGTGTTATAACGTGTTAAATAGAATAAGTTTAATTATAACCACCCGGTACATTCCATATTAGTCCTCTGGTGACGTTGTACACTAGTGTATTTGCATAGTCAAGATCTTTGGTTGTGTAAATATGTAATAATGTTAATTATTTTCGAGTTTTAAGAAATTATACTGTAACTATACCTCCGGTTTTATATGCAACACCCTGTGAATGTAATAATTTGAAAAAACTCTGCATATTTTACCGGTCTATAAGTAGGGAAGTTAATGTAAAACCTGTAGTAAAGCCCCGTCGTTACGGAAGTAGTTTGGCGAGATTGGAAAAGGTGGATATGGCGCGTAATACCAGGTATTATGCACTGAATAATAACTTTTTGTGGAACTTGTAACTTGCGTGTGCACATCCGTGGCTATACCGTCACATTCCTAGACAGGGTCCTTTCCAAGTGAATTAATTCCGCGAGTATTCTATTTTTATTAAACTGACAATTTTGGCAGTAAAACATTTTGCGGTTTTATTAACTTTGTGGAGTATGAAGTTTTGTTAGTTTTCTGTACAGTAGTAAATGATTTACTCCACATAATTTTTCATCTTAAAGTTCCCTAAAGTGTGTTCATAAAGAAAGGTGTTCATTGAATAAGAAGCTTCCATTAAAATAATCAATGACAAAAATATAAAGTGCTTATAGCTGTCTGTAAGTAAAAATTATAAAAAGACATCAATGTTAATCCACTTTGAACAGGTTTGTAAACTTGTAATTGTTTGTTTCTTTGTATATGTTGTTTTTCAGGTTGTGTAGTCATTTACAAAGACCGTTTGACTTTGAGTCCAATCATAGACTAGTTACTAGGTCCCCTTGTTAACTGTTGAACTAATTTTGCGTTGTTCATTCTACTAAAAGTTGTTACTAAAGGTATCTGCCATTTTCTTAATTTTGTGTGTTACTATTTACAATTGATTATCGTTCTTCAAACCACACCAGTTTAAGGGACCTCATAAGCTACTTAACTTCTGTGTGTATATGAAAGTAAAGGCTCCTTCTGAGCAAGTGTAGCAATCTGTACAATCATTTATTCTGCATCAAAACTTTTCTTATAAATAATAATTGTACTGCCTATTTTTATAGAACAAATATGTGCTAACTTTTGACCCATAGTATTCAGCACTGTTTCAAATGATGATCTTTTTGTGATAGTTAATTAAAATGATAGTAGTTCATGCTCTTGTCAGTCAGACTTTGTTAGTAGTTTCATATGCCCTTCTGTTTTCGTTCATTATACTGCATAGTAGTTTATGCCCATAGTAAGTGTTATTGTGAGACAGTGTGTGCTGCTGCATTTGTTGGCCATTCTGTGTTCTGTATAAGGCTTAGCTGTTGTGCTGTTTGCTAGGGCAAATTGCTGTATAATGTTGAGAGTATCTGTGTTAGAACAGATTAGTTAGGGTATCAAGTGAGTTTAGTTTCCGTAGGTGAAGTTTATTTCCGCTTGGCCACAAAACTTCATACCGGATTGCCTAACGAGCCTGGCGACATAATTACAGTTTACTTTCGTATTACTAGAACATCAGTTCGAAACCAGTTTGTTTTGCTATTGTTACTATTTCACATGCTTTGTGATTGCGAAATTATAATCCGATTCCTTGTCATTAGGGACAGTCATGGTCAGGGTAAACCCTTCACAGAAGGTTAACATTATCGGCGATTGCCAATTTGGTAAGGGTCGGTAGTGTTAAAAGTACATCCTACAGGTACGTGGTTCATCCACTTCTTGACTTGCTCTTGTGAAGAACACACAGTGGCTGTTCCGCAGCATGGCTTTTAGTTCACAATGCAGTACGATCGTGCACCGACGATTGTAGTCAATTTGTTTGGTGAAGTCGAGAATGCTGACTCGCAAACATTTGTAGATGAAGTACAGAGTAAAGCTTTCATCGATCCAAATGTTGTTTTTAACAACATATTTCTTTACTAGGCATTGTTTGAGCATGGTCTTAGACCCGCCAGGTTAGCCGAGAGCGCTAATGCGCTGCTTCCTGGACTGGGGTAGGCGCGCCAGCCACGGATCGAATCCGCCCGCCGGATTAACGACGAGGGCCGGTGTGCCGGCCAGCCTGGATGTGGTTTTTAGGCGGTTTTTCATATCCCTCTAGGTGAATACCGGGCTGGTCCCCACGTCCCGCCTCAGTTACACGAGTCACAGACATTTGAAACACATCCGCACTTTTCCATGATTTCCACAAGACGCAGACAGATGGGGTACTCTGATTCCGTCCCGGGGGGTACGGGGTGGCGGCAGGAAGGGCATCTGGCCACCCTTCATATTAACATGCCAAATCCGATTTAACCATGCCAACCCCGCGCAAAATGCGGGTCAAAGCCGCACGCGATAGTTTGAGCATGCTCTTACCTTCCTTCAGTATGTGAATGAATCTAACATTGAATTAAAACCAATGTGCAGCTCTGCAGTTCATATGAGATAACCAGCTCAACTCAATGAAACTTCCTGACGGATTAAAACTGTGTGCCGGACCGAGACTCGAACTCGGGACCTTTGCCTTTCGCGGGCAAGTGCTCTACCAACTGAGCTACCCAAGCACAACTCACGCCCCATCCTCACAGCTTTACTTCTGGCAGTATCTCGTCTCCTACGTTCCAAACTCTCTGCAGGAGAGCTTCTGTAAAGTCTGGAAGGTAGGAGACGAGATACTGACAGAAGTAAATCTGTGAGGACGGGGCGTGAGTCGTGCTTGGGAAGCTCAGTTGGTAGAGCACTTGCCCGCGAAAGGCGAAGGTCCCGAGTTCGAGTCTCGGTCCGGCACACAGTTTTAATCTGTCAGGAAGTTTCATATCAGCGCACACTCCGCTGCAGAGTGAAAATCTCATTCTAGCTCAACTCAATGTTCATATTCGGAGAGAAAATGGACAAGGAATGGCACTTTGTTATTTAGATGTAGCGAACCAGTTCTGCTAACATTGACGAAAATATTTGCTGTTACGTATTCCTAAACAACAACGACGACTGTGGAGGTAGGTGTTATTTTAAGAGGATGGTTACTTACACCGAGGTGACAGTCACAGGACAGCGATACATACGTGTACAGATGGCGGTTGTACCGCGTACACAAGGTATAAAAGGGTAGTACATTGACGGAGCTGTCATTTGTACTGATATGATTCCTGTGAAAAGGTTTCCGACGTGATTATGGCCGCATGACGGGAGTTAACAGACTTCGAAGGCGGTGTGGTAGTTGGAGCTAGACTCATGGGACATTACATTTCGGAAATCGTTAGGGAATCCAATATTCCGAGATCCACAGTGTCAAGATTGTGCCTATAATACCAAATTTCTGGTACACCTCTCACTATAGACAACGCAGTGGCCGACGTCCTTCACTTAACGACAGAGAGCAGCGACATTTGTGTAGAGTTGTGAGTGTTAACTGACAAACAACACAGCTTGAAATAACCACAGAAATCAACGTGGCACTTACGACGAACGTATGTCTGGACAGAGCGGTGAAATAACGCGTTAATGGGCTATGGCAGCAGACGACCGGCGCGAATGCCTTTGCTAACAGCACGGCATAGCCTGCAGCGCCTCTCCTGGACTCGTGACCATGTTGTTGGACTCTAGACGACTGGAAAACCGTAGCCTGGTCTGATGAGTCCCTATTTCGGTTGGTATGAGCTGCTGGTAGAGTTCGAGTGGGACGCAGATCCCACGAAGCCATGGACCCAAGTTGTCAACAAGGCACTGTGCAAGCTGGTGGTGGCTCCATAATTGTGTGGGCTGTGAACATGGGATGGACTGGGTCCGCTGGTCCAACTGCACCGAACATTGGCTGGAAATGATTATGTTCAGTTACTCAGAGACCATTTTCAGTCATTTGTAGACTTCATGCTCCAAAACAACGATTGAATTTTTATGGATGTTAGTGCCCCACGTCACTGGACTGCAATTGTTATGCGATTGGTTTGGAGAAGATTCTGGATATTTCGAACGAACGATGTGGCGAACCAGATCACCCGACGCGAATCCCATCGAATGTTTCCGGGACATAATCGAGTGGTCAGTTTGTGCACAAAATCCTGCACCGGCAACACTTTCGCAATTATGGACGGCTATAGAGACAGCATGGCTCCGTATTTCTGCAGGGGACTTCCAACGACTTGATGAGTCCATGCAGCATTAAACTGCTGCACTACGCTGGGAAAAAGGAGGTCTGACAAGATTTTAGGAGATATACCACGATTTCTGTCACCTCGGTGTACTTTGCTACCTTACATAATTCTTCAATTGGAGAATGACGTTTAGAAAATTCAGTTGCTCGATATCAGTTTCTTTTGTATTTACTAAACATACTGCACTTGTATCGTATAGTATTTCAATACAGAGCACATTATAGATGAGTTCATATCACGCTGTATGTAATGTAATGATAGCCGGTATAAACTGAATGAATGGACCCTTACTGAATATTTTACAGCGACCCAGGTATTCGTGTCTTATTTAGTGATCACTAAGACATATTTCATTGGAGATTGTTCACTGTATCTTTCATATATAACTTTTTATGACTACCATGCACATGATCCAGCTGTAATGGCGGAGGTTCAATCAGGGGCCCGATGACGAAGTCCAGGAGCTTGTCCACACTCACTAGCTCAACATTTACGCCATGCCAGCGGCTCTACAAGTATGACCCAGACGCAAGTGACATAACCGGCGTTTCGAGACGTTTCGGCAACGCGTGGTAGGTCGTGTACGTGACCTCGGCAACAACAAGATCTTTCTTTTTGCGTATAAAAGCTGGTCGTCCGGCCAAGGTGGGATGGCGCTACAGCTGACCTTCAAATCCGCGTCCGCAGCGTGGTGGCTTCCTCTACGGGGCCTCCAAAGCTCTTCCGTCATCTCGACAGGACCAGCAGCCGGAGGTCCGGCCGCAGTCTTGATGGGCCAGGGATCGAGCTGACGTCCTCTCAGCTCCAAACCACAGGAGGACCGCCAGCCCTAGCCAGTGCTCTCCCGAAAGTGGTTCAGGATTTGAACCTGGGCAACGCAGACGACTACCACTTGGCTAAGTATTGATTCATCCCAACCGCAATCACGGAAGTAAATACACCACCACCTGATTCTGCAAGGCAAAGCCGCTGGAATGCGCAGTTAGCAATGTAGCAAATGGGCCGCATTGGGAAGAAGTGCCGACGCCGGTACCCCATCGCCAGCCTATTCTGGCTTGAGGTTCACCGACCGCCACTGCTGCTCGCCTCATGTGGGTGCTGTATCTACGCCTGTCCAACTTAAATGTCAATAAATTATTGTCACCACTGGCTGCCTTCATCTTCAGTACGAACATAGACAGAAACCCCAAACAACGCAAGGACAACGTAATTGATTATGATGATCTTGAGAGTCACTTACGCGTAAGTGGATTAGAAAATGGGAATTTTTTCAGACTGCTCTGCGTCTAGTGATACGCCTCAATCACCCGGAAGGGGAAAAAATTATTTCCCGACAACGGAGCAGACAGACAGAATGATACTTAGGACAGAGAACCTGCCAACCGTCCATCATGAACTCTGCAGACTCTCAGGGCAAGCATGCACACGAAAGGTGAAGGTTTAAATATAGATAAAGTTTATAAGGATTTCGTGAGGGTGCATGGACGCGTTTATTGCGATCCTAAAGAAATATCAACTAAGTGCTGTGCCTTCACTAGACACCCCACGCTGTGAAGATCTTACAACTAAACTGCAATAGGAGCACTTTGGTTGGAGTAGAAGTGGGTAGACTTCTGAACGAAGCACAGGTAGATCTAATCTGTCTCCAAGAGCAATATATACGTGTCGGGAAGCCCCTGTGCCTTTTCGAACATCTCATAACAATTACTGGGGTCCAGAAAGCCAAGGCTATGATTGTAATAGCGAATATAAACTAAACAGTCACAAAAATAACACAACTTTGTTCTGAACGTGTAGCCACAGCTCAAATTACACATGGACGAGAATCTTGGATCATCACAGCCATGTATGCAAGTATTCTTATGACACAGAGCCTTTTGCTGATTAAATAAGAGATATAGAACAATTTTCTAGGGACAAAAGACTACTCATACTTAGCAACATCCATGGATGGTCGCCGCTGTGGCATGCAGACAGAATAGACAATAGAGGACAAATCGCAGTTGACACAATGAATGAATACAGCTTGTTCTAAACAAAGCAGGACAAACACTTACATACTGCAACAATGCAGGAAGAACCAGTAACATTGATATCTCACTAGCAAATGGAAAGTCCATAGTATACGTCGACAAACAAATGGGAAGTACTAGAAAATGCCAAACACAGTGACCATAACGTCATACACGTCGACACAGACACATACGCAAACACGAACACATGAACTTTACTTCAACAAAAACAACGACTTCTTCTAAACAAGGCTGACTGGCAAAAATTAAGGGAAGTGGTTGAAGAATTTTTCCTCCATACATTCAGTGGAAACATAGACTATAAAATACACATTCTGACGGAGCTGCTTCAAAAATCACAACAACTAGCTATCCCAAAGACCAATCGTGCACCGAAACAGAAACTCTGCTGGTCCACTGAGCTAACAAAACAAAGGAAAGACGCTAGAGACAAAAGGAAACATTACCAAGAAGTGAAAACAGCACAAGAGAGGGAAGTAAGACTGAAAATATACCTCTATGCAAAGCAAAAACATAAAAAGGAACTACACAAGACCAGACAGGATCACTGGAACAATTTTGTCAAAACTCAGCTACAAAACGATATATGGGGGAACCATTCAATTTTCAAACAGATAAGGTAAAGACACCAACAATACCGTCAATTCTTTGGCGCACAGAGGGCACTATTACAAGGGGCTGGAGATGTTCAGGAGAGTACCTAATGAACAAGCTTCTCCCTGATGACGAAAAGACGGATGACCAGCAATATCATACAAATTTAAGGAGACAAACGGATGACGGCTACACAAGTGGCCCCCTTAATGTCCCATTTGCCCAAG
Organism: Schistocerca serialis cubense; assembly: GCF_023864345.2. Taxonomy (NCBI): domain Eukaryota; kingdom Metazoa; phylum Arthropoda; class Insecta; order Orthoptera; family Acrididae; genus Schistocerca; species Schistocerca serialis. The sequence goes on from NC_064640.1 coordinate 256,431,872, forward strand.
AAGAGGTAGTGTTAGCAATTAAAGAATAAGAAGACACCAGTCCAGATGGCATAGACTCAGAAACACTCAAAGCTAAAGTTGTACAGTTCACCATTTTTCTAACACAGTTACTGAATGAAGCATTGCTGCAAGATAGGGTCCTCTCCATGTGGACAAGTACGAACTTAGTTATCATCAAAAAGTCAGAGGATCGGGACCTAGCAGACCCAGTTAGCCTTCTGCCGCCGAATAGTGTGTCAGTAGTGCGCAAGTAGTGTTTTTAATAAGTGTAGCAGTCAAGTTGAAAATTTGTTTGAGTGTTCTTAGCGCACTCGTTTAGTTAAATCCGTCAAATCATTGTGTAGTTTCGTATTTAGCAGGGGCAGATTTTCATTTTAATATCTGTGACGTGTAAAGTCGCGTAGTCGTCTGTCATTTGTTTCTTTCTTTCAGATAGTCTTTGTACGTTACTGACAGTACAGTTAGCCTTCTGCCACCGAGCAGTGTGTCAGCAGTGCGCAAGTAGCAGCATTACTTCATTTACTAGGCAGTCTTGTATTTTAATAACCGTTTAAATTTTGTGTCGAATTGTTTGTACTCTCTGTAGATAGTTCACACGTTCTTTGCACAACAGTATTTAGCATGGATAGGGACTGCAACTGCTGCGTTCTGATGCGGGCTGAGTTGGCATCCCTTCGCTCCCAGCTTCAGGCAGTTGGCTTCAGTCACACAGCTTGAGGCTGTTGCCAATGGGCATCACTGTGGGGGTCCGGATGGGGGTTTGTCGGGGACGGCCAGCTCGTCCCACGCATCCCCCTGATCGGACTACGGCTGTGGCTGCCAAGGATACTGCCCACATTTTGGCTGACCCCTCACCTGTGGTAGAATGGGAGGTCGTCTCGAGGTGTGGCAGGGGGCGAAAGACATTCCGGAGGGCTGAACGGAAGGCCTCTCCAGTTTGTCTGACGAACCGGTTTCAGGCTCTGTCTCCGGCTGATACTGATCTTCGGCCTGACATGGCTGCTTGTCCTGTTTCAGAGGTTGCCCCTCAGTCTGCAAGATCCGGGCAGTCGCAGAGTGTGGGCGTACTGGTATTTGGGAGCTCCAACGCCAGGGTCCTTCCAGGTACAGGGTGCACCCATCTGCAGGTGGTCGCTCATGTCGGCACCAATGATGTGTGTCGCTATGGATCGTAGGAAATCTTCTCTGGCTTCCGGCGGCTATCTGATTTGATGAAGACTGCCAGTCTCGCTAGCGGGATGAAAGCAGAGCTCACCATCTGCAACATCGTCGACAGGACTGACTGTGGACCTTTGGTACAGAGCCGAGTGGAGGGTCTGAATCAAGGCTGACACGGTTCTGCGACCGTGTGGGCTGCAGATTCTTCGACTTGCGCCATAGGGTGGTGGGGTTTCGCGTTACGCTGGATAGGTCAGGAGTCCACTACACACAGCAGGCAGCTACACGGGTAGCAGGGGTTGTGTGGCGTGGACTGGGCGGTTTTTTAGGTTAGATGGGCTCGGGCAAGTACAGAAAGGGCAACAGCCTCAAATGGTGCGGGGCAAAGTGAGGACATGTGGGGACCAAGCAGCAATCGGTATTGTAATTGTAAACTGTCGAAGCTGCGTTGGTAAAGTACCGTAACTTCAAGCGCTGATAGAAAGCACCGAAGCTGAAATCGTTATAGGTACGGAAGGCTGGCTGAAGCCAGAGATAAATCCTACCGAAATTTTTACAAAGGCACACACGATGTTTAGAAAGGATATATTGCATGCAACCGGTGGTGGCGTGTTTGTCGCTGTTAGTAGTAGTTTATCCTGTAGTGAAATAGAAGTGGATAGTTGTGAATTATTATGGGCGGAAGTTATAGTCAACAACTGAGCTATGTTAATAATTGGCTCCTTTTACTGACCTCCAGACTTAGCAGAATTAATGGCAGAACAACTGAGAGAAAATCTGGAATACATTTCACATAAATTTCCTCAGTATGTTATAGTCTCAGGTGGAGATTTCAATTTAGCAGATATAGCCTGGGGCACTCAGATGTTTAGGACGGGTGGTAGGGACAGAGCATCGAGTGACATTATACTGAGTGCACTATCCGAAAATTACCTCGAGCAATTAAACAGAGAACCGACTCGTGGAAATAACATCTTGGACCTACTGGTAACAAACAGACCCGAACTTTTTGACTCTGTAAGCGCAGAACAGGGAATCAGTGATCATAAAGCCGTTGCAGCATCCCTGAATATGGAAGTAAATAGGAATATAAAAAAAGGGAGGAAGGTTTATCTGTTTAGAAAGAGTAATAGGAGGCAGATTTCAGACTACCTAACAGATCAAAACGAAAATTTCTGTTCCGACACTGACAATGTTGAGTGTTTTTGGAAAAAGTTCAAGGCAATCGTAAAATGCGTTTTAGACAGGTACGTGCGGAATAAAACTGTGAGAGACGGGAAAAACCCACTGTGGTTCAACAACAACGTTAGGAAACTACTGCGAAAGCAAAGAGAGCTTCACTACAAATTTAAACACAGCCAAAAACTCTCAGACAAACAGAAGCTAAACGATGTCAAAGTTAGCATAAGGAGGGCTATGCGTGAAGCGTTCAGTGAATTCGAAAGTAAAATAGTAAAATTCTATGTTCCGACTTGACAGAAAATCCTAGGAAGTTCTGGTCCTACGTTAAATCAGTAAGTGGCTCGAAACAGCATATCCAGACACTCTGGGATGATGATGGCATTGAAACAGAGGATGAAACGCGTAAAGCTGAAATACTAAACACCTTTTTCCAAAGCTGTTTCACAGAGGAAGACTGCACTGCAGTTCCTTCTCTAAATTCTCGCACGAACGAAAAAATGGCTGACATCAAAATAAGTGTCCAAGGAATAGAATAGCAACTGAATTCACTCAACAGAAGAAAGTCCACTGGATCTCACGGGATACCAATTCGATTCTACACAGAGTAAGCGAAAGAACTTGCCCCCCTACTAACTGCCGTGGTCCACAATTCTCTAGAGGAACGGAAGGTTCCAAATGATTGAAAAGAGCACAGGTAGCTCTAGTTTTCAAGAAGGGTTGTCGAGCAGATGCGCAAAACTATAGGCCTATATCTCTAACATCCATCTGTTGTAGAATTTTAGAACATGTTTTTTGCTCGCGTACCATGTCATTTCTGGAAACCCAGAATCTACTCTGTAGGAATCATCATGGATTCCGGAAACAGCGATCGTGTGAGACCCAACTCGCTTTATTTGTTCATGAGACCCCGAAAATATTAAATACAGGCTCCCAGGTAGATGCCATTTTCCTTGACTTCCGGAAGGCGTTCGATACAGTTCCGCACTGTCGCATGATAAACAAAGTAAGAGCGTACGGAATTCAGACCAGCTGTGTGGCTGGATTGAAGAGTTTTTAGCAAACAGAACACAGCACGTTGTTCTCAATGGAGAGACGTCTACAGACGTTAAAGAAACCTGTGGCGTGCCACAGGGGAGTGTTATGGGACCATTGCTTTTCACAATATATATATAAATGACCTAGTAGATAGTGTCTTAAGTTCCATGCGGCTTTTCGCGGATGATGCTGTAGTACACAGAGAAGTTGCAGCATTAGAAAATTGTAGCAAAATGCAGGAAGATCTGCAGCAGATAGGCACTTGGTGCAGGGAGTGGCAACTGACCCTTAACATAGCTACTTCTGTAAAATGTCTGGGAATATGCATACGGAACGACTTGAAGTGGAATGATCATATAAAATTAATTGTTGGTAAGGCGGATGCCAGGTTGAGATTCATTGGGAGAGTCCTCAGAAAATGTAGTCCATCTACAAAGGAGTGGCTTACAAAACACTCGTTCGACCTATACTTGAGTGTTGCTCATCAGTGTGAGATCCGTACCAGGTCGGGTTGACAGAGGAGACAGATAAGAGCCAAAGAAGAGCGGCGCGTTTCGTCCCAGAGTTATTTGGTAACCGTGATAGCGTTACGGAGATGTTTAGCAAACTCAAGTGGCAGACTCTGCAAGAGAGACGCTCTGCATCGCGGTGTAGCTTGCTGTCCAGGTTTCGAGAGGGTGCGTTTCTGGATGAGGTATAGAATATATTGCTACCCCCTACTTATACCTCCCGAGGAGATCACGAATGTAAAATTAGAGAGATTCGAGCGCGCACGGAAGCTTTCCGGCAGTCGCGACTGGAACAGGAAAGGGAGGTAATGACAGTGGCACGTAAAGTGCCCTCCGCCACACATTGTTGGGTGGCTTGCGGAGTGTAAATGTAGATGTAGATGTAGAGGCTTACAAGCTCATCTGCCTCTTGAAAACTTTGATTAAGATACAGGAGAGGTTTCTCTGTAATCGACTAGGGTCACACAGGAGACTCTTCAGCCTTAGTCCACAGCAGTATGGCTTTAGACCCAAAAGCTCAACACACGACGCTGTTAAAAGCGTGCTGCAAATAGGGTATAACTAAAGGATGCCTACAAGGGTCAATATGCGGGCCAATTTTCTGGTATATTGTCATAGAACCACACCTATACAATCTGTACGAAGATGATAGCGTTAAGGGTATAGTAGCCTATGCTAACGTCTCGTTAGTAGTAATAACTTCAAACTCGAGAGCGCAACTCGAAAGCGAGTCTACACAAAACCTTGTAAAAATAAGTAACTGATGCTGTGATAACAAGCTCACTATTGCGGCGGACAAGACAGCATATTTACTGCACAAGCATGCCACGCTAAACTCAACTCACTACAGATCACCACCGCAGACACTATGAATGTATCATACAGCCCTCTTTGAGATTATTACGTGTTTCGTAGCAAGTGCCTGGGCACATCGACAGTCACCCAAGACCCACTGTGAGGCGTGGGCAAAGAGGTTTACTGCTCAGAATATCAGGGGAATTTGGCACCACGTTTCTGGAAGCCCAATCCGTTGTACTTGCATCATACTGACTGACATAACAATCAGACAGAGAGCAGCAACCTAGTGGCTCAAACTGGGAGGACTGGACAAGGTACAGAGCAACGCCAGTTCAATCTTTGGACGGTTGAGACGTGGCAAAAAGAATGGGAAACATCTGACAAGAGTCGTCGGGTCCCCTCGTTCTTCCCGAACATCCGGGAAAGTTTGAGACTCAGACATGTTGACCCAAGTCGCGGTATGGTACATTTCCTGACAAATCTCTGCCCTTACAGTACACATCTGCACCGCTTTGGCCTTAACCAAAGTGATATATGTGAATGTGGGGGACATGGATCCCCCGAACACGTAACACTAAAATGTGGAACACACACACCCACAAACGTAAGACGTATGACATAAATCGAAGACGTAGGGCAAGCTTAAGAGACCCAAATAAATGGAGCATGCTTAACCGGATCACTGATGAAATATCAACAGCTCTGCGCAAGACTTACAAGCAGCAATAACCACATACAAGATTACGACCAGAAACAAACCATACACCACAACATGATACATGGGAGAACAGAGATTCAAACACTGATATGGTAACAGATGATGATATGGACACACCAGCATCACCAGATACAGATACACGGCATAGTAACAGGTCACACGACTGCAATAATGCTACAAGTAATATATACATGGAATTTAAAAATAAGTTACTAATAAGAAATAAAATAACGAATTTCCTTGTTTGTACAAAGTAAAACAAGTAATTCTTTAGTTTTTTGGATCACTATTTTTATACATGTAGTCGTATAATATGTAAACTGAATAAGATGCAAACTGTAAAACATGTGAATTTTGTAATATCGTACGTAAACATACATATGTAGTATCGTGAGACAAAAGTACACAAACACGAACGCACAATATAGATAAGTAGTACTTTTGAGGCTCGAGGTCACCTTTCCGAGACTCCTCTTCCACTTATGGCACGCGCAAATGGCGGAAGTAACTGTAGTACCAAATAGTACTTGTAAACCTCATTCACAAGCCACGTAGAGCTAATCTCACGACATATATACATACAGTAGTAACCACAGTGGAACAGAATTGCTAATTCATGTCAGACAGGCCCGAAGTGTTTATCGAAGCCCTCCCATTTGAAATAGCCATGTAAAGGACCTCTTTTACTATCTAAATCTTTCCTTTCTTCTTAAGATTACAGTAAACATTTTTACTTTTCCAAAGTTTAGTTTATGTATCACATGTTTTTAATTAACATTGTTGTTATGTGAAAGATGAGAAAAATAACAACACTCAGAGAAACTGTAGAAAAAGACGAAAACATCTGTCTCTGCAGCTGGTTACTAACTTTTAGTAGAAAACTACCCACCATAGTTACCAAGGCGGTGGGCCACTCTGTCATGTTAATAAATAAACAAATAAATAAATGAAAATAAATAAAAAAAACCTACTCTCCACCGCCACCATAGAACTACTATTCCACACCCTAGCACATCCTTTATTCAGCTAAGAGTTTGTTGCAACCGTTATGAGTACAGTTCTGCCACATTCGATTGATTCTGATGAATTTTACCAATAGCGTATTTGACTGTTTTCTAGAAATCGTCTTAAATCGTTAATTATGTCATTTGATGTTCATAACTTTTGACAATGTTGACTGGAGTACTTTCTTTCAAATTCTGAAGGTGGCAGGGGTAAAATACAGGGAGCGAAAGGCTTTTTACAATTTGTACAGAAAGCAGATAGCAGTTATAAGATTTCAAATGGTTCAAATGGCTCTGAGCACTATGGGACTTAAGAGCTATGGTCATCAGTCCCCTAGAACTTAGATCTACTTAAACCTAAGTAACCTAAGGACATCACACAACACCCAGTCATCACGAGGCAGAGAAAATCCCTGACCCCGCCGGGAATCGAACCCGGGAACCCGGGCGTGGGAAGCGAGAACGCTACCGCACGACCACCTGCTGCGGACAGCAGTTATAAGAGTCGAGGGACATGAAAGGAAAGCAGTGGTTGGGAAGGGAGTGAGACAGGCTTGTAGCCTCTCCTCGATGCTATTCAATCTGTATATTGAGCAAGCAGTAAAGGAACCGAAAGAAAAGTTCGGAGTAGGTATCCATGGAGAAGAAATAAAAACTTTGAGGTTCGCCGATGACATTGTAATTCTGTCAGAGACAGCAAAGGACTTGGAAGAGCAATTGAACAGAATGGATAGTGTCTTGAAAGGAGGATATAAGATGAACATCAACAAAAGCAAAACGAGGATAATGGAATGTAGTCGAATTAAGTTGGGTGATGCTGAGGGAATTAGATTAGGAGATGAGACACGTAAAGTAGTAAAGGAGTTTTGCTATTTGGGGAGCAAAATAACTGATGATGGTCGAAGTAGAGGGGATATAAAATGTAGACTGGCAATGGCAAGAAAAGCGTTTCTGAAGAAGAGAAATTTGTTAACATCGAGTATTGATTTAAGTGTCAGGAAGTCGTTTCTGAAAGCATTTGTATAGAGTGTAGCCATGTATGGAAGTGAAACATGGACGATAAATAGATTAGACAAGAAGAGAATAGAAGCTTTCGAAATGTGGTGCTACAGAAGAATGCTGAAGATTAGATGGGTAGATCACACAACTATTGAGGAGGTACTGAATAGAATTGGGGAGAAGAGAAGTTTGTGCCACAACTTGACTAGAAGAAGGGATCGGTTGGTAGGACATGTTCTGAGGCATCAAGGGATCACCAATTTAGTAATGGAGTGCAGCGTGGAGGGAAAAAAATCGTAGAGGGAGACCAAGAGATGAATACACTAAGCAGATTCAGAAGGATGTAGGTGGCAATAGGTACTGGGAGATGAAGAGGCTTGCACAGGATAGCGTAGCATGGAGAGCTGCATCAAACCAGTCTCAGGACTGAAGACCACAACAACAACAACAACAACATGCTTTTTTGCCACTTGAATTTCAGTATGCTTTTATCAAAATGGAAATGAATTTCAAATAATTTACCTGTGGCGTTATTGACTAGCTCGCAGCTCTTACCGTCATAAAGCTAATTCACAGTGATGCCTTGTTTTGAATTTATGTTTCGGAAAATGGATTCCAGATGGTGAGTAGAACCACATTGTACAAATGCATCCATAAAAACTCTTGAAAAATTGTTTTAGAGTGTTTCAGTGAATGAGAAGATGCGTAAAAATTGGTTGCACTTTACTCGAAAAATGCCGCCACATCGATACCAAAGTTCCCTTACGTAATTAAAGATGTCTTGCACTCCGAAGTTAAATTAATTTACCCCAGAGATACGCTTTCCTACTGTTACAAAGAAGGACAGAGTCAGTCGACGAAATTAAACCCTTAGTAAAAATTCTCGTTTTACTCGCTTTCTTGCATGCCATTGGTAGCTCGATTGATAGAGCGGTGGACTGTCGAATAATAAAAGACGTTATCCATAGGTTGCTGGGTCGAATCTAGCCTGCAGCAATACTTTAACTTATTTATAAAACAAATCGACAGTCCTCTCACACGAAAACCAAATCAAAATTAGAAAACTTCACCACACCGATTACAAACAGAGTGTTATTGTGTTTTCCAATGGCGGTTGCATGCACTTGCATTTGCAGTAAGTGCCCGCACACGTCGCGTTAAAAAAGATATTTTCTAGTTAATGTGACCACACACGTTTTACTTTATTAGAACCAATGTGTTTTTTTATCTTCGTACAGTCCATCTGGGATTCTTATTGTTTAAGCTTTTGAAGTTTCATCATCTTACATAAAATGAAGTTAAGTCTGCTTCAGACATGGCGTTAATTTACACTCACAAACAGCACAGCCCTTATGTTTGTGTTACCTGCATGTTGTATATGCTTTATATCTCTCCGCATACAAAACCTCATCGTCCTACACCTCAATGTACTGTGGGAGTATGGTGATGTCTTCACTACTGGCTGTACATTTCTCCGACTAAGATTAATGTGAAGCTACCTACAATACACTCTGAAGTGTTGGCAGAAGAGCCAACACCGTGTTGCTAGAGGAGGCCGAAATGCACGCTTTTAATCTCACGCAGATTGGCGTGAGGTCTGGAACAAGGTAAAGTAATTATCCTATAAAGAAAAGAACGTAGTTCTTGGAATACTTAACTTTAATCCACAATTGGAGAACATCGCTCTTGTTTAGACATTATTACAATCGGAATATAAACTGGTAATGGAGCCTTGCTAGGTCGTAGCAAATGACGTAGCTGAAGGCTATGCTAACTATCGTCTCGGCAAATGAGAGCGTATTTGTCAGTGAACCTTTCCTAGCAAAGTCGGCTGTACAACTGGGACGAGTGCTAGGAAGTCTCTCTAGACCTGCCGTGTGGCGGCGCTCGGTCTGCAATCACTGACAGTGGCGACACGCGGGTACGACGTATACTAGCGGACCGCGGCCGATTTAAAGGCTACCACCTAGCAAGTGTGGTGTCTGGCGGTGACACCACATTCCTCCCCCGCAAATCGGCGTACGGTTGTTTTATAAGGCTTCCGCCCGCCGTGGGGAGGACCCCATGTTGACGTATGCGATGAGGTGGGGAGCCTAACAACAGGCGAGGCTGTGCCACCCGCACCCGGCCATTCGGTCCGAGGGGAGCTAGGAAACGCCTGAAAACCTAGTCCAGGATGCACGCCAACATGCGGTGTATGCGCCCGTAAAGAGACAGGAGGGGCCGTAGGGTCGACCTCCATCGCGTCGGGGCACCCGACTGGCGAAGACGACATCTGGTCCGGAGCGGGCAAGAGGTCCACGTCGGCGGACAGCTGGTCACGGGAAGCGATCGGTGGCGCGTGACCCAGGGAGGCGCTTGGCGGCTGCAGCGAAGCGTCCACTGCGGGCGTCGCCGGCGGGAGAACAGGCGGCGGCTGCGGCGGCGCGTCGCCATGGGGCAAAATGGAAGGCAGCGTCGGTAACACCTAGGGATGAGGCGAGCCAGTAGATGGGTCCCCAGGGCGCTGACCGGACGGCACCGTCGCTGAAAGCAGACGGGAGCGGCAGAACCCGTGTGACGACAGAGGCGCAGCTGATTGAGATGCCGACGCACCTCACCAGTGGCCCCCAAAACCAGATACATAGCGCGGCCGAGGCAGCGAAGAATGCGCCCTGCGAGCCAACGCCGTGAACCTCGATAGTTGCGATAGTATACAACGTCGCCTGGAGCAAAAGCAGGTGGCTGCCACTGCACAGGAACCTGATGCGGCGGATGTAGCAAAGACATCAAGGTTCGATGAGGACGACCGTGTACCAACTCAGCCAGCGAGCGACCATCGCGGGGCTGAGAGCGATACGAGGACAAAAAGAGCAATAACGCGTCCTCCCGAGAATGCGACTCTTTCAGCTTCAACATCTGTGACTTGAAAGTCCGGACCAATTGTTCAGCGGCACCGTTTGACTGCGGCGAAAACGGCGCGGATGTCAGATGTTGAATACCATTGGCCTTGCAGAATGACTGAAATTCTGCGGACATGCATTGTGGGCCATTGTCGGAAACAATAGTCTGTGGAAGACCTTCAATGCAAAAGATAGCGGATAACGCTTGGATGGTGGCAGATGACGTCGTGGAAGACATCCGGACAACAAAAGGAAAATTACTGAATGAATCTACCACAACCAACCATCGAGCATTCCAGAATGGACCAGCAAAATCGATGTGTAAGCGTTGCCAAGGGGAAGTGGCTTTGGGCCATGCAAAGATTTTCCGCGGTGGTGCGGATTGTTGTTTGGCACACGCCATGCAAGAAGAGCACATATTCGTAATCGCAGCATCGATTCCGAACCAAGTACAGTGCTGACGAGCAAGTTGTTTCGTTCGCACTATACCCCAATGTCCTTGGTGGAGAAGCCGTAAGACAGAGGACCGTAACGAACGTGGGACCACGACCCAGGACTGATCATTATCAGAACGCAACAGCAAAACACCACGTCGAACAAAAAGTCTCTCCTTGTCAGCAAAAAATCGGCGAACCAACGGATCCTCGATCCGTGACTTTGACAAGGGCCATTGCGTGGCAACAAAACGCAAAACGGTAGCAAGGACAGGGTCAGCAGCAGTGGCCGTAGCCACACGACGAAAATCAATCGGAAACGATTCGACCACGTCATCGGTTTCCGAATCAATGAACATGCAAGCAAGTTCGGAGGAATCGAATGCTCTGTCTTCAGCAACAGGCAAACGGGACAACGCATCGGCGTTTCCGTGCTTAGCAGTGGACCGATACAAGATATCGTAGCGGTACTGCGAGAGGAAAATAGACCAGCGAATGAATTTCTGCGCTGTACGTGGAGGTACTGGCTTGGACGGATGAAAAAGCGATGTCAAAGGTTTGTGGTCTGTGATGATGGTAAAGTGACGACCATACAAGAAATCATGAAACTTTGTAACACCAAATACGAGAGCCAACGCTTCTTTCTCGATCTGTGAATAATTTCTTTGCGCAGACCAGAGCAATTTGGACGCAATGGCAATAGGGCGATCGTGCGAACCATCTTTGTGCGCAAGCACAGCACCGATCCCGAATTCCGATGCATCTACCATCAACAAAAGGGGTTTCTGGGGATCGAATGGCGTAAGGCAAGTAGTGGAAAGCAACGCCGATTTCAACTGGCGAAAGGCGCGGTCGCATTCCGTCGTCCAGACGAACGGAACACCTTTACGGCGTAAGCGTTGAAGCGGAGCTGAAATGGAAGAGGCGTGACGCACATATTTATGATAATAATTGATTTTTCCCAGCACACTCTGTAGCTGCTTCAAATTCCGCGGCGAAGGCAAGTCCTGTATGGCACGGAGGTGCTCTGGACTGGGATGTATGCCTTGGGCATTGATTACATGTCCCAAATATGGTAAGTCACGAGCAAAAAACACACATTTGTCCTTCCGCAAGCGAAGACCATTTTGTCGCAAGACCTGAAATAATGTTCTGAGATTGGCTAAATGTTCTTCTTCCGTCTTTCCGGATATCACAATATCGTCCAGATAGTTTGCTGCAGTAGGGACCGAGGCACAAACGGTTTGCAGATATTGCTGAAACAATGCAGGGGCGGATGCACACCCGAATGGCAGTCTTTTGAATCGATACAAACCAAGATGCGTGTTAACTACCAAATCTCGCTGGGATTCTTCGTCCACCGGTATTTGCAAGTACGCATCTGCTAGGTCCAACTTCGAAAAATATTTACCCGGGCACAGTTTGTCAAAAATATCTTCCGCGCGGGGTAAAGGAAAAGTTGCAATCACTAGTTGTGGATTCACTGTTGCCTTGAAGTCCACACAAAGTCTCAATTTTCCGGAAGGTTTTGGCAAAATTACTAAGGGTGATGCCCAGAGAGAAGCCTGCACACGTTCAATCACACCTTGTGATTCCAGATCGTTTAACGTTCTTGCGACCTCATCATGCAATGCGTGGGGGACATTGCGCGCTCTGAAAAATTTCGGTTGCGCGTTTACTTTCAGTTCCAAATGTGCTTCATAGTTCTTAGCGCAACCAAGGCCCGGTGCAAAAATGTCTTCAAACTCTTCACATAGACGAGAAACACTGGCTGAAGGCACAGTCTGGTTCACTGAGAGGACCTGATGTACTATAGACAAGTTAAACAACTGAAATAAATCTAAACCAAACAAGTTCACTGCAGAAGAAGAACAAAGGACGTAAACAGACACAAGTTTTGTTTGTCCCTTGTATGTTGCAAGAAGGCTGCACTGTCCTAACACAGGGATATTCTGACCGGAATAGCTAGTTAACTTAACATTTGCGGCACGCAACGGAGGTGTGTCCAGTTGTTTGTACGTGTCGTGATTGATCAGAGAAACTGCAGCTCCAGTATAGAGCTGGAATGGTATGACCTTGCCATGAATGTCCAAGTCTACAAAAGGTTTGTTGTCCTGCTGATGACAAGAGCGACTGTCTCGTGCAACGTGAACCGACACTGGTAAAGAAGCACTTGCTGCTTGACGGGATTTCCGGCGATGTCAACGCACACTATTTGTGGGATGAACACAGTCACTGTTAGAGAGAGTGGCACTGGGCGGAGTGGAATGAACTACATGAATTTCCATGGGCAAAGGTTCACGAGCCTGAGGATTCTTGGTTCGATTCCGGCGCGAAGCAAAGGGCCTGGAATGGTTGTGGGTGTCCGATCTGAGCTTTTTCTGGCAAACACTCTGAACATGTCCTTTTTTATTACAGAAAAAGCAAATAGCTTGCCGTGACGGGCAATTGTCATGCGAATGTCTAGTAGCACACCGCGGGCATGACTTGAGCACTGCATTTGCTTGCTTGCGTGGCACATGTAGCGGAGAGGTTGGCGGCAGCTGCGCGGACGGGCGCGAGGGCTGTTTACTCTTCCGTGCAGCTCGCCCGGCGGGCCGGTTAACGTGACACACGGCTGGCGAAGTTTCAAATGAGTCATGAGCAAAGTCAAGTGTGTCTTGCCGATCCAATATGTCTATCACTTGTTGAAGGGAGGGATTGACTAGTTTCAAAATCTGTTCCTTATACGAACATCAGAAACGTTCTGTGCAATTGCATCACGTACCATAGTATCTGAATAAGGGAGTCCACATTCACACTCAAAAGCACAATCCCTAGTAAGGCCTTGCAAGGTTGCAACCCACTGCCGATTAGTTTGACCGGCCGTACGTTTGGTACGAAAGAACGTATACCATTTGGCAACTACATTGACTGATTCTTTGAAATATGCATCTAACGCCGACAAAATTTCTTCGTAGGACAGAGTTGCGACGTCGCGTCGGGGAAATAATTTCACTATCACACGGTACGTGTGCACCCCGACGGATGCTAACAAAAAAGGCTGCCGCTCGTTACCTTGAATTCTGTAGGCGGCGAGATGGAATCCAAATTGGCGTGACCACTCCGTCCAGCTTTCCAGTGCAGCATCAAAAGGACGAAAAGGTGGTGCAACTGCGTGTTGTGGCTGCGGTAGCGGTGGAGCGACGGCCGCCGCATCGTTTTGCATTGCACGTTGACCCTGGACGAGCTGTCCCAGGGCATCCAATAAGGCCTGCGTCTGCTGATTCTGCAAGCGATAAAATTCGGACGTACATCTGGAGATTGTGGCGAAGCCATGACACAAGTAAATTAGGGCAATACGAACGCTAAATCCTCGTTGCCATATGAAGTGTTGGCAGAAGAGCCAACACCGTGTTGCTAGAGGAGGCCGAAATGCACGCTTTTAATCTCACGCAGATTGGCGTGAGGTCTGGAACAAGGTAAAGTAATTATCCTATAAAAAAAAGAACGTAGTTCTTGGAATACTTAACTTTAATCCACAATTGGAGAACATCGCTCTTGTTTAGACATTATTACAATCGGAATATAAACTGGTAATGGAGCCTTGCTAGGTCGTAGCAAATGACGTAGCTGAAGGCTATGCTAACTATCGTCTCGGCAAATGAGAGCGTATTTGTCAGTGAACCTTTCCTAGCAAAGTCGGCTGTACAACTGGGACGAGTGCTAGGAAGTCTCTCTAGACCTGCCGTGTGGCGGCGCTCGGTCTGCAATCACTGACAGTGGCGACACGCGGGTACGACGTATACTAGCGGACCGCGGCCGATTTAAAGGCTACCACCTAGCAAGTGTGGTGTCTGGCGGTGACACCACACACTCCATGATCGAAACAACTGATAGAATGAGTTATTGCTAACGCTACTTTCATATTTCGTGCAAAACTTTTAAAAACTTGTCCCCTCCAGAATTGGAACCTGTTCGCTTCTTCACCGCAGCCACCTACGCTATCCGTTGCACCAGAGCGCATGTTGCTTTTCGTACAGATACTGCATACGTTGTATACTAACAATCAGCACGATTTACCAAGAATAATTTTATTGCGCTTTCGTTAGTATTTCATGACTGATAGTCGACACTACAGACATAGCATACGGACCCGTTTGCGAAAGTTCCACAATTCCTTAGTTCTGAGTGGGTTGAATGATGTTGCATGGACGGACAATGTCCGTCCTTGCAGATATCGCCGCTCTAAATGAGTTGAGCGTAAAACCATCAATTTTTGTAAGATTTCCAAAGTCAATGTTCATAAAATTCCTTTCTATTGTAGCTTAAAAGTTGTAAATGCGTTTTCCATCACTAAGTAGCTATACTATTTGCAGAAAAAGCACGTAAAAGCCTAGTAACTTCGGCTAACACTCCTGTACGACAGGTATAGCTCCGTCTTACTCCTAGTCTGTGATGAAGTGTGAATTGCGGTTTATTCATCTCATAACATACAAAAGTTAATCATTTGATTAGAGAACAGGAGACATGTCAAAATAGAGTTTATACGATTTCATTGATATAAAACTATGGTTAATAAGATGATTTAAACACTGATGTATTTTTTTGTGAGAAGATACGTTCACATATTTACATAATAAGACAACTGATAAACTACATCCTGCTGAAATATTCAATTCATTTATGATGAATTCTTCAAACGAGTAGTAGCATTGCTCAAGTAAGTATCATGCAGCTTTCTTTTCACTGAATCTAGGCTCATACTTAGAATGTTCTTGGCTTTTGGTTTGTTGTAAATTTTCATTCTCATATACTGGGGAGTTTTATCATGTAATTTTAAACGATGAGCAGATAGCATAAAATTTTATTTATTTCTTGTATCGTAAGTGTGATCAAAGCAGTTCTCCTGGCATAATTCTAAATTGTTATGTAAAAAATATGATATCATAGATATATAGGGAGGGCGCTGTTAATAAATTCAGATTTTTAAATAATGGGCGACATGATTTTCTTGGTTGTACAGCTCACATATTTCTAACAATTCTTTTCCATAATTTCAGTATGCGCATTAAGCTGCTCGAATGCCCCCAAACAACAGTACCATACCTTACAACTGCCTCGCAGTAGCTATGGTATGCAATTTTCCTTGTGTCCATGTCAGTAGCATTAGCTAATATTTGCAATGCAAATGCAAAGCTACATAGTTTGTTTAATAGATATTCAACAAGTTTATTCCAATTTAAATTCTTAAGAATGCTTCAAAATTTGCAGTGCTTGAAATATTTTTGTCAAAGTGCCATTCTGTCTCACTCAGCTTGTCATGAAATGAAATAATGTTTTCCTGATTAAAGTTTCGTTTTGCATAGACCTTACACAGAACTTCCTTACTTTATCTGGGCAACTCAATGAATAGTGCTGAATGATCAGACGTTCCTAAATCTAAGCAAAATTTATGTACATCTTCAAAAACAAAAATTTAATTTGAAATGGTATTTTTTTTATTAAGTCAGTGAATTTTGGTGATTCACCGTTTTCACTCAGTACATCGATACTGAAATAAGCAGCAATTACAACATTCTTCTTTACTAAGGAGTTCTAGCAAAAATTGAAATTTACATAGGAAATGCTCAATTGTGACTTTCCCTGGGATTCTATAAATCGAGATTACAAGAACATTTAGGTTCCTCAATTCGACACAGCACCCCTCAAAAATACACTCTTAATTTAAACAGTTACAGTCACTTCTTACATGGTAACCTAATCTGAATGAATAAGTACGCATGAACCTCCTTGTGACTTACCTTTCCTAGAAAAGTTGGTAGCAACCTTAAAGTTTTCAATTTGATTTAAGATTTTTATTGTACCTTTACTAAGCCAGTGGTAATTTAAATAAATTACTTTAACATTTTTAAACCCAGGCAAAAAAGTTCAAGTTCGTTTATTTTAGAGCTTTTGTCACCGA
The DNA here is from genome assembly GCF_023864345.2 of Schistocerca serialis cubense. Lineage (NCBI taxonomy): Eukaryota > Metazoa > Arthropoda > Insecta > Orthoptera > Acrididae > Schistocerca > Schistocerca serialis. The sequence continues at coordinate 256,448,535 of NC_064640.1, forward strand.
CGTATTCAGCATTTAATTCATTTACATTACAGTGAATGATACAGGTACACAGAGCTCTGTTTTATGTTTACCATTGGTTGGAAGTCATGTAGGTTCTTTAACATCGCCATCAGCACTTTTTAGTTTCCCGTGTTTCTTATGATTTGACAAGTATCAGCAAACATTTGCTAAGTGCTTTGGAAACCAATTTGTTAACGTGTAAGCCATCTTTCCCCAGAAATTTATTACCCAAGATTTTATTAGGCTCAATAAATACAGTTCCTAACATATTGCAGTGCTCTTTGATACAAGAATTCATTCTTGCTATGTACGTATATTTCGCTCTCTGACCTTCTGTATGTTATGCCCCTTATTACAACCCTAGAAGCTTTGTAGAGGTGTCTTTCCGCTCGAAGCGTGTTTCTTGCCTCACTGACAATTTCTTCCTCGCTGCTGTTTCGAAGAGAATTCGTCTCCACATGTAGGAATACAGCTTTGTACCTCCGGCTGGATTCGTCTCTTGAAGTTTCTTCCGAGTTTAATTAGTTATTTAAATGTTTATTCATTTGCTGAGACTTGATTCCTGAATATACATCAATTTTTGTGTTTGGTAGTTCAATGTTTTTCAGCATACTGTCGCCAGTAACGAGGAACTCCTCTTTGAGAGGATTCGTTCCACTACTGCAGTGCTTGCGTACTCTTTTGTTGTATGTCACTTTTGTCCATTTATATTCATTCCCTAATTTAAAGAGTTCAGCTTGTTCCAAAACAGTTACGCATTTTTGGGAGGATTGTGGAAGTGTATCACTCCGCCCATTTTCGCGACTTTGTCCATTATTAATGTTTCGCTGATTTTCTTTTGTATACTCCACAACAGGTAGTGTTTTCATACAACTACAATTTTCTTGACGCTTCAGCTCTTTATTTTCTTCCGTCAGTTGTTGTATTTCACTTTTCAGAGAGTCTAATCACTTAACAACACTTCTATAATATCATTTTTCGATTTCAGCACCGATGATAAACGCGCGTTTTCTTTTTCTAAACAGTAGGCACACGGCTATTGTATATTGTCACTAATGAATTTCAAACATGTCACCAGAGCTACAGCCAGTATCAGAGCGTTTTCGATCACTTTACCAGTCTTGATGTTGAATGGTTTTTTAAACTTTAATTACATAAAAATAAGAGATATTTTGTGAGAATATTGACCGTAAGTGCGATTTGAATGTTATAATCACTCCGAATAACAACAGTCCGAACCATATTTTTAACACAGGAAAATAGCCTGTTGTTAGGTCTCTGATGACCCTATCCATAGGAAGTAAGATTCTTATCTACCTACCTTCTTTCCTTCTTCTGCAAACACAAACTGAAATACTGATAGGGTTAACTTCTTTCCTGGTGACGGTACATTTACTGTCTGAATACGATCGAACGATAATGCTAGTGATGTGGTAATGCTCTTTATTTTCATTCTGAAAGTGACCAGTGGGCTAGGCCTGCACATCTAGCGTAATGCGGAAAAAGAAATCTAATCGAAATAGGATCGAAATCGTGCACTGGATTAACGGCTGCTTGAAGAGAGGATCGAATTATCCCTCAGGTAAAAAGGATAAACGTGTACCAGCACGACAGCAGGGTTGTGGTTGTGGCTTGTCGAGACCGTTTTATCGTTCTGCGACATTGCTGCTCGCATTGGTCGGAATCGCACGACTGTCATGTAGACGTCGCGTCGATGGGTTCAATAGGGCCATACTCGACGCCATGCCGGCACTCAACGGCCCCACGCGACTAGCGTCCGAGAGGGCGAACGTATTGTTCGCTCGACACTGCAGGAACGTACAGTCCCGTCACATACCTTGAGTCAGCAAATGCGCTTGTTTGTAGCAACTCAAGTACGCACGCGGGTAGTACGACGACATCTGGCGCTCCACGGACTGTGGCTACGGCGAATATTGTTGCAGATTCCTTTGTCGAGGCAGCAGAGAGAGATTTGCTGACAATGATGCGACCAACGAAAATACTGAATACGGCTGTAACATTACATCGTCTTTCCAGACTAGTCCCGGTTCTGCCTACAGCATCACAATGGACGTATCCATCTATGGAGGCTCCGAGAAGAACGAACGTTGCACGACTGCATTCATTATCGTCATAAGGTCCCAGCACCCAGTGTGGTGGAATGGGGTGCCATTTGGTATACCACACGATCACCTCTAGATCACAAGGCTGATATTTTGGGCAGCTGGAACTACATTTCTGATATGTTAAGGTTGGTGCTGTGTCCTATGTATTCCGAAACTCCTTCACCAAAGAAGACGAAGTAGATATTCCTGAATTCCAATCAAGAACAACTGCCAAGATGAGAAACATAGAAGTAGATATCCTCGGTGTAACAAAGCAGCTTAAATCACTTAATAAAGGCAAGGCCTCCGGTCTAGATTGTGTACCAGTCAGGTTCCTCTCAGAGTATGCTGATAAAATAGCTCCGTATTTAGCAATTATATACAACCACTCGCTCACAAAAGATACGTACCTAAAGACTGGAAAATTGCTCAAGTCACACCAATATACAAAAAGGGAAGTAGGAGTAATCCGCTGAATTACAGGCCTATATCACTAACGTCGATTTGCAGTAGGGTTTTAGAACATATACTGTATTCGAACATTATGAAGTACCTCGAAGAAAACGATTTATTGACATATAGTCAGCATCGATTCAGAAAATATCGTTCTTGTGAAACACAACTAGCTGTTTATACTCATGAAGTAATAAGTGCTATCGACAGGGGATGTCAAATTGATTCCATATTTTTAGATTTCCAGAAGGCTTTCGACACCGTTCCTCACAAGCGTCTTCTAATCAAACTGCGTGCCTACGGAGTATCACCTCAGTTGTGCGACTGGATTCCTGATATCCTGTCAGAAAGGTCACAGTGCGTAGTAATAGACGGAAAGTCATCGGGTAAAACAGAAATAATATCCGGCGTTCCCCAAGGAAGTGTTATAGGCCCTCTATTGTTCCTGATCTATATTAACGACATAGGAGACAATCTGACTAGCCGTCTTAGATTGTTTGCAGATGATGCTGTCATTTACCGTCTTGTAAAGTCATCAGATGATCAAAACGACTTGCAAAATGATTTAGATAAGATATCTGTATGGTGCGAAAAGTGGCAGTTGACCCTGAATAAAGAAAAGTGCGAAGTTATTCACATCAGTACTAAAAGAAATCAGCTAAATTTCGATTACGCGATAAATCACACAAATATGAGCGCAGTAAATTCAACTAAATACTTAGGGATTACAATTACAAATAACCTAAATTGGAACGATCACATAGATAATATTGTGGGTAGAGCAAACCAAAGACTGCGATTCATTGGCAGAACACTTAGAAGGTGCAACGGGTCTACCAAAGAGACTGCTTACACTACGCTTGTCCGCCCTATTCTGGAGTACTGCTGTGCGGTGTGGGATCCGCATCAGGTGGGACTGACGGATGACGTCGAAAAAGTACAGAGAAGGGCAGCTCGTTTTGTATTATCGCGAAATAGGGGAGATAGTGTCTCAGACATGATACGTGAATTGGAGTGGCAATCATTAAAACAAAGGCGTTTTTCGTTGCGATGGGATCTTCTTATGAAATTTCAATCTCCAGTTTTCTCCTTCGATTGCGAAAACATTCTGTTGGCACCCACTTACATAGAGAGAAATGATCATCACGATAAAATAAGAGAAACCAAGGCTCGCGCGGAAAAATTTAAGTGCTCGTTTTTCCCGCGTGACGTTCGAGAGTGGAACGGTAGAGAAACAGCATGAAGGTGGTTCATTGAACCCTCTGCCAGGCACTTTATTGTGAATAGCAGAGTAATCACGTAGATGTAGATGTAGATATGTTCAAGGTCTCTACGACGTTATCTTTCAACAAGATAACGCAAGACGATTGTTGGTCTGCCAGCACGTTTCCCAGATCTCTCATCCATTTAAAACCTCTGGTCATGGATTACCGAGAGATTTGTGCGTCCCCACTTGCCAGCCACTATCACTGATGAACTCTGGCATACCATCAGCATGGAATGACGTACCCGCATGTGTCATCAGAGTTCAGTTCAGCTCGATGTCCAGCCAGTTACTGCCAGTTCTGTGGACTTAACTTCACATCCTGTGTAGCTTCAAAACACGTAGAAATTTAATCATGTGCCCTTCATACTATGCTGTACACACACACAAAAAGTAAAATTTCGTTATTTGTTGCAATTTTGACGCCAGCAGCGTTCGTTCTTTTGTGTTATATAGTTAGAAATACATGATTGTGTGTTATAATTAAAGTGCAGCTACTCACGGTGTTTCAATATGGGCTGTAATTACCGTATGGCAGCGAAACTTGGTAGATATTCTAATGCGTTAATGCGGAACCGATTTACGTTGGGAAACAAATTAGTTCCAGTTGTGGTCACCAGTTGCAGTTGAGGCGCTGTGCACTGATTGTATGACGGTATGACACCCACGCTGTCACTTGACAGGGCATACATAACGTGAGTGAACAGTATAGCCATCGAGAAGAGTGACGGTGCGCTGTTAGTGAAACTGTTTTATGTAAATGGCACCAGCTACAGTGCTGCACTGAGCGAGTATCGCTGTCTAAAACACCTGAGGAGAGGCCAAATTTCATTAAATTGTTTGAAGATGATAACGAAATTCGAAAACACAAGTGAGCTTGGCGTGGCACAGTGGCACGTGGAAGAGGAAGGAGTCCTATCCAGGCAGAAGTTATTGACAAGGTTGCTGTTGCTGAATCTGGCCACGCAACACCCGCTCTGCTCGTGCAGTGTCATGCGAATTATCCATACTATGGTCAACAGCACAGAAAGTTTTGCGGTCCATTTTACACTGGTACCCGTACAAGACCCAGACAGCGTAGCAACTGAAACCTCATGATCCGCAGCAATATTCTGAATTTGCTCTTCGATTTCTGTCACAGATTTTCTATGGAATCACGAAGCACATTTTGCACTACAGGGTGCAGTGAATACAAAGAAGTGCTGAAATATGTGTGCTGTTAAACAGCTTATTGTGAGCGGAGAGCCATTGCACTACCCATATGTGACTGTGTGGTGTGGATTCACAAGCACATTTATTCTCCATCTGTTCCTCCTTGAAAACAATACACCCAGAGGGCCGGTCAGGTGTACTGTGACGCCTGCACGTTATCGAGACCTCCTTGTGCAGCAAGTGATTCCCGCTTTGGAAGAGCGCAACTGTAGAAAATCAGTTTTCATGCAAGATTGGGCAATACCTCATGTTGATCGCCCAGTGAAACATCTGCTTAATGCGACCTTCTGCGAATATGTTATCTCTGGAGGTTTTCCAGATGCATGGCCAACAAGATCACCTGATCTGAATCCATATGTCTGTTGGCTCTGGGGATATATAAAAGAACACATTTACCACGGACACATTAGTTTTCTACCTGATTTGAAGGCCATTATACAGGAACGCGTTGTTCAGATTCCACTAGAATGCTCATACTGAACAAATAATGTAAGCGGTGATTAATAAGAAAATCAGCATTATGTCTTTGTCACTTGTTTGACCTTTTCTGCCCATGTACGTTTCCTGATGAACCGTCGACAGTCGATATGCAGAGAGGGAAACCAGATCACACACAAATTAAAGACACTTCGTCTGTCAAAATTTTAACAGTAAATTGCCGAAGCATTCGCAAAGGAGTTCCTGAATTTGCTGTCTTCCATGAAAGTTGTCGCACTCAAATTACACTACTGGCCATTAAAATTGCTACACCACAAAGATGACGTGCTACAGACGTGAAATTTAACCAACAGGAAGAAGATGCTGTGATATGCAAATGATTAGTTTTTCAGAGCGTTCACACAAGGTTGGCGCCGGTGGCGACACCTACAACGTGCTGACATGAGGAAAGTTTCCAACCGATTTCGCATACACAAACAGCAGTTGATCGGCATTGCCTGGTGAAACGTTGTTGTGATGTCTCGTGTAACGACCAGAAACGCGTACCATCACGTTTCCGACTTTGATAAAGGTCGCATTGTAACTATCGCTATTGCCGTTTATTGTATCGCGACATTGCTGCTCGCGTTGCTCGATATCCAATGGCTGTTACCAGAATATGGGATCGGTGGGTTCAAGAGGGTAATACGGAACGCTGTTCCGGATGCCAACGGCCTCGTATCACTAGCAGTCGAGATGACAGGCATCTTATCCGCATGGCTGTAACGGATCGTGCAGCCACGTCTCCATCCCTGAGTCAACAGATGGGGACGTTTGCAAGACAACAACCATCTGCACGAACAGTTCGACAACGTTTGTAGCACCATGCACTATCAGCTCGGAGACCATGGCTGCGGTTACCCTTGACGCTGCATCACAGACAGGAGCGGCTGCGATGGTGTACCCAACTACGAACCTGGGTGCACGAATGGCAAAACGTCATTTTTTCGGATGAATCCAGGTTGTGTTTACAGCATCATGATGGTCGCATCCATGTTTGGCGACATCGCGGTGAACGCACATTGGAAGTGTGTATTCGTCATCGCCATACTGGCGTGTCACCCGACGTGATGGAATGGGGTGCCATTGGTTACACGTCTCGGTCACCTCTTGTTCGCACTGACAGCACTTTGAACAGTGGACGTTACATTTCAGTTGTGTTACGACCTGTGTCTCTACCCTTCATTCGATCCCTGCGAAACCCTACATTTGAGCAGGATAATGCACGACCGCATGTTGCAAGTCCTGTACGGGTCTTTCTGGATACAGAAAATGTTCGACTGCTGCCCTGGCCAGCACATTCTCCAGATCTCTCACCAATTGAAAACGGCTGGTCAATGGTGGCCGAGCAACTGGCTCGTCACAATACGCCAAATAACTACTCTTGATGAACTGTGGTATCGTGTTGAAGCTGCATGGGCAGCTGTACTTATACACGCCATCCAAGCTCTGTTTGGCTGAATGCCCAGGCGTATCAGGGCCGTTATTACGGCCAGAGGTGGTTGTTCTGGGTACTGATTTCTCAGGATCTATGCACCCAAATTGCGTGAAAATGTAATCACATGTCAGTTTTAGTATAATATATTTGTCCAATGAATACCCGTTTATCATTTGCATTTCTTCTTGGTGTAGCAATTTTAATGGCCAGTAGTGTACATACGAAAATGATCTTATGAAAGGTCATCTCCTAGGGCTGATGGTTTTATTACTGACGTAGAAATGAAGTTATAGTAGAAAGAATAATGCCGCCATGAACAATGTCCCGCCTAATTATACAGCTTAGTTTAATATCACTGGTATGAACTATGAAAATAATTTCAGAAGCTGTACAAAAACATCTATTAGAGGAAAAATGAATGACGTGTGAAAATTACATGCTTATCAACGTAATCCTGAATTATTAACTGCAAAAGTACTGAAGCGAAGGCCGTTTCTGGAGTGGCACGCACTGAGACATGCAGCAAGTGCGTCACCAGCGATGTCAGATAAAGTGCCTTCCATATCGCCGACATGGGTTTGGGCTCAGCCGCCCACGCCAGGAGACCGATAAGGAAGTGCGCTCTGGAAGTACCGTAGCACTATCTGTTTGTGAGCCGTGCAGATCGTGACATGGCCATACGGTACTGGCACATGTTTTGTTCCTTTACAGCGTATTAAGTCAGCGTTTCATTAACAAATAGTTTTTCTTCGTGTGTGTATTGAAACTGTTGTTTAGTTAGACAATGATAGAAAACTGAAACTATATGCGGGGGAACAAGGGACGTACACACAGCGTTGCCAGCGATGAAAGTCAGGTCAAATGCTGGAAAATAACCGATCGGGGATCAAGGTATAGTTTGAAACTTATTCGGTTAATTATTTTACTGTGTTCGACATGTTTTGGGTTTATATCTTCGTATTCTACAGAATGGTGCGTTTGCACTACAGCCCCCAGTGCTTTAGAATAGAGTCACGTGATATCCCATTACGGTCTCAACTTACTCTGTCTCTGCATTTCGAGAATTTACTCGTCACAAATTATTGTTGGACCATGTGAGTCGATCTATACACAATAAATGACAGGATCAAAATCCAAGCATATGAATAAATGGAGCTTCAGTGTAATCTTTGTTTTCTTTCACTGGCACTTTAACTAGTTCTTTCACACAACAGTGATTCAGCGACCCGAACAGGAGGTATATATGCAAGTTCACCTAATAATGGATCTTCCACTATAATTGTTGTTTCACTTGTTATCATAAAACACAATCAGTAACTCTAAGCAAAGTTATAGTGCAGATATAAGAAAATAAAATTCGTTATATCAGATCCTATTGGAATATGTATATCGGTGACTCACTTTTAGATTTCAACCTTAGTGAGACTCTGTAGCCAAAAGCTAAGAGTCCGACGGATGTTGTTTTCTGCTTGGCCTTTCTTTGACTGGTAATAAAACGGAGGGCAACAATAAATTTTATGCTTCACCTAGTCGTTCATCCGTCCTCATCGGTCTGTGTATCTCACTGGAGATTAATTCTACGCTATCCACTGGAACGTGGATGATTTAAGACGCGTGACTTGGAGTGATGAATCACTCTATATCCCGTGACAATCTGCCGGAAGGTTTCGGGTTTAGCGAATGTCTAGAGAACATTACCTGCCATTATGAATAGTGCAAGTAGTGGAGTACCGAAGAGATGGTGATGTTACTGTGCTGGGGTGTTTTTCGTGAGTAGGATGTGGTCCCTTGTTGCGGTTAAGACGACGCTATGGTTCAAATGGCTCTGAGCACTGTGGAACTTAACAGCTGTGGTCATCAGTCCCCTAGAACTTAGAACTACTTAAACCTAACTAACCTAAGGACATCACACACATCCATGCCCGAGGCAGGATTCGAACCTGCGACCGTAGCAGTCGCGCGGTTCCGGGCTGCGCGCCTAGAACCGCGAGAGCACCGCGGCCGGCTACGACGCTATGTTCGGAAGGATATGAACACATTCGACAGCCTTGTGTAATGCGTATAGTAGAGTAACAGTTCGCAGACGATAATTGTTTGCATCAGCATGATAATGCACCCTGTCATGAAGCATTATCTGTGAGACAATGGTTTGTGAACAATAATATTCCAAAAGTACACTGACCTGTCCACAGCCACGACATCAACCCCATAGAGCACCTCTGATAGGAGTTGCAGCGTCGACTTCACTCCAGCTCCCAACATCCAACATCGCTATCTTCTCTTGTTTCGGCTCTTGAGGATGAATGGCTGTCATTCTACATCTAAATCTTCATCTACATCTATACACTGCAAGCTACCTTGCAGTGCATTTCCGTCCTTCCCCGTTCCAGTCGCGAATAGTTCGCACGAAGAACGTATGCCAGTAAGCCTCCATATGTGCTCGAATCTCTCTAATTGGTCTCTCTAATTCATGTTTTTTTCACAAGATATACATGGGAGGAAGTATTATATTTGTTGACACTTTTAGGAATGGACGCTCTCGGAAATTTAACAACAAACCGCAACGTGATGAAGAACGCCTCTCTTGCAGCATCTGCCGTTGGGGTTGGTTGATCAACTCTGTGACACTTTCGTGGTTACTAAATGAACCTGTAACGAAACAAGCTTCTCTTCTTTGAATCTTCTCCATTTCCTCTATCAAACTTGACTGTTGAGGATCCCATACTGACGGGCAATATTCAAGTACTGGTCGAAATAGGTATTTGTAAGCTACCTCCTTTGTTGATGGACTAATGGACTACATTGACTCCACAGACGTTACTGTCCTCTTTGAAAGAGTCCCAGGCGGAGTTAAATCCGTAACTAAGGCGAATGTTGAACACGTGGCATATTAATGTTTACTAATAGGTGTCTGATACTTTTAATCAGATAGTGTATGTACCAAAACGCCCTTGCTGTGCTGGTACTGCGAACTGCTGAAAGCAAGGAGAAACTACAGCCGCAATTTTTCCCGAGGGCATGCAGCTTTACTGTATGGTTAAATGATGATGGCGTCCTCTTGGGTAAAATATTCCGGAGGTAAAATAGTCCCCCATTCGGATCTCCGGGCGGGGACTACTCAAGAGGACGTCGTTATCAGGAGAAAGAATACTGGCGTTCTACGGATCTGAGCGTGGAATGTCAGGTCCCTTAATCGGGTATTTAGGTTAGAAAATTTAAAAAGGGAAATGGATAGGTTAAAGTTAGATATAGTGGGAATTAGTTAAGTTCGGTGGCAGGAGTAACAAGACTTTTGGTCAGGTGAGTACAGGGCTATAAAAACAAAATCAAATAGGGGTAATACAGGAGTAGGTTTAATAATAAAAAAAAAAATAGGAGTACGGGTAAGCTACTACAAACAGCATAGTGAACGCATTATTGTGGCCAAGACAAACACGAAGCCCACGCCTACTACAGTAGTACAAGTTTATATGCCAACTAGCTCTGCAGATGACGAAGAAATTGATGAAATGTACGATGAGATAAAAGAAATTATTCAGGTAGTGAAGGGAGACGAAAATTTAATAGTCATGCGTGACTGGAATTCGAGTGTAGGAAAAGGGAGAGAAGGAAACGTAGTAGGTGAATATGGATTGGGGCTAAGAAATGAAAAAGGAAGTCGCCTGGTAGAATTTTGCCCAGAGCATAACTTAATCATAGCTAACACTTGGTTCAAGAATCATGAAAGAAGGTTGTATACATGGAAGAACCCTGGAGATACAAGAAGGTATCAGATGGAAGGTTTCAAATAGATTATATAATGGTAAGACAGAGATTTAGGAAAGGTTTTAAATTGTAAGACATTTCCAGGGGCAGATGTGGACTCTGACCACAATTTATTGGTTATGAACTGTAGATTAATACTGAAGAAACTTCAAAAAGATGGGAATTTAAGTAGATGGGACCTGGATAAACTGACTAAACCAGAGGTTGTACAGAGTTTCGGGGAGAGCGCATGGGAAAAATTGACGGGAATGGGGGAAAGACATACAGTAGATGAAGAATGGGGATGAAATAGTGAAGGCAGCAGAGGATCAAACAGGTACAAAGACGAGGGCTAGTAGAAACCCTTGGGTAACACAAGAAATATTGAATTTAATTGATGAAAGGAAAAAATATAAAAATGCAGTAAATGAAGCACGCAAAAAGGAATACAAACGTCTCAAAAATTATATCGACAGGAAGTGCAAAATGGCTAAGCAAGGATGGCTAGAGGACAAATGTAAGGATGTAGAGGCTTATCTCACTAGGGGTAAGGTAGATACTGCGTACAGGAAAATTAAAGAGACCTTTGGAGAAAGGAGAACCACTTGTATGAATATCAAGAGCTCAGATGGAAACTCAGTTCTAAGCAAAGAAGGGAAAGCAGAAAGGTGGAAGGAGTATATAGAGGGTCTATACAAGGGCGATGTTCTTGAGGACAATATTATGGAAATGGAAGAGGATGTAGATGAAGATGAAATGGGAGGTATGATACTACATGAAGCGTTTGACAGAGCACTGAAAGAACTGAGTCGAAACAAGGCCCCCGGAGTAGACAACATTCCATTAGAACTACTGACGGCCTTGGGAGAGCCAGTCCTGACCAAACTCTACCATCTGGTGAGCAAGATGTATAAGACAGGTGAAATACCCTCAGGCTTCAAGAAGAATATAATAATTCCAATCCCAAAGAAAGCAGGCGTTGACAGACGTGAAAATTACCGAACTATCAGTTTAATAAGTCACAGCCGCAAAATACTAACACGAATTCTTTACAGACGAATGGATAGAAACCGACCTCGGGGAAGATCAGTTTGGATTCCGTAGAAATGTTGGAACACGTGAGGCAATACTGACCTTACGACTTATCTTAGAAGAAAGATTAAGGAAAGGCAAACCTACATTTCTAGCATTTGTAGACTTAGAGAAAGCTTTTGACAATGTTGACTGGAATATTCTCTTTCACATTCTGAAGGTGGTAGGGGTAAAATACAGGGAGCGAAAGGCTATTTACAGTTTGTACAGAAACCAGATGGCAGTTATAAGAGTAGAGGGGCACGAAAGGGAAGCAATGGTTGGGAAGGGAGTGAGACAGGGTTGTAGCCTCTCCCCGATCTTATTCAATCTGTATATTGAGCAAGCAGTAAAGGAAACAAAAGAAAAATTCGGAGTAGGTATTAAAGTCCATGGAGAAGACATAGAAACTTCGAGGTTCGCCGATGAGATTGTAATTCTGTCAGAGACAGCAAAGGACTTGGAAGAGCAGCTGAACGGAATGGACAGTGTCTTGAAAATAGGATATAAGATTAACATCAACAAAAGCAAAACGAGGATAATGGAATGTAGTCGAATTAAGTCGGGTGATGTTGAGGGAATTAGATTAGGAAATGAGACACTTAAAGTAGTAAATGAGGTTTGCTATTTGGGGAGCGAAATAACTCATGATGGTCGAAGTAGAGAGGATATAAAATGTAGACTGGCAATGGCAAGGAAAGCGTTTCTGAAGAAGAAAAATTTGTTAACATCGAGTATTGATTTAAATGTCAGTAAGTCGTTTCTGAAAGTATTTGTATGGAGTGTAGCCATGCATGGAAGTGAAACGTGGACAATAAACAGTTTAGACAAGAAGAGAATAGAAGCTTTCGAAATGTGGTGCTACAGAAGAATGCTGAAGATAAGATGGGTAGATCGCATAACTAATGAGGAGGTATTGAATAGAATTGGGGAGAAGAGGAGCTTGAGGCACAACGTGACTAGAAGAAGGGATCGGTTGGTAGGATATGTTCTGAGACATCGAGGGATCACCAATTTAGTATTGGAGGGCAGCGTGGAGGGTAAAAATTGTAGAGGCAGACCAAGAGATGAATAGACCAAACAGATTCAGAAGGATGTAGGTTGCAGTAAGTACTGGGAGATGAAGAAGCTTGCACAGGATAGAGTAGCATGGAGAGCTGCATCAAACCAGTCTCAGGACTGAGCCAACAAAAATATTGAAAAAAAATCTTTGTAATTAAAAAACAGAGATCCACTTTTCTCTGTTGCCCTTATCCAAACACGTTTTCCATCTATAGCGCCTACACAATTAGGTATATTCCATTTAAGGTAAAATTCTTCTTCAAAATGTCTGAAATCTGATTCAGTAGAAGGTGGCATCAACATGGGCAGCAGCCTTATTCTTAATATCTTCAAAACATTTTAACAACTCTTGATATGCAAGATGGCGATATATGATAGGCAAATGATAAAGACAGGTAACTTTTGCCTCTGTCCGAGAATCTGAAACAAACGAAAACATACAGCTAATATAATATCAATTGACAGGTGATGACTGTAAGAAGAAGTGGAAATTTTTAAGGGACAATTACCAGAGGTTCAAGAAGAAAAGCAAATTAGGAACGGTCTCTGTTGACTCAAAAAGATTCAAAAACAAAAGGACACGAAGAGCTATCGTTCCTTGACAGTGTTCCACAACACAGATCTGGAGGAACAAGTATTACATTGACATCATCACAGACAACAATACACGAAAGCCAAGAAGACAGTGGAGATCGAACTCGTCAACTGGACCTCTCGGCATCACAGGAAGAAGATACGGCAGAAACACATACAATAGAAAATAATGGTGAAACATCTGTGGTAACAAACGATAAACGTTATGTGCCAGCACGGAAAAGAAAACGTAGTAAAGTTCGTAGTAATGATGATACAATATTAAAAATGTGGAAAGAAAGGGACGAAATTAAGAAGAATTTACAAAAAACGTTTATGGAACACAGAGATGATGATATTCACTTATTTTTTCGTCACGTCAGCGCAGTTATAAGGTGTTTACATCCATTTTATAAGGCAGAAGCGGGGTTTGTAGGGTTGGAGGAACCAGACTGCTAGGGCCATCGGTTAAGGCAGAAGCCAAAAGGAAAATTAGTACGAACGTTTCTGATTATGAAATAATGGTTGCACAGTGCAACACACGTCAGCCAAGTGATAACAGCAGCCCTTCAACCTCCACACTCTCTCACAAAATCTTGGAACTGCAGCACAATCTAATAATGTATGACATATTGTGGACTTACCTCATCGTCAAATATAATTTTCCTTCTGCACTTATTGCACTTCTTACGCACTGTGGATTTATGTCATCTTTAATAAAACTGAGCACGAAATTAAACTGTCTTTTATTTAAACGACAGAGCTCCTGAAGATATTTTGGGCCGGCCGCGGTGGTCTAGCGGTTCTAGGCGCTCAGTCCGGAGCCGCGCGACTGCTACGGTCGCAGGTTCGAATCCTGCCTCGGGCATGGATGTGTGTGATGTCCTTAGGTTAGTTAGGTTTAAGTAGTTCTAAGTTCTAGGGGACTGATGACCATAGATGTTAAGTCCCATAGTGCTCAGAGCCATTTGAACCAGCCAAGATATTTTCATCACCTAACAAATGTCTTTTTATCCGTGCTGTGTAACTACCTTCTGCAGTTCTACTTTTATATAAAGGCATTACCAGCTTTGGTCTTTTCCTGGAATGCAACAATAAAATGTCATCATCTTCCTCTTCCAATAACAGCGGTGGTGTTAACAGACATCTCGCCTCGCGCAGTTGTTCCCGGCAACTGCATAGCATGTCTGTCGCTGCGTTGCGCAACGCACCGACTGCAGGCGGCATCGTTGCCATCTGTCTTCTGCAGCCGCGGTCGGTCGCTGTCGCCGTGTTGGAATCGCGTCTTAAATCTCCGTCCGGTCACCCAGCTTTAGGTCTTAATGTGATTTCCTCAAATCGTTCCAGGCAAACCCCAGGATGGTTCCCTTGAAAAGGATACAGCCGATTTCCTTCCCAATCCTTTCGTTATCCGAGCTTGTGCTCCGTCTCTAATGACCTCGCTGTCGACCGGACATTAAAATCTTAATCTTCCTTCCTATGTTCCAAAACCATGAAAGAATGGGACTTCTGATCAGGCCGCCGCTGTACTCGCCAACAACGATCATTCGGGTTTGTGCAGAACAGTGAATCATCACTAAACAGAGCGAGACGCCATTCATCAGCAGATCATGCTCATGGTTACGGCATCACTCTGTACCCAGCCGTATGTGTTGTGGTGTTGTGGAAACCTACGCACGGGCTGATAATTCACTATTCCTGTTACTGCTAGTCTCCAACCAATGGTACGGGATTACAGTATGTTGCAGGGAGTCTGTTACTTGTTCTCGGATGGTAAAAGGATTACGATGTGTTTGGTGTACAGTACGGCGATCCTCCCTGTCACATCCGAATGCCCCACAAATCTGAGTATTTCGCGATTCGACCAGCCAGCCAATTGGAAACCAACAATGGGGACCCTTTCAAACTCTATAAGTTGCAGATAACGCAATCTCACACGAGTACGCGGCATCTCCATGTCCTTCACACTGATCACTTAACATCTGACGCTGTGTGGGCCCCTTACATATCCTTCCAGGCTCGATAACAACACTAAACATGAACGACACTAACACAGAGAATTGCAACTATAATCATTTCCTTACCGGCCCAGGGTACACGTGTATGAAGTTACACAGACTTGCGAGCATATCTTCTGATTGTTCCAATTTTGTTTTTTGACAGGTAGCATATGTATTGTTGCTTATTACCGAATTAGACAATTTGAATGAGGTCGAGCACATACAGGATTTCAACGAATTTCTACGCGCAGGAGGGATCAGATAGTGGTACCGAAATACCCTCCGCCACCCGCCATAGGGTGACTCGTGAAGTATGATGTAAATGTAGATTGCAAAAAACAAATATTTTCTCTGGTAAATTAATGAATATCATAGGGCTGATTCACCCATTACATCATCTTGGATAAGTTTCACGAGATGCCGCGCTATCATCGTCGTGGTGCCATATAAAATGTTTTAATACACTACTGGCCATTAAAATTGCTACACCAAGAAGAAATGCAGATCATGAACGGGTATTCATTGGACAAATATATTATGCTAGAACTGACACGTGATTACATTTTCACGCAATTTGGGTGCATAGATCCTGAGAACTCAGTACCCAGAACAACCACCCCTGGCCGCAATAACGGCCTTGATACGTCTGGGCATTGAGTCAAACAGAGCTTGGATGGCGTGTATAGGTACAGCTGCCCATGCAGCTTTAACACGATACCACTGTTCATCAAGAGTCGTGACTGGCGTATTGTGACGAGACAGTTGCTCGGCCACCATTGACCAGACATTTTCAATTGGTGGGATATCTGGAGAATGTGCTGGTGAGGGCAGCAGTCGAACATTTTCTGTATCCAGAAAGGTCCGTACAGGAACTGCAACATGCGGTCGTGCATTATCCACCTCAAATGTAGGGTTTCGCAGGGATCGAATGAAGGATAGAGCCACGGGTCGTAATACATCTGGAATGTAACGTCCACTGTTCAAAGTGCCGTCAATGCGAACAAGAAATGACCAAGACGTGTAACCAATGGCACCTCATACCATCACGTCGGGTGTTACGCCAGTATGGCGATGACTAGTACACGCTTCCAATGTGCGTTCACCGCGATGTCGCCAAACATGGATGCGACCATCATGATGCTGTAAACAGAACCTAGATTCATCCGAAGAAATGACGTTTTGCCATTCGTGCACCCAGTTTCGTCGTTGAGTACACCATGGCAGGCGCTCCTGTCTGTGATGCAGCGTCAAGGGTAACCGCAGCCGTGGTCTCCGAGCTGACAGTCCATGCTGCTGCAAACGTCGTCGAACTGTTCGTGCAGATGGTTGTTGTCTTGCAAACGTCCCCATCTGTTGACTCAGGGATAGAGACGTGGCTGCACGATCCGTTACAGCCATGCGGAGAAGATGCCTATCATCTCGACTGCTAATGATACTAGGCCGTTGGGATCCAGCACGGCGTTCTGTATTACCCTCCTGAACCCACCGATTCCATATTCTGCTAACAGTCATTAGATCTCGACCAATGCGAGCAGCAATGTCGCGATACGATAAACCGCAATCGCGATAGGCTACAATCCGGCGTTTATCAAAGTCGGAAACGTGATGGTACGCATTTCTCCTCCTTACACGAGGCATCACAGCAACGTTTCACTATGCAACGCCGGTCAACTGTTGTTTGTGTACGAGAAATCGGTTGGAAACTTTCCTCATGTCAGTACGTTGTAGGTGTCGCCACCGGCGCCAACCTTGTGTGAATGCTCTGAAAAGCTAATCATTTGCATATCACAGCATCTTCTTCCTGTCGGTTAAATTTCGCGTCTGTAGCACGTCATCTTCGTGGAGTAGTAATTTTAATGGCTAGTAGTGTAACATTTCTGTCTCGCATTTTTGAATGCCTGATTTGCATTTAAAAAAATATAAAGCCTTCGGTTTTCCAGCCGAGTGGCACTCATCGAAATAACGCAGCTTTTCGACAAACTCACTCGAGTGAAAACCCGAGAGCTTTATATTAGTTCAACTCGCCGAGAAAGACAACGAGGTGACAAAAAGGCTTATTTCAAGAATTGACAGCATGCCAAGATGGGCTGTGTAGCATTAAATGGTTGTGTAGGTATGCAACTTGAAAGAGAGATGCGAAAAGTATTCAAAATTAACTTTCAAGTTTTATGAATGATTGCGTGGGGAGATTTGGCGAGGGTCTAATTTCTAGAATAATGAAACTAGCAGCCGACATCAGTAAAGTAACAACTTTTCTGTTACAATAGGAAGAACCAAAGAGAATATGTACAGTGTGTTAACACTGTACACTTAAGATATTCTCATTTAGATTCACGTCAGACACAGTGGCAATGCGTGTGAGTCTTAAAGCGAGGAAAACGTTCGCAAGAAGTTGTAGCAGTTCTGAGTTGGCACATAAACAGAAATCGGGTTCTTAATGAAACCTCCATGTCGGCCCCTCATAATCGAGATCATCAAATTACAGAACCTACTAAGGCTGATGAAAAAGAAGAGAGAAGGAAAAAGAAGAATAATAGATCATACCAGAATTTCTCGCGAAATTTTCTCAAATCATAAAGCTAGTCAGATAGACAGCTACTGGGTCACTAATGTTAGGAGATTTACTTTCGGCTTTAGACGACAGCATGGTGCAGATCGACCAACAAAATTCGCGTAACTGCATACCTAGAAGTCTAAAGACGTGGGGTACAAGTATGAAACTTACAGATGTTCATCGGATACTGACCGGCAGAACATGAAAACCTGGGCTAAGAAGTATAAAATCATCAGGGGGCGCATTTACTCAAAGTGAGGAACCATTCCATACGTTATAAACGATCGTACAGCTAAATACTGCAACAACCTTAGCAGAGTGTTTGAAACTGCTTGTGTCCTCACGAGCAGCTGCCAATATAGGGTGTTACAACGAAGCACTTTCAATTATTTCTTGATTACGTAGCCATTGTATAATGCAATACTGACTGAGATGGATGTCAAAGAACATGCACGAAGTGGTCCACAAAACGTGGGAGACCCAAGGGTTTAAGTAGCTGCTGACTGTCAAAAATTCGTATTCGAATTTCGCTTTGGCTGCGACTGGAATTCATGAAATATCTGTAACCACATATAACTTTAAAACAAGTATATCTTCAAACCGACCATAGTGACGAGTCGCTTCAAAACGACCATAGGCAAAGAATACACGATTATGCGAATTTTACACAGAATGAGGCGCGCATCGTTGAACAGTTCAACAGGAATATAAAGACTCACAGGTCGTTACGATTTAATCTACACGGTTCCCTCAAATGCATCGACATACTCCCACAAATAATTGTAAAATGTACCAGAACTCTATACTGAAGAACTAAAATGTGTCATATTAAGGCTCAGCACAGCCGTCTGCTGCAGGTCGTATTAAAACACCTGTCCCACCAAACAGAAATTCGTAGTAGGCGATCGAATAAGTATTTCAAAATTTATGACTGCAAAAAAGGTGTCTACGCAATTGGTCGACGAAAATATTCCCGATATATAAAGTCTATCATTGAATCACTGCAGGACAATAAATGAAATGTTATTTCATAGGGTTTCTTCGCTAACGAATTAAAGTAGATTAGTGAATCAGACTTATTTCTTATAGAAATCACACGATCGGGAAGTTCTCTCTGATTATTTGATTTCCCACCCATATATGATGTCCGGGAATATATATGAGAAATAACAGTCAAGAGTCTGAAAACGCTCCAGTATCGTCACAGCATGTTCATGGTGGGTTTTGTTAACAACTCAGTCAGTAATATACCCATGGAATACGACATCCCTGTGTATAGTTATTTCGGAACTGGAACGAAAGAAGGGAAACCTGCAGCTCATGAAGACCAGGCACACATCTATTACGCGAAGCCTGCAGAGCAGGCAGTATGACACTGCCTGCATACTCTGACAGCCGAGGCATCACTTGCCGCCACATTCTGGCTCAAATATTAGGTGATATGACCAAGTCTATCTATTAAAGTAAAAAAAAAAAAAAATAATGAAATGGAGAGGGTGTTTCTGAATTCATTGTTGAGAAATCAACAAAAACTAAGTTGAGAATGGGTGCAGGAACAGAAAGATAGCAGAAGAAGAAAAGCTACCATGTTCTCAACAGGGATGGGAAAAACCGACCGGTTAAAACCGATACCGGTATTTTAGTTCCAAATAATCGGTATTTTTCGGTATCTATTTGGCCTTTGTTATAACAGGTGCTTTTATTTTTCATTAATAACCGAGTAAAAAAACCGAAAAATTGATTAAGAAACAGTGCTAAAATTTTTCGTTTTTAAATATACATTTCTGTAAACAGAAGTAATTCTTGTACGGAAAATTTGCGTCGTTTGGAAATGTAGTGTTATTACAGAATATGAGAAAATCGATCAGTGTAATTTTAATAACAATACTGACAAAAACGAGCAACAAACACATGTCATAAGAATTGGTACAGTATTGCTGAGACAATAATGTTCCTGTTGTGTGTTGTGACTTAAGGTACGTGTGTACGTCCAGTGGCAAGACTTACCTCCGGCCGGTCTATACGGTAGTTCCTTGCTGTCGTTGTATTACAGAGTGGCCCTAACCCTACTCTGGAAATATTGTTATGAAATGACGTAACAACGAAGTACACTGCTTCATTTACTTTAAAAGATTAAAGATTTGTCTGTCATTTCTATGAAATGAGATTATGATAACACTAATAAATTAAAAACTTAACAACTATTCATTTTAATGCACAGTAAAGATATGAAGTACCTGACCTACAGCCCGTGTCTACATGCTATGCCTTTATCTGCTTGTAGTCCTTGAAAACGTACAAATCAACCCGCAAAAAAATTTTTCAACCTCAGTTTTCGCCCTGTATCACTGACTGTTCGTAATTCGCAACTGATATGATCTCAGATTACAACATAATTTCAAGCAGATTTTCAAAAAACTAGAATCAATGCGAGAATACTGATGATTTTTTCTAGTATCCAACATATTCAACCACTTACCACTTTTAGAGAATGGTAGCGGACGGTGGACGGACGAAGTTTTCTTTTATCTGCCTGTTTAATTTAATATTTTGATTCTATCCACATTGAAACTGAGAAGGTCAACATTTTTCAATTATTATTCGGTTTATACGTTTATTACAACGAATAGTATGAATGAAAAACCGAAAAGCGAGTATTTTGAGCGGTTTTAACAGTCAGGTGAAAAATAAACGATATAACCGAAAACCGGTTGTTCTAGCGATAACCGCCATTTCTTAAATGTGATTCCTATGCTAGTGGATCTAAGGCTCTAGGTTCTTTTGCAGGCGGCGCAACTGCTATAGCAAAGTCTGCTGAGGCTGCAAATAATGGAGAATAACAACGCAACGAGCAGAAACAGTACAATTGTACAATGGAGAAGGCAACTACAGTTAACAGCAGAGGACTGTATCTGTAGCCGTACCAGCGTGCACTTGGTTTATTTTTCAACCATGATAGTAGGAAAAGGAACTTCCTCATAACTATTTTTCACCTCACTAGCTTTGATACAATGAAATAACTTAAGAGGTTCAATATCTACAAATTCTGTGGTGTATTTATGTTGCTAACCTTTGCGCTCTGGATAGGTGAAGAGAAAATCCTTGTCAGTCTGGTTTCTTCAGCCGGCCGCGGTGGTCTAGCGGTTCTGGCGCTGCAGTCCGGAACCGCGGGACTGCTACGGTTGCAGGTTCGAATCCTGCCTCGGGCATGGGTGTGTGTGATGTCCTTAGGTTAGTTAGGTTTAAGTAGTTCTAAGTTCTAGGGGACTTATGACCTAAGATGTTGAGTCCCATAGAGCTCAGAGCCATTTGAACCATTTTTTGGTTTCTTCAAGAGGATCAGAAATACATTGAGTAGCGTATGCTAAGAAACCATGGGTTACTTCTTATTTTGACCCAATTTTGCCATCTGAAACCGCAATCTTAACTGTGAAAATATTTTGCAGACCAACGCATCATCTACAGCTACAATAGGTAAGAAAAGTTTGAGACTTTCCTCTCTGATCATGTCTGCATGATACTGTGAACTGCAGTCTAATGGTCAGGTGGCTAGGTTCAACGATTGTGAAGCTAACATGTCAACACGACTCTTCTGGAATTCCTTGTTCTGCGAAATTTCACATCTCAAGATGTTTTGCAATACCAAGTCTATGTAAAATATCAAATACCATTAAGAAAATTATCAATACAGCATTGAGTACTATGTCATTCTCAGTAACATGAACACGACAGACTTAAATTATATGTGAGACGTATTTTACACCAATTGGTTTAGGCAAGGGACACTGAAGTGTTGCGAACTTAAAACAACAAATCAAACGTATCAGATGGAAATTTCAAACTATATCTGATGGGTGGCAACCGAGAACTGTGGAGATACCGCACAGACCATACAATGTTGATTATCTCAGTCTTTGTCTGCAGCTGCTCACTAGGAGAATTCATCTACGTGAAAAACTTTAACAGTCAAGAAAGTGAAGTTTGGAAAGAGCAATTAATGCTAGACTTTCAAAGATTATTGCATCGGAAGGCTTTTAAAACGTGCTAAATCACTTGTTTTGAGCCCCGACCTAAACAAATTTTCCTGTGCTGATACTTTCTGCCAGTATAAATTATGCCGAATGTAATTTTGCAACAAAGTCCCAAGTATTACAAAAGAGTCCCAAAAGTGTTCTGCCGTAATATTTGTGCACGTAAGCTGGTTGTGATGTAGACAGCCTCACAGTCATTGAATCCCGCTATCTGCCGTTAGAAAGGATAGGTGTGATGGATTCTGTTCTTCCTACTATGACGAAGGTGAACTTTTAAATAAACGCCTGTCAAGCCCGTGCTCCAATTATTGTTAGGATCATAATGATACTGTAAAGTCTTACACAATCGAAACGAGAATGAATTTCGTTAACAGCAAAAGTTTTCTGGGCGATATATAGTATATGCCTTTATTTTATAAGATACTGGTAAATCACACGTCTCTGACAGGAATAGTCCAACAAGTAGTATAAATGCCCTGACACAAAAAGAGATTGACAGCCATTAGCAATGACTTGCGCTATGGAACCTCCTTTGTTGATGTTCAAGGATGCACTAACCAAAGAGGCTAGTTCATATTCAAAGAAGGCGCCCATCTTCGCAGCGTAAATGTTGTATCATCTAATAAGGTGCTAGAGTCTTGTAGACCGTTCATGACTGCAATACGCAAAAGCCAATGCACACTGTTCAACGCCTAATTGGCTGGTACCATGTTCTCTTAGGAATTGTGGAGAAATTTCGTATTGTGACATGACGCGATTGTTGAGGGTCCTCTACATGTAGAAAATCGAGTGTTCATGAAAGGCTCTTAAATATCGCGTAGCTATCGAAAACCGGTATGTTGCTTGTTTCAATCCTTTTCTGTACTGTACCATGCTCCATACAACGCCTAGTGGATTCTCCGTTTAGCTATACCTGCGTTACAACGCTACATACCCCAGTCGTAATACCTGTCTTTTGAACTATTAAGTATGAATGAAATTCCACTCAAGTCTACATTGTGATCATACAAAACACTCCTACACTATCTGATGAGAAGTATCCAGACACCAAATAGTGTACATTAATATGAGGGTATGATCACCGTTCGCCTTTTCGACGGCTTTAACTCTGCTGGTGACACTTTCAGTGAAGTTTCTGCCAAATTCTAATATCCATTACATTGGAATTTGGCATTCCACTATATCGGAATTTGGCAGTTTTTAATCCATGAGATACCGTCTTTTAGCGGTGTTTTGTATTTGACAGACAACGAATGTTGGGAAAAGAGATTCCGAGCTTTTCCGCTCTAATGTTTTAATCATATGTCACCTGAAGATGTGGGTTTAACGCCACGAACCCGGCAATGGTACAGTAATAAAGGACCAAAATACAGCTGAAACGATTATTAATACCCAAAAGAGCACAATATTTTCAGACTGTTTCTGTGAAGTTTATAATGTAACTTCGACATCATGCATCCGCACCAGAGACGGCGCAATGCCTTGCATTTTTCATCGTTTCTGACATGCAAACAGAATGTAAAGTTGCTCTAGATGTCTCATAAATGGATGAAGTGTTTCAGAGTATGACATCTATTTGACAAAAATTGCGTGTGGCAGTTGGTGTCGCAGCCGCTTTTCATGCATTGTACACTCTTACTTCAATGTATAGCTTTGAGATAATCCAGACAGTAAATGTTGTGCCCAGGCAACAATCCGTTCATTTATAATTTTCATCATATGAATTTTTTGTGCATATATGGTTATTATACTCTGTGATAATTGTTATACCAGGAAAATTTTCTACGTTCCAGGAACTGCCGTTCTAGAAAATAATAATAATTTCTGTGACTCAAATACTTGACATGTTATGAAAATTTTCGTATTTATGCATCCGCTTGATTTCTAGCATTGTCAAAAGATGTTTCCTTCAATCAAGGCACACCACCTCATGACACTGTTATACATATCAAGGAGAAGTTGTACACTGTGTGCGAAGTACACAACCAATACGGAAGAAAATCAAGCTTTTTCAGAAGGCAAACTGCCGCCTCAAGCAACGAAATCGTCATTTGAAAGATGCTTATAAAGGTCTTGCAGAACAGCTACATAGATGAAGCGATGTTTTAGTGCTTAAGAGTGTATCAGGCGTAAATGCTGATTTTAATGTCACATCAGTTTGCGAAGACTATAAGGTCTGTTGTTTTTACAAAATATTCTTCATCTTTGAGATATTTTGCATTAATAGTGATTTATTATTCTACAAGAGCAGATGAATATGTTAGGTCTATACCTGATATCTGCTTGCCACATCGTAGAACAATAAGTAAGTGGTATCAATGTGTGAATGGTGTGCATGGTTTCACAAGTGATGCAATACGTATGTCCACAGAACTCTATTCATTTCAAGTTTAGTGAATTTATGAGTATGAGCATTATTTCTGAACTTGAATACCAACAGGAGACATCAATTGTCAGTGAGAATTTTGAATATTTTTGCCCACTGAAACCAAATTATATACAAATACACTAATTACCACTGGAGGACAGTGAATCAGATTTCTGATAAAATACGTTGTTTAATAAGTTTGTTTTATTTGTGAAAGTGAAATAACTATTTCCTTCCACAAAAACACTGGAACATTGCTTCTGCTTCTTTTTAAATAAACGATCATTTAAGTGCACAATCCATTATCTGTTGAAATTCCTTTCTACAGACATCTGAACTGAATATCTGTCCACTAGTGATTGTAACAGTAAATCAACCCTTTCAGACCTTCTGGCTGCAATTATGTACATTAATGTTTGCTGTGAATCAGCTGTAACAGAAATATTTTTCCTCAGTGTAAACCTCATGTGCACATTTCTGAATGTTAATTGTTCACCATACATAAGTGCTACCACATGTTGGGCACAACTATAAAAATATCAACAAGTGAATATAGCATTACGCAGCACTTTGCGACCGCCAGAAAACACGGAAGTGGTTGGTTAGTTATATTCCACTGTATAATTGAACATCATTATTGTTATTTTGCGTGGTAGTTATTGAATAATCAGTTTATTTCTTACAATGGTGACTAATTCAAAATTAATTATTTTAGTCCGTAAAAAGAAGTGAAGTGTACGAAGTATATTTTGAAAACGGATACAGGTAAGTGTATAAATGTTGCATCTGAAATCATTAAAAATCACCTGAGAGCTTTAGAACACAAAGAAAAAGTTTCCTTCGTCCCTAAAAAAATAAATCAGGTCTGAATTTGTTAAAGTAATGATTTTGCAAAACATTAAAATAAAACTACTAGTATGCTGACTGATCTAAACCTTATTATAAGGGTACAATGTGTTGGAGAGACAAAGAAAGGCTTTACCTGAGATTAAGTGTAAGTTTTTCGTTATGATGGTAATCTTTAGATATTCAGAAGTTCGACCATTAGCTTTAATACAATACTGTCGTGTTCCTCTGACTAAAAAGCTTGACTGTAGTACTGACCTTCTGATAATCGTAGGTTCTGGTAGTAAAATGATCGGAAGGATCTTGTGCCATTTGTACTGTGAACTACTACAGCTAACAGTCCGACTGAAATTATAACGTTCGACAATTTTGGAGCGGTGTAGTCCTTTCTTGATGAATTAATTTCACTTAAATAAATTAGTTTTTCAGATGTAAGATTACGAGTATTCCTCCACAAAAGTGCGTCGTATCTAAATACATACTCAGAAGTGTCTTGGAATTGAATGGCCGTAATAGAGAGAACAAATTTCACACAGGGTTTTAATGGAAGAACCTCAAGATGGCAAACTGTCACTCTCTTGCTTCACTCAGTGATTGTTCCCAGCGTGGGAGAAGCTAGTTTCACTCGAAATTTAGTGGGAAGCGACGTCTAAAACTGACATGTAGTTGTCCAGCACATTTGTCGACTGCAGCGGAGTTTTGCGGATTAAGGTGTGTGAATGAGGGAAGTTATATAGGCTGAGGGGAGCTGGGGTTCACTCGAAGCTGACTCAGTAGTGACAAGTATGGACTCTAACGATAAAGTCATTGTGATGATGTTTATACGCCAGCACGTAAGGAACGATTTTGTAAGGGAGAAGTTTGTTTCACTTGGAGCTTGCAATTAAATGTCAGTTAATAACATATCAGGGGTGAAAGCCTTCAGGAGATCCTAAGATGAAAGATACTGTTCGAAGTTATATGAGTTCATCACAGTATAGTGGATAGAAGCGTGGAGTTCTCAGTCGAAAGGAATAGGTAAGCGTCCTGCTATACTGAAATATTTTTCTGTACAAATTCGTGTTGTAAAAGATTTTAAGACTTTCTTATTACTTTAATAGAAGTATGTTCTGTAATGTTCGATGTTACATTTAAGAGCGCTCTCTCTCAGGAGTGAGTTTGTTCGATTTTGTGAGCATGCCAGTGAATATGGATGAACAAATTCCAAGAATTGTCATATGAACCACGTGCAAATTAACTGCGAAAACTGAGGAGATAATATGATATTTAGTGTTATAAATGACGCGCTGTTGTAAGTAGTTTCTTGAATTTATTGGAAAATATGTATGAAGTACTGGAGCTGTATGACAACTTTCGTTTTTTAACACAGAAGTTTATTTAACGGACATCGACAGCTAAAAACCTTCACGTGGATTAAAAACAGCGCTGCAGCTGTATGGTTATTTTATTCCAGAGGCACGATCGGTTTCGTAACGTTAGTTACATCATCAGATGACATAAATTACAACATGATGCTGGAGTATATTCGATATTAAACTTTCCCCCCGATTCCTAGGATTTTACTCCGTTCTAAAAATCGTCTCGCACCGCACGATGAATTAACGTGGAAGAGGATACAACAGCCGGAACCATGTTCCAGTGGATCCGTCGCGCATAGCAGACTTCAGGGCTGCGCCACGACCGACCGCAGATTGCATTGAACGCAGCTACTGAACCATGCAATAAACAACAATGAAGTGAAGAATGGCACTGGAGTAGGTGTCGCAAAAAATAAACTGAAAGGAGTTGCTGCTACCTCTATCCTTGATGGCCCTGCCGTTTTTGTAGGATGTAGATTTGACTTTAGTACTGGTAATAATGAGACTTTCAGTCATGGTAACGATTGATTGACTGTTGCTATTGTAATCCTCTACTGCTGCTGGGTTGGAGAGTATGGATTCTCGTAGTATAGCTGCTTATCGCATCTGTCATATTGGTGAGGGTGCTAATAAATACTCTAGCAGGTCGTATTATTATTATGACATGACCTTGACTCTTCGTGCTCGTAGCATATACATCTGCTAGAAAATGTATAAAAATACTTATATCAGCACTTTATGTATAACGCCCATTGTCGCGTTATTTCCACAAAATGGTTACAATGGCTCTGGGCACTATGGGACTTAACATCTGAGGTCATCAGTCCCCTAGAACTTAGAACTACTTAAACCTAACTAACCTAAGGACATCAGACACATCCATGCCCGAGGCAGGATTCGAACCTGCGAGCGTAGCCGTCGCGAGGTTCCAGACTGAAGCGCCTAGAACCGACCGGCTGGCCTTATTTGCACAATTTTCGTAGTAAGTGTGGATGGGGTTCAGATGACCATTCTTGCAGCTGATTATGCTTATTCATTACGAATATTTTAGAGCCCGTGACTGTTAATTGAATGTAAATACATAAAAGTGCCACCAGCCACTTTTTGAATAGTTACTTATTATTCCATGAACCGATTTTCGAACGTTTTCAGGTTCATCTTCAGATGGTTTTCTGGAAGATGCATCACTGTTGTTGTGCTCTTCGGTCCAGAGACTGGTTTGATGCGGCTCTCCATTCTACTCTATCCTGTGCAAGCCTTTTCATCTCCTAATAACTACTGCAACGTACATTCTTCTGAATCTGCTTAGTGTATTCATCTCTTGGTCTCCCTCTACGATTTTTAACCTCCACGCTTCCCTCAAATACTAAATTGGTGACCCCTTGATGCCTCAGAACGTGTCCTACCAACCGATCCCTTCTTCTAGTCAAGTTGTGCCACAAATTTCTCTTCTCTCCAATTCTATTCAGTACCTCCTCATTAGTTACGTGATCTACCCATCTAATATTCAGCATTTTTCTGTAACACCACATTTCGAAAGCTTCTATTCTCTTCTTATTTATACTATTTCTCGTCCATGTTTCACTTCCATACATGGCTACACTCCATACAAATACTTTCAGGTAAGACGTCCTGACACTTAAATCTGTACACGATGTTAACAAATTTCTCTTCTTCACAAAAGCTTCCGTTGCCATCGCAAGTCTACATTTTATATCTTCTCTACTTCGACCATCATCAGTTATTTTGCTCCCCAAATAGCAAAACTCATTTACTATTTTAAGTGTCTCATTTCTGAATCTAATTCTCTCAACATCACCTGATTTAATTCGACTACATTCCATTATTGTAGTTTTGCTTTTGTTGATGTTCATCTTATATCCTCCTTTCAAGACACTGTCCATTCCGTTCAGCTGCTCATCCAGGTCCTTTGCTGTCTCTAATATAATTACAATGTCATCGGCAAATCTCAAAGTTTTTATTTCCTCTCGATGGATTTTAATTCCTACTCCTAATTTTTCTTTTGTTTCCTTTACTACTTGCTCAATATACAGATTGAATAACATCGAGGATAGGCTACAACCCTGTCTCACTCCCTTCTCAACCACTGCTTCCCTTTCATGCCGCTTGACACTTCGAACTGTCGTATGGTTTCTGTACAAATTGTAAATAGGCTTTCGTTCCCTATATTTTATCCCAGCCACTGCAGAATTTGAAAGAGAGTATACCAGAACATTGTCAAAAGCTTTTTCTAAGTCTACTAATGCTTGAAACGTAGGTTTGCCTTTCCTTAACTTGTCGTCTAAGATAAGTCGTAGGGTCAGTGTTGCCTCGCGTATTCCTACATTTCTACAGAATCCAAACTGATCTTCCCCGAGGTCGACTTCTACCAGTTTTTCCATTCGTTTGTAAAGAATTCAAGTTAGTATTTTGTAACCATTACTTATTAAACAGACAGTTCGCTAATTTTCACACCTGTCAGCACCTGCTTTCTTTGGGATTGGAATTTGAAAGAGAGTATACCAGAACATTGTCAAAAGCATGAGAGCATTTCACCTGTCTCATACATCTTGCTCACCAGATGGAAGAGTTTTGTCATGAATGGCTCTCCCAAGGCTATCAGTAGTTCTAATGGAATGTCATCTACTCCCGGCAGTCTTTTTTTCTTTCAGTCAAATTTTTCACGCAGTATCACATCTCCTATTTCATCTTCACCTACGTCGTATTCCAGTTCCATAATACTGTCCTCAAGTACATCGCCCTTGTATAGACCCTCTATATACTCCTTCCACATTTCTGCTCTTGAAATTCAAACAGGTGGTTCTCTTTTCTCCAAAGGCTCTTTAATTTTCCTGTAGGCATTATCCATCTTACCCCTACTGATATATGCTTCTACATCCTTACATTTGTCCTTTAGTCGTCCCTGCTTAGCCATTTTGCACTTCCTGTCGATCTCATTTTTGAGACGTTTGTTCATAGATAAATTCAATATCACTTCCGTTACCCAAGGATTTCTACTAGCCCTCGTCTTTTTGCGTACTTGGTCCTCTGCTGGATTCACTATTTCATCTCTCAGAGATAACCATCTTCATCTACTGTTTTTGTTTCCCCTGTTCTTGTCAACCGTTCCCTAATGCTCTCTCTGAATCTCTTTACAACCCCTGGTTCATTTTTTTTTTCAGGCTAAATCTTCTTAAATTCCTATCTTTTTGCAGTTTCTTCGGTTTTAATCTACAATTCATAACCAGTAAATTATAGTTAGAGTCCACATATGCCCCTGGAAATGTCTTAGAATTTAGAACCTGGTTCCTAAATCTCTGTCTTACCATTATATAATCTATTCGAAACCTTCCATTGTCTCCAGGCCTCTTCTTGCATGACTCTTAAACCAAGTGTCAGCTTTGAGTAAGTTATGCTCTGTACAAAATTCTACCAGGTGGCTTCCTCTTTCATTTCTTACCACAAGTCCATATTCACCTACTACTTTTCCTTCTCTTCATTTTCTTGCTATCGAATTCCACTCCCTCACGACTATTAAATTTTCGTCTCGCTTAGCTATCTGAATAATTTCTTTTATCGCATCACACATATCTTCTATCTTTTTATCATCTGCGGAGCTAATTGGCATATAAACTTGTACTACTGTGGTAGGCGTGGGCTTCGTGTCTATCTCGGCTACAGTAATGCGTTCACTATACTGTTCGAAGTAGGTTATCCGCCTTCCTATTTTTTTATTCATTATTAAACCTACTCCTGCATTACTCCTGTTTGAATTTGTATTTATAGCCCTGTATTCACCTGACCAGAAGTCTTGTTACTCCTGCCACCGAACTTCACTAATTCCCACTATATCTAACTTTAACCTAACCATTTCCCATTTAAAATTTTCTAAATTTCCTGGCCGATTAAGAGATCTGACTTTCCACGCTCCGATCAGTAGAACGCCAGTACCACTATTTCTAGCGTAATGCTGGGTGCTGGCTCTGTGACAAAGCTGGAACATGCTTTAATATATCACCATGAGTACTGTTTGTCTATCGGTATGGATGCAAAATTTTAGCTTTGTACTTAACTGCAACAGTATGGGCGGCTTAGTGTCCATCTGTCTGCTTCCATTTTGATTTCCAGTTGGTACATCACTTCACACGCTGTATGCATTTACATTGTGATAGCGAAACTGTGCCAGCATCCAGCACGTCCTATACAACTGTCACGTGTTACATGACTTAGGCCTACTTTGTCCGCAGATCGTGGTCGTGCGGTAGCGTTCTCGCTTCCCGCGCCCGGGTTCCCGGGTTCGATTCCCGGCGGGGTCAGGGATTTTCTCTGCCTCGTGATGACTGGCTATTGTGTGCTGTCCTTAGGTTAGTTACGTTTAAGTAGTTCTAAGTTCTAGGGGACTGATGACCATAGCTGTTAAGTCCCATAGTGCTCAGAGCCATTTGAACCATTTAGGCCTACTTTGCTCAGAGATGTTATTTATTTTTCGACACGTAAACAATACTCATGGTGATACACTAAACCAGATTCCATCTTTCTCACAGATTCAGCATCAAGCATTAGGTTCTATGCTATAAATAGTGATGTAACTTCCAAAATACCATCTGAAAATGAAACTGAAAAGGTTCGAAAAACGGTTCGTGGAATAATAAATAGCTATTCAAAAAAAGTGGCTGTTTCCAGTTTTATGTATTTAAGTTCTTGCAATTTATCGTCCATGTCACCTGGCATGTTCGCAAAGGCGAGCAAACTCACCCTCATTCTTGAAAGAGTGCTCTTATATGTACATAATATCGAATATTACAGAAAATACTTCTATTAAAATAATAACAAAGCCACAGAATCTTTTACAAATGCGAAGGTTTATAAAAAATATTTGGATGTAGCAGGATTCGAACCTATTGCTTTCGACTTCTTAACTGCGCAGCTCTACCCACTCCTGTACAGCAAACACACTGAAGTTTTCTCTTACGATTTTGTCTTACGGTTTCATCTGACGCTATCGTGAAGACTTTTACCATCACACGTCGTTAACTGGCATTAATTTATAAAAAATCAGACGAAGAGTGACAACATATATTTATAGGACATAAGTAAAGACGACGAAATTCGAAGCTCTTCGTTTGTCGAATCCTATCAAGTTCCGCGGTCGCTTCGAGTTTTATAGGGGTCACGTTATTTTGACGTCATTTTCCAATACGTTTTGAGCGAAACGAGCTTCTTCCTTCGCAGCGTAAATAACATCATCTCTCTAACCTCCTTGTCCACAATGCTCAAGAGCCTGGAACATCCAGTGGCTGCAACTGACACGTACAAGTAATATCTCTGAGTTGTCTGTAGATACTCTAGGGGTGTTGTATGCTAGAAGCTAAAGATGTTATTGTAATGTTACAGTTGCCTCAGCTCTTGAATTACTTGCAATTTCTTCTTACGTCTTTTAGAGAAGAGACCCTTCTCATCGTCCAGGTCTTTCTCAGTTCTTCAACAATCTTTACACATTGTTCTCTTACCTGTTCATCGCTTCCTGTGGAGATATCCCTGTATCTTCTAATTTTTAGGCTTTGGTCCAACTTGTTATCTACCTTTTTATTATTTACTCGAATCTTCTATCCGTAAGGCCGAATTGTGTCAAAGAGTTCTCCATTTTGCTTCCCAGTCTCATTACCTCTTGCTGTGTATGGATTGCTTAGGGAGATTTACACACAAAGGCACTTGTATTAGATGACATTCTGCAATTACTTGTTTCTGAATTTCAAGTAAACTGCCCTCCTATAGTTTTAGATACTGGTAACGTACCGTTTTCTTGCCGCGGTTCCATATGTGCCATAATGTTGTTATTATGTGCAGTGGAATCATGGCAAAGGAAAGTAAAAAGGAAAAAATCCTATTAATTGTTAAATAATTACAAGTGGATAAGATTCTCACTCTATTCATTATGCCATGAGGTTACAACACCAAAAATATAGGTACAAGCTATTTTGAGCCGAAATAAAATCACTCTAATTTGACCTCATATGTTGAACAAAACACAGTACTAGATACGTCATGGCAACTAACTAATTCTATGCCGCTAGCTCTAATATCTCCACATTACTGCTATGACATACACACAGTATCCTAAATATATTTACTGGTAAGTCAGTAGATTTCGCGACACATACGGGGTTATTCAGCTGCCAATACTAACGGGCTTTATGCTTTTATACACCCGGCAATGCCTTCAAAAACAACGTGCGAGATTTTCGTATTCTCTCGGTCGCTACGCACAAGCTGCTAGTCCTACAGAAAACATAAACAAGATCCTTTTGTAATAAATTGTACTGGGATATGTTTTCGCTGGAGGGCACGGTTTTCGAGTTATTCAAGGAAAACGCGTTTGAAGGTCACTTTGGCACCTATTTCTTGAATAATTCGAAAACTATGGACGGTAGCGAAAACGTATCCCAGTACAAAATTTAACTGCATTAAATTTCGTGCAAAAAGGTCATGTTCATTTTGTCTTTAGGACTAATAGTATGCATGTAGTGAGTGAGAGAATATGAGAATCTTGCGAATCGTTTTTGAAAGTGTAGCGGGTTGCATAGAACCCAGCTGAATCACCCTGTATGTAGCCACAAAGAAATTACAGACTTTGGCTGCAGGTGGCCTTTGATTGAAATCAGTGGGGAAAGTTGAAAATTTGTGCTGGAATGGGATTCGAACCCAGCTCTACTGCTAATTAGGCAGATGCTGTGACCACAGTGTCAGTGCAACTGCACGGACTATCGGAGCACGCCTCCCAAATTCTCAACTTATTCACACATTACTAATGTAGCGCCCCTTGCACATTATTATTATTACCCGCGGCATTTCGCCGATTCCCGTCAGAAGTCGAGCCTGGTGTGCATCTGCACTGAAGAGATCATTGGCCGTCTCGCCTTAATTATATGTATGTGGTGCCTGTATATGTTTACATGCTTAATGCTTTTGTAACTACTGTGTCCTGATATAACATCTAAAATCACAACACGTGACAGAACACATATTTAGAAAATTTCCACTCGTTGCAAGAATCAGCGTTTGCAACGAAATAGTCGTACAAATAAGCAACTCATAGTTTGTAAAACATTTATATGGGCACGGAACATTAATCGTGCAAATTTTACTATCAGCTGCGTTCTGTTTTAGATAACCACCATCCAACTGGTCAAAAGAAATGTCAAGCGTTGTATTAGTATGCACAGGCTTTAAAAAAAAAATCGGATTACTCGTAGCTTACAAAAGATTTCGTATTTTTAAATTAAGTTTTAGTTTTCCTCTGATACGCAACAAAAATATTGTACAGATAGTCAATGGTGAGCAGTCCATTTACTATCGCCCTATTGCTGTGTGACACACTGGAAGACTGCAATAACAGCTACTTTTGCCGTTGTCCAGGTGGCAGTCTGTTCCCCAGCTGGTCGACGACTATGTGGTGTTTGTTGATATCTGTAACGCACTGTCCTCTGCTGATCCAAGATTGTAAGGCGAATACCGATACGCAGTGCAGAGTTTCCTCATGGGGGTATTGTGGAAACACGTGCAGCAAAATTGTTCAGATGGCCTTGAGCACTATGGGACTTAACATCTGAGGTCATCAGTCCCCTACCACACACATCCATGCCCGAGGCAGGATTCGAACCTTCGACCGTAGCGGTCGCGCCGTTCCACACTGAAGCTCCTAGAACCGCTCGGCCACATCGGCCGGCCCACGCACAGCATTCCAGGAATGTATCAACACATGCGAGATGCAATGCGACAGCGAACTGAGGGTAGTTTGAACATTTCATATAAGAAAGAGTTCTATGTGCTTTGCTTGGAGACCTTTTGTAGGCATTCATGGACTTCATGTTCCCAAACGTATGGATGACGATGTGTCATGTCATCAGACTAAAATTGTTGGCGATTGGTTTGAAGAACATTCTGCACAGTTCGAGCGAATGATTTGGCCACCAAAATCACCCGACATCAATCACATCGAGCATGTATGGGATATAATCGAATGGTCAGTTCGTGCACAAAATCCTGCACCAGGAACACTTTCGTAATTGTGGACGGCTATAGAGGCAGCATGGTTCAGTATTACTGCAAGGGACTACCAACGACTCGTTGAGTCCATGTCTTGTTGAGCTGCTACACTACGACGGCCAAAAGAGGCCCGAACGATATAGGAAAGTATTCCATGACTTTTGGCACTTCAGTATATGTAAGTGTCATGAAAGTGTGCCCGTACCAATTGTTATGCATTATATTAAAGTCTCTGATTGATGTAGCAAGGGATGGTTGGAAGTTGTTGAAGTATCTTGGAACCCAATTTGTTGTAATAACAAATAAATTTCGGGCGCAAAGTGCGCTTTTTGTAACACACACAGATCATAGAGATTACAAAGACACATTCCTCAGTTGACAGTACCATTCAACAGCGGGCACAATTTGCAAAATGTCATGAAGTAGATGAGGATTTACTTCCTAGTACTGTGGAAATGAGTTCGTGAATGGCAATAAGCAGACGAATAGCTATAAAACCGGAGCGAGAACACATGTAGAGCAGCTGCTACGAAATTTATAGGTAGGAATTTACACTATTATTATGTCATAACAAATGATAAGGAGAAATAACCTCAATGTGCAATGTCCAATATGTAAAAAAACAGTTAAACACAAATATGTATATATTTCAGGCCACTGATAATGTCTTTCAAATAATAAAGGTGAAATGCATATGGTACGAAAAAATTATTTCATTCAGTTGAAATTAGACGAACCCAGAGCGATAATCATCGCCATAATATGCACTCTTCGTATTCCGTGTGCCGCCAATTGACGCAGTAGCAATAAACAAGAATCTTAAATCAACTGCTGTAGAAACAGTCTGCGTACGAAAAGGTTAGGGCGCGAATAATAATCACGGATGGGCCAAACGTTATAGATGGCTTTTAATATCGGTCACCGACTTCAGCTGCAGAAGTAATTGATATCTTCTGAGAAAACCTCCGTTCCTTACTGTGTATGTTTCCTAGTCATGTTATAATAGTTGGAGGAGGTGTAATCGCCCCACCATTCAATGGGAAAATTTCAATTTGAAAAGTTGCGGACAAGAGAAAAAAAAGGAAGTTTAATGTTTACTGTTCCGTCGCTTACGTGTTTATTAGAGACGGAGCACAAACTGGGGTTAGGGAAGGATGGGAAAGGAAATCGGTCTTACCCTTTCAGGGGAACCGTACCGACATTCTCCCTAAGCCATTTACGGAGATTACGGAATACGTGACACTTGATGTGCGCACTGAGATTTGAACTGCCGTCCTCCCGTATATGGGTCCGGTGTGTTACCATTGTGCCCCTAAGCTTTTTCTGAAAAATGTATATAACAAATTATTCGGCACCTTACAGAAGGTGGAAACATACTACACTTGCAATAATTGGGTGCGATGTCTTTCAGCATCCTGACATAGAGACAGGGACCAATGATCGCAGTTCAGTTATGGCAACAATGGGCACCATGGAACAGGGCGCCAGACAAGTAAGTCTACAAGTTCAGTAAAGCGGATAAGGATAAGATTTTCCCAACGATCAGATAGGAGTTAGAATCATTTGATTCAGGTAGTGAACATGTACAGATTAACGAATCTCTAGAAAAATACGCACCTAGTATAATAATTAAGCATGGTAGAGATCCCTCTTGACATACAGACAATACCAGGAGTTTTTTCAAAAATGGCACCTACTGCACACTTATAAGAAACAAAATATACATCCAGAGGTACAGTGGTTTGATAAAAATATGGAAAAACCGCGAGAACTGCATGTTGAACATACGAGGGATGCTCAGTATGTAAGGCAACACATTGATGTTTTGGTCTATTTCGGTTGAAAAAACGCGGAATTTGTTGTGGGGCATCGTGGAATAATCTCGTTTCAGCCCAAATAGTTTCATGAAGTCTCGATAGATGGCGGTGTTATACGTAGCCTTCAAAATGGCGTCTGGAACGGACGTGCGTTACAAGCAGATAGGTTGAGTTTCTTTTGACGGAAAGCCAGAGCATCGCAGGTATTCGTAGGTGCTTGCAGAATGTCTGCGGAGGCCTAGTAGTGAACAGAAGCACGGTAAGTCGCTGGCTGAGGCGTTTCTCATCATCGCAACAACGTCGCGCAAACGTCTCCGATCTCCCGCCTGCTGGCCGGCCACACACAGCTGTGACTTCTGCAATGTTGGAATGGACGAACACTCCCATTCGAGATGATCGACGAATCGCAGTCAAACACGTCGTTGCTCAGCTGGACCCTCACAAGTCTGCGCACCCGAGAGGAGATCAAAAAACTTCATTGGACCGTTATTCCTCATAAACCTCCAGCCTGGCTCCCGCACCTTCCGTCTTCCATCGGTTTGGCTCAACGAAGGAGAGAAGCAGTTCGTTGATGATGGGGAGGTTACTGATGCAGCATGGGGAGGTTACTGATGCAGCAAGGCGTTTGCTCCGACGTCAATCAGTAGAGTGGTACCATGCGGGCATACAAGTCCTACAATAAAGGCCGTCACATTGTACGGAAGTTACGTTGAAAACTAGGATTTCGTAGCCAAAAGAGCGGGGAACAATATAGTGTATTGGAATCCTGAATAAATCCTGCTTTCAGAAAAAAAGAGGACTCTGACGGAAAATAAGGGGACAATAGCTGCAAAATCATACAAAGTAGGCTTTCACGGCCGGGCTGAGAGGCCGCGGTCGATGTATAAAATTTCCACCTAACGTTTCGTCTCCATCTGCGGGAGACATCTTCTAAGGTCGTCCGGCTACTGTCACTGAGGCTCCAGGTACTCTCGCATATATAGAGCCCGTAGAGGGCACCACCATTCGTCACGTGATGCCGACGGTATGCCTGTCTTTGGAAGGCGTCATCATTCTCGATTAAGAGTTATCGATTGTCATTATGCTGGCGCAACGTCGACATCCATATTTTGTCCAACTTTAAAACTTCCTCTTTTCTATTAAAATTATTAAGGTGTTTGTGAATCTCTATTGCTTTTCTATACATGCGCGCACGATAATGGGATGTTAGTGCTAGAACGCTTGTCTCATTAAATTTAATTTCGTGGTTCCCATCTCGAAAAACATGTTCAGCTACGGCCGAGTTTTCGATGTGTCCTAAGCGACAGTTTCTTTTATGTTCAGCTAAGCGGGTGTTTACACTTCTTTTCGTTGTTCGAATATATACTTTTCCACAACTGCATGGAATTTTGTGTACCCCAGCTGTTGCTAGGGGGTGTCGGGCGTCTTTTGCAGTTCTTAAATATTCCTTAATCTTCTTGGTGGGTCTGAAGTTTGTTTCGATCCCATATCTGGCCAGAACTCTCCCGATACGATCCGTGACTTTATTAATGAACGGTAGGTAAACTTTTACCGTAGGTGACCGTTGTTGCTCTTGACTTCTGGCTTCTTTTCTTCTTTGATGGAGGGCTCGATCAATTTCCTTGCTGGTATATCCGTTTTTCATGAAGGCTGACTGTAAGTGATTTAATTCATCTTTCAAGTAAGCCGGCTCGCAGATTTTGTTGGCTCTGCCCACCAAGGTTTTCATGACACCTCTTTTCTGCCTAGGATGATGGTTTGATTCCTTGTGGAGGTATCAATCCGTGTGAGTGTTCTTTCTACATACCTTGTGGCCCAGCGTCCCATCCACACGTTTAATTACCGACACATCCAGGAAATTGAGTTGACCGTTGCTCTCTTTATCCATCGTAAACTGTATCTTCGGGTTAATACTGAACAGATCGACGGGGTGGCGATGGGAAGTCCTCTCAGCCTGGCTGTTGCTAATTTGTTTATGGAGATCTTCGAACAGCGAGCGCTGCACACTGCCAGTAAAAAGCCAGCTAAATGGTACCGCTACGTTGATGACACATTTGTAGTGTGGACTCATGGTGAAGAAGAGCTGGATGTCTTCTTGGTGCCCTGAAGTTTTAACTGAAGAATAGCTGCAAAAGCCCGTACAGAACTGAATATCGCACTCGCGAACCCTATCAGCACCACAACAACCCGAAGGGAGCTTCATAAGGGAGGGGGGGGGGGGGGCGGGAATTTCAGGGCGGTCTGGAATTCCAAAATCACTCATCAGTGACGCAAATGCCCTTAAAAGAAAAGCGAGGTCCCGACACCATAAAATCTGGACTATGGAGAAATGGGAGAAAGTCATTTGGGAGCATGAGTCTAGTTGCACACCGTTTCCAACTTCTGGCCTAGTTTACGTCCGAAGAGTGAAACATAGCAAAGGGTGGGTGGTTATTACCGCAGCCATATCGTGGTTTTCCTTGGACCCCATGGATACTCTGCAAGGTCGCTTTACTGGCAAGGATTATGTGATTATTTTGGCTTATCAGGTCCATCCAATAGTAACAATGATTGCTCCTCAATGATGATGCTGTTTTCCAAGACTACGGGGCCCATGTTCTCACAGCTCGCATCGTTTAGGACTGGGTTTGTGAGCACGAGGATGATTTATAGCATCTCCCCTGACCTTCGTGGTCTACTATTGTTACATGCACTTCCCACTATTTTGCAGGAAGAATGGTGTAAGATTTACTCGAAAACAATGCAGGACCAGTATTTATCCGTTCCGAGAAGCTGTTTTGAATGCCAGCGGTTTTCCTACACCATGTCAGTCGTGGTACAGTGTTGTGTTTATGGTGTAGCCATATTTTTGTCCCTCACCAATAAGCAGATGTTAAATGAAAAGCGTTCAGCCAACGCAGCAAACCTTAAGTAACTCCCACAGCAAATTATCATCATAGGACTCCTCGCAATACCTGGAAGGTGTTTGATCGTAAGTTCAGGCTGTCAGCGATAGAGAAATGAGTGACAATTTACATATGAATGAGATAGGAACTTCAACACCAAACAGCAAAACGAAAGGCGAAATATAAAATTGTGACTTCAAATATTCCCTCACAAAGTAATGTTGCCATCATACAGTAACCCTTAAAAGTTACTAGATGAGTGACATATTAGGGAGTACAAGTCGTACTGAAAGCAGATTAAGTCGGTAAAATTCAGTAAGACCGCACGGCTCGAGGGTTTCTTTCAAATGCTCCACAGAATTTGCTACCGAATTACTTTCGTTCTTGAGTGTAATGTATCGTAGATCACTTGAGATGATATGCGTTTCCCGTGATATATATGTGTGTGCAGAATGAGATTTTCACTCTGCAGCGGAGTGTGCGCTGATATGAAACTTCCTGGCAGATTAAAACTGTGTGCCCGACCGAGACTCGAACTCGGGACCTATGCCTTTCGCGGGCAAGTGCTCTACCAACTGAGCTACCGAAGCATGACTCACGACCCGTACTCACAGTTTTACTTCTGCCAGTACCTCGGCTCCTACCTTCCAAACTTTACAGAAGCTCTCCTGCGAACCTTGCAGAACTAGCACTCCTGAAAGAAAGGATATTGCGGAGGCATGGCTTAGCCACAGCCTGGGGGATGTTTCCAGAATGAGATTTTCACTCTGCAGCGGAGTGTGCGCTGATATGAAACTTCCTGGCAGATTAAAACTGTGTGCCCGACCGAGACTCGAACTCGGGACCTTTGCCTTTCGCGGGCAAGTGCTCTACCAACTGAGCTACCGAAGCACGACTCAGGACCGGTACTCACAGCTTTACTTCTGCCAGTACCTCGTCTCCTACCTTCCAAACTTTACAGAAGCTCTCCTGCGAACCTAGCAGAACTAGCACTCCTGAGAGTTCGAGTCTCGGTCGGGCACACAGTTTTAATCTGCCAGGAAGTTTTATATGTGTGTGTGTGATCTGTGCTCTTTTCTAATCACGGGAACGCATCTCATCTCGAGTGATCTACGTTAGATTACAGTCAATAACGAAGATAAATCGGTAGCAAATTCTATATTACGACCTACAAGGAGAAGAAACCTTCTCGATTTGATATCAACATGGGTCCCAAAAACAGTGATCGTGCGAAAGTTAACTCGTCCTCTTCACACACGTCTCACTGTATGTAGGGATGCAGGAAACCAGGTTGATTCGGTGTTTTTGACTTTCGAAAGGCTTTTGAGTCAATAGAACATTTGTTACTTCCAAAAGAAAATACTTTCCTTTGGGATATCTAATCAGGTTTGACGCGGGATCGAAAATTTCCTTACAGACAGGACGAAGCACCTTACTCCGGATGGAGACTTACACTGACTGGATGAACCGAAACATTATGATGCTGGCCCACCGCTGCACCGAATGCCTTCTGGTGGTGTTGCAGGGCGTGACGCGGCAAGGAAAGTCTATAAACGGAGCAGAGGCAAACGGGGAAGTATTCTGATGTAGACACTGGCTGCAAATGTGGAAATACAAGCGACTTCGGCAAAGGGCAGATTGTTACGGTCCGCCGGCCGCAGTGGCCGAGCGGTTCTAGGCGCTTCAGTCTGGGACCGTGCGACCGCTACGGTCGAAGGTTCGAATGCTACCTCGGGCATGGATGTGTGTGATGTCCTTAGGTTAGTTAGGTTTAAGCAGTTCTAAGTTATAGGGGACTGATGACCTCTGATGTTAAGTCCCTAGTGCTCAAAGCCATTTGTTACGGTCCGGCTCCTGGGAACGACCAATCTCGGAAACGGCGAAGCTGGTCGGCTATTTGCATAAGCATTTACGGAAAGTGGCTGAAGAATGGTGAAACCACTAGTAGGGTACGGCTGCAGTGGGCACGGGATCATCGAGAGTCAATCGTGGGTAAATGGAAACGTGTTGCCTGGTCTTATGAATCACATTTCTTGTTACAGCAGGCATCAATGTTGTGTCAGTATGCCGTCTTCCAGGAGAATGGCTGCTCTAAACATGTAATGCGCCACGGACACAGGTCGGTAGGGGCAGGATTGTGCTATGAAGGACACGGGTGTTGTATGCGAACATTATTGCGGACCATATGCGTCCCTTCGTGCTTGATGTCTTCCCCAATGGCGACGACACCTTTCAGCAGGATAACTGTCCGTCTCACAAGGTCAGAATCGCGTTACAGTGGTTTGAGGAACATGATCGTGAACTTATGTTCATATCTTGGCCACCACATTCACCTGATCTGAACCTGATGGAATACATCTGGAACGCTATCGGGCAGCTGCCCCGCGTCAGCAAACCACCGGGCCGTTATTTACGGAAATTGCGTTATCTGTGCATAATAGTGTAACGCCAAATAACTGCGAAAACCTATCAAGGAAGTGTCAAATCCATAACACACACAATATTTTCAGCAATCAGTGCCGAAAGTGGACCAATACGCTATTAAACATGTGATCATAATGTTTTGGCTCGTCAGTTTGTCTACAGACACTGAGATAATATCTGCTGTACCCAAATGGTGTTATTACATGTCACATATTAATGACTTAGTGTAATGTATGAGTGGCTAACTCAGGCTGTTCAAAGGTGTTGCATTTATCTACGAGGAAATTTTGTCTGTAAAGAATGCAATAGCATCCGCTTAGTTCTGGGAAAAACTAGCAATTTAGTTTTCATGTAAAGAAAAGAAAAGCTGCCGACTTTACGAAACGCTAAAGCACGATATCCTTTGATTATACTGTTAATGAGTCTGAAATAGATTCAGTCGTGTCATACAAATAAACTGCTAAAAGTACATTTTTCACCATTCTGATGGCTTTTGTGTTTCTTTGATCGCAATTCTCTTTTCCAGTACTCTTTTGATCTCAGGAAATCGCTACGTACAGCCGCCTGTGTAACAGAGAGGAACGTGAACTTCCATTCTCAGAGCACTTCAGTAGTGCATGCTGAACCTCCTTTGGTGAACGGGACAAGGCAGATTTCGTACATCCATCAGTCTGTTAACATGCGTAGGAGCTTCACCTTAGATTCTGCGTGCGTTGTTACTTTACAAGAAAGGTTGTCAACACGAGAAATTTCCCTCCGAACTGGGTATACCACAGCAGCGTCATTTGAATATTCAGCTGCTATTCTGTGACACAAAACATTAAAGATCTGTCTTCTAGCGGTCACCCGCGGTTTACACCAGATGGAGAGCGTTGCGTAGAAATTATGTCACGTAGGTACCCAGATTAGAATGGAACGGAACTTGTGCTGCCCTTCTAGGACCAACTCGAAGGACACGAAAGCAATTTGGCCTCTAGGCGTTCCTTACGAACAACAGTACAGCCCCTCCAACACCGTGATACACGAAGAATGTTGACAAGGGAATATCTGAAATGAAACCATTATTAGTGGTACTGTTCTCTCTACGAGGTGCATTCAAGTCCTAAGGCCTCCGATTTTTTTTCTCCGGACTGGAAAGAGATAGAAACATGCACATTGTTTTAAAATGAGACCGCGTTCATTGTCAATACGTCCCAGAGATGGCAGCACCGTACGGCAGATGGAATTTTACCGCCAGCGGCGAGAATGAGAACTGTTTTAAATACTTAAAATGGCGACGTTTTCCTTACTTGAACAGCGTGCAATCATTCGTTTTCTGAATTTGCGTGGTGTGAAACCAACTGAAATTCATCGACAGTTGAAGGAGACATGTCGTGATGGAGTTATGGATGTGTCGAAAGTGCATTCGTGGGTGCAACAGTTTAATGAAGGCAGAACATCATGTGACAACAAACCGAAACAACCTCGGGTTCGCACAAGCCGGTCTGACGACATGATCGAGAAAGTGGAGAGAATTGTTTTGGGGGATCGCCGAATAACTGTTGAACAATTCGCCTCCAGAGTTGGCATTTCTGTAGGTTCTGTGCACACAATCCTGCATGACGACCTGAAAATGCGAAAAGTGTCATCCAGGTGGGTGCCACGAATGCTGATGGACGACCACATGGCTGCCCGTGTGGCATGTTGCCAAGCAATGTTGACGCACAACGACAGCATGAATGGGACTTTCTTTTCGTCGGTTGTGACAATGGATGAGACGTGGATGCCATTTTTCAGTCCAGAAAC
This sequence comes from Schistocerca serialis cubense, assembly GCF_023864345.2. Lineage (NCBI taxonomy): Eukaryota > Metazoa > Arthropoda > Insecta > Orthoptera > Acrididae > Schistocerca > Schistocerca serialis. The sequence goes on from NC_064640.1 coordinate 256,492,048, forward strand.
AAAGCGCCAGTCAGCTCAATGGAAGCACACAGATTCACCGCCACCAAAAAAATTTCGGGTAACCGCCAGTGCTGAAAAAATGATGGTGTCCATGTTCTGGGACAGCGAGGGCGTAATCCTTACCCATTGCGTTCCAAAGGGCACTACGGTAACAGGTGCATCCTACGAAAATGTTTTGAAGAACAAATTCCTTCCTGCACTGCAACAAAAACGCCCGGGAAGGGTTGCGCGTGTGCTGTTTCACCAAGACAACGCACCCGCACATCGAGCTAACGTTACGCAACAGTTTCTTCGTGATAACAACTTTGAAGTGATTCCTCATGCTCCCTACTCACCTGACATGGCTCCTAGTGACTTTTGGCTTTTTCCAACAATGAAAGACAATCTCCGTGGCCGCACATTCACCAGCCGTGCTGCTATTGCCTCAGCGATTTTCCAGTGGTCAAAACAGACTCCTAAAGAAGCCTTCGCCGCTGCCATGGAATCATGGCGTCAGCGTTGTGAAAAATGTGTACGTCTGCAGGGCGATTACACCGAGAAGTAACGCCAGTTTCATCGATTTCGGATGAGTAGTTAATTAGAAAAAAAATCGGAGGCCTTAGAACTTGAATGCACCTCGTACGCTTACTACATCTACATCTACATGGATACTTTGCAAATTACAAGTGCCCGGCAGAGGGTTCATCGAACCACCTTCACAATTCTCTATTATTCCAATCTCGTATAGCGCGCGGAAAGGATGAACACCTATATCTTTCCGTACGAGCTCTGATTCCCCTTATTTTGTGATAGTGATCGTTCCTCCCGATGTAGATCGGTGTCAACAAAATATTTTCGCATTATGAGAAGATTCCCTCGCAACCAAAAACGCATTTCTTTTAATGATTTCCAGCCCAAATCCTGTATCATTTCTGTGTCACTCTATCCCATTTTTCGCGATAATACAAAATGTGCTGCCTTTGTTTGAACTGCGGCCTTTCTTTGAACAGCGGCATTTGTTTGACGTCTGAAGGTCGTCGTAGTAGGGTGTGGAGGTATCACCCATTTATTTCGAAATTCATGGCACAGAAAAGAAAAATTGACTCTGAGGCATGGTCGTCTGCAGTGTGCCAAGATCACCAAATAAAAACAATGTATAACGACAAAATCGTTTGTTTCCCAATGGCGGGTTTTCACGGTACTCTTGAGCAACTTCAATACGTGGTGCAGTGCCTTCTTGCTCTCTGGCTTGAATCCGTCGTGATATGCCATCGATGGGATTATCAGACCAGTCCTAGTCCAAATTGACTCGCTACTGAATGGCGATTCTTCGTAAGAGGCGTAGAGTTTGTGGTTGCTGTCAACGTCCAAAAACTGCTCGTTTCAATCGTGTCCACACTTGGTCGAAAGGGTTCATGTCTAGGGAACAGACAGGCCACTACATAGGCGCGTACTGGTGATCTTAGGATGCTGAGGGAACATTTTCCCGAGAACAGCACGATAAGCATGCGAGTTATCATCCATCGAGATGAAATTGACACCAGACGTTGGCGACATGGTCCCTTTCTGGATACAGACAATGTTCGACTGCTGCCCTGGCCGACACATTCTCCAGATCTCTCACCAATTGAAAACGTGTGGTCAATGGTGGCCGAGCAACTGGCTCGCCACAATACGCCAGGCACTACTCTTGATGAACTGTGGTATCGAGTTGAAGCTGCATGGGCAGCTGCACCTGTACACGCCATCCAAGCTCTGTTTGACCCAATGCCCAGGCGTATCAAGGCCGTTATTACGGCCAGAGGTGGTTGTTCTGGTTACTGATTTCTCAGGATGTATGCACCCAAATTGCGTGAAAATATAATCACATGTCAGTTCTAGTATAATATATTTGTCCAATGAATACCCGTTTATCATCTGCATTTCTTCTTGGTGTAGCAATTTTAATGGCCAGTAGTGTATGTAACAATAAACAGGTCTGCCTGCCACGCAGTTGACAGTGATTGAGATAGTAAGAGTATAGATGTAGCAGTAAATATGAAGGAGCCCAAAGAAGCGGGGCGACATCATTTAGTGGCGGTTGTCACATGGTATCTCATCTGCTATGGACACTCGCTTGAGCGAAGCATCTCATTGCTCACGTAAATGGGAAACCGTTGTGATTTTGTTTAACAGTCCTCTTAAACAATGTCCGCCATCGTAGCTGAGTCGCCCCTGTTACGGTAGCTCAGCATGTTCCGTCAGGGGACTAGTTAGACTCTGCAATAAAAAAAGTGAGTGTATGAGTAGTTTCCATAGATGGAATTTTAAAGACAACAACGATGAAACAGATGGAAAGAAAGCAAGAAAAATGGGCGAATTATCAGTCTATAAATTCTAAAGTGGTTCACATGGCTGGCTGGAGTGTGGATGACTTGGGTTCAATTCTCGGTACTGAAGGGATTTTTTCCTTGTCGAGAGGACTGGAAGGGGGTCCACCTAGCCTTGTGATGCTAGCTGAGGAGCTACTTGAATGAGAAGTAGTGCCTCTGACATCTGAAATCCGACAACGTTATGCTGTATGCTGATCTCATGTGCCTCCAGTCCATACCACATTTGCATGATGACACATGACAAGATGACATGGCGGTAGGTCGATACGTGCGGTCCTCTGGGCATGATCGCGATGTTAACCCTACCTTAAACAATACCTCGGACACTTTTACGTGACAGACCACTACTCTATTCCTAATTTAAGAGTGATAATTCATATATGATACACTGAAGCGCCAAAGAAACTGGTATAGGCATGCGTATTCAAACACAGAGATATCTGAACAGGCAGAATACGGCGTTGTGGTCGGCAACATCTATATGACAAAATTTGTCTGGCGCAGTTCTCATGCCCGTTGCTGCTGCTACAGTGGCAGATTATCCAGATTTAAGTGAGTTTGAACATGGTGTTATAGTCGGCGCACGAGCTATGGGACACAGCATCTCCGAGGTAGCGAGAAGGGATCCTTTCTCAGTCCGGAACCGCGCGACTGCTACGGTCGCAGGTTCGAATCCTGCCTCGGGCATGGATGTGTGTGATGTCCTTAGTTTAGTTAGGTTTAAGTTGTTCTAAGTTCTAGGGGACTGATGACCACAGATGTTAAGTCCCATAGTGCTCAGAGCCATTTGAACCATTTTGAAAAGCTGCTAACTTGGTAACGAGTGAAAAATGAGTTTGCATAGCGTTAGCAAAATGGCATCCGACCGCTATGTCGGTTATGGTACGTGTTCGCTCGCACACTGCCGATTCGCTCCCTGATAATAGGAGCCGCGTCTCACGTAATACGCGGCCGAGCGCTCCTGGGGGAGTCAAACGGCGTCAGCGCTTTGAGCCTTTCTTCAATGTGAAATCCGTGGGCTAATGCCGCTTCTGTGAAAGAGGGTTGCGAGGATAACTTTCCCAGACGACAGAATCCGAGGGACGTGAATGGTTTTCAGTGAGCGGTACGATGCTCAGTCAAATCAGTCATTAGCGGGGGATTAACTGCCGAGAGATGGCTGCTGTATTCCGAAATGTGAGCTGCCATATCGTCGTATCTGGCACGCGTGATGTCGAAGCAGAATAACTGTACACTCTTAAATATCATGTGACGGTTCTCCTGTACTTTAGTGGAGCTTTAGTTAGATAGACCCTAATTATAGCCATAACATTTGAGTTTCACTTTGTGCGTCAATTGTGTCTTGAATCTTCGAAAATTCGAGTTTTGTACCTCTTACGCTTCCCACATTTTAGAGCTAATATTTACTTAACAGAGATGATGATTATGATAAAATTTTCTAAAGCGTATATAATCTATTTTGTTTCGCATTACTACGGCTTAGATATAAACTTCTCATGCTGTTGTAAGTTTTTGTTGTCATTTGTTTAAAACTTTAAGCTATTGAGCTATTATCCAGCATCTGATGTTTTTTTTAATTCATATTTTTGCAACTTACATCTTAGTTCAATGTTTTGTAGTTTCTTATGTGTAGCAATTCTTATAAAGTCTAACCCTTGACGCGCCCATGCTTGTGTTACAGTCAACTTACTTGGTTAAGTCACATAATTTTAGAATCAGAGCGTGGTTGTCTGGACTTCAGAGTTATGGGCATGACATCAGGTGTTGCGGAAACAGTAGCTACACAGCCGGCCGGAGTGGTCGTGCGGTTCTAGGCGCTACAGTCTGGAACCGCGTGTCCGCTACGGTCGCAGGTTCGAATCCTGCCTTGGGCATGGGTGTGTGTGATGTCCTTAGGTTAGTTAGGTTTAGGTAGTTCTAAGTTCTAGGGGACTGATGACCACAGCAGTTCAGTCCCATAGTGCTCAGAGCCATTTGAAGTAGCTACATAGCACAGTCAGTTACAAATATAAGGAAGAAATGATCTATGGCAGACACACGAGGTGTCGGATTTCGGGTCTACGATATTTCTTGATATCAGTTTCAAAAAGTCTACGGTTGATTGCTTCCCCCATTCTTGTCTACATGAAATTGTGCTCAGCTTGTAACGACATCAGTAAGACGGTGCAGTGCTTAAAACACTGAACTTTTATTCAGGAAGGGTAGGATTCAGATATCCATTGGCCATTGTATTCTAGGTTTTCATTTTAATCTTCAACTTTTTGGGCTGACTGCTGGAGCGGTTCCTTGAGAAAACCACGGCCTATTTCTTTTCCAGTCTTTGTCTAATCCGAGCAAGGTTTCCATACATGATGACTTGAATGACTGCTTTTTCAACGTGATGGCAACCCGCAACATGCTCTTTTCTTCAAAACCATATTGTTTAGTGCTTTCTACGCCAGTGCACGCGTTGTTTCCGGTTGTCACAAACTCACGAATTAGGTAGTATGGTTCACTGACATATTTACTAATGTTTATTGTCTTGCTTTAGTATTTCACGTATTTTCGGCTTTGCTACAGGTAACTTTAAAACCTATCATCACAATTACTCCGTCACATTCATACATTCTTCGTTAAATTTCTCTTGCAGTTAAAGCAGACAAAATAACGTTATTCTGGAACTGAAGGTGATTTAAGTGAATTATCTTAACACGTATTCATTTGCTATTGATTTTCTGATCCATTCATTCAGGTGCTCAATAAACCTGTTGATATAGAAAATATTTCGATGGGTGTAGGAATTTCAGCGCCATGGAGCAAATATGCAAGTTTTACGTAAATTATTGGCTTCCTATCACAAGGTTGGTCCAATTCTTCCTATACAGTGCTGGTGGTAGTGTCTTATGGTGTTTAAACTGTCAGTAAGGGCAACAAATTAGTGGCAACCTATAAAAATACATAACTACATGCAGTCTTCCCTTTATTGATTTAATAATTTTAAATTTAATAATTGTGAAACCGGTGTTCCATCTGGATGTAATCTACACATGTGGTAAAAACACAATTGTAAAGATATACCAAACTTACAGCGACATTAATTTTAAAAAGTAATCAGTGTTAGATTTTGTGTCAAAATGTATTTAGTTTATTGGAAACTATGATCCCATCTACTCCTTTCGCGATTTTAAATTTGATAAAAAATTGTGTTGACTGATGAGCGGCAATTTAGATGCTTCCAGCTCGCCATCGGAAGGGGGGAATGAAATAATCAGTAACGCAGCAACAAAGGGTGCATTGTAGCCAAAAGCGTGACATTTATAATGTCGTCGGTCCCCTTGTCTACTTGCCTTGAGCCTGTGATTCGTTCGATATTCTACGCCTCATACTGATTCATGGTATTTAAATTTCCTGACGTTATTCACAATGCTTTCATTAGTACCTAAAGCGTTGTCATGTCCACGTTTCGATAACATGGCCTACAAAATACAACTGTAAGTTCATTTCTCATTTTCTTTTCATACACCTGTGTAATATAGTCAAAATCATCAGAAAGACACTTGTTTAACACCAGAGCGTCTGCAAATAAAATCCTTTGGATGTATGAGTTGGACGGCCGGGGTGGCCGAGCGGTTCTAGGCGCTACAGTTTGGAACCGCGCGACCACTACGGTCGCAGGTTCGAATCCTGCCTCGGGCATGGATGTGTGTGATGTCCTTAGGTTAGTTAGGTTTAAGTAGTTCTAAGTTCTAGGGGACTGATGACCTCAGAAGTTAAGTCCCATAGTGCTCAGAGCCATTTGAATCATAGGTATGAGTTATCCACTAGCGAGATCATTAGATAAAATTTATTTACCTAGTTCCCAAAAGTGTAACTTAAGTGATGGAATATATATATATATATATATATATATATATATATATATATATATATATCTTGTCGCCTGTACCTAAAACACAGATGTGCTAAGCATTATGCCTTTTCCATGATTTACGAAGTTTCAGAAAAGAATGTTTTATGATTGGTTCGCAGGATATCGATGTTCCTTGATTTACTTGAAATATTGTCTTTCCGCCTTTTTGAAGGTTTAGGAGCAGAGAATTTCTGGTCCCAAACAGACGACACTCCTATAAGAGAAGTGCTTCTCAACTACGCTATTGGCTCCACGTGGGACAGGGACAATACAAGCAGATAAAGGAATGCCAACTGAGAGACAGTTTTGTAGAGCTGCAAACTTGAAGTGTTCACTTCGTTAGATGCACCGCGTGAGCCTGCATAACGAACCGTTGCTGTTTCTTTCATCGGTCAAAGCACGATTGCCTTGTTTGGCTAGCACGACTGGAAATTTTACTCCGCGTAAAGTGAATTTATTTTTCGGGTGTGCTCAGAGTTCTGATTGCACTGCAACGTTCACCAAATCTGTTCGCGCTGTTAATTTCTTTTTTAACTTCGAGTTCAGCTGGTTACTTCAATCGACATTTCGTTGATCCTTGCGCTGCTCGGCATTTTTGTTTGTTGGGAGGTCAAACATATTGTTCGTAAATATAAACCTGTATTACAGTAAATGAAAAAACGGATAGAACATGAATTTTGCCCGTAAACAAGAGTGCTTTACATATTCTCGAGGATTTTTGTTGTTATATACATTTGGAACAGCTGTCGTTTTGCAATAATTTCTGCTATTAAAAATCCACTGAGACATGGAAAATGAATATATCGAGGGGATTCAGAAGATTTTGCAGTACAGGGCTCATAATAAATGTTTCCAAAAGTATTTCCACAGCATTCAGTGCATCTCTTCACACTAATCGGGTGATTTCCTTCCAAGTATCAGCTCGCAGATGGAAGTATTCATTGCAGGAGTTCTTCATGCTCGAGAAGCCTTCATACTTTCAGGAGAGTCTTAACTTGTGGAAACAAGGAAACTCACACAGTGCAGAATCAGTACTCCAAGAAGGATTTCCAATGACTTCAGCTACGTAATAGAGAAAGCCGATGTTGCTCGCTAGCCGGCCGGAGTGGCCGAGCGGTTCTAGGCGCTACAGTCTGGAACCGCGCGACCGCTACGGTCGCAGGTTCGAATCCTGCATCGTGCATGGATGTGTGTGATATCCTTAGGTTAGTTAGGTTTAAGTAGTTCTAAGTTCTAGGGGACTGATGACCTCAGAAGTTACGTCCCATAGTGCTCAGAGCCATTTGAACCATTTTGTTGCTCGCTTACCCAATTGCCGAGCAAATAATATTCAGCGAGAGACGCTGCAAAAAGGTAGTTATCTCTCACTCTTAAAACCCCGTGAAATTTCTAAGACGAGGCAGCAAACATTTTACTTCCTTCCACATACATCTGAAGTAATTACCACCACAGTGTGTATAGAGATATTCAGGCTTATACAGGGACACCGTGAGTCGTTTTCCTTACGCATCATCACAAAAAGTAATTGCAGGTGGGAGAGAACTGGTTAAAGAATTATTAATAGACAATGCACTCTTCCACAGGTTATACGTTGGCTTGCATCACAGAGATATACAGGGTGTAAAAATAAATAAATATTTCACAGGTGCTCCGTTTCCACGCTAGGTGTCGTTCAGGGGTTTGACGCTGTATTTTCCTTAGGCCAAAGTTCACAGTTGTTTTGACTTCTTCGCACACAATACGTTGACACTGGAATTTGATTTGCAACGCAATTACATTTTACTGCTAGAAAGGGTAAGTTTTAATTACTGCTAATAATGTCCAGGCCCATAGATAAACAATTACAGAATTATTCTTGATCTTGTGTTAACATGTAAATTTCTACTGTTGCACACAGGTTCCTGATGGCTGATTACATTCTAACCGTGTCGGCTGACATGCATCTCATTTATAGCGAAGCATAATGCAACAGTCGAGCAGCAAGGCGTCTGCAAGCAAGAAGATTTCCAGGGAGGTGGCTAGCAAAGCATGTCACATTTCAGAAACGTGGTGGTCGTCATCGTGAAGCAGCATCCCATAGATCAAGCCGACGAGAAACTGATAAACTCATTATGTGCGAACTATTCAGTTTGCAGAAGCTGTGTTACATCGAACCGAGGACAGCCCCAGCACCAGCACAAGACCCATAGCCAAGGAACTAAATACCTCTAACGACAATGTGTGGAATGTCCTGCACGAGACGGGCCTTTGTCAGAAGGTACAACGCCTGTCAGCTGATGATCTTCCCCAGCGCATGGAATTATAACGATGATATCTACACCAAACTGTAAACATTCAAACGTGTGTTTTGTTTACTAACGGGGCAGCCTCCATAACGGAAGGAATATTAAACAGCCACAACAGCCATGTCTGGGAGTTGGAAAATACTAAGGCAACACTTGCGTTCCACAATCAACAGAGATTTACCATAAATTTGTGGGCTGGTATTATTTATGAACATATTATTGGACCGTACCTTATGGTTAACACACTAGTTGGAGGAAATTACCGTATCTTTCTCTGTGAAATACTACCGGAAACGTTGGAGAATATTCCGCTACGAATCAAACAAGGATTATGGTTTCAGCATGACGCACCCCGCCACAATTTGCCCTTGATGCCAGAGAAAATGTGGACAATGTTTTGCCCAATTTTTGGACGGGGAGGGATAGGCCAGTACCATGGCCACGACGTTGTTTCGGCCTCACTCCAATGGGTTTCTTTTTTGTGGGTAGATGAAGCGTTCGGTGTACGAGACATTATAGAGGCTCCAGAATAGCTGCCCTTTTGAATGACGCTGCAGCCATGATTCGTACAACTCCTGGTTGTTTCACGCGAGTTAGATAATCATTAGCACGCAGATTCCAGTTGTGCGTTAATGTACACAACGAAATTTTCAGTAACATCTCTAAAGCAATATTCATGAGACAGCAGTTTGAACACCGTCTCTGAACATCACTAGCGTCAAAACTTTCATGGGTTACTAGCTGTGGAACGGTGAACTTCTGATATTTTTGTGATATAAAAAAATGTTTCTTTTTATTTTCCATAAACACACTAAAATTTGGTATTCGTAGTTTTTTTACAGTCTGTATACAATTTTTACCGATGATTCTACCGACTAGTGATGAAAGAAATTAATGTCGGATATGGATATTGGGTGGTTGTTTTTGAATACCTCTGCAACTATAGACTCACGCTGAGGATAGAGCAGCACAAATTTCAGGGGCCTCATTGCAGAGAAGGAAATGTCACAGTTTTCTTCTTGTGAAACCAGGATTTTGTAGACTGGTAGATGCAACTTCTTCTTGAAACAAGGTGTTTCAGACCAACAGCAGGTGAAAATCTTGCATTCAAGAAATATTTGTGCAAACTACACCTCAATGTTGGTTATAAAAAGTTCGGAATGAATTTCACTGAAATACACTTTAAAAAAAGAAGAAGAAAAAGACGCACAATGAAGGAAGTATCCGAATAGGACGAAAATCTATAGATATGATGTACATGTACAGGCAAGCAGATGATTACAATTTCACAAAAATTGGATGATTTATTCAAGAAAAAGAGTTTCACAAACTGAGCAAGTCAATAACGCGTAGGTCCACCTCTGGCCCCAATGCAAGCAGCTATTCGGCTTGCTACTGATTGACAGAGTTGTGGATGCCCTCCTGAGGGATACCGTGCCAAATTCTGTCCAACTGGCGCGTTAGATCGTCAAAATCCCTAGCTGGTTGGAGGGCCCTGCCCATAATGCTCCAAGCATTCTCAATTGAGGAGGGATCTGGCAGAGGTAGGGTTTGGCAAGCACGAAGACAGGCAGTAGAAACTCTGGCCGTGTACGGGCGGGTATTATCTTGCTGAAATGTAAGCCCAAGAGGCTACAAAACGGGGCGTAGAGTATCATCGACGTACTTCTGTGGTATAAGGATGCCACGGATGATAAAGGAAAAGGTCCTGCTATGAAAAGAAATGGCATCCCAGGCCATCATTCGTGGCTGTCGGGCCGTATGGCGGCGACACTCAGGTTGGTACCCTACCGCTGTCGAGTGCGTTCCGATCGGTTCTAGGCGCTTCAGTCTGGAACCGCGCTGCTGCTACGGTCGCAGGTTCGAATCCTGCCTCGGGCATGGATGTGTGTGATGTCCTTAGGTTAGTTAGGTTTAAGTAGTTCTAAGTCTAGGGGACTGATGACCTCAGATGTTAAGTCCCATAGTGCTCAGAGCCATTTGAACCATTTTTTCTGGTGCGTCTCCATGCATAAACACGGAAAAGAGGAGAATATTTTAACGACTCCTTCCGGAGCGACCGGTGTGATTCGGTCATTAGACGTATGTACACTTCGACCGTGGAAAATTTTCTCGAGATAGTTTTCATACGACGTTATATAATTACGGTGTTAGCTTGCAGTTAAGAAATAATATTCTCAAAATTCAATCTTTCGTTCAAAATCAGTTGTTTTCTCCCAAATTCGTCAATCTTTTTAAATATACATGGTACAAGAGTGGTTACATTGAACAGAAACTGCCTACATGTGAGTCATCTGTTCACTTTTGCTTTATAACCTGTGATTCTGTTTGTGACTCTTGTCAGAAACTGCAATTGTCCAATGCGCCAGATGCGCAAAACCAAAGTGCGTTAATCATTTTCTTTTACCCGATTACTTCTTCGCTTCCTCGTTAGAGTACAGATTTACAATGATGTTACAACAGTAATGAACAAACAATTGCAAATATAACACAATCAAATCTGAAAAGGTTATAACGCGAAAACAAAAACAAAAAATATCAAAAGTAAAAGAAAACACTAGTGCAACGGAAGACATTTTGTACTTCATAACTAAAAGAATATATATATATATATATATATATATATATATATATATATATATATATATATATATATATATATATATCTGGGAAAGACTCATTAAATATTAAAGATTCATTAAACAGTAAACATTAAAATATTCGGGTACAATATTTTTAGTGTCCTGCTTGACACAGCCAAGTCTTTTAAATATCTGGGCGTAACGTTGCACAGCGATATGGGGTGGACCAAGCATGTGAGAACTGTGGTAGGTAAGACGAATGGTCGACTACGGATTATTGGGAAAATTTTAGAAAAGTGATTCGCTTGTAAAGGAGGCCGCATATAGGACGCTGGTGACACCTATTCTCGAGTACTGCTCGAGTGTTTGGGATCCGTTCAAGGTCGGCGGGCTGCTAGAATTGTTACCGGTAGGTTCAAACAACACATAAGTGTCACGGGGATGCTTCGGGAACTCAAATGGGAATCCCTGGAGGGAAGGTGACGTTCTTTTCGAGAAACATTATTGAGAAAATTTAGAGAACCGGCATCTGAAGCTGACTGCCGAAGGATTCTACTGCTTCCAACATACATTGCGCGTAAGGACCACGAAAGTAAGATACGAAAAATTAGGGCTCATATGGAGGCATATAGACAGTCGTTTTTACCACGCTCTATTTGCGAGTGGAACAGGAAAGGAAATGACAAGTAGTGGTACAGGGTATCCTCCGCCACGCACCGCACGGTGGCTTGCGGTGTACTATGTAAGTGTAGATGTAGACCACGAATCCCGCTCGGATATCTATTTTCCAGTCCGTTTTAACCCACCCATCTGCATATTTTCACACATCAGTTCACTTCTGGTTTCCCTTTCTTTCTTCCCCATAACCTTGGCTCGGCGTCTATGCAGCTACACTGTTCAACTCCCTAGTTTTCATTACGAGAAACTCATCCTTGTAACACTCCGGTTTAATCTACTGACTTATCCCGCTCGATCGGGATCTGATAGCAGCCCAAATAGATAATAATTAATGTGACCGTGTGTCTAATGGGGCTGGCAATCGGATTGGACTGCTACGGAGTTGTTACATTCCATATTGTTCTTCGCAAATACTGTAATAATGTACTGTTTGGTGGCAAGAAGAACAACAACACAGCTTCACTAAACAAAACCTATATTCTTATCAAAAACCACAAAGATAAGGAGACAGCCACTGCCTTCGTCAATACACTGTTAATAACGGCTAATCTCAGCACAGGCTTCCTCGCTATTCATAATCGTCACACGCAAATTTTAATCACTGTATCCAACACTGTAATCCAAATAATGCCGGCGCGGTAGACGCGGAATCTCAATAACGGCACATAAATATCACTGAAGCACTCTGTTAATTATACTTTCTCACTTTCCCGTATAATACTAACACAAAGGGGTTGAACCGCGGCGATGGCCACTCCCTTTGTCGGTAATTTCTATCAATTGCTGGCTTCTGCTCAGCTCTGCTCGCCTCGCGGGAAACTACAACACGCACTGTCTCAACACTCGCTCTCGCTCTCGCAACCCGACACACACTATCGATTGTTTGTCCTGTCGACCTGTGCTGTCGCAAAACTTATAGTAAGGGCCTACGGACCCCTTACATCCTCCACCACATCCCAGATCACCTGGTCCAATGATACTCTATACCCAACGCCATACCACAACTACTTCAACCCCCTCCCCCCTCTCTCTCTTTCTTTCTCTCTCACTGTCTCTCTCAAAACATCCTTCTTCAGTATGGGTACTTCATTTTCAACGCACTGCTTCATTACCATCTTCACAGTTTTAGCTGCATGATTTTAAAAGACTACATTCTGACAATGGAGTTTTTAATACCGTCAAAGTTATATATATTTTAATAATTTCGTAGAAACTATAAATATTTTATGCTTTTTAAAATACTGGAAATCTGTTTATGCTTTTCAACCTCTTATGACTGAAGAGTAGTAGTTTGTAATGCTACCACTTCACCTTGGGGTGAGAGTAAAGAGAGAATGAAAGAACGCACTTGTTAATGAAGGAACGGTAAAGGGAAAAACTCTGTATACCTCAACTAAGGAGTGCTGCTATCGTTTTCTACAGTCTTTAAGGTGAATTGTCTGCCGTTCATCATTACACAATGAAATGCATGTTGTCAGACGTGAAAAACAGAATAAAAAATGTAATGTCAAGTACAGCGTCTTTCATCGGAGACTAAAGCCATAGTTAGACGCAATGTGTTATAACATTGCCGAAAAAAGTTGTGTTCTTTGTGTGGGAAGAAGTGAGAATAATAGAAACCCTTTGAATGACTTGAAATCGTTCTGTTTATCCAGGAATAAGTCTAACAGCGTACGGTTCATTCATTTAAAAATGAATGCTAGCAAATTAGGAGCTGCTTGTTGGTAATGGCGAAACATCAAACACTTGGTTTGCATAGCTAATTCAAACTGTGGCTGAGGCCCTTCCGTTGGACTGACTCTTGCGTGACTACCTGCAGCTAGCTGGCGATATCGCCGCTGAATCACGCTCAGCAACTAAATTAGTCGTCACTGCTACCGCCAGGCAACAGAGATTCGGAAAACAGGTCAGTCTGAAAATTAACACCCCAGGGGATTGCTTGTACACAGGGACGTAGAGGTGGGTGTCGAGAGCCTGACACAGTTAAACTAACGGACGACGTAAAGAAAATTTAAAGAACTGCAACGGTTTCTTCCGCCGTTGCAAGAGCGACACAGAAATGCTCAACAAACATCCTGTGGTAGATGCAACAAGGAAGGTGTTGTTCATTCCACAAAAAACTCCAGCATGCATTTCGCTAAGTAACCCTCCTCCTCCTCCAGTGCTCTCTTCGAGTAGCGGTTGGCACCAGTGTGGTTGGCAGTAGATCTCGTCTTCGTGTCTTTCCGACATCTTCTTCATTTCTGTGTAGGAATTATAGGTGACGTCTTTTATAATTTGTTTCATCTAATTCTCTCGTAATCTTGCTCTACTTATTTTTCCATTCGCATATACCTCTATTATTGTGTTTAGGAACTTCTAAGCCGGCCTCCGTGGCCGAGCGATTCTAGGCGCTTCAGTCCGGGACCACGCGGCTGCTATGGTCACAGATTCCAATCCTGCCTCGGGCATGGATGTGTCTTTTGTCCTTAGGTTAGTTAGTTTTAAGTAGTTCTAAGTGTAGGGGACTGATGACCTCAGATGCTAAGTCCCATAGGGCTTAGAGCCATTTGGACCATTTGGAACTTGTAAAGCCTCAGTGCATGACTAATAATCTAAACTCCTTTTTGTTTTTTTGTAATAGCGTTCTATAAGCTCATCTCACCAAGTCTGTAAAGACTTTGTCATTTATGATCTTATCAATCGCTTCCAATTTCAAGATACATCTATAACACCACATGTCAAAAGAATTCGTGCTTTCTTTTCATCATTTCATAGAGACCAGGTCTTACAGCAATACAATGCCAGTCTGCAAGTATAACCTTTCAGAAAACTTTTACTGATTTTAGGCTGATAATTTTTTGAGTTGGATATCTTCTTCTCTATATTAGAGGCACTTTTTGATTTGTCAGTTCTGCTCATTATTTCGTTCTTAAGGTTTCGTAACTCAAGTGGTAAAAAATAGAATGACACTGTTGCCCGTCTGTCCATCTATTAAGACCCCCTTTTTCGCAGGAGCTGGAAGAAGTATCAAGTTGAAATTTATGTCAGGTACTAATGTCTCGGCTACAGTCCCTTGGCGGTGTAAAAGCATTAAGCCTCTAAGTCAATGAAATCAAAAGATACGGCCATTTATGCTACAGATTTTGATACCCACGAGCTCACTCAGCACAATTACCTACATCTATATTCCGCAAGCCACATTATGTTGTGTTGCAAAGGGTACTTCGTGTACTGGTGTCACTTCCCCATTTTCCTGTTCCAGTCACGTATGGTTCAAATGGTTCAAATGGCTCTGAGCACTATGGGACTTAACATCTGAGGTCATCAGTCTCCTAGAACCTAGAACTAGTTAAACCTAACTAACCTAAGGACATCACACACATCCATGCGCGAGGCAGGATTCGAACCTGCGATCTTAGCGGTCACGCGGTTCCAGACGGGAGCGCCTAGAACCGCTCGGCCACAACGGCCGGCCCAGTCACGTATGTTTCGAAGGAAGAAACATTGCTGGTAAGTCTCTGTGTGGACTCGAATCTCCGATTTCATCTTCATGATCTTTTCGAGGTATACGGAGGAAGAAACAATATATTCGATGACTCTTCTACGAACGTACACTCTCATAACTTTAACAGTAGACAATAACAGGATGCAAAACGCCTTTCTTGTAGCATCTGTCACTTGAGTTGGCTGAGCATCTACGTGACGGTTTCGCGCTTACTAAATAAACCCGCAACGAAATGTGCTGCTCTTCTTTGGATCTTCTCTATTTCCTCTATCAGTCCTATCTGCTACGAATCCCATACTGACGAGCAATATTCAATTATTGGTTGAACGTGTGTTTTGTAGGCTACTTCCTTTGTTGACGGACCACATTTCCTGAGGATTCTTTCAATGAATGCCAGTCTGACGTAAGCCTTACAGCTCTATAACGTCGGTATTGAGTGCCTGGAAACTCCAAACACATAGACATCTGCCTTACACACGATTAGTTGTATGTGGTCGTTCCACTTCAAATCACTCCGTATGCGTATTCCTAGACATTTTATGGAAGTAAATGCTTCCTGTGACCCTTCTAGAATTTTGTGATCATACAATAAAGGGTCTATCTGTCTATGTATTCGGAATACGTTACATTTGCCTATGCTGAGAGTCAATTGCCACTCTCTGCACCAGCATATCGCTACAATCTTGTAGGGTCGCGACTTCTCTGTACAAAACACTTATCATCCGCGAAAAGCCTGAAGAAGCATCTGACGTTATTTTGGAAATTTGTGGTAAGTTTCTATGGGACCAAACTGCTGAGGTCATCGGTCCCTAGACTTACACACTACTTAATCGAACTTCAACTAACTTACGCTAAGGACAACACGAACACCCCAACCCAAGGGAGGACTCGAACCTCCGACGGGGGTAGCCTCGCAAACCGTGACAAGGCTCCCAAGACCGAGCGGCTACCCCGCGCGGCATCCGACGTTGTCTGTTATGTCATTTATATACAGAATGTTTCACAATTCATGTTACACATTTATAGAGATTGTAGAGGGGACTTAGTAGATCAAGTTTTACATAGCAGCCTATGTCCGGAAACAGTTCGTTTCCATGTTACAAGGAAAACAAGAGCTACTCATCGCGCACTGGATGTCTCTTAAGCCCATTTTAGACGAGCGACTTTCTGGTCAAATTGCGCCTTTCGTGCCTGCATGTAACCGGCCACGACTCGTGTGTGTCTACGACGTCAATGATCTATAGAGTGTACCGAGTGTGGAATTCTAAATTTCCGAATATGCTGAACACTGTGCATGCGCAGAGACAAGAGACTGGCGGCGTCTACCAACAGCGGCTATTCTGGGCGAAAAAATTGGAAATTTGCGGTAGGGTCTTATGGGACCAAACTGCTGAGGTCATCGGTCCCTAAGCTTACCCACTATTTAATCTAACTTTAACTTACGCTAAGAAAAACACACACACCTATGCCCGAGGGAGGACTCGAACCTCCGAACGGGGGAGCCATTATGGTCGAGCTCACCACTACTATAGAAATTGTTTTATTGCTTTCGTGTCTTCTTAACCTTTGTTGTATTGGTTGCTTTGTTTTCGTGGCTCCCTGAAAAATTACATAAAGTCCTGGTACTTTTCCTGCTGGTGTTCTTCTACAAGAGAGTCGAAATATCTGAAAGCAAAATGTTGCTTTCGTTTTACAGGGAAAAAAACCTATGCTATGCAAAAGTAAGAATGCAAACAGACAAACGTGTTTTAACGAAAATTATTCACATAGTGAAAAATTTGATTTATTGGACAAGAAAAATAACTTTCGTTGTTATTTGGCTTTTTGCAAGAAAACAAGATGCAAAGGATAAAGCAAAATGTCACTTTTTACTGCTTTCTACATTTTG
This sequence comes from Schistocerca serialis cubense, assembly GCF_023864345.2. Lineage (NCBI taxonomy): Eukaryota > Metazoa > Arthropoda > Insecta > Orthoptera > Acrididae > Schistocerca > Schistocerca serialis. The sequence continues at coordinate 256,509,208 of NC_064640.1, forward strand.
TCTGAAGTGTTTGCAAGTACATACTTTCTCGAATAAATACATGTATATGTTCTGAAATGTTTGGATGACACTTTTCCTCTTCTTTCAGTCTCAGGAGTGCAGAGAATTTACCACAAGACCGTTGACGAGAACTTCGACTATGAATTCTGCTTTGGTCATTAATAAACTCTATTGTTATTGCTTGCAAAAGATAGTCCGTCATAACCTCACTTTCACCATTCAGAATCCAAACTGCACAGCAGACAGCTCTCACAACACCGGCAATTTTGGCGCTGACGTGTAAACGAAAATGACCACTCAAAACACACAGGACTTAGTATGAGAATAGAACGCCAGTGGCGCTGCAGTAGACGCACTATTCTCGAGTAGTCAATCGAGACAAGAAAGTCTACCATGTAAAAGGGCTTTAAGAAATTCGCCTTTTATGGTAGGCTACCCACACTCATGAATGATACGATGACGCGATGTCACGTCTTCTGTTTCCATCTGCCTTGTTTTCGTACTTCCTGGCGATGCGTCAGTTGACAAAAAAATGGTTCAAATGGCTCTGAGCACTATGGGACTTAACATCTGAGATCAGCAGTCCCCTAGAACTTAGAACTACTTAAACCTAAATAACCTAAGGGCATCACACATATCCATCCCCCAGGCAGGATTCGAACCTGCGACCGAAGCGGTCGCGCAGTTCCAGACTGAAGCGCCTAGAACCCCTCGGCCACATCGGCCGGTGTCAGTTGACATAACGGCGACTAGTACTGCAGAAAAAGGATGCGTGGTTACACGTTCGCAGAGTACATCGATATGTTGTTAATTTATGGGAGGAGAAGCTCAACGTCTGTACCACGAGTACTTTCCCAATCGAGACTCCATCTTATCTCTTGTTTGTCAGAGTAGAACAACGACTGCAGGAAAGGGGATAATTCATAAGTGATAGTGCAGATTGCGGTGTCCGAAAAGGCGGCGCAGTGGAAGAGAAAGTGCTTCATCAAGATGAAGAGAATCCATCGACGAATACTCGAGCCATTGCACGTGACTTGCATGTGCCTCACTCGTTTGTCTGACGTGTTCTGCATAAACAGCAACTCCACACCTATCATCTTCAGAAGGTACACGCCATGCTCCCGGCGAATTTTGTGCCACTTGTCAATTTAGTACTCGGTTTTTACATAGTTACGTGGATTTCTCTCGGTTTGTAAGGCGAATTTTATTCTCCGACGAAGCACATTTCAACAGGAAAGGTTTTTGAGCGGTCGACATAGCCTCATATGGGATGAAGAAAATCCCAAAGCTACGTGTACACGAAAATTTCAGCACACTATCGGCATCCGTGTCTGGGCAGGTATCTATGATGGTCGTGCGATTGGGCCGTACATCCTTCCTCCCCACTTAGCAGGTGCTAGGCACTTGATATATCTGCAACAAGTTCAAAAATGGCTCTAAGCACTATGGGACTTAACATCTGAGGTCATCAGTCCCCTAGAGTTAGAACTACTTAAACCTAACTAACCTAAGGACATCACTCACATCCATGCGCGAGGCAGGATTCGAACCTGAGACCGTAGCAGCAGCTCGGTTCTGGACTGAAACGCCTAGAACCGCTTGGCCACAGTGGCCGGCCTGCAACAAGTGCTGGCAGAGTTTTTGGAAGATATGACATTGGACTTTCGGCGCGTATTGTGGTTCCAGCATGATAGCGCGGTGGCACATTTTGTAGTTCGCATCCGATACCATCTGAACCTAGTTTACGGGGACAGGTGAATCGGTCGAAGTGCACCACATGTTTGGCCACCAAAATGTCAAGATTTAACCCCTTTGGACTTTTTCTTGTGAGGCCACATGAACAGTCTTGTTTACGAGAACTCTGTCCAGTCGGAGGAAGATCTGGCTGCAGAGATCATTGTTGCGGCAGAAGTGATTAACCGTACACCAGGCAGGATGGACGGAGTTAAGCGAACTTACTGCGCAGATACACTCTGTGCATTGAACCTGCTGGTCGTCATATCGAATAGCTCTTGTAATATTACAGTAAACAGGAGTGAAATGTGCACATCTTGTTTTCCTCGTAACACGGAAACGAATCGTTTCCGGACAGGGGTTCCAATGTAAAACTTGAAAAGTCCCCTCCACAATCTCTAGAAGCGTGTAACATGAATTGTGAAACACCCTGTGTATTGTGAAACACCCAATATATTGTAAAATGTAATGGTCCTACAACACTACCCTGGGGCACGCCTGAAATTACTTTTATATGTGAGACTTCTCTCCGTTCAGAATTACATGATGTGTTGTTTGCTAGAAACTCTTCAACCCAACCACATGGTAGGTCTGATATTCCATACGCGTGTATTTAGTTCATTAGGCGGCATTGTGGAATACATCTAATGCCTTCCCGAAGTCAAGGAAAACGTTATCTACCTGTCCCCCTGTATCTACTGCTTTTTGTGTTTCGTGGACGAACAGAACGAGCTGGGTTTCACTCGATCTTTAGTTCTAGGAATCCAAGTTCAAGAGATTTTCGGTCTCCAAAAATGTCATAATACGCGAGCATAACACATGTTCCAGAATTCTGCAACAGACTGACGTCTGAGATACAGGCCTACAGTTTTGCGCGTCTGTTCGACGACTCTTCTTGAAAACGGGTACTTCCCGTTGACCTAGAATCATGAAATTTGGCAGTAAAAGTAATGGAAAAATCCGAAATTTGTGATTTGTTGTTATATCACAAATTTTTGGCATCTGTTGTCCATCTGGCTGTCTGTCAGTCTGTTGACTACTTTTACAAACGAACGGGTAGAAGTGTCGAGTTGAAATTTATTCCGTGTACTAAGGCCTACGGTCCCTTGGGGGTACAAAATATTTAAGCTTCTAAGTCAATGCAATCCAAAGATACGATGATTTATGTCACATATTTTGACAGTCGGAAACGCATCACAACCAGTAGATGTACTATCTACATACATAATTACGTTTGCACGGAGCCCTCAGAGCGCGGGTCCTACTCACAGTTTTTCTTCTATCTCTATATATCTCACTTTCTACAGGGTGTCCCAGCTATGTTGTCCACCCAAAATATCTCTGGAACAATAACAGCTATCGGAAAACGACTTTCACCGGTATCAATGTAGGGCTGGGGCCCATGAATGTATATATTTGGAAACATTCTAAAACGAAAGCATATGTGTTTTTTAACACAAACTTATGTTTTTTTAAATGGACCTCCTATATTTTTTCTTCAGCAATCCATAGCATGACAAAGCTCATACACAATGGCGTTGATTGCATCGCAATATTCCCATTACATCCCGAGATATTGAGACTTGAAGCTGACGCTTGAAACACCCGACATGCGCTGCTAGCGCACGTCCTGAGGCTCAGGCGTGAACCCCATGCTGCCCGTAATCGCGATGTGATTGACATGCGTAATCACACCTACATACTTGTCAAGAGGGACACCTACTTGTCAATCACATCACGATTACGGGCAGCATGGGGTTCACGCCTGAGCCTCAGGACGTGCGCTAGCAGCGCCATGTCGGGTGTTTCAAGCGTCAACTTCACGTCTCAATATCTCGGGATGTAATGGGAATATTGCGATGCAATCAACGCCATTGTGTATGAGCTTTGTCATGCTATGGATTGCTGAAGAAAAAATATAGGAGGTCCATTTAAAAAAACATAAGTTTGTGTTAAAAAACACATATGCTTTCGTTTTAGAATGTTTCCAAATATGTACATTCATGGGCCCCAGCCCTACATTGATACCGGTGAAAATCGTTTTCCAATAGCTGTTATTGTTCCAGAGATATTTTGGGTGGACAAGATAGCTGGGACACCCTGTATATAAGTGAACGAGTCAATTTGTTGCAGTAGCTTGTTGCATACAAGGGGTGTTCTCTAAGTAATGTAACACATTTTTTCACGGCCAATTTCGCTTGAAAAATGCAGGATTTATTGTGGGACATCGTGGAATATTCTCGCTTCAGCCACTGTAGTTTCACGAAATTTCGATAGGTGGCGGCGCTATATGCAGCCTCTAAAACGGCGTCTGTAAAGAAGGTGCGTTCCAAGCAGAGAGCTGTCATTGAGTTTCTTTTGGCTGAAAACCAGAGCATCGCAGATATTTGTAGGCGCTTGTAGAATGCCTATGGAGACCTGGTAGTAAACAAAAGCACGGTGAGTCGTTGTGCGAGACGTCTGTCATCATCGCAACAAGGTGGCACAAACCTGGCCGATCACCCGCGTAGCGGCCGGTAGCACACAGCTGTGACAGCTGCGATGTTGGAATGTGTGGACACTCTGGTTTGAGGTGAACAATCAAGCACCACGCTGCACAATTGGCCTCGCACATGTTTGCGCATCCGAGAAGAGCTCACAAAACTTCATTGGACTGTTCTTTCACACCCATCCTACAGCCCGGATCTAGCACCTTCCGACTTCCTTCTATTTGACCCAAAGAAGGATGCACTCGGCAGGAAGCAATACGTGGATGATGGGGAGGTTACTGGTGCAGCGAGACGCTGGCTCTGACGTCGACCAGTCGAATGGTACCATGCAGGCATACAGGCCCTCGCAGTAAGGTGGCGTAAGGCCGTCTCATTGAACGCAGATTATGTTTGCAGCCAAAAGAGCGGGAATAATATGGTATATAGGAATCCTGAATAAAACCAACCTGCTTTCAGAAAAAAAAGTGTTGCTTTACTTACTAAACGACCTTCGTACATGTGACTTTTGCTTGCCCTCCTTTGTCACAGATCACCAACTTTATTTTAGATTCTTTTATTTTCCTGTTAAATTCTTTTCCCATAGTTTTATCCATTTTAATTAAGGGGCTCCGGAAAGGCTCAAAATCATGAAAAGTTCAAGTTTTACTTTTTGGCGTTTTCTGAATCTGCAGACTATTACCTTTTAATAGATATATAATTTATTCAATTCCGAAGACTACAACTATTTTTAAATTTTTCTTGAAGTGTGTTCTACATGGGCGTGACCCACTGTGGCGCTGTTAAACTGCTGTCAAATGGTGTTATTATTAACGTCCGTGTTCATCAGGTACATTTTAGTGATGTGAGATAAAGTATGTGTTGTGGCTAACCTGTGATGGTTCAATATATATCGCTGGTGTGATTGTCGATTGTTTCATGTTTATTTACTCTGTCGTTATCTCGAAAATATTCGTAATTAATTCTGTTTCTTGAGTCTCTGTTTTGTTGAAGTATAATAATGAGTAAAAGTAAAGTTATTAGAAATCCTCTGAAGGCTTTTAAGAAAAGGAGAAATGTTGGAAAGCCAAAGGTATGTGTTATTACTGTAAACAATAAAGACGATAACCAAGTGAGTGAACCTAACCTCTCAAGTACACCTGCCCATAGCAGTCAAAGTGGGAAAGAAAATACTTCACAGAAGAAGCTTGGATCAATGAGTGAAAACTATGAATGTTTTATGGGCGAATCGGATGTGAATGAAATATTTGATATGTCGGTTCTCAAAGGAATTTTTTCAAACTGTGTAAGATGTATTCATTGTAGTGAAGTTGGTCTGGAACTCTCCATAATAAAGCACGTAGGACTTGCTAGTGAAATACAACTGAAATGTGATAAGTGTTCATACATGACCACCTTTTGGAACAGTGTTGCAGTAACTGCAACTGAAGAAAATGGTAGCAAAATCTACGAACACAACAACGAGCGATGCTTGCTTTAGACAAGGAACGCCTTCGGGCTGCAGACAGGCCTGTAAAGAGTCCAGAAATACAAGCAAGAGTAAACAGGAGGAGGAACAAGAGGAAGCTGGAGGAGGAATTTGCAGAGTATGAAGATAATCCATCCTATGGACCTGGAATGCACTAAAAAGTTAATCCAATCTTTGTCGCTCGATTCCCAAAACTTTTATTTTCTCATACTAATTACATGTTTTCTAAGGATCTTCCAAACATATTTGTTTCAGACTTTCAGTAAATGTTACACAGTACCTTCTGCATAATTTAACACAGCCTTTTTCCAAAAAAACTGTATATTTTTAAATATATAAATAAAAAATTGCAAAAAATGTTGTGAATTTTCATTACAATTGAAAAAGAAATCATCTTTAATAACTGAACTAAAATTTTGTAAAATCCCTGTGTTAAGTTGTAGCCCATATTCCAATAAATAATCTGTAAAAAGTTCAACTTCCTACCTCAAATACTTTGTGAGAAAAGATGTAATTTGTAAGCGTTATTTTAACATTGCAAGTATAGGGCGTTCCGGAGCCCCTTAATAGGACTTCAGCGTGTTCTTCAGTTTCAGCTAAAACCGCTTTGTCATCAGCATATCTCTTTTCTTTAGCTTATCTAAAACTGTTCTTTAACCTTTTGAAGTTGTTCCTATATGTAGATTAAAAATAATTACTGATAGTGTACATCCTCGCTGGACACCTTTCGGAGTCTGTGCTTTTTTTGTGTTTAGCGCTCACCAAATGCAGCCGTCTCGTTTTCGTAAATATTCCACATCAATTGTCGGTTTCTGTAGTCTATTCCTACTTTCTTCAATATCAAAGATATTTTTCCAGTTTTACAAAAAATGGTTCAAATGGCTCTGACAAGGGAACCTCCCCATCGCACCCCCCTCAGATTTAGTTATAAGTTGGCACAGTGGATAGGCCTTGAAAAACTGAACACAGATCAATTGAGAAAACAGGAAGAAGTTGTGTGGAACTGAGAAAAAATAAGCAAAATATACAAACTAAGTAGTTCATGGGAAGATAGGTAACAACAAGGACGCTGGGACTCCAGGAGCTCCGTGGTCTCGTGGTAACGTGAGCAGCTGCGGAACGAAAGGTCCTTCGTTAATCGAGTGAAAATTTTAATTTTTTATTTCCAGTTTATGTGACAAACTCTTATGTTTTCATCACTTTTTTGGGAGTAATTATCACATCCACAAGAAAACCTAAATCGGGCAAGGTAGAAGAGTCTTTTTACCCATTCGCCAAGTGTACAAGTTAGGTCGGTCGACAACATATTCCTGTCATGTGACGCACGTGCCGTCACCAGTGTCGTATAGAATATATCAGATGTGTTTTCCTGTGGAGGAATCGGTTGACCTATGACCTTGCGATCAAATGTTTTCCGTTCCCATTGGAGAGGCACGTCCTTTCGTCTACTAATCGCACGGTTTTGCGATGCGGTCGCAAAACACAGACACTAAACTTATTACAGTGAACAGAGACGTCAATGAACGAACGGACAGATAATAACTATGCAAAAATAAAGAAAGTAAAATTTTCACTTGTGGGAAGACTTGAACCAAGGACCTCTGAACTCTTTATCCGCAGCTGCTCACGCTACCACGAGACCACGGCGCTCCTAAACCCACGACCTCCGTGATGTTGCATATTTGACCCATGGACTACTCAGTTTGTATATTTTGCTTATTTTTTCATAGTTCCACACAACTTCTTCCTGCTTTCTCAGTTGATCTGTGTTCGGTTTATCAAGGCCTATCCACTGTGCCAAGTTATAACTAAATCTGAGGGGGGTGCGATGGGGAGGTTCCCTTGTGAGCACTATGTGACTTAACATCTGAGGTCATTAGCCCCCGAGAACTTAGAGCTACTTAAACCTAACTAACCTAAGGACATCACACACATCCATGCCCGAGGCAGGATTCGATCCAGCGATCGTAGCGGTCGCGCGGTTCCAGACTGTAGCGCCTAGAACCGCTCGGCCACTCCGGCCGGCCCACTTTTACATTGTCAATCACTTTCTGCATACTGTCATATGTTGACGACTTAATAACTTTTACGTTCCATCAAAGGAAGATAGGAAATCAGAGAGAAAATGCAGAGAACAGACAAAAGTGGTAACGTTTAAGTTACCGGAGCTAAATAGTGACACTAGAGTCCTTCAAACTGCACGCGCTCTGGGCTGCTGTCTGAGGGCAGAAGTTTCACTTCAGAGAATTAACTGGTAACTCCATTCACCGCCTAGACGCTGTTGTAAGGCTTAACGAAGATGGCCACGAAAAGGCACGTCTTAGCAGAGGCAGCAAGCTTGATACTAGCTCCTGAGAACTGCAACGTCTATGGGCTAATACAGGTTAGAGTGCGGAGCGAGGCCAAGTGACGTAAAACGTTCTTGTTGTTGGCCATAATAATAGTGGCAGTGACGTTTAGCTTTCAGCTGAACGCTGCTGTTGCTACCAAACGCTGCTGTTGCTATTTGTTGAGGACCAGAAGCCTTCCTATCTGCCGAGTACGAAAGTACTCCAGCGCATTTTTTTTCGCAGCCGAAAACAATGCTACGAATGCGAATCGTTACGTATGTATTATTTGAAGTCTCCTGGTGAGCGCGCCAAGTTTTCATTACTTCCCACAGATAGCGTAGCTGCAGGACGGTTTCAAAATTGCGTTTGTAGCTGATGTACGTTAAAGCAACGTGCCGTCATTGAATTTCTCACTGCAGAGAAAGAAACTGTGGGGAGTATTCACAAACTCTTGTGCAAAGTCTATGGAGCATCTGCTGTCAACAGAAGTACAGTTAGTCGCTGGGCACGGAGAGAGAGGTCATCAGCAGGCGGTTCTGCGGAGCTCCACGATTTGCAGCGGTCGGGGAGACCATCCACGGCTGTCACACCTAAAATGTTGCAGCGAGCTGATGTTGTCATTCGCAAGAACAGACCCATTACGACTCGGCAGTGGGCGCTGCATCGTCAATCAGCAAAGGAAGTGTGGATGCAATTATCTGCACTCTTGGATATTCAAAAGTGTGTGCAAGATGGGTCACGCGGTGTCTAACGGTGGATCAGAAATTGCACAGAAAAAACATTTGTCTTGATTTGTTGCAACGTTTTAAACCTGAGGGGAGGCTTTCTTGTTCCGGATTGTGACAGGTGATGAAATCGGGGTTCACCATTTAGAGTCCGAAACAAAACGAAAGTCGATGGAATGGCGTCATTCCCACTCACCACAGAAGCAAAAATTCATAGCAATGGCTTCCGCCGGTAAGATCATGATCATCGTGTTCTGGGACTGTTAAGGTGTGATTCTCATTGATGTAATGCCAAGAGGCAGTACCATTAATTCAGAAGCGTATGTCAACACATGAACAAAACTCAAGCGGCGCTTTCGGCGACTTCGGCGCCACAGCAACCCAGGAGATATTTTGCAGCAACACGATAACGCTCGGCCCCACACAAGTCTGAGGACTGCTGAACACATCGCAAAACAGGGTTGAACAGTGTTGCCCCATCCACCCTACAGCCCTGACCTGGCTCCTTCGGACTTCCACTTGTTTGGGCCATCAAAGGATGCCATTCATGGAAGACATTTTGAGGACGATGAGGAGGTGATTCACACAATGAAGCACTGGCTCCGACACCAGGACAAGGATTGGTACCGACAGGACATACACTCCCTTGTTTCGAGCTGGAGGAAGGCCATAGAACGGGGTGGAGATTACGTGGAAAAATAAGGTGTGTAGATAAATCACCATTCTTTCATGTGTGTAATTCTCATTATGTGCAGTAAAGAATTGTTGAAGAAAACAATTGCGATGCATTACTTTCTGAACAATTCTCGTAAATGTCGCTAGCCGGTGGCGCCCTCGAGGTGCAGAGCGACTCGTCGGATTGGCCAAAGTTTGTTAAGTACCAGTGGATTGGTGGGTCGACTATAGGAAGGAGAAATTATGAGCAGCCACGATTGTTTAAAAACCCATGTTTTTGTATTGAGAGGGGGTTCTCATTCAGATCGTTGTGGCTCCGAGTCCACGTCACTCGTGGCCAGCCTCGGTAAGCTCCGATATGTCTATTTTTCTCACTCGGAGTGCTGCTCTCAAGTTTGTACTTAACATACTTCTGTTATGGCCCACTCCCGTGGATTCAGACACTAACTTCTGTTGTGAAACCAGTTGCTTCCTTTGTTCTTTCTAATGTTTAGAATTAGCCTTTAATGTAGTAGTTAGCCTGATCGCTAAAAAGCAGCGTTAATCAGACCCCTGAATTCCATGAGTCTCCTGTCGAGTCCCAAAAACGGCGCTTCTTGTAGGTGCTCTGTGAGAGGGTTTGGCGCTGATGCAAGTCATCACCCTACATTCACTGGGAATTTTTCTTTCTGCATTTGCTCCTCACCGCTCATAAATTGCAGACTGACCTCAAACCCCTTGTCTTCCCTCTATCCTGTGTTAAAATACGACATAGGTAAACATGTTCTGGTGCCAGGTGTTTAGTTTTTCCTTAAAGATTTTTGAGGTAGAAAAGGGGTTTGCACATAGTCAGCCCGACTTAGTGACAGGACTGACGGCTTTGAGACTCATATGAGGGCAGCACTTGCGCTCCAGTGAGAACAGACGGAGTGTGAATAGCAGTAGAAAGACTCAGAGGTCCAGAGATCGACGCCTGATGAGGGAAGACGCGGCCGGGGCAGCCAGGCCTGTCTACACGACTTCACGACAACACAGGGGTCGTGGGAACGACTGAGTGACAACGAGACAGAGCTGTGGGTGCGGTATAGGGAGAACTGCCAGCGCTACGACACGCGGCGACAACGCGACGCTGCAGCGGAAGGCGTGCGGCGCCTTAACGAGTTGCAGCGGCAGTGGTGGTCAGCGAGGCGATGGCAGGTGGCAGTGGGCAACGGCGCGTCACAGCACAGCTGAGGGCAACGCGACTCCACAGGCGTCGCGCGGTCACGTCCTGCTCAGTTCGACTCGGCTCACCTCAGCACAGTACTCCGCCTTCAGCAGCGACGCTGTCTCGTTTTGCGTCTGCACGACGCGTCAGCAGACAGAAGTAAGTCATGGCCTCATCTAACAATGCAGTTGCCGATGTGGGGTAGTAGTATGAAACATTAGTATCAGTGATGCCCTTAAACTCATTGACTGTACAACATCTGCATTAAATAAATTTATTAGCAATGTGGACATAGCTCCTGAATTAGTGCACGAAGCAGACCATCCATTACTGTTATAATTCATAAAAACCCATATTCAGGGGCCTGCACGAAGTAAACTGCTCATGCGTGAATTATCTTCCACGTGGGAAGAAGTAAGAAACATTTTGTTGGAAAACTATGCATGTAAGCTTACTTTGGATTACTATGCTTGTAATATGTTTTCTAGTATGCTGTCAGAGGGTGAATAGATTGCAGATTGGGAAAGTAAAGTCGATACACTTCAACATCAGTTTCTTGAAGCAGTCCATGGCGCAATCCTAGGAAAATTAAACAGAGCAGTATTCATTCAGGGCACCTATGATGAGCGCATACGGACAATTGTATGCGCAAGGAGTGAAAACATCACCCTCACTGAGGCTGTTCAGGTAGCTTTGATGGAAGAGTCGGCAGTTATGTCCACCAAGGAAAAAGGATTTGATGATAGATGTGGTGTCACCGCCAGACACCACACTTGCTAGGTGGTAGCTTAAATCGGCCGCGGTCCATTTAGTACATGTCGGCCCCGTGTGTCGCCACTGTGTGATCGCAGACCTAGCGCCACCACAAGGCAGGTCTCGATATACGATAGAGCACTCGCCCCAGTTGTACGGACGACATTGCTAGCGACCATACGGACGAAGCCTTCCTCTCATTTGCCGAGAGACAGTTAGAATAGCTTTCTGCTAAGTCCATGGCTACGACCTAGCAAGGCGCCATTAGCCTTACCTAGTTTGAGAGTTATCGTATAAATGTCTCAAGAAGGACGCTGTATTCATCAAAGAATAAAACTTAAGTATAAAGCAGCTACGTACTTTTCTTGCTACCATTCAATAGTTATCCTGTTCCAGACTTGACGCCAGTCGGCGTGTGTGTACGCGTGCCTTTCTTTCGGCTCCCTTCCCAGTGTGGCGTAGCAAGCTTGTTACGCCACAACAGATTGATCCCATCCTCGTCGCCAATCTGTTGTGGCGTAACAAGCTTGCTACGCCACACTGGGAAGGGAGCCGAAAGAAAGGCACGCGTACACACACGCCGACTGGCGTCAAGTCTGGAACAGGATAACTATTGAATGGTAGCAAGAAAAGTACGTAGCTGCTTTATACTTAAGTTTTATTCTTTGATGAATACAGCGTTCTTCTTGAGACATTTATACGATAACTCTCAAACTAGGTAAGGCTAATGGCGCCTTGCTAGGTCGTAGCCATGGACTTAGCAGAAGGCTATTCTAACTGTCTCTCGGCAAATGAGAGGAAGGCTTCGTCCGTATGGTCGCTAGCAATGTCGTCCGTACAACTGGGGCGAGTGCTCTATCGTATATCGAGACCTGCCTTGTGGTGGCGCTAGGTCTGCGATCACACAGTGGCGACACGCGGGGCCGACATGTACTAAATGGACCGCGGCCGATTTAAGCTACCACCTAGCAAGTGTGGTGTCTGGCGGTGACACCACAATAGATGTCATCAGGGCAAGATGGGGTAGATCATCCTTAAGTGTTTCCCATGTAGACATGTAGGGCACACTTCTAAGGATTGCAGTAGTAATGTTAAGTGTAAAACCTGTGTCAAATCAGGGCATTTAACGCAGGACTGCCGACTTGGGAGAAGAATTCGCAAAGTAGAATCGGCTCAAGCGTGTCGAGAGTCATAGGTCCAAAGACAGTCAGATGCAAAAATTGCAATTTATTGGGATACAGAGATCCTTGAAAGAAAGGGAAGCTAGTTGTGTGTTTCGCATATCATAGACCAGGGCATATGGCTAGAATTCAGGGTATTCTGTGAAAAATTCTTGTCCTTACAGAAGACCAGAAGCACAAAAAGAAGCATTACAACAGGAGATAAATCAGATGATGGAGGACGATATATAGTACCCAACTAATCCTCGACCTTTTTCTCACTCGAGACCTTGTCTACCCTGCCCACAGTCTGCTTTGGACTTGGGCTAAATGGCGGAACTTCTTCCACCTCAATGCGAGGCATCTCCATAGAAACAGCCTCTTCTCGTTATTTAACACGTTGATTAAACAACGTACTCCAACCAGCCCTTCTGTTAGGTACACACCTTCCTGCAACTCTTGTTTTTTTGACAGTGCCTTCTCTTAGGCTAGTATCTGCAACCTTTATCCTCAAAATCCTCTGCTCACGCGGATCCAACTTTCTTTTAGTCACATGGTCTGAATTAGGCTCTGTAGCTTTTGTTTCAGCACTTGGAACGCCTCTTTTTTGCTTGGCGCCCCATTCATGTTTAACACCTCTTTTCAACAACTCATATAGTGGTTTTAACACTTTACTAAAGTCACTTAGGAAGCGTCTATAGTACCGTACTAATCTGAGGGAACATTTTAATGCTTTCGTTTACTGGGCTTGGGATATTCCGTTACTGCTTTTAGTTTGTATGGGTCTGATTTTAACGCATCTTCGGTTAAGAAATGTCCCAGATATGTGACCTTCCTTAAAAATTCACGTCTATCCACGTGCAATCTCAAATTATGTTGCCTTGGCCTCTCGAAAGCCTCGCCCATTCGAGCACTGTGTTCTTCCAGTGATGGGCCGAAAATTACTATGTTGTCTAAATAAATAAACGTCTTTTCACCCTGTAAACCCATTAGAAACGAATTTTGAACGAACTGGGTAAGGTAAAATATTTTTCAGCATTTATTTAGCTAATGGATAGTATCAGGTGTTGCTGGATGAAAAAGACGGAGAGATAACAGCTTTTCGTGCACCATACGCTCATTACATGTACAAAAGAATGCCAATGGGACTCCGTTCTGCACCCTCCACCCCCGTGTATTCAGACACTAACTTGTGCTGTGCACTCAACTGCCTCCTTTGCTTTTTCTATTGTTTAGAACTAGCCTTTAGTGTAGTAGTTAGTCTGATCGCTAGTAAATAGTGTTAATCAGACCCCTGAATTCCATGAGTCTCCTGCTGCAAGCATCCTTTGAAGTTCCAAAAACCGTGCCTCTCGTAGGTGCTCTATGACAGTGTTTGGCGCTGATCCAAGTCATCACCCTGCCTTCTCTGGGAATTTGTCTTTCTGCATTTGCTCCTCACCACTCATAAATTTCAGACTGACCTCCAACCCCTGGTCTTTCCTCTATCCTATGTTGTGACACGACAATACCTACAAAAGCTATGTACTCATATATTGTTCAATTCATTTCCGTCAGTTTCTATATAACTAATTTTAAAGCTAATATTCTTTCTCTTGTTCCTCTTTATTGATCTGAGATTGCGGCTACAAGTTGTTCTTGCATTTCATCTGTTTAACAATCGAAATTTTAAAGGTTCTCCTAAAATTCTCAGTTTTCCTTATTCAATTATGTTACACATACAGTACATACCGGCCTTTCACTTCCGTTCACCCCGCATTGACAGTTCGGCAGGAACATTGTCTTTACCGGGGGCTTCGCTGTTTTCCAGCCTTTTTCAGAGTTGGTTCTAATTCATATTTTACGATAAATTTGTCAGTACAGTATGCATTTACTTCTTTTTTGTTTTTAATAATATTTTCAACCAGTTTTTCGTCACTGTACAGTCCCTCTACGTACTATTTGCATCTTCCCGTAATTTCAGCATCATTCAACACAATGCCATTTTCATACGTAAATGCCCTGTATATTTTTTATTTATTTTTTTTAAAGAAGAAGGATTTTACACGTTTATATGCTCCATCTAAGCTTCCCTTTTTCATATTATCTTCCACTGTCATGCAGACAGCCTCATAGTGTTTGTCTCTTAGTTTTCCTATTATTCTGTTGATACGGTTTTCCAGGTTTTTGTGCTTCTGTGAGACTTCCTCTTCGTTTGAGGTCTTTAGTTTCCTTCTATGTTCCATCATAATTGAAAGTTCAGTAGTAATCCATTCCTTTTTTCCTCTTTCTTTATCTTGCCTATTATTTCTTTTTCCGCTTCTAAGATACAAGCTGACCTCCAACTTACTTGATCTAATTACAGATTTCCACTCTCCTACATTTGTTTACTTTGTCTGTTGACTGTTGATACAGTCCCGATAAGTGTTTAAGTTTATATTTATATCTGCCGCCCTTCATGATTTATTTGCTTTGCAGCACGCTTTCTATTATTACTGATACTTAATGACTTCTCACATCCTTTCCAGGGTAGGATCCACTATCTTTAACCTGCTGTTTAAATATCTATTTAACTATTATGAAGTCAGTCTGGTAGCTGCTGCCATCTTCATGTACTTAGTAACCACGACGGTGAAACAATAAAAAATTAGGGTTCATAAAGCAGAGTATTAGCAGGTCCCATTTACAATCTACGATTCCAGTTGGACATAGGGAAATGATCCAGGAACGATTTACACTTCCTGCCACATACCGTGTAACGACTCGAGGAGTATAGGTGCAGGACAACAACACGTACGGAAGCTCTGCCGCTACAAATTATTGCGTAAGAAACTGGTTACATCAAGGGGAGAGTATGACACAGATGTGACTCATAGTAATGAAAATAGCTTATTAAACCATGAGGGCTGTGGACTATAGTGAAACATGAAGGATTTGTTCATAGAAGTATATCTTTCTAAGATCATATCATAAGCCTGAGAATAACGAATGAATGTCAGGTACTGAGAAAAAGTTAGAAACTAATGGATCGACAGAAGTAATGGTTGAAAGTTAATGAAGAAACGTACATCTAGATCACAACGTTCGTTAAAAAAATACGAAGGTCCTTTAATATTAGCTCATCTTCACAACGATCGACGGTTGGAACACTAAGACGATATAACATTTCTTAGTACTTATTGTAACAAATCTCTCGTTGTACCACAGCCTCCTCAATTCTGAGCATATATACTGTGAATTAAAAGTTTATATTGGTGGCCAGTGTGTTGTTCTGGGATAAAATAAGATTAACATACTAATTTTAAATAACTGTTGTGATTCACCAAACTATTACAGTATGTGACATATATGCTAGATCATAACTCAAATACGTATTTGATCTAAGTAATGACATGTTTTCAGTGAAACACAGAAGTTTTTTCATACGAGGGAACTTTGAAATGTAAGATACACATTGCCACTGCAAACCAAGTAACTTTTACCGAATGCTACACTACACTTCAAACTAACCCCGATACATGACACTATTTTTCAACGTAGTCACCAAGTATCTATAAATAACGATTGAAACATTCTACCAATTGTTCAACTTCTTGACTATAGAAATCCGCTCTTTGCTCACCGAGTCATTCGAGAAGCGCTGTGTCAACGTCTTCATTATTGCGAACAGTTCCTCGATTGCTTGGACATCGTTCGTGTGATGTCGATGTCGATGGCCTTCCTTCCCGAGCAGCATCACTCACGTCTGTTGGCCTTGGTCAAATTGTTGGCACCATTTCACTATTGCTTGAAGCGACAGTGCATTTGGTCCGTACAGCGTAATAATTTCACGGTGAATCTGTGTACAACTTGGTGTTATGCGCACAAGAATCGCATTGTCCCGCATAAACTTTGAAGTATGCTTCCAGCTGTCACTCTGTTTCATTACCGCACTGTGCTGCACCTCTGATCTGTGCCGCAGCAGAACTGTGTCTGCAAGATACCCGGAACATGTACTCTCTTCTCACAATGCTTCAATCTTGTCGCGCGATGATCTTAGCATGGGACTCCATGTTTAACTTACTTTTCGAAGTCCGTACATACACTGAAGCGCCAAAGAAACTGGTATAGGCATGCACATTCAAGTATAGAGATATGTAAACGGGAGAATACGGCGCTGCGGTCGACAACGCCTATATAAGACAACTAGTGTCTGACGCAGTTCTCACATCGGTTACTTCTGCTACAATGACAGGTTATCCAGATTTAAGTGAGTTTGAACGCGGTGTTGTAGTCGGCGCATGAGCGATGGGACACAGCATCTCCGAGATAGCGATGAGATGGGGAATATCCCGTACGACCATTTTACGAGTGTACCGTGAAATCAGGAATCCAGTAAAATATCAGATTTCCGATATCGCTGCGGCCGGAAAAAGATCCTGCAAGAACGGAACCAACGACGACTGAAGAGAATTGTTCAACGTGACAGAAGTGCAAGCCTTCCGCAAAGTGCTGGAAATTTCAATGCTGGGCCATCAAAAAGTGTCAGCGTGCAAAACATCATCGTTATGGGCTTTCGGAGCCTAAGGCCCACTTGTGTACCGTTGATGACTGCACGACAGAAAGCTTTACGCTTCGCCTGGACCGTCGACAGCGACATTGGACTGTTGGTGACTGGAAACGTGTTGCCTGGTCAGTCGAGTCTCGTTTCAAATTGTATCGAGCTGATGGACGTTTTCGGGTATGGAGATAACCTCATGAATCCATGGACCCTGCATGTCAGAAGGGGCCTGTTCAAACTGGGGGAGGGTCTGTAATGGTGTGGGGTGTGTGCAGTTATAGCTATATGGGACCACAGATACGTCTAGATACGACTATGACAGGTGACACGTCCGTAAGCATCCTGTATGATCACCTGCATTCATTCATGTCCATTGTGCATTCCGATGGGCAATTAAAAAAAAACTGTTCAAATGTGTGTGAAATCTTATGGGACTTAACTGCTAAGGTCATCAGTCCCTAAGCTTACACACTACTTAACCTAAATTATCCTAAGGACGAACACACACACACCCATGCCCGAGGGAGGACTCGAACCTCCGCCGGGACCAGCCGCACAGTCCATGACTGCAGGGCCTTAGACCGGCTAATGATGGTAAATTCCAGCAGGACAATGTGTTACCCCACACGTCCAGGATTGCTACAGAGTGACTCTAGGAACACTATTCTGAGTTTAAACACTTCCGCTGGCCGCCAAACTCCCCAGACATAAACATTATTGAGCATATCTGGGATGCCTTGCAACATGCTGTTTAGAAGAGATCTCCACTCCCTGGTACTCTTACGCATTTATGGACAGCCCTACAGGATTCATAGTGTCAGTTCCCACCAGCACTACTTCAGACTATTAGTCGAGTCCATGCCACGTTATGTTGAAGCACTTCTGTGTGCTTGCAGGGCTCCTACACGATATTAGGCAGGCGTACCAGTTTCTTTGGCTCTTCAGTGTATATTGTCCATTCTGCTGTATTTTATGGAACTACAAAAAAGGTTCTTTTTACTGCAAAACAAAAATTTATTTTACGTATAGTGCACTGCACAAATGTGAAATTTTTGCATCCAGGCAACCCACATCAGAAACGACTTTTTTGAGTTTTATTCATCATCTCAAACAGATGCAGGGCATACAACATCCTTGCTTTTGTGATGGCAGAGGCTTTAGTGTTCTGGTTGGGAGGGGGGTTACTAATTCGAAATGCATCATCTCTGTCATCACTTTCGTGCTCTTCTCGTTCTCACTCTTCTTTCTCTTGTATTCTCTCTTTGGAATGTGTAAATATGCACTGTCCAGTCGTATTAATGGGACCCTGTGTCAAAATTATGAATAATCACCTTCTGCAGCAGGGACCGCTGCAAAATGTGCAGGCAGAGGGTCGTTGAGGTTGTGGAAGGTACCGAGGGAGGTGTGGAGCCATGACGACTCCAGCGCCCTGGCCAGCTGCGCTACGTGTCCCGTTTAACGATCCAGGGCGCAAACAGTCAGGTCGATGTGGTGCCACAGATCCTCAATTGGATTTAAATCAGGGGAGTTTGGTGGCTAGCGGAATACGGTAATTTCATCCCGGTGCTTCGCGAACCACACACGTACAGTGCGAAATGTGTGACATTCTGGTTTGTCCTACAGGCAGATGCCATCGTGCTGAGGAAAAACAAACTGCATGCAGGGGTGGACACGATACTCAAGTATAGATGCATACCTGAGTTGATCCATTGTGCCTTCCAGGATGCTGAGATCACCCAGGGAACCATTACGCTCCGTCCTCTGACCTGGACACTTCCGACGATTGTGGCAGGGTGTTTGCTTTCAGACGTTTCACGCCTACACGCCAAAGCCCATCTGTCCGATGGAGCGTAACATGTGATTCATCTGAAAATGCCGCCTGTCACCAGTCAGTGGACGTCCAGTTGTTGTATTGGCGTGCAAATTCCTGCTTTTGTCGCCGATGGACAGCAGTCAGCATGGGTCCATGAACCAGACACCTGCTGTTGCGGCCCATACGCAGCAACGTTCAGTAAACGGTCGTTGAGAAGACACTTTTGGTAGCCCTTCGGTTCATCTGGGCAGTCAGTTCCTCAACACCTGCACGTCTATTCGCCCTACACATCGTCGCAGCCGTCGTTCACCGCCGTCATCGATGGCCCATGGTGCATCACTGTTGTCTCGGCACCGGTTTTGGATGGCGCAGTTTTCCCAGGCAGGTTATACTTGAATCCGGCGGCATGCGAACGGTTTACAGACAGCTGTTTCGGAAATGCTCCCACCCTTGCATCGCAATCCAATGGTCACGCCCTTTTAGACTTAAGATAAATCGCTCCTTTTTCACATTACGACAACGACTGCACTGCTTTCCTCGTCCCCCCTACACGGTTTATAAACCCTGCACTGCTAGTGCTGGCACCTGCTGTCTTTGAGTAATTTCTGCACGTTAAGGTCGAAGGTCACAGTAAGGTGACTGGACCCTGCAGGTAGTTGCCGAATGTAGAACCAGGGCTACATCGAAAAAAAATGTAGCGCAGTATTTTTGTGAGGAAATAAACAGTCACTTATTCGATATACTAGCATACTGCTGCACATTCTAAACACATTCTAGTTCGAATCTGAGAAAAACGAGCAGAAGTGACGTTTATTACTCGAAGTCATGCTAACACTGCGATAATGAGCTGCTTGTCAGATGCTGAAACCAACGGGGAGTTTGCAAAAACGAAAACAAGTCATGCACAGAAAGCAGATGTGTAAAGTACATGCTGCAGTTAGGCACAGTAAGTTAATTGCCTGAGTTGCAAAATAATAAATGTTGAATGTAGCATATATAAAACAAATGAATAAGACTTGAAATCGAACATGAGATTGGTTATTCTAAGAACTTTCGGGCGTGCATCCGGGACAGCAATATTTATTCTTCTGATACGTATTACGGGTGATAATTGTGCAGCCGTCTTCAGTGTGAGTCAGTGACTGAATTTAAAACACCTAACACATTTTCACTGAAGTCCAACAAGAGATAATGTACGAAGTGGTGCAGACGTAACACACTGGACTTGCATTCAAGAGGACAGCGGTTCAAATTCCTCGTCCAAGCATGCAGATTTAAGTTTCCCACGGTTTTCCTAACTCGCTTGAGGCAAATTAAGCGACGGTTTATTTGAAAAGAATATGGCCGATTCCTTTCCCATCCTTCTCCAGTACGAGAGGTTACTCCAGCTCGAGCGACCCCTTGTCGACGGGACGGATGTTGAGCCAAGGCTTCCTTTTCTCGCGTAGATAGAAGTCGTATCGTACAAAAGTACCTGCCTTGTTCACCTAAGTTTCCACACTCATTTAAAAAATAGTGCCAAGGAAAAAGAGTTTTCACGAAATTCTGCACTGGACCAGGTAGCTCTGAGTTAATGGCAGCCTCGTTAGACGCGGGTCGCAAAAACCACAGAGAACGGAAACAGCGTAGCAATTTCTTTTAAGGAGTTAGACTAGATTTTACTTTCTTATACTGACTCACTAAAACAATATCATATTAAATCTCACCGTTGGAAATCAAAACCAACTTTCGTTTACTGTAGGTATTTTTACCCTCATGAACCACGCCGCCAACTGCAACTGGTGTAGCTTACGTGCCTCGACGATTCAAATAACTGTCCCGTAAGCGGCGGGGGGGGGGGGGGGGGGGGAGGGGTGTTGCCAAACGTGTGGTTCCTGAAGAGGCGCAACATCCTTGTTCCAGGGGCAACAACTTGGGTAATTGACTGATCCGGCCTCGTAACGTTAGCCAACGTTGCTTTGCTGTGCTGCTACTGCGAATGGCTGAAAGAAAGGGGAAAATACACCCGTTATTTTTCCCGAGGTTATGCAGCTCTACTGTATGGTTAGATGATGGTGGCATCCTCTTAGATAAAATATTCCGAATGTAAATGGACGTCGTCATCAGGAAAAACAAAATTAGCGTCCTACTAGTCTGAGAGTGGATTCTTAAATCCCCTTATTGGGTAGGTAGGTTAGGAAATATAAACAGGTAAATGCATAAGTTGAAGCTACATACACTGGGAATTAGTGAAACGCGGTGGTAAGAAGAACAAAATTTCTGTTCAGGTGATTACGGGGTTATAGACAGCCATGAGACCACCACCCGCCACAGTAGTACAGGTTTATGTGACTACTAGCTCCGGTAATGATGAACAAAATGAAACAATGTGTGATGAGATAAAAGAAAATATTCAGATAGTTAAGGAAGGTGAAAATTTAATTGTGATTGGGAACTGAAATTAGACAGTAAAAAGCGGAAGAGAGAGTAAGATAGTTGGAGGACGTGGCGCAGGAGAAAGAAATGAAAGAGGACGCCGACAAACAGAATTTGGCACAGATCATAATTTAATCATCGCAAATACCTGGATTAAGAATCAGGTAAGAAGATTATATACACGGAAGAGAGCTGGGATACCAGTAGGTTTCAAATTCCGACATTCCAGCTCTGCATTAAATGTGACAGAGGGACAAATGTATGGCCCTGAATAAAACTTGGCTCGTAAAAGTCCGATGGACGAGACGTACACCGTCTGCTTTACGCCTTGTTGCTGCATTAGCAAAATAGTTTACTGAAAAATGATCCTGCTACACAATTAATGCGAATTGCAAAATAGTGAACATAAACAAACAGGGAAACCTTTGCAATAAACATAGAAAAAATTGCAGATTTAACTTTTAAGAACAGATGGTTTATTCAGTAACGTCCAAAATCTTACTGAATGGTGATCCTACAAGCAGTTTGATGCGTAACTAAAGTAAATTAATGAAGTACATCACACTCCTTGAATCTCTAGTGTTTCACGGAAGATGACAGAATCGCCACTCAGATCAGACCACAACATTTACTCAATATATAAGAGTCCTCACCTGCCTTCTTAGATGCCCGTAACTTAGACCCGATAACAGATCAGAAGTGTCTCTACATAAATTCAATCACACCACTCTGCCGTTCTCTCCGATGGCAGAAAACTAGCGTCTCTCCTTCTCGATCCATATAAAATTTGACTTATGTGCAAATGGACCTCTATTCCTACACTAATGATTCTATAATTAAAATACGTATACTGATTGACAGGTTATTAAATATCTCATTAACATGGGCATATATGTGCTTCTAGCTCACCTTCATTCATATTGTAATCAAAATTGACTATAGATTAATAAATCGATACACAAATAACTACGTACCACTTCATTTTATCAGTGTAATTGTGGAACGATCTGGTTCGACGCCCTTAGACATACGAGTATAAACCGAATATTATAGAATATTTAACAACTACAACATAATATTCGTTGTTTGTCTCGATTGTGGCTACTGTGCAATGCCATTACCGGCCATATGGTTTATTGTATGTGATAAAATTATTTATCACCCAGTAAGTGTAAACATTTGTAGTGAAATGAATGGTTTGATTGTAAATATGCTTATGATTGCAGTTGGCATT
This sequence comes from Schistocerca serialis cubense, assembly GCF_023864345.2. NCBI lineage: Eukaryota > Metazoa > Arthropoda > Insecta > Orthoptera > Acrididae > Schistocerca > Schistocerca serialis. The sequence goes on from NC_064640.1 coordinate 256,531,706, forward strand.
TTTATATGATGCATTATACTCTTTTGATTGACTTGGTGCTTTTGTATGTACTGTACCAGTCTTCCTAGCCTCATTTCATATTATTAAAGTGTGCACTGTGTCTGCCGTTAGCCAGTCATATACTTAAGCTTCCAATTACCTGCGGTCCATCGCGGCTGTCCTGCAGTCATCTCTAATCGCCCTGCTGTTCGCTCTAATCCTGTCATTGTCTGTAGGCCCTCTCCATACCTTGTAAGCGGACCCCTTTTCCAACCTTTTAGCTTTCGATTCATATTTAGTCTGACTCAAAACGCACTTAACTGTCCGTTATGTTTCACTTCAATTTCGGGATTCTCGAAGGCTTGTTAAGTTACAGTCTTCTGTTGTAAGTACGTCCTCGCGCAGCTCAAAAAAATGGCTCTGAGCACTATGGGACTTAACAGCTGTGGTCATCAGTCCCCTAGAACTTAGAACTACTTAAACCTAACTAACCTAAGGACATCACACACATCCATGCCCGAGGCAGGATTCGAACCTGCGACCGTAGCAGTCGCGCGGTTCCGGACTGCGCGCCTAGAACCGCGAGACCACCGCGGCCGGCTCGCGCAGCTCGTCAAGCACTAAGCAGTTGTTATGTTCAGTTCCACCAAGGGTTTCTCTCTAGACTCGTTACGTTCCAATACGTGCACTTCATGTGATATTTACTTTATTGGAGGGCGCATTAAGTAGCTTCTAGCATAACTAGTGACACTGAACATACCCACTATTGGTGTCTTAACCAGTAGTGTAAACAACTTGGGTTGGTACATGAAGCAATGTGACTTATGTAAAGAAATTGCAAGTATTCAATACAGATAAATACGCTAACATATACATATAAATTAAGTTATACATCTTAATTAGAATAAGTGTAGCTTTAGATCCCTAGCTTTTAGACGTCTTTTACGAATTTGCATTGATTTACGCAAGTTATTCCTTGCTTTAATGGATTAACTCATTTGAAAAGATCTTTATAACTTCTTTAACAGCAGACGGTTTTGCTTCACAAAACTGAATCCGTCCTTACATATCATTTTCTCAATTATTTTACAGTACCTTAATGATGTTCTGGTGTCGGATTCCCTACACTTCCGAGCTGTAGGATCTCTCGGTTATGAACCTAGCACCAGATACCAAATACTGCTACCACGCACGTGTTGGTTGTTTTCGGGGAAGGAGACCAGACAGCGAGGTCATCGGTCTCATCGGATTAGGGAAGGACGGGGAAGGAAGTCGGCCGTACCCTTTGAAAGAAACCATCCCGGCATTTGCCTGGAGCGATTTAGGGAAATCACGGAAAACCTAAATCAGGATGGCCGGACGCGGGATTGAACCGTCGTCCTCCACGCACGTGTTACTTTGCAGCCATCATCAGCAATGCAAATGTGAGATCTGTCCAAAAGTGACCAAGAGGTAGCTACCAATAATCTATATTCTAAGGAGGCCACATAGTTCAAGCCCTGATCGCCTTCATAAGTGGAATAGACGCACACAAGACGTGTGGCAAAGAAAATGACATAATTATCTGGCAGAAATGCTTAACTATGTGAAATTTTCCTACAAACCTTTCTATTTGTCCAAAGAAATCCAAGTTAATATCACTATATCCAGTAAGCAATAGTAATGAATTCCTTAATCTGAGATCAAATTTTAATTTTGCTATTCCTGTGTGGAATCCATACCAAATCTTCTTTCACTTATGCATTTATATATTTCAATAGCTTCTACCCATCAAACTATTATATTAAAAGTCATAACCAATTATTCCTAAACAACTGTTTACACCGTATCCCGTTTAATCCCTTCATCATGATTTTCTTACCTCTACGCACCTAGAGCGCATCCTAGGTCTTAAAGTTTTTATTCGTCTTTGCACACAGAACTATGCCTTTTGTGCTTCTATTTCTGAAATATCCCAGCTATTAACATCTTCAGAGTAGGCGACCCATCGTATCCCTCCCCTTAGCTCTAACCTCGATACACGACACCTCATTATTTACATCAACCTATCCTTCTTCCTCCAACAAGAATTGACTTACATCCTCCGACTTACCAAATTTCCTATCGCTAGCTGATGGGACTATACTTACATCGCCTTCGCCCACATTGCTTATCATTGTACACTATGTGATCAAAAGTATCCGGACATTCCAAAAACATACGTTTTTCATATTAGGTGCATTGTGCTGACACCTACTGCCAGGTGCTCCATATCAGCGACCTCCGTAGTCATTAGAAATCGTGAGAGAGCAGAATGGGGTGCTCCGCGGAACTCACGGACATCGAATGTGCTCAGATGATTGGGTGTCACTTGCGTCATACGTCTGTACGCGAGATTTCTACACTCCTAAACATTCCTAGGTCCACTGTTTCCGATGTTATAGTGAAGTGTAAACGTTGAGGGACACGTACAGCACAAAAGCGTGCAGGCCGATCTCGTCGGTTGACTGACAGAGACCGCCGACAGTTGAAGAGAGTCGTAATGTGTAATAGGCAGACATCTATCCAGACCATCACCCAGGAATTCCAGACTGCATCAGGATCCACTGCAGGTACTGTGACAGTTAGTCGGAAGATGAGCCGCGCGGGATTAGCCGAGCGCTCTGAGGCGCTGCAGTCATGGACGGTGCGGCTGGTCCCGGCGGAGGTCCGAGACCTCCCTCGGGCATGGGTGTGTATGTTTGTCTTTAGGATAATTTAGGTTAAGTAGTGTGTAAGCTTATGGACTGATGACCTTAGCAATTAAGTCCCATACGATTTCACACACATTTGAAAATTTTTTCGGAAGACGAGAAAACTTGGATTTCAAGGTCGAGAGGCTGCTCATAAGCAACACATCACGCCGGTAAATGCCAAACGACGCCTTGCTTGGTGTAAGGAGCGTGAGCATTGAACGATTGAACAGTAAAAAAACGTTGTGTGGAATGACGACTCACGATACACAATGTGACTATCCGATGGCAGGGTGTGGGTATGGCGAATGCCATGTGAACATAATCTGCCAGCTTGTGTAGTGCCAACAGTAAAATTTTGGGGTGGTGATGTTATGGTGTGGTCGTGTTTTTCATGCAGGGGGCTTGAACCACTTGTTGTTTTGCGTGACACTATCGCAGCACAGGCCTACATTGATGTTTTAAGCACCTTCTTGCTTCCCACTGTTGAAGAGCAATTGGGGGATGACGACTGCATCTTTCAACACGATCGAGCACCTGTTTATAATGCATGGCCTGTGACGGAGTGGTTACACGACAATAACATCCCTGTAATGGACTGGCCTGCACAGAGACCTGACCTGAATCCTATAGAACACCTGTGGAATATTTTGGAATGGCGACTTCGTGCCAGGCCTCGCCGACGGACATCGATACCTCTCCTCAGTGTAGCACTCCGTGAAGAATGGGCTGCCATCCCCCAAGAAACCTTCCAGCACCTGACTGAATGTATACCTGCGTCAGTGGAAGCTGTCATCAAGGCTAAGGGTGGGCCAACACTATACTGAATTGCATCATTATCGATGAAGGGCGCCACGAACTTGTAACTCATTTTCAGCAAGGTGTCCGGATACTTTTGATCACGGTGTATTTTCACGTACGCGCAAATCTTCCTTGCTGTTATAGAATACTTCTTCGGAATTCGTGGTACCTTTAATTTCTATCAGTTTCGGACTGGTTTTCACCCTTTGCTCGAATGCATGACCCCCAACATTTACATCATAGACATTAACTATGGACACCTTTTCAATTTCATTATCTCCATTAAACAAAGTGTTATACACTTTCTTTGCATCCAGCTCTTCTCTTCTTCCCTCAAGCTCCCTTGAAACTTTAAATTTATCTTCCACCCACAATTTTGGTAACTGTTTTTAGAATTGTCCCGTATGATCTCCAATTCGTAATACTGTAATCCGCTTTCTCCTTTACGCACCACTCAGTATTAATTGCTGAATCTAATTCAACAGTTTCCTCATAGTTTCTTACTATTATCTCCCTGTCTGTTTCGAAAAACACTTACTGCCACTTTATGTCATCGAACACCATTGGCTCGCCTCCCTCTACAGAAATGAGAGCACTGAGTCCCATTTCCGAAATATACACTCGAGCGGCAGCAGTGTCTTCGTCCAAGACTTTGTTTCATGAAATCTTCCCCACACTTCTCCTGGTCAATAAATCTGTTACTTCTGTCGAAATACACTCAACTCTTACCACATTTGCTGATACTTCAGAAGCAAACATAACGGCACAGGCGATCCCCTGTTAATCAGACGCCATTACTGGATACCCAGCTGAAATACACCGCCGAATAACTGGCACCACACAGGGAAGCCGTACCGTACACTGCATGCAAACAAGCTCCACACATCCCCCGCACAGTGAGATGATCTATGGCCGATCTCCCACTACTGTATAACGATATTGATTGTTCCAGGAATGTAGCAGCTGCAGCAACTGGGACACATCGCCATCGCTTGTCACGGTAATGATGCATGATACCTATACTAACAAATCCAACCTTGCATGAACTATCGCAGCTAGTAAGCCACTACTGCTCTTACTACCCATCCCACTGTCGCAGAGGTTTTTTTCCCACGGCACGAGCCATGGCACTTTTTTCCCTCTGCTCTTCAAATCGCTACCCTCACTCGCGTTTCGTCCACTATCTATCACCTGATGGACCGTGTTAATGCGTAGTCTTACCCAGACGCACGGAAAACATCACAGCCCAGCATCCTGTGATCCACTTATTAGATAACTAACATGTTTACGGAGGTGACAGTAGAACTTTTGGTTTGGTCACCACGTTGGTGCGGGTGTGGAGGGGCCCCATCTCTTACATAACGCATGACTATAACTATTTTCTTCAACATCTGCTGATACAATATAGGAACTGCTGTAACTATTTTCTTCAACGTCCGCCGACACATTAGAATCTTGCTTTTATGATTCACCATCCACCTCTCAAGGATTGCTGCTATTAGGTTGTGTACACGCCGAGTTCACATTACATTCTATTTCTGTCAAGTTCGTAGTTACTTCTGGTCTAGAATTTGATACCCAAGTTGTCCCCAAATGTTTTCTATTATTATCCTCTTCTTCCACTGAATCAAACAAACCATCCACTCCCATTTCATCGTCTAATGTATTTATCTCATTTACCCCTCTCTCGTTTCTGTTACTTTGCCTCCTACTTCTCCCTGCTTTCTTTTCATCTTTTACATCCTCCATTTCCACTATCCACTCTTGGATTTTCTACCCATGGTGTTCTTTTCCACGCTGGTTTATTTTGCCATCTGCGGACTTAAGATGCGGCGAAAATGAGTGTTCCTATCTCCTGTCGCGGTTATGCGGTCCATCAACTCTTTGCTCCCTATCATGATTCCTGAAATTTCCTTCCTGATTATTGCCCTTTTGATGAGTATCCCCATTGCTATTATTGTTATGATGCAATTGATTATGTTGGTTTCATTCTTGATTGTTTAAATTACCATAGTTATTCCCATTCCCTTGCCTGGCGTTAAAATTTTGTTTTTTAAGTTTCAGTGTCTCTTGAAACTTTTCTACGAAATCTAAAACTTCATCGATTGATACTGACAATCGTTGCTTTAGTGTTAACGATTTCAGTCAGGAAGCCCAGCGGCCGACTTATGTGCATCAGTTTTTTTAGCTCACGTACACAAAACTCCCGCATCATCATATGGCCATTGTCTGTAACTTGGCCTGTTTAAGAATTCATTCCGCATTCGCATCTCCTTCACCTCACTCCCGAATTAATTCACAAAACACTTTTCAAACACTCTGTAACTAGTAAATGAACTATTCATCATATCTGCTCATGATTAGGCGACACCATCTAGCGGCATTTTCACCAATTTCATCTTAATTTCATCAAACATTCACGGTGCGAAACTGCCTCTACAAGCAGTAGGAAAATTCATTGAGTGTTACTTTCCACCGTTAGCAAAACTTTCTTCAGTTCCCGGTCCACCCCACGATACGTTTATTATACTCTCATGCTCATAAATTAAGGATAATTGAAGAATGTGGTGCCACACAACGTGGTACTACACAAAACTGGCGCTAATAGCATAGGCACATAGGGAACACACACAACACAGATCTGTAAGTCCACGGTATTGGTGATAAGTTTAGAAAACCGTCCCGAAACACATGTGCTACAAAACGTTACTGTTTCCTGCGCATGTACTCTGACATCACTATGGGATATGATCACCATGCACACGTACACAGGCTGCACAACGGGTCGGCATACTCTGGATCAGGTGGTTGAGCAGCAGCTCAGGTGTAGCCTCCCATTCTTGCACCAGTGCCTGTCGGAGCTCCTGAAGTGTCGTAGGGGTTTGAAGACGTGCAGCGATACGTCGACCGAGAGCATCCCAGACGTGCTCGATGGGGTTTAGGTCTGGAGAACAGGCAGGCCACTCCATTCGCCTGATATCTTCTGTTTTGAGTTACTCCTCCACGATGGCAACTCGGTGGGGCCGTGCGTTATCATCCATCAGGAGGAAGGTGGGACCCACTGCACCCCTGAAAAGGCGGACATACTGGTGCAAAATGACGTCCCGATACACCTGACCTGATACAGTTCCTGTGTCAAAGACATGCATGGGTATACGTACACCCCACACCATCAAAGAACGACCTCCTTACAGGTCCCTTTCAAGGACATTAAGGGGTTGGCATCTGGTTCCTGGTTCACGCCAGATGAAAACCCAGTGAGAATCACTGTTCAGACTACACCTAGACTAGCCCGTGAACATAGCCTAGGACCACTGTTACAATGACCATGTACTGTGTTGGCTCTGAGCACTATGGGACTTAACATCTATGATCATCAGTCCCCTAGAACTTAGAACTACTTAAACCTAACTAACCTAAGGACATCACACAACACCCAGTCATCACGAGGCAGAGAAAATCCCTGACCCCGCCTGGAATCGAACCCGGGAACCCGGGAGTGGGAAGCGAGAACGGTACCGCACGACCACGAGCTGCGGACAAGTACTGTGTTCTTGACACCAGGCTTTACGGGCTCTCCTGTGACCAGGGGTCAGTGGAATGCATCTTGCAGATGTCCGGGCGAATAAACCATGTCTGTTCAGTCGTCTGTAGACTGTGTGTCTGGAGACAACTGTTCCACTGGCTGCGGTAAGATCCCAAGCAAGGCTACCTGCAGTACTCCGTAGCCGTCTGCGAGCACTGATGGTGAGATATCGGTCCTCTTGTGGTGTTGTACACTGTGGACGTCCCATACTGTAGCGCCTGGACACGTTTCCTGTCTGCTGAAATCGTTGCCATAATCTTGAGGTCACACTTTTTGGCACATGGAGGGCCCGTGCTACGACCTGCTGTGTTTGACCAGCCTTCAGTCGCCCTAATATTCTACCCCGTCATCAATATGTGTTCTTTGAGCCAGTTTCAACACACAGTCACAATTAGCGCGTCTGAAAACGTCTGCACACTTACTCGCGGCACCATACTCTGACATGCAGCAACACACCTCTACGTATGTGGACTGCTGCCAGCGCCACCGTGCGACGGCCGCAGGTCAAATGCACCGCATGGTCATACTCGGAGTTGATTTAAACCCGCAAACCGCCCACCAGAGCGTTGTTTCACCATGTATCAGCATTATCCTTAATTTATGAGCATGAGTGTAGTTGCTTCCTGATCAGAGACGCTAGAGCGTCCAATTTCGTATTCATCCCTTCAGGTTGCTATTTGCGTTGTCCTGTCTCCGTACTAACTGCTTCCTCCAAACCCTGCTGATTATGCACAGTGGGCCTTCAACGATTTTTCCAAGCATGTTGTGGGGTGCTGTTCGAGTCTCTCTCACAAGTGCCCCTTAATATAATTTATTTTACCATCCATTACTTAATCAGTAATGTTGCCCATTTCGCTTCGGATGTCTGTTAGCTTTCCATCAATCATACCCTCTATATCTGTTTTAATTTTCCCAATCTCGTGTTTTAGGTTTGTTTTGAAGTTAACCATGTCAGTCCTCAACTCACATTTGAAACACTAGCTTTTATTTTCCCCGTCATTAGCAAAATCTTAGCAATTGAGTCTTTCATAACTGAACTTTCAATCTATGATTTAGGGCTATTCGGTAGGCTATCATTTTCCGAACCACAAGTACTCAATGACTGTTTGATCTTGACAGTTTCCGTTTCAGACATTGACCCTGCAAAGTCACACATGTTTACACTTTCCTCGCTAGTACTTAGCTTTTCTGCCATGTTGACTGCCTCTGCTGTACTGCTGCAGTCGAAAGTAGAAGGATTCTGCCAACGTAGAAGCTGTTGCTGATGCCAACGGTGAAAATCTCGACGTCGAAGTCGTAGCCGCTGTCGAAACGTGTCTCCACTGCTGAAGCCGACATATCGTTTTCAGCATACTACTGCGCTGCTGTCTTCTTCTCTCTTGAACAGTGCTCCCCGCCTAATTTCCCACAGCTACTTTCTATCACATTCGTGTATAATCCACTGCTGACGATTTTTAAACTCGGAGCCCCGACACAAACTGCCTACACCTCTTACGACATGGACCATGGGTTCCTATTTGCAGCTTCAAGATGGAATGAATTTAAGTCCTGTTCCGGGTGAGAAAAACCTATTTTAGACGTTACTGTCCTGCTTTTAATGACACAGAGGGGCAAATGTACGGCTCTGAATAAAGCTTGGCCCATAAAAGTCCTATGGACGAGCCATACACCGTCTGCTTTATGCCCTGTTGCTGTTTAGCAAAATAGTTTTCTAAAAGGTGATCCTTCGGTGGAATAATTGAGGGTTATGCGAATTGCAAATTAATTAACATAAACAAACAGAGAAACTTTGTAATAAACATAGACAACATTGCAGATTTAACTTTTAAGAACAGATGGTTTATTCAATAAAGTCCAAACTCCTATTGAATGGTGCTCTTACAAGTACTTTTATACGTCGGTAAAGTTAATTATTGAAATACATCAGAGCCCATGGATCATCTAGTGTGACACGAAAGATGATAGACTCCCCTCTCAGGTCAAGTTACGACGTGTACTCAGTGCATAAGTTTCTTCACCTGCATTTTTAGATACCCGTAACTAAGATCCCATAACAGTTTCGTAGTGTGTCTACATAAATTCAATCACACCACTCTGCCGTACTCTCCGATGGCAGAAAACTAGGGTCTGTCCTTCTCGATCGTTGTCCGGAACTGTTCTCCCTCTCCCTCTCTTTGTCCCTTCTACTCCCAAAAGCACCTCTTCCCCCACCAACATCCAGTAACGTCATGACACTTCAGCCAATGACAGCTCGAGCAGCTTCCAACCAAATTATACACTCCCTACAACATTTGACTTATCTGCAGATGGACCACCATTTCTACAATAATAATTCTATAACCAACCGACATCTACTAACTGCGAGGTTACATCAAGACGTGTCTCCTGACACCAGTTCTTATCATTTTTAGTACATATCTCATTAACATTGACATATTCCTATTTCTAACACAATTTCACTCACATTGCAATCAACAGCCGCGCGGGATTAGCCGAGCAGTCTAAGGCGCTGCAGTCATGGACTGTGCGGCTGGTCCCGGCGGAGGTTCGAGTCCTCCCGGGCAGCCGGCCGCGGTGGTCTCGCGGTTCTAGGCGCGCAGTTCGGAACCGTGCCACTGCTACGGTCGCAGGTTCGAATCCTGCCTCGGGCATGGATGTGTGTGATGTCCTTAGGTTAGTTAGGTTTAAGTAGTTCTAAGCTCTAGGGGACTAATGACCACAGCAGTTGAGTCCCATAGTGCTCAGAGCCATTTGAACCTCCCGGGCATGGGTGTGTGTGTTTGTCCTTAGGATAATTTAGGTTAAGTAGTGTGTAAGCTTAGGGACTGATGACCTTAGTAGTTAATTCCCATAAGATTTCCCACACATTTCAACATTTTTTTTTTGTAATCAACATTGATCACAGATTAGTAAATGAATTCTGTAATAACTACAAACTGCTTCATTTTGTCAGTGTAATTGCAGGGAATGATCTGCAGTATAAACTTAATATTGCAGAATATTTAGCAACAACAGTGTAACATTCGTTGTTTGTCTCGATGATGGCTACTGTGCAATGACATTACCGGCCATATGGTTTATTGTGTATAGTAAAATTATTTATCAATTAGTATGTATAAGCATTTGTGGTGAAATTTATGTTTTAGTTGTAAATATGTCTGTGATTGGATTTGACAATTCTTTTATACGATGTATTGCACTCCGTTGATTCACTTGGCGTTCTTTTACTTATTGTGCGAGTCTTCCTAGTCTCATTCCATGTTATTAGAGTGTGTACTATGCGTGCTGTTAGGCAGCCGTTCGCTTTAGGGTCCAACTACCTGCGGTCAATCGCGGTTGTCCTGCGGCCGCCTGTGATCGCACAGCTGGTAAAATCTAATCTCGCGCTGATCTTGTCATTGACCGTAGGTCTTCTCCAAACTTGCTTAGCTGGAACCATTTCCAACCTTCTAGTTTTCTGTTCATATTTACTCAGATTCAAAACCCATTTAGCTCCCTCTGTTACGATTCACTGCAGTCTCGGGATTCTCCCAAGACTTGTTAAGTTACAGTCTTCTATTACTGTAAACACGTCCTCGACCGCGCAACATACATTAACTTCTTGTTATATTCAGTTCCACGATGGGTTTCTCCCTAGACTCGTTGGGTTGTAAAATATATTATATAGTGATAGATAGACACTTTAAAAATTCAGATTGATTATTTAATAGTAAAACAGAGATATCAAAAGCAAATTTTGAACTATAACTCATTTGCAGGAGCAGATGTTGACTCTGTTTTGGTTATGAACTACGGATTAAAACTGAAGAAACTGCGAAAAGGTAGTAAATTAAGGAGATGAGGTCTGGAGAAAAACTAAGAGAACCATATGTTGTTGAGGGTTTGAATGGGAGCTTTGGGCAACTATTGATTGATACGGGGAAGGTAGGAAGATTAGAATTTAAAGTCACGTCGACATCGAGTCACTAGAGACGGAGACTGGTACAGGGGCACGAATTACAATAGGAGATGATTGGCTAGGTTTAAGAGATCAAATAGTGAAGGCAGCAGTAGGATCGCATAGGTAAAAAGACAAGGCTTATTAGTAACCCCTGGTTAACATAGGAGACACCAAATTTAACTGACGAAAGGAGAAAATATAACAATGAATAACTGAAGCAGGTGAACAGGAATACAGACGTCTAAGAGTGAGATTAACAGAAAGCGCAAAATGGTTAAGCGGGAATGAATAGAGGAAAATTGCAAGTCTGTAGAGACATGCATAACTAGAAGAAAGAGAGAGGCTGCCTGTAGGAAAATTAAAGAGACCTTTGAATAAAACAGAAGGAGCTGTATGAATATAGAAGAGCTGATCGCAAGCCACTACTAAACAAAAATGGGTGAGCTGAATAATGGAAGGGATGTATAGAAGGGCAGGACAATGGCAATTAACTTGAAGGCAATATTACAGAAAGGGAAGAGCAAGTAGATGATGATAAGATGGGAGATATAATATTGCACCAAGAATTTGACAGTCCACTGATCAATCTAAGACGAAACAAAACCTTTCAAACAGACGAAATTCACTCAGAATTGTTGAGGTCCTTGGGAGAGCCAGCCATGAAAAAACTATTGCACCTAGTGTGAAGATATTTGAGGCAAGCGAAATACCATCAAACTTCAAGAATAATGTAATTATTCCCGTTTCAAAGAAGGCAGGTACTGACAAGTGTGAATACTACCGAACCACCACTTTACGTCATGGTTACAAAATAATAACATAAATTATTTACAGAAGAATGGAAAAACAAGTCGACCTCAGGTAAAATCAGTTCGGGTTTTGGAGAAATTTAGGAGGTAGTACTGACACTTTAACTGATGTTAGAAATTAGATTGAAGAAAAGGAAACCTGCTTTTATACTGTAGAATTCGTACGCTTTTGATAATGCTGACTGGAATACACTTTTTGAAATTATGAAAGTAGCAGGTATAAAATTCAGGGAACGGAAGGTTATTTACGACTTTTACAGGAACCACAAAACAGATATAGGAATCAAAGAACATGAAAGGGAAGCAGTAGTTGAAAAATTAGTGTGACAAGGTTGTTGCATATCCCTAATATTATTCGAACTGTAACAAATCTGTGAAGGAAACCAAGAATAAATTTGAAAAGGGATTTAAAGATCATAAAGAAGAAATAAAAACTTCACGTTTTGTCGATGACGTTGCAAATCTGCGGGAGACAGGAAAGCACTTAGAAGAGTAGCTGAACCGAATGGGTAGTGTCTTGAAAAAAAGTTGTAAGATGATCATCAACTACACTAAAACGAGGGAAATGTAGTGTATCTGAATTAAATCAAGCGATACTAAGGGAAGTAGACTGGGAAATGAGACATTAAAAGTAGGAAAGAAGTTTTGCTAGTTGGGCACTAAAATAACTGACGACGGTCGAAATAGAGAGCACGTAAAATGCAGGCTGCCTACAGCAAGAAAAGCGTTTGTGAATAAAAGGTAACTGTTAACGTCTGTAACACCACAGTTTAGAACTGTAAATAATTTATATTGATTTATTATGAGTAATGTAAAGCATATATTCTTTAATATGTAATGTCTTTGATCTACTTTAAAGAAATGTGAAGGTTTTGTGACATGTTTACTGTTTGCAACTCAAGTTCTTTGTATTATTTGCAGGAGAGTAGCATTTAATTATGTTTATTTGTGTTGACTTCTTAATATGCTTAAATGATGAGATTTTTTAAAATATGTTTGTTGGTAACTACATTGTAACTGGTTCATACATAGCGACTTTATATAGAGAAAAACCCAAAGTAGTTCCCCTCTGCAACGGAAGCGAGTTGGCGCGCTAGGAAAAGGTGGATGCGGCGCTCGTCTGAGCGCCAAACGAGAGAGCACAGTGGGCAGTCGACAGCAAGTAACTGTCGAGCAAACAGCGCAGGTGCCGAGTGAGGCTTATAGCATTACAAGTGGAATGGAATGGCCTCGGATTTAATATGCGGCTGTAAAATGGCGCTCTCGATTTGGGAAAAGCTCTAAAATTATTATTAACAACGCCAAGAAGAGGTAAATAGAGCTTATTATTGCCAATGGAAAGACCACCTAGCCGTCACATACTCGTCACCTCGATTGCGCAACCACTTCGTCACACTCACGAAAGCTCATAAATGTATTAATGTGTGAACCAGTAATGTGTTTAGTTGTATGGAAATATAATCCTAATGTTCAAAAATGTGTTTGAACGAAGTGTCCATCCTATGCACTTTTCCAAGTAGGATCCTCTCCGTTAGGTAATGAAATCCTATAATGTCCTTTGCATAAAGAGCATTAACAATTCTATGGTGAATTTTTTTATGTGTGGCAAAGTTTTATGCCGGTACACTTAATGTGCTGGGCAAGAATTACTTGTTTCTTATACATATAACAGTGACTGTCTATGTTTGAATGTTTTGGAACTTAACTAGAAAATGAACTTAAAAAATCTGGTTAGGAAAGAGTGTTACTTGGAAAAGAGAGTACTAATGTTTACTGATTTAAAATTTTTTTCAAAGCTTACTTGTTTCCCAAGTGGTACCATAAACATTTTGTCTACAGGTTGTTTGAAGTAAAATTTTACTGGAAATTGTCTTTGTTTTGTAGAGGTTATTGTCTGGGTAAAGAGTGTTAAATAGTACAAACTTAATGATCTCAAATTGAAAGAGTAGTCCATTCCTACCTTAATGATACATGAACTTGAAAGTGTATACAATTTTGTTGTTACAATGAAAGGGCTAGTTTGTGATACCACATTTCTTTTCCATCATAACAAAAAGAATGAATCAGGTAAGTAGGTTTCTAGCTAATGATTCTTGAAGTAATCACTGAGAACCAAAGATAGATGGTTTGTATACTGTGTGTCCTATTCGCTTCTATATAGTGAATGTGTGTATTAATTGTACTTGACTATTATTATGTGCTATCTGGTCTTGTGTGGTTAGTGAAGGATAGGTTTAAGCAATATTAGTTAAAGACAAAAGTAATGATTAAAGTAAACAAGAGAAGGGATCATTTGCAGATCTAGTGACTACTTAACTACTAAAGTGACAACTACTGCTGCTCACTGTGTAATTTGTACATTTGGGTGTGTTCATTGCACTTCATAGAACAGTATTTAATGAAAGTTCGCTTTGGTAGTAAAAACAGGTTCTTGCTGAATAATGCTTTTACATTATTATGCATAATTAGGCTGGCGACCGTATAACTATTTCATTTAACAGTAATCAGTTACTGTTACTCCTTTCAAAATTATTTCTTTCTGTCTTACGAAATTAAGGTTCGATTGCAATTTTCCGTTAGGTAAACTCGGTCAAATTTCTAAATTCCTCTCAGAGGGTAACATTTACTGCAAGTTTACGCCATATTTGGCAAATTTACTACCTCTGTAGTGTTACACGTGGCTGCCTTGTGACAAAAATAAACCTTGTCGTCACTAGGTAAGTTGCATGTCAGCATAACGAGCAGAGCAGTAGTGTTATACGCCTATCAGAAATTTAAGTTTAAGAACATTTTCTATGAAGGTAGAGGTATGTAGTGTAACCTTGTACGGAAGTGAAACGCGGACGGTAAACATATGGTTTTGAAATGCTTTATTTTAGAAGAATGCTGAAGATTAGATGGGTAGATCTAGTAACTAAGGACGATGTACTGAATCGAATCGGTGAAAAAGAATTCATAGCACAACTTAACTAGAAGAAAGGATCAGTTGATAGGACTCTTCTTTAGGCATTGAGGAATCGTCAGTTTTATAATGAAGGAAAGTGGCAGGAAGGGGGGGGGGGGCAGATAAAACTTGTAAAGGGAAACCAAGTGATGAATGCAATAAGCAGCTTCGAATGGCTGTAGGTTGCACTAGTTATTCGAAGATGAAGAAGCTTGCATAGGATAAAATAGTGTGGGGGGTTGCATCAAACCAGTGTTCAGGTTGAATACCACAATAGCTACAGGTATTTTTTAATTTTATCACGTATAGTTGCTTTGTTCTTCGTCTTGAAAAATGGGAAGAAATATTAATGAAAGTGATAGATTTTCTAAGTGTGTTAACCTTGGTGAACGCGTTTGCCTGTTGCATTTGCTCTGTCTTAAACCTATTTGGTTCTTCGCAGTGACTGCAACTTCTGGGGGTGGAGGGGGGGGGGCTATGAAAGTATGGATATGGTGATCTTTCTTCTGCAGAAAATAAATATTAAATTTCTTCATATTTGTTTTTTTTAGGTAATTGAAACTAGGTTGGATTGAATAGTGAAATACTTCTTTTTCTTCGTGTTATCCATTACGAACGTAGTTTAGCCGCATTAAAGTGGATCCAGTGTGATATTGGCTTTAAAAGGTCACCAGTTCTCCTTTTCTTCTTATTACTCTGTAAAATCATCGATAGTAAGCACTGTCTTCAATTGCCTGAACATGACTTTCTAATATCTGTTTCTCTTATTGCATATTATTTCGTGACATACATGAGTTACTGTTACCCTGATTTAAAAATAGGATTTTTCATAAAACTGTCTCATTATCTGACTGAGAAGCACCTGTACGTCAAGAGCATTATGACGTTATTGCTTGTGAAATCAGAACACAATGCTAAAGCACAAAATTATCTCAACACTGAAATACTCATCAGCACGAACTCGCCAAGTATCTGTGTGGGAAAGACATGAACAAATATTTGAAGATGAGTGGCAACACACTCAAAATCGGGTTTAGTTCCTTAAAAAATCGGCCAGGCTTGAGTAGCATTCGCGCTCTGAGGGTTCCGTACAAACTTCATTACGTATATAGGCAGTTCATAGATCCTGAGGATCGAGAACCTCGACGATTTTTGCCTGACAAGATGTACACTATGTGATCAAAAGTATCCGGACACCTCGCTGAAAATGACTTCAAGTTAGTGGCGTCCTCCAACGGTAATGCTGGAATTCAATATTGTATTGGCCCACCATTAGCCTTGATGACAGCTTCCACTCTCGCAGACATACGTTCAGTCAGGTGCTGAAAGGTTTCTTGGGAAATGGCAGCCCATTCTTCACGGAGTGCTGCACTGAGGAGAGGTATTTATGTCGGTCGGTGAAGTCTGGCACGAAGCCGTCGTTCCAAAAGATGCCAAAGGTGTTCTACAGGATTCAGGTCAGGACTCTGTGCAGGCCAGTCCATTACAGGGATGTTATTGTCGTGTAAGCACTGCACCACAGGCCGTGCATTATGAATAGGTGCTTGATCGTGTTGAAAGATGCAATCGCCATCCCCGAATTGCTCTTCAACAGTGGGAAGCAAGAAGGTGCTTAAAACATCAATGTAGACCTGTGCTGTGATAGTGCCACGCAAAACAACAACGGGTGCAAGCCCCTTCCACTGAAAACACGACCACACCATAACACCACCACCCCCGAATTTTACTGTTGGCACTACACACGCTGGCAGATGATGTTCACCGGGCATTCGCCATACCCACACCATGCCATCGAATCGCCACGTTGTGTACCGTGATTCGTCACTCCACACAACGTTTTACTACTCTTCAATCGTCCAATGTTTCCACTACGTACACCAAGCGAGGCGTTGTTTGATATTTACCGGCGTGATGTGTGGCTTATGACCAGCCGCTCGACCATGAAATCCAAGTTTTCTAACTTCCCGCCTAACTGTCATAGTAACTGCAGTGGATCCTGATGCAGTCTGGAATTCCTGTGTGATGGTCTGGATAGATGTCTGCCTATTACACACTAGAAGGCTCTTCAACTGTAGGCAGTCTCTGTCAGTCAACAGACGAGGTCGGTCTGCACGCTTTTGTGCTGTACGTGTCTGTTCACGTTTCCCCTTCACTATCACATCGGAAACAGTGAACCTAGGGATGTTTAGGAGTGTGTAAATCTCTCGTACAGACGTATGACACAAGTGACACTCAGTCATCTGAGGACATCTCCCACGATGTCTAATGACAACTGAGGTCGCTGATATGAAGTACCTGGCAGTAGGTGGCAGCACAATGCACCTAACATGAAGAACGTATATTTTTGGAGATGTCCTGATACTTTTGATCACATACTGTAGGTCCCGGGAATTACAAGACTTTCGAGAATGTTCAGTGTTACGCCGGATAACAAATAACAAAAAAATCTGTGAAATACAATTAAAAATTAACGATTTACGGAATTTTTTCGTTTACTTGTACTGTAAAACCTTACTTATTGTCAAATTTCATGATTATGGGTCAACGGGATGTACTTAATAAGTTTTGATGAGTGAGTTTGCAATTATCATAATGTGTGACATTGATTGCATTCACCCCCAATGGATTATAGACCTTAGTATGTGACAGAAATTTCAATTTGATACGTCTGCCTGGTCCTGAGAAAAAGGTGTCTTAACAGCCGGCATGACAGACAGACTGTAGGATAACAAATGACAATTTTTTGCGTGTGATATTATTGTAAATTAATAATATTCGGTTTTTTCCTTTACGTGTACTGTGCAATCTAATTTCTTCGCAAATTTCATGATCCAGGTTTTGAAAAGTGAGTTTCCAGTTATCATAATACGTAATGTAAATGGGTGTATCTTTTAGTTCCGTTGACTTAGAAACCTAATTTTTTTACTCCGCCAGGGGCAACAGACCTAAGGACGTAACATACATTTCAGCTTGATATGTCTACCTGTTCCTGAGAAAAGGGGTTCTTAAGAGACGGACAGATAGACAGTCGGAAAACTCATGAGAAAAAAATATTTTTTTCTTGTGATTTATTATAAACTAACAATTTTCGGATTTTTTTTTCTTTAGCTGTACCGTGAGATCTTGCTTCCTGCCAATTTCCATGGTTCAAGGTCAACAGGAAGTACACTATAGGTTTTGATGAGTAAGTTTGCGAGTGTCAAAATATGTAACATAACTGTCCTTATCTATTGATTTCTGTGACTTAGAAGATTCAGCATTTTAAGCCGCCAAAGGGCCGTAGACCTTAGCATGTGGCATAAATTTCAACTTGGTACGTCTTCCTATTCCCGAGAAAAAGGGTTTTTAACAGTCCGACAGCCAGCCAGCCAGACGACAAAGTGATCCTATAAGGGTTCCGTTTCTATCAATTAATGTACGGACCCCTAAAAAACAAGAAACACATATAAAACAGCTCGCAGTCCTTCGAAATCAGTCTGAAAAAGAAATATTTGTGTTAACAGACAAAATATTCCTCTCGTGTATTCAAATGATAGATGTTGAGAACGTAATTCTTTTATTAATAATTAAAATTAATAATTAAAATTCACCAAGAGAATGGTTCGCTTCGACAGACTAAGCGAATCGACCTACACTCGTCATGCTGCTTTAAAGCGACACGGTGGTGTACGAAGCCTGAACGGAAATTTTCGACTAAGTTTCGAGTAAAAAACAGTCCGATATCACGACTCCCTATGTCTACCTGCTTAATCATGAATTTTTAAAGATCGTTTCCACAAATTTCATTAAACTTAGTTACGTATTTTCATTAGCATAGCTGTCCGGCTGGCGTCGAGAAGTATTCTTCGCAGCCACCAACTTGTTAACTAACTCCCTCTGAGAAGTCTCATTTCCACTCCGCTCTCATACCGCAGAGCAGTCTCCCGTAAAGAAACTTTTGTAACAAACATGCAACGACTGTCAAACTAGTATGCTCGCTTTGTCTAATAACGACGATCTGTTAACCTAGATATTTCAAAAATGAAGATAACTTACTCTAATGGGAAATATGGTTGGTAACGTTAAAACGAATAAGACATTAGTGATTTGCCCTCCGTATCAGTTTCGTAATATGATCTTGGTGTTACCTGCACGCCATCTCTAACAAAACACATACACGCACACGCACGAACACACACACTCACTCACACACATACACACACACGCACGCACGCCAGTCCTTCACATTACCCAAGTAGAACGAGTGTGATACTCAAAATATTGTGCATTTTTCACATCTAAAAATGATACCCATGTAATACGCACCGCTACAACGGGTAAAACGCATAAAGGACACCTATGCTCGTTTGGCGAGACTTCATTACAACACTGATGTCGTCATCACAAAAGACTGGAGCAGGCTGGTGATATTTTTTCATGCAGGCCTTCGGAGAGCTTGCAACATAATTTTTTGGAACTTGATTATGAATCAACAATTATTCTGTTAGTACTGTTAGCGGAGATCGTAGTCGGTCTTCTCCCCTTGTTTCCGGCACATTTTTCGGTCTGAAGCTTCGCAATCACTTCTTCTGTGTTGTTTTGTGCTTACATAGAAGCGCGATGTTATGCATTCGCAACGCTGCCAAGATGATGTACATTATCTCTTTGAAAGCATCCGAACACCCCTATGTAATGCGGAATTGACCTAATTGGTCTCTAGATGCGACGAGAGGCAGACACAACAGCGTAAAGCGAAGTGGGGGTATTGTGTTGTCAGTGGAGAATCAGTAACAGTAGAATGGTTCGATCACAGTGCTCAGTGACTTCGAACGTAGACTAATCATTGGATGTCACCTGAGTAACTAATCGTCAGGGACATTTCAACTACTCTAGTGCTGCCCAAGTCGACTATTGGTGATGTGACTGCAACTTGAAAATGTGGAACCAAATTGAGGTAGACATCATCATGTACTGATGGGCAAGGACCGTCGAGCATTGCGGAAAGTGGTTGCTCAAAACCGCATGAAATCAGCAGAAGGAATCACTCGTGATATGTAATCGCAGCCAGACTTAAAAAAATTTCCCCCCGTATCAAGAGAAATAATTACTAAACGACAGCGTCTAGTTCAAATGGTTCAAATGGATCTGAGCACTATGCGACTTAACTTCTGAGGTCATCAGTCGCCTAGAACTTAGAACTAATTAAACCTAACTAACCTAAGGACATCACACACACCCATGCCCGAGGCAGGATTCGAACCTGTGACCGTAGCGGTCGCTCCGTTCCAGACTGTAGCGCCTAGAACCGCACGGCCACTCCGGCCGGCCAGCGTCTAGTACACTAAAGTGAAACAGTATTTAAATTTTCTGATTAAAACGTCTATGTAATGTAGCGATGCATGAACTTTGTAACTAGCACTGAGATAAAAATCACTCAATGGCAACACTGCTAGACTATTACAAAATGACATGTGTGAGTGTGAAAAGCCCTCTTGTTCTTTAGCTTCTCTTTCATGCTTTTTTTCTCTTACGATTGGGTCTTGTTGACAATTAAGTTTTTCTTTGTCGATGCCGCAGAGTTGTATTAATACAAGTGAGTTATATTTAAGTGTATAGATTGAATCTTCATTAAAGTGTAAAAAGTAAACTGCGTATTACGACTATGTTATTTGAAGATCCTCTTCCATTTTGTATAAAAAGAAAAAGTAGATTTCATACATAAAAAGCGAGGAAGCTAAATATGGAAGCTTTTCATTTGTTTCGCGAGTATTTAAAAAGCCATTTTGTGTGTAATTACTATTTTAATAATACATTCTTTATAGACTGCAGACCTTTATTTTCCTCGAAGCGTGACATTTCTTCTGAATGTAATTATTACGAAAGCAAACATTATTTCTTTTCCTGGTCAATAAAATACCAAGCGGCTTGTTTCCAATCTAACTGTGGGCCGTAGATGCTTGGCAGTTTTAAAGAAAATGGAAGTTAACAGTATTATCATCATTCTTGATATTCATGAAAGAAGTGAGATTAAACCAGAGATAACAGTAGGTGCCAGTTGTCTTACGTCGTCACCGCCAAAGACGGACTTCCTACAAATAATTTCTCAAAACCTTTCATGCTCTTGATTATCAGATTCAGAATATAAAGCAAATCTCACGTAGTTACAGGCGGTCATGCTATAATTGGCGACCTCAGACGAGCACTGCCAGTAAAATACAGAATTTTGTGAAAATACGTATTGTATACAGATTATAAAATTGAATATTTCGTAATTTTGTTATACAAGGATGCCTTCTTTCTCATGTATCCACCAACGAATGGATAAAAATCTAATAAATCAAGAGACGGAAAATAACACAATACAAAATGTCAAGAAAATTACACGTGATTGTCGATCGAAATACACTCCTGGAAATTGAAATAAGAACACCGTGAATTCATTGTCCCAGGAAGGGGAAACTTTATTGACACATTCCTGGGGTCAGATACATCACATGATCACACTGACAGAACCACAGGCACATAGACACAGGCAACAGAGCACGCACAATGTCGGCACTAGTACAGTGTATATCCACCTTTCGCAGCAATGCAGGCTGCTATTCTCCCATGGAGACGATCGTAGAGATGCTGGATGTAGTCCTGTGGAACGGCTTGCCATGCCATTTCCACCTGGCGCCTCATTTGGACCAGCGTTCGTGCTGGACGTGCAGACCGCGTGAGACGACGCTTCATCCAGTCCCAAACATGCTCAATGGGGGACAGATCCGGAGATCTTGCTGGCCAGGGTAGTTGACTTACACCTTCTAGAGCACGTTGGGTGGCACGTGATACATGCGGACGTGCATTGTCCTGTTGGAACAGCAAGTTCCCTTGCCGGTCTAGGAATGGTAGAACGATGGGTTCGATGACGGTTTGGATGTACCGTGCACTATTCAGTGTCCCCTCGACGATCACCAGTGGTGTACGGCCAGTGTAGGAGATCGCTCCCCACACCATGATGCCGGGTGTTGGCCCTGTGTGCCTCGGTCGTATGCAGTCCTGATTGTGGCGCTCACCTGCACGGCGCCAAACACGCATACGACCATCATTGGCACCAAGGCAGAAGCGACTCTCATCGCTGAAGACGACACGTCTCCATTCGTCCCTCCATTCACGCCTGTCGCGACACCACTGTAGGCGAGCTGCACGATGTTGGGGCGTGAGCGGAAGACGGCCTAACGGTGTGCGGGACCGTAGCCCAGCTTCATGGAGACGGTTGCGAATGGTCCTCGCCGATACCCCAGGAGCAACAGTGTCCCTGATTTGCTGGGAAGTGGCGGTGTGGTCCCCTACGGCACTGCGTAGGATCCTACGGTCTTGGCGTGCATCCGTGCGTCGCTGCGGTCCGGTCCCAGGTCGACGGGCACGTGCACCTTCCGCTGACCACTGGCGACAACATCGATGTACTGTGGAGACCTCGCGCCCCACGTGTTGAGCAATTCGGCGGTACGTCCACCCGGCCTCCCGCATGCCCACTATACGCCCTCGCTCAAAGTCCGTCAACTGCACATACGGTTCACGTCCACGCTGTCGCGGCATGCTACCAATGTTAAAGACTGCGATGGAGCTCCGTATGCCACGGCAAACTGGCTGACACTGACGGCGGCGGTGCACAAATGCTGCGCAGCTAGCGCCATTCGACGGCCAACACCGCGGTTCCTGGTGTGTCCGCTGTGCCGTGCGTGTGATCATTGCTTGTACAGCCCTCTCGCAGTGTCCGGAGCAAGTATGGTGGGTCTGACACACCGGTGTCAATGTGTTCTTTTTTCCATTTCCAGGAGTGTACTTCAGGTAAGGAAGACGTAGTTCAACGCAAACATCTTTGGGCTCCGACTTTAGGGATTCAAAAGTAGATGAACGTGGCCTTTCCTTTCTTTTCTTCTGATTTCTAAAAATGCGCGTGAAATTTTAATTACCAGGATTTGTCTTTTAGTGTTTCGCGCCACAAGATGACGGAATTGTGCTAAGCCAAAAGCATCATGTCGAGTCCTCGTTATATTGCTTCTTTTTTTCTTTCTTTCAAGATTAACAAAGTGAAATACACTTAGGTGACAAAAGTCATGGGATAGTAATATGTACATATACAGATGGTGGTAGTATCGCGTACACAAGGTATAAAAGAGCAGTAAATTGGTGGAGCTATCATTTGTACTCATATTATTCCTGTGAAAGGGTTTCTGACGTGATTATGGCCGCATGAAGGTTTTTAAAGCGGAATGGTAGTTGGAGCTAGACCCATGGGATATTCCATTTCGGAAATTGTTAGAGAATTCGAAGTTCCGATATCCACAGTGTCAAGAGTGTGCCGAGAGTGCCAAACTTCAGGCATTACTTCTCACCACGGACAACGCAATGACCGACGGCCTTCACTTAACGACCGAGAGCAGCAGCGTTTGCGAGGTAACGTCAGTGCTAACAGACAAGCATCACTGCGTGAAATAGTCGCAGAAATCAATGTGGGACGTACGACGTACGTATCTATTAGGACAGTGCTGCGAAATTGGGCGTTAACAGGCTATGGCAGCAGACGACCGACTCGAGTGCCATTGTTAACAGCACGACTTGGTCTGTAGCGCCTCTCTTGAGATCGTGACCATATCGGTTGGCCCCTAGACAACCGGAAAACCGTGACCTGGTCAGATGAGTCCCGATTTCAGTTGATAAGAACTGATGATAGGGTTAGAGTGTGGTGCAGACCCCATGAAGCCAAGTTGTCAGTGAGGCACTGTGCAAGCTGGTGGTGACTCCATAATAGCGTGTGCAGCGTTTACATGGATTGGCCTGAGTCCTCTGCTCCAAATGAACCGATCATTGACTGGAAATGTTTATGTTCCGCTACTTGGAGACCATTTGCAGCCATTTGTGACCTTCATGTTCCCAAAAAACGATGTCATGTCACTGGGCCACAATTCTTGATGACTGGTTGGAAAAAATATTGGAGAATTCGGGCGAATGATTTGGCCATTCAGATCGCCCAACATAAATCTCATCGAACATAATCGGGAGGTCAGTTCGTGCACAAAATCTTGCATCAGCAACACTTCCGCAATTATGGACGGTTATAGAGTCAGCGTGGCTCAGTATTTCTGCAGAGGACTTGCAAAGACTTATTTATTCCATGCCAGGTCGAGTTACTGCACTACGCCGGGCAAAAAGAGGTCCGACACGATATTAGGACGTATCCCATCAGTTTTCTCACCACAGTCTATTATTCCTTTTGCGACAGATTTAATAGTGAGAATAAGTGAAGATTTTATATTCAGTTGTTTAGGCACAATTCATGGAAATGGGAAAAGTTGCAAAAAATGACCGCAAATACGTAAGAGATAGATGCATGCAATCGAGAATTAAATGCCGATGAGCACCAGATTCCTGACCAAGGAGGTACAAGCACGAGTTCTGCCGTGAGTAACGTTAAATTATCGGCATAACTCGAAGAAAAAGTTGAATTATCATAGCCATTAACAGGTCGATTTACTGAATTGTGTAAAGGATTAGCATCAATATTAAAATAAAATTACAATACCCGTTAGAACACGTCCTGAAAACCTAGAAGAAGAGATTTAAAAAATTCTAATGCATACAGTATTTCTCCACGATAGATCTGAAGCTTCCTATTAACAGGTGTTGATGTCAGAAGATTCTCGAAAGTATACAGCTTTTATTTTTAATGTTAGAAGTTATCAGCTCCGTGTCTAACCTTTAGGACTCAATGTCAGTGCTGTCGTATTTATAACAGCTTTAGAGACTGTACTGGGTCCTAATTTTTAGATAAGAGCAGTCTCTGCAGATGACCTGTTAACAGCTATGCTCACATGAAAAGAACACCTTAAGATATTAGAGAGAGTCTTTTGCAGGCTACAGGAGGCAGTTATCACTGCAAACTTGCAGAAATCGAAACTTGCCAAGGAAGGGTTACGTTTTTAGGCCACATTACCACGCCAGAAAGTATCATTCCTGATCCAAGTAAAAAGATGCACTAATTAACGTACCACCTCCACGCACCAAACAGCAACTAAAAGCCTTCTTAGGATTTGCTTCGTTATTCCATTTTTCCAGGGATATGGTGCTAATCATATGCGTAACGGTGAGTCACTAGTCAATTAAAAAAAAGCTTTGGTGTTGGACAAACGAATGTCAAACTGCTTTTGATAAGATCAAACACGCCTTGAGTAATGCACAAATCTTACGCCAGCCAGACGTGGATAATGATTTCTGTTTGGCTACAGGTGCTTCATTCTCTGGTTTGTGATCCTGTCTTTTTCTAGTAAAAAGTAACCATACTAACATTGGTATTCGAGTGATAGGATATACGTGGAACGTTGTCTGAATGCGAAAGATCATATCCAGTAACAGAGATAGAAGCATTAACAATTGTGCGGTCTCTGAAAAAAAAATTCAAGTATTATGTTTATGGTAAACATTTAAAAGTTTTCTGTGACCATCAAGCTTTAAGTTTTATCATGAGTTGTAAATTTTTATGTCATCGCGCAGCGCACTGGTCATTGCTATTACAGGGGTATGACTTTGACGTAGTAGACGTACGCGGGCAGGACAACGTAGTAGCGGATGCGCTATCTCGTCTTCCACAGGGACTGTATGAGTTTTCACAACTAACCGAACAATCTACACAATTTAAAGTTTTCTTAGCAAAAGACCCCACTTACAGGAACTCTTATCTCAACATGTCTCGGAACATACAAGTGCTACAGGAAACAGATCCTAAGTGGGCACAGATTAGAAAATATTTATAAATTGAACCTGCAAGTAAAACAAATGAACGCTATACCCTCTATAACAACATTTTGTTTTACAGTCACAACGTACGGTCAGATGAGTGGTGTGTGTGTGTGTGTGTATGTCTGTACAGCTTGCAAGAAGCATTAGTTTCGTGCACACATTACATATGGGGCACTACGGGATAAGCAAGTGTACACAGAAATTAAAGCAATAGTGTTACTTCCCTAATATGAAGAGATGCGTTCACCAATAGTTGAGATCATGCCAAAAGACTTAAGTCAATAAACATACGTTCTACCTTCTAAACCTCTGGAAACCATAGCTGTTGACGTCAATGGACCCCTCCCCAGGTCACATGGGGACGTGAAGTATGTAGTGGCTTTGCTAGACATATTCACGAAACATATAAAACTCTATGCGAAAAAAACTACCACTTCTGTTCCCATTACGAAGAGAATTTTAAATGGTTACTTACTCAGGTGGGGAAGCCTACAGCGATACGTCTCACAATGCTGCGAATTTTACCAGCCGCTAGTGGACGTCTTTTCTAAATGAACAGAAAATTAAACACATATTAATTTCCACTTCCACCTGGAAAGTAATCTCATTGAACGTGTATTACGGGTATTTAACCATTTCATAAGGACTTACAGGAAAACAATTATTGAACTATATGAAATAAAATCGTCATACATTCTGAACGGTTTGTGTTAGGACGTTCAAGCTGCACTGTTGGCCGCGGGGCGTGATGGGAATTAGTATACGCATTATGGTTTGGTTTAGCGACGAAACCCACTTTCATTTCGATGGGTTCGTCAATTGTGCAATATCCAATCACGGAATAATTGATGCGATATTCCTTGATGGCACAGTGACAACCGAACGGTACGTGAAGATTTTGGAAGATGATTTCATACTCATAATCCAATGTGACCCTGATTTCGACAAGATGTGGTTCATGCAAGACGAAGCTCGTCCCTATCGAAGCAGGAGATTGTTTGATGTCCTGGAGGAGGACTTTGGGTACCGCATTTTGGCTGTGGGGTACCCAGAGGCCACTGGTATGGGGCTCGATTAGTCGTCATATAGAACTGAGCACATGCGACTCCTTTCTGTGGGGCTGCATTACAGACAAGGTGTAGAGCAATAACCTCAAAACCATCGCTGAGCTGAAAACAGCCATTCAGGAAGTCATCGACAGCATCGATGTTCCGACACTTGAACAGTTCATGCAGAATTTCGTTATTCGTCTGCATCACGTCATCGCCAATGATGAGAGGCATATCGAACATGTGATAATCTAAATTCGAATATCTGTAGTGACGTTTACATGTTTAATAAAGTGCGTACGCGACGTGATTTACAACTAATTTACGTTTTTTTTTCACATGGTTCGATAAGTGGCACCCTTTATATAAAAAGTTACCAAACAAAGCGGAAAGAATACAATGAAGCTTTTGAGGAAATAGTACATAATTTGCCCAATACTTCCACTACATATAAACCAGCTGACCTGATGTTTAAAACGCAAGAGATCAATGGATGGCTCAAATCTCTTCCATTTGTGCCGAGAGGAGAAGTGTCGTAGGAAGAAAAGGTAAAACGAAAGGTTGCCTCATTAGCACATCAGGCGCAATAGAGAGAGACCAAATTCGACAGATACCTAGATAGAGTACAAAGGTATCAGACTGGAGACAACGTCTCAACGAAAAAACAAGAAATGGCAACTGAGGTAGAATGGATCTTATAGGTTCGTCAATATACCACACGAAGGGAGTTGCTTGCATGTCCTGACTCCAATAAAATACGAGGATTTTATCCTCACTAGGACCTGAGAAGATATATATACAGTGACTGAGGTTTCATGTCATTTGATGATTTCTTTTGTAACATTAACATATATTTTGTTGTTCCTTTATGTAGATTTGTTAGTGACAAGATGTTCTGTTCTACTGTATAAACTACTGGTAGTCTAAGAAAACAGAAATCTATTAAATGAATACAGTATGCATAAAGTACGTTGATAAACTAACGCATTAGAATGTTTTAAATAAATACAGAATGCATAAAGGTACGTTAATAGTGAACTAATGCTTTTATGATAAAGAAACTGATTAGGACGAATACCATAGAACTTTAGTTCTCTAACCGTCTTGTATGACAAGGGGAAATAAAAAACACGGATAATTTAAAATGTTTCTTGATACGGAACAGTTAATTAGTTATCAAGTGTGTACGTAGCAGTTTGGATCCAAAGGGAATTTAGTATTTAAGTTTTGTGGACATTTTAACTATAATTACTATTAGTAATTAAAACTTCCGGGCTAAGAGGCCGTGGTCCAATAGTAGAAATACTTCTCCCTGACGTTTCGTTGCCGGCTGAGGTGAGTCTACGACTGGCTGCTAGGCCGTGGAGGTCCTGTTTATATAGAGCGCGTAGAGGGCGCCACCACTCGTCACGTGTTGTCAACAGTAAAACTATCTCTGGCTGGCGTCATTACTCTCGATCGAAGGTAATCGATTGTCACATCTTTGGTACAAAGTCGATCGCCATATCTTATCTAACTTCAAGCCTTCCTCTTTCCTATTAAAATTATTGTGGTGTTTAAAAATCTCTACAGCCTCTCTATACATACGTGCATAATAATGCGATGTCTTAGCTAGCACGCTCGTCTCACTAAATTTTATTTCATGGTCACCTGTTTCAAAAACAGACGCCGGCCGTGAAAGCCTACACGCTATGATTATAACTACTATTGTTTATTCATTTTCTTGTATGTTTTTCCTAGTATTTAATTGTGTTCTGTGAAATGCAAGCACAACTTCATGAATAGAAATGTCTGACAGGTAATACAAGCATTCTCTAAAGGGAATGTAGAAGCAGTTAATATGGGCACTTTTTGATGAACTTCCGCAGAATATGTACCTAATTACTGAGATAGCATTCCGTGACTTTCAGTAGTAATTGTTTTAAATGAAGTATGACTGTGCATATACCTTACTGGGAAAGCAAACGGCACGTGTCATCAACTTTTGATAAGTTTTTGTATTTGAATTCTGTGCATTTAATTCTTGGCTCAGTCCGATATCTTCTGACATTGGGCCTGGTAATGTTAGGCATTTTTTTCTCGGGTTCCTTGCTGCTTAATGTGCAAAGATTTACAAACCTCTTGAACACCGCATTCGTTAATTTAATGAATATTTAGTAGGTGGCAACAGTTTGCAATCAATATACCTGTGTAAAGTACGACCTCACATTTCAAGGAAACTAGGCCAGACACAATTTCGCAACGCGAAGTGAGAAATGGTAACTAGAAAGATTTATTGCATATGATGTAAATATGTTAATAACATTTGGGAGTCTCCGTTGAATAAGTTGTATAACGAACTTTTGTAATAAAAGACTGACAAAAAGAAGCTATTCTGGACTTCATGTAAACTGGTGCCTTTAACCGCTCAGTGACAAAAGTAAAGAGCTGTATATGATAAATATTCAGTATACAACCGAATGTCTAAGTCAATGCTATTATAGACTTTCACTGAAAGCCGTAGTACTAGTTCTGAACTTTGAATTCTAAATAAACAGCGACCTTTAGGACTATACTAGTGAGTTTCAAAAGACGACAAATCTATTGCTGTCCATACGCGGTAAAGTTTATACTTACCTAAACTGATGTGTCGAATTGTGTGAGCACGTGCAGCATCGTGTCAAGGAACGCCTGTGTGGAACGATAACCGATGTACTGCCAGTCCCAAAAGTTAATCCCGCGAGTGAACTATCGTTGCTGCCGTCGGGCGAACCTTGGTCGACGACAGTGTTTAGCGCTAGACTGTATTGTCGCTTTGTAAAGTCAGCCACGTGATCGTGCAACATCCCCAGTCACTGAAAATATTATGTATGACTGCTCTACCAAAAACACTTCTCAAGCGGACTATGAACAGTGTACTTGGTGCAATAAATAACCCCATGATGTGTACAATAGTGCCTCGAATCAAACGACAACACAGACAAATACCGGGTGATCAAAAAGTCAGTATAAATTTGAAAACTTAATAAACCACGGAATAATGTAGATAGAGAGGTGAAAATTGACACACATGCTTGGAATGACGTAGGGTTATATTAGAACCACCCCATATTGCTAGACGCGTGAAAGATCTCTTGTGAGCGTCGTTTGGTGATGATCGTGTGCTCAGCCCCCACTTTCGTCATGCTTGGCCTTCCAGGTCCCCAGACCTCAGTCCGTGCGATTATTGGCTTTGGGGTTACCTGAAGTCGCAAGTCTATCGTGATCGACCGACGTCTCTAGGGATGCTGAAAGACAACATCCGACGCCAATGCCTCACCATAACTCCGGACATGCTTTACAGTGCTGTTCACATTATTCCTCGACTACAGCTATTGTTGAGGAATGATGGTGGACATATTGAGCATTTCCTGTAAAGAACATCCTCTTTGCTTTGTCTTACTTTGTTATGCTAATTATTGCTATTCTGATCAGATGAAGCGCCATCTGTCGGACATTTTTTGAACTTTTGTATTTTTTTTGTTCTAATAAAACCCTATGTCATTCCAAACATGTGTGTCAATTTGTACTTCTCTATCTACATTATTCCGTGATTTATTCAGTTTTCAGATTTATACTGACTTTTTGATCACCCTGAATATTGAAAAAGCGTACCGGAATCGAAAACTGTCACTACAAAGAATAAGACAGACATGAACCATGGATACTTGTAAAAATGTCTGTACTAATGAAACATCTTTTCAGCTGGCACATCAAGACGTCATATCTGTAATTTAATGCAAAACGATTTGTTGCAAGTGTGCATGAATGACGAGGTGCCTAACCTCCGGGAGAACACAACGTGGCCGTCAAGTATCCTGTCGACCTCCTTCGACATCCTGGCTTACCTCACTGTGTTCCTGTCCGCTTTCGAGGGTCCTGGCATCGATCCTCGAGTTATCCGGCGAGCCATCGTGTCTCCTGTTCACCTCGACAGCTCGACAGAATTTTCACACACAACTGTTCTACGTTTAACATCTTCAAGCCTGTTTCAAAATGTGTAAAAAGAAAACTGATGTTTCTAATGATAATCGAATAAAGAA
Source organism: Schistocerca serialis cubense (assembly GCF_023864345.2). Classification (NCBI taxonomy): domain Eukaryota; kingdom Metazoa; phylum Arthropoda; class Insecta; order Orthoptera; family Acrididae; genus Schistocerca; species Schistocerca serialis. The sequence continues at coordinate 256,562,347 of NC_064640.1, forward strand.
TGAACACTAATATTTTTCAATTTGTAATGAACGAAGTAGTAAAAACAATGAAGTGTCTATACAATGTAAACTGTTCATAATGTAAACTTTATTAGCATGAAAATTTAACAAATTTTCTCCAAAGGGTTCGTCACAGTTGAGTGCAACAATACTTGTAAATGTATACATTGTTTCTAAGTTCCCGTCAGATCAGCTAAGTCAAGTGCTGTCGGGCTTGGCTAGCACTTGGATGACCGTCCAGGTCTGTCGAGCATTGTTGGCAAGCGGGGTGCACTCAGCCCTTGTGAGGCCAAATGAGGAGCTACTTGACTGAGAAGTGACGGTTCCCGTCACGCAAACTGACAACGGCCGGGAGAGCGGCATGCTGACCACCTTCCTCTCCATATCCGCTTCCAGTGACGCCTGTCTGCTGAGGACGACATGGCGGTCGATCGGTCCCGTTGGGCTGTCCGAGGCCTCTTCGGACAGGTTTTAGTTTAGTAATATCATTTCTAAGCCTTAATGTACAAAAATCTGAAGAAATCATAATATTGTTGATGGTGTTGAGACAGCAACCAGCCACAAATTTATTTTCAGTTCCTTTATTCAAAGGGTCCCGTTACCTGTTTCGAATCGTTATGATTCATCTTCATACGGTTTTCATGCTTTCATTACATGTGGTGCGTTTTTTTACAGATGTCGGTTTGGAGTCTCAACACCATCAACATTTGTCTTAAAAAAAAAAAATGTGTGTGAAATCTTATGGGACTTAACTGCTAAGGTCATCAGTCCCTAAGCTTACACACTACTTAACCTAAATTATCCTAAGGACACACACACCCATACCCGAGGGAGGACTCGAACCTCCTCCGGGACCAGCCGCACAGTCCATGACTGCAGCGCCTGAACCGCTCGGCTAATACCGCGCGGCATTTGTCTTCAAATGGCTCTGACCACTATTAGACTTAACTTCTGAGGTCATCAGTCCCCTAGAACTTAGAACTACTTAAACCTAACTAACCTAAGAACATCACACACATCCATTCCCGAGGCAGGATTCGAACCTGCTACCGTAGTGGTCGCGCGGTTCCAGACTGTAGCGCCTAGAACCGCTCGGCCACTCCGGCCGGCTGTCTTGAAATAACAGCCATATTGCATAATATTGTTTTCCTGTAATGTATAATACTTTCATGTAAACATAAAATACAATTATGAATGTAAAACAAAGACTGATGCCTGTCCATCCATCGCTGGTTTTTGCCTCCTTTTCCAGTGGACCGCGCCTAAATAGGTGAACGAACAAAATCACTCGAGACACAAGTTAGAACACAGACCTCAGTCAAACCGCAAAACGATCACCAATAACAGCAAACTCAAAATTTGAAGAATTGATTAAAATGTAAAAAGCTGCTATCAGTTAATTTACATCTGAATTTTTAATCAATTTAATGTCTCTATATGCAAGATATTTGTCGAAACAATACGAATTAACTGAAAGCAAAAAGACTATCATTAACAATGAAATGCAAATGTGCAAAGTCAAGTGACTTCTCTTATTGAATGTTGATCCCAGAAGCAAATGTGCATGCAGGACTCAACATCCATGTGGTCCCTTGTGGCGTTTCAGCCAGATTTAACGAATTTTCCCGAATATCAAAGGAAATAATTACTAAATCACAGCATCTAGTACCCTTAAGTGAAACAATATTTGATTTTTCTGATTCAAACGTCTATGTAATGCAGCGATGCTTGAACCTTATAGCTAGTATTGACATAGAAATTACGTAAAGATAACACCGCTAGACTATTATAAAACGACATGTTCTTTAGTTTCTCTCTTACGCTCTTGTTCTCTTACGATCAGGTATTGTTGAGAATTAGGTTTCTCTTCATCTCTGTCGCTGAGATTTATTAATACAAGTGAGTTATATTTACGTGTGTAGACCTAAGGTTCATTAAAGCATAAAAATTAAACTGCGTATTACGACTATGTTACTTGAAGATCTTCTTTCATTTTGGATAAAAAGAAAAGATTTCACTCATAAAAACAGACAAAGTAAATACGGAAGCTGTTCGTTTGGTTCGCGATTATTTCAAAAGCCATTTTCTGTGTAATTACTATTTGCATATTACATTCTCTATAACCGGCGGACAATTATTTTTCTCGAAGTCCGATACTTCTTCTGAATGCAATTATTACGAAAGCAAACTTCATTTCTTTTCCTGGTCAGTAAAATACCGAACGAATTGTTTCCAAACTAACTGTGGACCGAAGCTGTTTTGCAGTTTTAAAGTAAATTGGAGTTAGCAGTATTATTATCATTCTTGATTTTCATGAAAAAAGTGAGATTAAGCTCTTGATTATCAGATACTGAATATGAAGCAAATTTCACATAGTTACAGGCGGTAATGTCACAGCGAGCTCCAAAGTACTACCAGAATTCCAACTAGCACAATGAATGTGCGTAGGGACTTAAAGGAATGGGGTGCAGTAGTAGGTAGAGAGTGCAGATTCTGGAGCAGAATAGGTCATCTACGACGTCGTCGACGAGTCATCGGATTTCTCTCCCCTCTTCCTCTCCACATCTTTGAAATAAATGGCAGGAATTCAAAATATCCCAATAGTGCTACAGGGTTATCCCCCACTCCTATGACGTCACAGTGTAAGTATGGTTGTTCTCTGAAGTATAAATCAGCAGGAAATCCAAAAATTCGAAATGATGCATTTTCATGCTGGTGGAAGTAGGTCATTTGTACTAAGTATAGATTTCAAGATGGTTGAAGGAATACTACTGCAACTCTATGATGTCAGAATCCAAGATGGCTGACTTGGAATACTGGTGCAGCCTATGCTGTTATCAGATTTCCTGGGTCCCCCCCCCCCCCAAAGGACAAATGATGTTTGTGTCCCCTACAGGTCCAAACCTGTGATTCTGGAACAAAGCGCACCTTTGCCCTCTTCCTTTCTCACAGTACCAGTTCTAGAAGAAAAGGTGTTTGTTTCTCATGCATGTCCAGGCCTGTCTGTTAGGGAAAGGATGCCATCCTGCTGATCTACTTACCATATTTTCCCAAAGCTATTATTAACTCAAGGGGGTATGGTTATTTTTAGCAGTGTGGTCACTTATAGAATTTCTGTGTACTGCATCTCTTAACTCCAGTTCCTCTAAGTTTTGGAGCTTAACACTTCACACAACCCCTGTGCTGCCCTCGTGCCCCTCACGCTAGATACATGGAGCTGACTGTGTCAGCATGCACCAGCCACCACTACCACTGCCAGCAGTTGGTGCAGACACCGCTACCATAGCATTACCATAGTGTAACCGTTGCTGTCAGTCTTGTACTGTGGCGCAACTCTGTGCAGGACCACTACATCACCCGTTGGTTGGCATACCACACTGCTCCAGCCTCTGGCCCACATTTGCAGACCATCAGGACAGTGCAGTGTAGTGTGTGACGTCACAGTATTGGCCGATCTCGTCCCCACTGCACTCAGTCATATGAGAGATACGATTGCCAGTGGGACCTGTTCTGCTATATTCTATTCACAGGCGAATGGCTTGTTGTTCATAGTCGGAACAAAAATGTTTATTTTCCCTTCCAGGCCGAAACGAGAATGTAAGACAAAGGTGTTAGTCAAATGGTTCAAATGGCTCTGAGCACTATGGGACTCAACTGCTGAGGTCATTAGTCCCCTAGAACATAGAAGTAGTTAAACCTAACTAACCTAAGGACATCAGAAACATCCATGCCCGAGGCAGGATTCGAACCTGCGACCGTAGCGGTCTTGCGGTTCCAGACTGCAGCGCCTTTAACCGCACGGCCACTTCGGCCGGCTAAAGGTGTTAGTCTTCTACCAGTCTGAGTTCACAGTTTTCCCCATAGCAGTACCACATTCCAACACGAAATACATTTATTGTTATCTACAGTTAACACAGTTGATGTTTGTTCAAACTCACTGGGTATTTCCACATATTTTCCCCATATAGTCTGCTATGTATAACTAACCTACTAATCTGCAACAAATGGTTCAAATGGCTCTGAGCACTATGGGACTTAGCTTCTGAGGTCATCAGTCCCCTAGAACTTAGAACTACTTAAACCTAACCAACCTAAGGACATCACACACATCCATGCCCGAGGCAGGATTCGAACCTGCGACCGTAGCGGTCGCGCGGTTCCAGACTGTAGCGCCTAGAACCGCTCGGCCACTCCGTCCGGCATTCTGCAACACTCAGATGTGTTATTCAGTCAGATTATTTAGGCAGATACCGGTGTACTATGTGTTGTGGATTGGCTAGAGAGCCAACCCGGTATGAGAGGAAGCCGAAAGACACGCGTTTTAGCTCACGCAGGCTGGCGTGAGGTCTGGAACAGGTCAAGGAAATTAGACTAACAAAAAAGGACGTAGCTGTGGAATATTTAACTTTAATCCATAAATGGTGAACATCGCTCTTGACGGTACATGTTTTACAGCATCAATAGTAACTGGTAATGGCGCCTTGCTAGGTCGTAGCAAATGACGTAGCTGAAGGCTATGCTAACTATCGTCTCGGCAAATGAGAGCGTATTTTGTCAGTGAACCATCGCTAGCAAAGTCGGCTGTACAACTGGGCGAGTGCTAGGAAGTCTCTCTAGACCTGCCGTGTGGCGGTGCTCGGTCTGCAATCACTGATAGTGGCGACACGCGGGTCCGACGTATACTAACGGACCGCGGCCGATTTAAAGGCTACCACCTAGCAAGTGTGGTGTCTGGCGGTGACACCACACTATGTATAGCTGGCAACATGAAAAACCACTTAGTACGTACGCTTCATACTCCCTGTCACTCACTCAACAGGTATTTCTTGTCTACCTCCAGTGCTATTTCCAGCAATCCCACGAAAATTTCTCTTCTCAGGAATCTGAAGAAATGTTGCAGACAGTTTGCAAATTGTGGCAACAAGGGAGCAACGTATTTTGTCAGATAATAATAACAAATGAACTTTCTGATGTGGTAGCCAAGGAATTGTTCAAAGCTGCTAGAACTCCTTTAGCGAATAAAGAAGCTTGATGATAACCATATGCTGAGAGCTCATGCTCCCATCTAAAGATGGTGTCGTGAAGAATGTCTTCATATAGTAGTGAGGTGATAACGATGAGATACATGGTGTACTTCAATTGCTGAGTGGTTTGATTATTTTACCTTGAAACCGATACAGACCTGGCTCTCTGAATTCCAACAAAGGCATTTAGGTAAAGCTCTCCATAGAGTTCTGTATTTGGATGTTAACGTATATGTGTAAGATCCAATAAGGTGGTGGTGGTGGTGGTGGTGGTGGTGGTAAGTTCCTATGGGACCAAACTGCTGAGGTCATTGGTCCCGAGGCTTTCACACTACTTAATCTAACTTAATATAATTTACGCTAAGGACAACACACCCACTCATGACCGAGGGAGGACTCCAACCCCCGACGGGCTGAGCCGCGCGAACCGTGGCAAGGCGCCGTAGAGCAAGCGGCTATACCGAGTGGCTGTCCTAGGTAACTGAACTCGTTTACTACGAGTGAAGTGTTGACGAAACATGTGGTGGACTTCTGTACCAAGCACCTGCACATTTTATAATGCCTACGGAGAAGATTGAAATCTTAAATTTGAAGAATTTTCTCAGCAAGGAGGGAGAGCCTGTTGCCATACACCCTGTCCTTGAATGCCTTCTTGCTCCTGTGGTGGGCTGTGAGGGCGATTCTTCTGTCTCTGATACCACTCTCACAGAATGGCACGTACCTTTTGCAGCACTAGATCAAGTTGCATGTGCATAAGATTCAAGTCTTAATCATTTTTATTCATACATTGGGGATAATCTTGCTGACTGATTGTTCTCTCATCTTAAAAACCTTGCAAGGAAAGTTGATGGTATTTTTGAGAACATCATTCCTACGACCAAAATACATGAGGAGAAATTACTGTACAAGAATGCAGTTGATTTTTGTATTTGTGGGCGGCTGGCAGGGCCGAATTAATGGGGGTGGGGATTAGGGAGACCCTACACCCAAGCCTCCAGTTGGACAGGGGGCCGCCACTCTGATCGAGTTCTCGACTGATTGTTTTACTAAGAATTATTCAAGATACAATCATCATCATAGGATAATATATGACCAAAAATATTGAACAAATTTCTTCTTTTGTTACGTCCACCAACTAGATAAATTAGCATCAATCACTTTAAAAAATAGTGATTCATATTTTCGTGTTGAACAGAAGTATTCTGCAGTCTCAAATAGTTATACACTGAAGCGCCAAAGAAACTAGTGTAGGCATGCGTATTCAAATACAGAGATATGTAAACAGGAGAATACGGCGCTGTGGTCGACAACGCCTATATAAGACAACAAGTGTCTGGGGCAGTCGTTAGATCGGTTACTACTGCTAAAATAACAAATTATCAAGATTTAAGTGAATTTGAACGCGGTGTTGTAGTCGGCGCACGAGCGATGAGACACAGCTTATCCGAGGTAGCGATGAAATGGGGATTTTGCCATACGACCATTTCACTTGTGTACGGTGAATATCAGGAATCCGGTAAAGCATCAACTCTCCAACATCGCTGGGGCCGGAAAAAGATCCTGCAAGAACGGAAACAACGACGATTGAAGAGAATCGTTCAACATGACAGAAGTGCAACCCTTCCGCAAACGGCCGGCCGGTGTGGCCAAGCGGTTAAAGGCGCTACAGTCTGGAACCGCGTGACCGCTACGGTCGCAGGTTCGAATCCTGCCTCGGGCATGGATGTGTGTGCTGTCCTTAGGTTAGTTAGGTTTAAGTAGTTCTAAGTTCTAGGGGACTGATGACCTTAGAAGTTAAGTCCCATAGTGCTCAGAGCCATTTGAACCATTTAATCAACCCTTCCGCAAATTGCTACAGATTTCAATGCTGGGCCATCAACAAGCGTCAGCGTGCGAACCATTCAACAAAACATCATCGATATTGGCTTTCGCAGCCGAAGGCCCACTTGTGTACCCTCGATGACTGCACAACACAAAGTTTAACGCCTCGCCTGGTCCCGTCAACACTGACATTGGATTGTTGATGACTGGAAACATGTTGCCCGGTCAGACGAGTCTCATTTCAAATTGTATCGAGCAGATGGACGTGTTCGGGTATGGAGGCAGCCTCAAGAATCCATGGACCCTGCATGTCAACAGGGGACTGTTCAAGCTGGTTAAGGCTCTGTAATGGTATGGAGCGTGTGCAGTTGGAGTGATATGGGACTCCCTGATATGTCTAGATACGGCTCTGACAGGTGACGCGTACGTAAGCATCCTGTCTGATCACCTGCATCCATTCATGTTCATTGTGCATTCTGATGGACTTGGGCAATTCCAGGATTGCTACAGAATGGCTACAGGAACACTCTTCTGAGTTTAAACACTTGCACTGACCACCAAACTCCCCTGACATGAACATTGTGTATTAAACCGGAGACATAGAAACTACGTCCAGCCGTAGCCCTCAGTGGGTCACAACCCCACAACAGGCCACAGCAGTCCACCCACCCCACCGCCGCCCCAGATCAAACCCAGGGTTATTGTGAAGTTCGGCCCCCCGTGGACTCCCCCCTCCCCTCCGGGAATGTCTTATACCAGACGAGTGTTAGCGTGGTAGAGTAATTATGGCGTACCGTACGTGGAGACAGTGTTTGCGCAGCAATCACTGACGTCGTGTAACTGAAACGGAATAAGGTGAACCAGGCCGCATTCGCAAAGGTAGGTGGAAAACAGCCTTAAAAAGCATCCACAAGCTGGCCTTCACACCGGACCTCGACACTAATCCTCCGGGCGGATTCGAGCCGGGGACCAGTACGTCCTCCATCTCGGGAAGCTGCGCGATAGGCTGCGTGGCTAGCCGGGCGGGCAGACATGAACATTATTGAGCATATCTGGGATGCCATGCAACGTGCTGTTCAAGAGGGATCTCCACCCCCTCGTTCTTATACAGCTCTGCAGGATTCGTGGTGTCAATTCCCTACAGCACTACTTCAGACATTAGTCGAGTCCGTGCCACGTCGTATTGTGGTACTTCTGCGTGCTCGCTGCACGATATTAAGCGGGTGTGCCAGTCTCTTTGGCTCTTCTGTGTAAGATACCCAGTCCCAATCCAGCAAAAAATGATGTCACTGCGTAGTTGCGCAATACGATATATTCCTTTCGTGTCAACAAGTTCTGTCTATAAACTCCTTGTACGTGGAGTCGGATAGAATTTTTTGACTGTAACAACAGGCAGGTTACATCAAACACTTTTGTGGGCTGTGAAACACACTCAGCCCTCGCCCCTTCCTTCTTTTGTGCACTGCTTTTATCGCTTGTATGTTGTTGTAGAGCTGAACTGTTAATTCATGTGGAAGTATTGTTTAGAGCGTTGTAATGTATAGTGTATTTTCAGAGTAGCTATTGTGAGTGACAATAGTAGGGTGACATTGCTTATTCTAATCAGTTAGTGTGTAACTGATATTTGAGCTTCATTTCTGTTTTTCTGGACTCGAAATGGAATCTCATCGAATGATAAAGTTTTCCGGTGGCGCCAGCAAAAGTAAAGCATAAAGCATAAAGGGAAGCAGCTAAATTTGTGATGAAACTGCGTAAAGTGACTTCGAATTTTACGAAGAAAGGTTACCCCATCGGTAACGTTAGTGAAGTTTGTGCTGAACCAGAACCTCCTGCATCTGGGCCTACTTCTCCTGAGGAGTGTTTGACAAGTTCCGGTGAATCTGAAATTGTTGTGGAGCTGTATTTCGTAACTGAGGCGATGATGAATGCGAATGTTGAACTACGCGATCATAAAACGAAAGCGGTGACAGTACTCACAGTGAATTAGTGAATTCTCCAACATTGGAGAAAAATACGGTGAAATGGAAAAACATTTGAAACGGACTCGTGAACAACCACAATTATACTGTGTGCTGGTGAAGTGTAAAGCGCTTTTACGACCTTATTTGTGACAGCAAGAGCGAGAGCACCAGCAGCAGCGAGTACTGTTTGTATAAAGCGTTTATTTTGCATTTTGTTTACGACCTTCCACTAAGGAAGGGATTCTATTTGTGTTTATCTGCTCTGCATAGTAACTAACAGTTCTTGATAAAACTTTACGTAGTTTTCGTGTTAGATTTCTTAGTGTTTTCTTGACCGTTTAGAACAGAAAGCGACCTAAAACCGTCTTATGTTTGTTGCGCGGCCGTTAGCCACTAGTCACTTGAATCAGCAGTTGTCTTGTGACAGCAAGAGCGAGAGCACCAGCAGCAGCGAGTACTGTTTGTATAAAGCGTTTATTTTGCATTTTGTTTACGACCTTCCACTAAGGAAGGGATTCTATTTGTGTTTATCTGCTCTGCATAGTAACTAACAGTTCTTGATAAAACTTTACGTAGTTTTCGTGTTAGATTTCTTAGTGTTTTCTTGATCGTTTAGAACAGAAAGCGCCCTAAAACCGTCTTTTGTTTGTTTCGCGGCCGTTAGCCACTAGTCACTTGAATCAGCAGTTGTCTTGTGACAGCCAGAGCGAGAGCACCAGCAGCAGCGAGTACTGTTTGTATAAAGCGTTTTTGTACTTATTTGCTGCGCTTAGCTTTTAAATAGTTTTTCTGGGAAAACCTAGCGTAGTTTTCGCGTCTCGTATTTCAGTGAGTGTTTCTTGATTATCAGAGTAGCTCATCAGAAGATTATCTTGGGAATTTGTCACCGTATAGAGTAGGGTAAACATAGTCATGTGTAGGGACTGTGGTCGTTGTGAGCGGACGCAAGGAGAATTGGCCACTCTTCGGGGGCAGGTGGAGGCTTTGTCTGTTGGGCTCATCGAGCTCGAGGCGCAGGCGTCGGCTCGTAGTGGCGTTGGGGCAACTGTGGTGAGACCTATGCCTACTTCGGTGGCCTTGGAATCACATGGAACCCCTGATGTCGCTGCGTCTTCCGGCAGTGAGCATCTCACCGGTCAGCCATCACTCCAGGGTGAATGGCGGACAGTGGTGGGCTCGCGCGTGCCTGGCCGAAAGGCAAAGGTGGGATCTGGCCGCTTGGCAGCTGCCTTACCCCTTTCCAACAGGTACGGGGTGCTTCCTAGTGGTGATGACACCGTTTCCGAGCCACCACAGGATGCCTCGCCTGTTGGGCCAGTGGCCGATTCTCCGGCAAGGTCCCGACAGTCACAGAGGGCGGGCCTATTAGTTATAGGGAGCTCCAACGTTAGGCGGGTTATGGAGCCCCTCAGGAAAATAGCGGGTAGGTCGGGGAAGAATGCCAGTGTGCACTCGGTGTGCTTGCCGGGGGGTCTCGTCCGTAATGTGGAGGAGGCCCTTCCGGCAGCTATTGAACGCACTGGGTGTGACCGGCTGCAGATAGTAGCACATGTCGGAACGAATGACGCCTGCCGCTTGGGTTCTGAGGCCATCCTTGGTTCCTTCCGGCGGCTGGCTGATTTGGTGAAGACAACCAGCATCGCACGCGGAGTGCAAGCTGAGCTTAATATCTGCAGCATAGTGCCCAGAGTCGATCGCGGTCCTCTGGTTTGGAGCCGTGTGGAGGGTCTAAACCAGAGGCTCAGACGACTCTGCGTCTATAATGGTTGCAAATTCATCGACCTCCGTTATTGGGTGGAGAACTGTAGGGCCCCCCTAGACAGGTCAGGCGTGCACTACACACCGGAAGCAGCTACTAGGGTAGCAGAGTACGTGTGGCGTGCACACGGGGGTTTTTTAGGTTAGAGGGACCCCCCCTTGGGCGAAACGATAAAATACCTGACGGCTTACCAGAGAGGACATTATCATCGTTGATAAAGAACGTCCGTCCTCAGAGACCAAAAACAGGAAAAGTTAACGTAATATTGGTAAACTGCAAGAGTATCCAGGGCAAGGTTCCTGAATTAGTATCTCTTATTGAAGGAAATAGTGCGCATATAGTATTAGGAACGGAAAGTTGGTTAAAACCGGAAGTGAACAGTAACGAAATCCTAGACACAGAATGGAATATATACCGCAAGGATAGGATAAACGCCAATGGTGCAGGAGTATTTATAGCAGTAAAGAATTCAATAATATCCAGTGAAGTTATTAGCGAATGCGAATGTGAAATAATCTGGGTTAAGTTAAGTATCAAAGGTGGGTCAGATATGATAGTCGGATGCTTCTATAGACCACCTGCATCAGCAACCGTAGTAGTTGAGCGCCTCAGAGAGAACCTGCAGAACGTCGTGAAGAAGTTTCGTGATCATACTATTGTAATAGGGGGAGACTTCAATCTACCAGGTATAGAATGGGATAGTCACACAATCAGAACTGGAGCCAGGGACAGAGACTCTTGTGACATTATCCTGACTGCCTTGTCCGAGAATTACTTCGAGCAGATAGTTAGAGAACCAACTCGTGAAGCTAACGTTTTAGACCTCATAGCAACAAATAGACCGGAACTTTTCGACTCCGTGAATGTAGAAGAGGGTATCAGTGATCATAAGTCAGTGGTTGCATCAATGACTACAAGTGTAATAAGAAATGCCAAGAAAGGAAGGAAAATATATTTGCTTAACAAGAGTGATAGGGCACAAATCGCAGAATATCTGAGTGACCACCATCAAACGTTCATTTCTGAGGAAGAGGATGTGGAACAAAAATGGAAAAAATTCAGAAACATCGTCCAGTACGCCTTAGATAAGTTCGTACCGACTAAGGTCCAAAGCGAGGGGAAAGATCCACCGTGGTATAACAATCATGTACGAAAGGTACTACGGAAACAAAGAAAGCTTCATCATAGGTTTAAGAGTAGTCGAATCATAGCTGATAAGGAAAAGCTGAACGAAGCGAAAAAAAACGTAAAGAGAGCAATGAGAGAAGCATTCAACGAATTCGAACATAAAACATTGGCAAACGATCTAAACAAGAACCCTAAAAAGTTTTGGTCATATGTAAAATCGGTAAGCGGATCTAAATCCCCTATTCAGTCACTCGTTGACCACGATGGCACCGAAACAGAGGACGACCGAAGAAAGGCAGAAATACTGAATTCAGTGTTCCGAAACTGTTTCACTGCGGAAAATCGTAACACGGTCCCTGACTTCAGCCGTCGCACGGACGCCAAAATGGAAAATATTGAAATAAACGATATCGGAATTGAAAAACAACTGCTATCACTTAGTAGCGGAAAAGCATCCGGACCAGACGAGATACCCTTAAGATTCTACAGTGATTATGCTAAAGAACTTGCCCCCTTTCTATCAGCAATTTATCGTAGATCGCTGGAAGAACGTAAAGTACCTAGCGACTGGAAGAAAGCGCAGGTCGTTCCCATTTTCAAGAAGGGTCATATATCAGATGCGAATAATTATAGGCCTATTTCGCTTACGTCAATCTGTTGTAGAATAATGGAACATGTTTTGTGTTCTCGTATTATGACGTTCTTAGATAATACAAATCTCCTTCATCATAACCAACATGGATTCCGCAAGCAGAGATCATGTGAAACTCAGCTCGCCCTATTTGCCCAAGAAATTCACAGTGCCGTAGACACTGGCGAGCAGATTGATGCCGTATTCCTGGACTTCAGGAAGGCATTTGATACGGTTCCGCACTTACGTTTAGTGAAAAAAATACGAGCTTACGGAATATCGGACCAGGTTTGTGATTGGATTCAGGATTTCCTAGAAGAAAGAACACAACATGTCATTCTTAACGGTTCAAAATCTGCAGATGTAGAGGTAATTTCGGGAGTACCGCAGGGAAGCGTGATAGGACCTTTATTGTTTACAATATACATAAATGACTTAGTTGACAACATCGGTAGCTCCGTGAGGCTATTTGCAGATGACACGGTTGTCTACAAGAAAGTAGCAACATCAGAAGACTCGTACGTACTCCAGGAGGACCTGCAGAGGATTAATGCATGGTGCGACAGCTGGCAGCTTTCCCTAAACGTAGATAAATGTAATATAATGCGCATACATAGGGGCAGAAATCCATTCGAGTACGATTATGCCATAGGTGGTAAATCATTGGAAGCGGTAACGACCGTAAAATACTTAGGAGTTACTATCCGGAGCGATCTGAAGTGGAATAATCACATAAAACAAATAGTGGGAAAAGCAGGCGCCAGGTTGAGATTCATAGGAAGAATTCTAAGAAAATGTGACTCATCGACGAAAGAAGTAGCTTACAAAACGCTTGTTCGTCCGATTCTTGAGTATTGCTCATCAGTATGGGACCCTTACCAGGTTGGATTAATAGAAGAGATAGACATGATCCAGCGAAAAGCAGCGCGATTCGTCATGGGGACATTTAGTCAGCGCGAGAGCGTTACGGAGATGCTGAACAAGCTCCAGTGGCGGACACTTCAAGAAAGGCGTTACGCAATACGGAGAGGTTTATTATCGAAATTACGAGAGAGCACATTCCTGGAAGAGATGGGCAACATATTACTACCGCCCACATATATCTCGCGTAATGATCACAACGAAAAGATCCGAGAAATTAGAGCAAATACGGAGACTTACAAGCAGTCGTTCTTCCCACGCACAATTCGTGAATGGAACAGGGAAGGGGGGATCAGATAGTGGTACAATAAGTACCCTCCGCCACACACCGTAAGGTGGCTCGCGGAGTATAGATGTAGATGTAGTAGATGTAGATGTATATTTACGTATTCATCACGACACCTCACCATGATGCTGGGAATAAAAGGGCTTGCCACACGAAAACATGACAAGCTACCTGTAATAAATAACACGCAAGTGGTCCTGAAAAATCATGCACCCCAAGTGTAAAGTCTAAATAAAACGGAAACCCACTGATGATGGCACAGTAGTGCTGAAACATGTTTGGGTACTTGGGAAAACGGTGTTTTGCATAACTGGCGGACCTCACATCCTACATTTTT